>NW_020167540.1:0-686385 GCF_001641265.1 Pseudogymnoascus destructans | reverse complement strand
GGCCCGGCCCAACAAATCCGAAATAACTTACTTGTTTCAAGCCGTATCAAAAATCGTAAGAGGCCATTCGATTCCTCTTGTAAATCTCTTCAATGACGATACCGAACGTTAGCTTTCGACCGTAGCTGCAAAAGTTATAATCCTTCAAAGTAGGTGCTCCACCACACCCACTGATGCCCCAGCGAAATCTGCAATATCTCACCCGTCTCACTCATATCACAAATCGGAGGACGTCATTTGATTCGTCTTGCAAATCTCTTTTATTAAGCCATCGAACGCACCGTCTGCATGCTGCGTCAGGTTCTTACAATCCATCCTATAACATGCCCCCCCCAACCACCCCTCCCATGCATCGCCCGACTAGAACCGGAATGTCTCCACCATCTGAAGTCTGATCAACAATCAGAGTACGTCAATTTGTTCCCCTTGCAAAGCTGCACAAGAGACGTCAGCGAACATTTACATCGGTCGCGAGGCTGTCAACTTACAGTCCTTGCAAGAACGTGAGTTCGAAAATGGGCCATGGGACAAGCTCCCTACTCCCTCCTCACCTGGCTGCCAGTTGCTCTGCTTCGTGAAGAAGACGCAGGAGTAGCGCGTGCCCTCGAAGGGTGCGATCCAGTGCTCGAGGACTGCAGAGCGGAACAGGACAACATCCCCTGGCTGGAAGGGAATCTTATAACCAAGGGCTGGGCAGGCACAGCTCCCCTCCTTCGAACTCTCCAAAGCAGGCCATCGCAACCCAGCCATCCAGCACATCGTGGTTGTCCTTGTGTGGCCCAACCTGGGCGTTTATCAGGAATCGCGAGGCAGTGCCAGCAGCTCCTGTTGCTGAACTTGAAGACCTCCAGCTCAGGCGTGGCTGCACACTCGCGGAGGTAGTTCTGCCTGTACTGCTCGTAGGCCCTGGGATCGATCTCCTGGAAGAGCCTCCCAATGGTCTGCGCGAGGGGGGCCATCTTCTTGTAGAGGGCCAGGGTGGCCCCGAAGCCATTTCCAGTCCTGCGCATGTCAGAGCAGATGGTGGGAGGCGAATTTGTCTGGCCTGTGGCGTGCCACAACCCAAGGTGGTAGACTCCCCACTTCTTTCCCCTCGCGCTCAGCCTTCCTGGCCTGCTCCATCTCGTGCCTCTTGTCACTGCTGGGCTTGGGGGGTGGCGCGAGCTCCGTGTACTGCTCAATGGCACCAGCCATGAGGCGGCAGAGGTCCTTGTTCCTGTCCGGGAGGCTCAGCCCCCCCCTCATGTAGACGAGGAGCTGCTCTGGGTCCTTGTCAGCAGAGTTGAAGACGGTGACGGGCTGGATGTCGAGGCCATCCTTCCCACCATCCTTGGGGATGCCCTGGAGCAGCGTGAGGTGCTTGCTGAGCTCGAGGCCCTGCTCCAGTGTGGTGGTGACCTTGGGGTTGGGTGGCGTGATGAGGTTGGTCCAGGCGAGGTCTGTGGTGATGACCCGGGCATTGCCGCGGAACTTGGCCTTCCAGTTATGGGAGAACTCCCTCCTCTCCTTCCACTCATATGGCGAGTGGGCTGTGTGGTGCTGGTGGCGCTTCTGGATGGAGGGTACTGGTGGCATGGTGTCGCGAGCTCAGGTCTTGATGGTACCTCACTATAAGATGGTATAGTCTAGGATCCCAAAGGCAGATGACACAGGATGGTGTGCCCCTCTTGACACTCGAGACTGAGCTGTGTGCTGGCGTGAAGAAAGCGTGGAAAATGTTGGGTGGTTGTTGCGCGAGCTCAGGTTTTGATGGTACCTCACTATAAGATGGTATAGTCTAGGATCCCCAAAGACAGATGACACAAGATGGTGTGCCCCTCTGCCACTCGAGACTGAGCTGTGTGCTGGCGTGAAGAAAGTGTGAAGAAATGTTGGGTGGTTGTTGCGCGAGCTCAGGTTTTGATGGTACCTCACTATAAGATGGTATAGTCTAGGATCCCCAAAGACAGATGACACAAGATGGTGTGCCCCTCTGCCACTCGAGACTGAGCTGTGTGCTGGCGTGAAGAAAGTGTGAAGAAATGTTGGGTGGTTGTTGCGCGAGCTCAGGTTTGATGGTACCTCACTATAAGATGGTATAGTCTAGGATCCCCAAAGACAGATGACACAAGATGGTGTGCCCCTCTTGACACTCGAGACTGAGCTGTGTGCTGGCGTGAAGAAAGCGTGGAAAAATGTTGGGTGGTTGTTGCGCGAGCTCAGGTTTTGATGGTACCTCACTATAAGATGGTATAGTCTAGGATCCCCAAAGACAGATGACACAAGATGGTGTGCCCCTCTGCCACTCGAGACTGAGCTGTGTGCTGGCGTGAAGAAAGTGTGAAGAAATGTTGGGTGGTTGTTGCGCGAGCTCAGGTTTTGATGGTACCTCACTATAAGATGGTATAGTCTAGGATCCCCAAAGACAGATGACACAAGATGGTGTGCCCCTCTGCCACTCGAGACTGAGCTGTGTGCTGGCGTGAAGAAAGTGTGAAGAAATGCCGGGTGGTTGCCGCGCGAGAAGGAAAAATGTGTAAAGGACTAAGTTTGGACTTGACGGTAGAAGTTCTGATATAGACTGAGACGAGCCACGCCCGCTAGCTGCGTGGCAACTCACATGACTGACCACCCCATCAAAATTGGGTTGAAAAAAAAAAACGTCGAGATCCGAGGCCGGGAGGAGCATGGCTGCGTTCGTCTGGGCGAGGGCTACGCAGTTACATGAAAAGGGGGATGGATTTGATGGCATCTCGCTAAGAAAATGGCGATCTCGGTTAAAAAATGCCCCATCTTCTAACCCTGGTCGGGAGAGGCCATGGCAGTGGTGTGGACATGGGAGTTGCATGTTGGGATTCGTCCTTGCCAGTCTCACCTGGGTATGTAATTATAAGATAATCGTACGAGTATCAGAACTAGAGTATTGCCTCGAAATATCCCAAGGGCTAGTCTGGTATTCGAGCTATGGGGGTCTATAAACGCTTCCGATTAATTGGGGGTGATGGGGAGGGGGCAGCCCATGCCCTAAACATAGCAACGATCAATGTTCGGGAGTGTCACAACCAAATGCGGTTAGGCGAAAACCTTAAAAAGATGTCAACCCTACATCTCGAGTTCGACGTTTAATATACAGCTTATATTGCTGTAATAAGATCATATGTATTGGCGGTATGTGTCATCGTCAGTAATTTAATGCAGTTCATATCTCGTCGAGGAGTGTGATTATTATAATCCGTTCCAATTTATTTAAATTGCAGAGAATAATATTTCTCAACTCACGACATAATTAATATGGCTCTATGGCTACAGTCTATATTATAAATACATGGCGCTACCAGTCGAACACCCATTCGCTAGTTTAATATGCCTCGAACTCGAGCAGCGCTGCTGCTGCGATCTTTACCCCCCAGATGCCCTTCCCACCTGCAAACTCGGCCACCTGCCCACACCATGACAGGAACACATCCACGTCATTGAACGCCCCTGCTGCCCCTGCCCTCACTGCCTGCTCACCGAACCTCTCCTGCAGCCACTGTTCGCCCCCAGTCTTGTGGAACACGCCGTAGCAGAGCGGCATCACGATGTCTGCGTACCTGCACTGCTCGAGGCCACTGGCCGGGTCTGCACGTTGACAGACCGACTGTGGGTTGTAGCACCAGTAGCACGCCACGAAAGCTGAGATCCATGGCCCGCGGCCCTGCCCCCTCCTTCTGGCCTGGTCGCGCGCCCTGAAGAAGTCGAACCGCTGGTGGCACTTGGTGAACTGGTGGTCCCACTGCTCCCCGAGCCCTCGACAGAGCAGGCACGTCCCCTTCACGGTGAGGAGGTCCTCCTTGTAGCGGCTGAGCTCGAGGTATGCCAAACGCCGCTTCTCGTGGATGGCTGCACTCCCTGTGTGCGGCATTGCCTCTGTGGCATCGTCACGGGGCACGTGTGATGGGCTGGGGCCACTGCTGCAGACATCGCACGCCACATCATCCCTGGTGCCATCGCACTGCCGAAGCTCTGATGCCTCATCGAGGTGCGCACTCAGACACGTGCGCCTGCACTCCCGGCCTTCGAGGTAGCGTAGAGTGCCCTCGTCTCGACATCCATACCGGCGTTGCCCGCCTGCGACTGCCACTTGTGCGGCAGGAGCACGGCTGAGTATGCCTCCCTCCCATCGCGCCAGCCCGACCGGACTCCTGCGCAAAGTCGACGAGGGAGCGTGGCTCGTCCAGGTGCATGACGAGCCGGACATGTGGGTAGTCGAAGCCGGCGCTAAGGGCCGACGTCGCCACAATGTATGGCAGCTCGGGTGTGGTGAGCCACGTCCTGAGCAGCTCCTGCTTCTCCTCTGCCGTGCCGGCCATCGCGGTGTAGACCGGGCAGCGGAGCAGGCTGCCCAGGTCCTGTGCCTCCTCCCGTGTCCGCACGTAGAGTATGATCTTGTCTCGGGTCTGGTCGAGCAGCCCGCTCGCCCGCCACGCGTCCCTGGCCCTCCGCGCGCCCTCTTCTAGCAGGCTCCCCTGCCCTGTGGCCCGCTGCACGAGGTACGAGAGGTTCCGCCTGTTCGTTGAGGCCCGCACGACCTTTGGCTTCACGAGGTTGTTCTGCCTCTCGAACGCGGCCTGTAGCATTGGCGGCAGGGTGGCCGTCAGGTAGACGAACTGCGTGCGCACGCTGCGGATGAGGGCGAGGTCGGCCATGGCGTGACGGTACTCGGACGCCGTGATTGTGAGGTGCGCCTCGTCTATCACGACGCGGCCGAGCTGCTGCGTCGCGGCCAGCCTGTGCGCATACGCCCGGAACTGAGACGTGCTCGCGGCCTCGACCGTGACGAACACCAGCGGTGCGTCCCGCTCCTCGCCCGGAGCCCACACGAGGTGGTCTATCCCGAGCTCCTGCACACGCCGCAGCAGGTCGCCACGCAGGGACACGAGCGGCAGCACGAGGATCGTCACGCCCGCATCAGGCAGGACACAGGGCAGCATGAACAGCAGGCTCTTCCCCTCGCCGGTGCCCAGGATGACGACGACCTGCTCCGTCCATGACATGACGACCGTCATCGCCCGCTCCTGTGCGGCCGACTTCCACTGCAGCTTGTCGTCGTGGTAGAGCCCCCTCGCGCACTTCAGCAGGGCTGCAGCAGACCACCTCTTCCGCGGCCGGTGCACGCCCACGGCAATCCTCTTCAGCATCCGCGGCCTGTCGGACCCTGCCACCTCTGCCGCCTCGCGCTTCCTCTTCCCTGCTGCTGCGACCGCATCCCCGAGCACCGTGTCGAGATCCCACAGCCCCCTCCACAGGGATGACGCGCGCAGGTTCCGACGGATGAGGCCATCCCACGCATTCCCAAAGTTCGCGTTCAGCTGGTTCGCGTAGCTGCGGTTCACCACCCGCGTGCTGTGGTTCCGCTGCCTCGTCATGGTCCGGATGTCATCCTCCATCTCCTCTGCATCCTCATCGTCGTCGTCGGCCCCGATGCCCTCGAAGCACGCAAGGTCGCCCGCAAACTTGGTCTTCACAATGTTGACCGTCATCTGGCGCCAGTTGGCGATGTGCAGCCGTGGCACCTTGGCCCGCACGCACGCCTGCTCCATGCACCGCGTCAGCCGGTTGTCGGCCCACACGGCCCCGTCCTTCCACCACAGGTACGCGGACATGATTGCGCGTGGGGAGGACTGGCGCAGGAAGGCCTGGCGGAGCGGCACGACGTAGACGAGGTAGTCCAGCAGGAGGTCTCCGATGGCGGCTGGCAGGAAGCGGATGTTGTCCTTGAACCTGCCCGTCTGCTGCTGGCCCTTGTGGTAGGTGGTGTGCAGCATCACGAGCCCGTGCTTGAGGTAGACGCTACGCCTCCGCTGCGTGTTGCGCCAGGTGAGGGAGAACAGCTCGCTCTCGCGCAGCGGCTGGCCCGAGGCCATGTGGATGAGGACGAGGAGCCGCTTGAGGAACTCGTCAGCGACGGCCTCGTACTGGTCGATGGCCTTCTGTCGCCACATGACCCTCGTGACCCCTGCATCAGCCTCTCCATCCTCTCCATCCTCAGCAGTAGGTGCAGCAGTGGTGTCGAGGAATGACGCTCGGAGTGACTGCGACTCCCGTATGACATTGCGCAGTGAGCCCGCGAGCGGCTTCAGCAGTGCCGCGTTCTCCCGGTGCTCGCCAAAGTGCCAGCTAAAGTTGTCGGCGTCGAGGTTGTCCTTGAGTGCCCACGCGCGCATCCGTGGCAGGCCCGCTGCGCCAAACATGAGCTCGCCGTGCAGCAGATGCTGCGCCTGCCTGAACTCCGACAGCAGCAGCTGCTGCACCTCGTCCATGTTCAGGTCGACGTCCCTGTAGGTGAGGATCTGCTCGTCCTCGTCCCAGTGCGCCTGGTGCGAGCCCACTCCGTCCTTCGACACCGCGAACAGCAGCAGGCGCCAGCCCAGTATCTCGCCCATGGGCGTCTCCGTGTCCGGCCGCAGGTACTGCTCGCAGATGCTGTTGATGTGCTCGAGCGTGCTGCCGGCGCCCGACCTCTCGAGGTATGCGGCCGTGCTGAAGATGAGCAGCTGCACAGCCCAGATCAGGCCGGACAGGCAGCTGTTGAAGTTGCCCGGCTCCTTCCACGACTTGGTGCGTGGCTTGACGCTCAGCATCGCGCAGAAGCTGAGGAGCGGCGAGCTGAAGCGGTCGCCGCCGAACTCGTGGCAGACGAGGGCCATGCAGAGGGATCGGAGGGCGTCGTTCAGCGCTAAGCGGTCTCCGTCGGCAGCGCACTCCAGGGCGGCCTCCCAAGCTGTCGTCTGCTCGTCCGTCAGCCGGATCCGGTCCTCGGGGCGCCTGCCCTGGTCCGCGCTCAGAGGTGGCGTGAAGTGGCTGCCGCAGTAGGCGACGCGGTAGCAGTACGCCATGAACTGCTTCCAGTACCCAAAGTTTGTGCGCAGTGTGGATGGCTCCTTCTTGGGGTCGAAGCCGCGCACCCTGCCTGCCCTGCAACTGGCTGGTGCCGATGAGGTAGGGGCGCCATGGAAGCGGCTCAGCGCGAGCTGCCTCGGCCACGTCAGCATGCAGTCCGGCCCGTCGAAGCACCAGCCGTGCACCTCAGCGAGGATCTCGTCCATGACCTCGAGCATCAGGAACAGCTCGGGCTCTCCCTCATCTGCGCTCTTCGGCAGCGCAAAGGAGGTGTGCATCTCGTCCTTCTCTAGGCCCCGCACATGGTTCTCGATGCCAGTCCGCCTCAGCCACGGGACCGCAGCCGAGGGGTGGCTGTCGAAGCCGTGCACCTTGTTGCCCTCCGTCTTGATGTCGTCCGCTACCATGGTCGCGTCCGCGTCGGCCAGGTCGAAGAAGGCCTGCTCCTGCGGCTCGAGGGCGATGGCGGCAGTAGCTGCGTCCCCTTCCGCCCTGTCGTCGTCTGTAACCACAAAGTACCGGACATGCTCGGTCTTTGCGAAGAAGGTCTGCACCGTGCATCTCTGCCACGCGCCACCCTCACTCTGCTGCGACGGCTTCTGCCCGTGCTCCCGGGACACGTGCGCCCTGATGGCCGGCCCGGACCGGGTCAGGGTCGGCCGGCCGTCGTCGCAGAGGATGCAGGAGAATGCCGGATGGCGGCGCAGTCCCTCGATGGCGATGCAGGGCTGGTCTGGCAGGGCGACCTGTCCCGGGGGCCGCAGCTCATGCGTCGCGAAGAGGTCGAGCAGGGTGCGCAGCTCCGGCCCCTTGAGGTCGTGGGGTGGGTGCCTCAGGTGCCACTCCTGGCTGGCGCGCGCGGGCATGAGGCAGGTCCCGCAGTCGCGGCAGAGCAGCACCCCGTGAGTTGCGAGGTAGGAGAAGCTGGCCGCCATCCTTCCCTTGCGCGAGCGGTGTGTGTGCGCTATTCGCCCTTCGTTGCATGCTCTGTATGCGTGCTTGATGCGCCTGCGCCGTCCCGGGGGTCTCCCAATTTGCTGTACAATAATCGCTCCACAATGGCCCGTGCGCGCGCGAGCGACAGGGGTCGCTCGCGTGGGGATTCCCAATTTGCACTACAGATACGGCCGCTTCTAGGGGTAGATGAGAAGGCTGTTCACTTAGCACTCAAGGCTGACCATGTTGATCTGAGCTACTACTTAAAGAAGTTATATAAGTCTGCAAAGTGTAAGGATGCCTCCTTACCTAGATACTCGAAGAACCCGCCTCAGAGCTGTTACGGTCACCACAAGCATGAAATCCGACTCGGTGTGGTTTCGGACCAGTAGAGGAGGACATAGCGAGTTACACTATAGTGGGGGACAGTAAGGGTGTAGGGTTCAGGGTCGATGCGGACCTGTTGCGGTGGAAGGTTCAGGGCTAGGGTTGGGATAACCGAGTCGGGCCCGTTTCGGGTACTTAAGGAAACAAACTTAACGGGGTTCCCCCTTCATCTTTTTTGTATCCTTCGTAGTAGACCTATAGGATAGCATCCTTTTAGCCTCCAACTCGCACTCTCATATGCTATTACTGTGAGCTGGGTGCCCTGTGTCATTACACAAAGTATATCGCTGCCTCTACTGAAGACAAGACACGTCTACAGAATGAATTGAAGGTTGAGCGTATTTGTGTTCGGTAAGTTCCTTCTGGTAATCTCTGGTAGCCTCAATCTAACTATAAACAGGACTGAGAAGGGTACCCATGCATCTTGCATTGCGAATCAGAAAGTCAAGAATATTAGCGCCTCTTCTTCTCCACAAGCCCCACCATCTACTCTGCCCAAACAACTTCTGTCTGAGCTTGCTGCATTTGAGGGTATCTCAAGTATTCCAATCGATGACAATCATAACAGCGAATGGGAGGATACTGAGGTTGAAGACGATTTGGAGTTGGAGCTTATGTTACAGCGCGAGATATTTTAAATGACGAGGCTGTTCTACCAGATGAGCTTTCCGATGAAGAGATCACTAGCACCCAGGCTCTCTTAACTCAAGCGCACATTGATGTATGCTACCTCATAATCTGGTAATCTTCTGGTGATACTAATAGTTGATAGGCCCATGAAGAGTCCAATTTCTGCAAGTGGCAACATTTCTGGGATAGCTGTATCCACTCATATACGAGAAAGGCTGGAAAGCTGAGAAAGAAGCCTGAGCGTCTCTTTGAGTATATGCCGTGGATTGATGTAGAGGAAGGGTACGTCTCTAATCATCCTAGCAATCTTCTGGCAATACTAATTGTTTATTATAGCACTTTTCACGAGGTTATCCCACCACATAAATATTTCTGTTTGTACGAGCAGGCAGTTTGGAAAGTGGGCCTAATTACCAGGACCTGTGCAGTGGTACCCAAAGTCTTACAATCTTGTCGACAATGGATGGTTGCAAATATCCACTCATAGTTCTAGCTTCAAAGAGGCGTTCTTACTTGTCTACTCTAAGAAGTTTGATAAGAAAAAGTGGGCTAAGGTATCAGCTGCACAGGATATGTTGTTCCTGGAGCTAGAGTAGAGGAGAACTTGAGTTGCTAAAGTTATAGCGCTGGAGTACCTTTCGCGTTGGAAAACCAGGTATTTAAGTACTTCATCGTAGCCAGACTTCTGGTAACCTTCTGATAATCGAGCAATTTGCCAAATGCCATCTCAATACTCAGAGTTGTTTGATTCTGACAGTATTCTCAGACTCTTTTCCGTCTTCTCAACGACTATCCTCATTAAATCAAGTCTGTAAGGACACAGGGCACCCAGCTCACAGTAATAGCATATGAGAGTGCGAGTCAGAGGCTAAACGGATGCTATCCTATAGGTCTACTACGAAGGATACAAAAAAGATGAAGAGAGGAACCCCCGTTGGGTCAATCTCCTTAAGTACCCGAAACGGGTCCGACTCAGCTAACCTGCCTTAACTCTTATCATGTGACCGTAACCTGCCCGACTCAGATCCTTTCCATCACTGAGGGACAGGCATCCTTACAAAGTCCCTGCAGGCCTTGAATATATTGGCAAGTTAAACCAATTCGTCAAATGGACTAAGGATACACACGATATATTCATTGAGTGGTGGAAGCTATCACGATGGTATGAACAACACTCAGATCATACTACAAAACTCCTTATGAAGATTGCATGGGATTCAACCAACTGGAGTTCTCAATACTGGAGAAGTTATCACCAAGGAGCAGACCGGCTTTCTGGAGAACCATGTGTTATTTGTACTTATTGTTCGAAGGCCCTTACGCATCCTGCAATCAAGTCTGCTGGCCCAAAGTCTATGGCAACACATCTTGCATCAGACATTTGCAAAAAGAAGTCACAGATGGGAAGGATAGTCTCTATCAAATGCGAATCAATCAAATGCAACCTCAACAAGTAAGGATTACCAGATTATTACCAGAATTATGTAGGTTAATACCTATAATAAGATCATATTCTCACACAAGAGACATTTTATGAACAAGTTCTATACACAGTTATCTTGACTCATAGCTCGTTCCGCTCAGTCGAGGATCCTCATCAAGACCCTATAAATACTTTAGGTATTAGTAGGTCTGGCCGGCCTCATCAAGCAAGGTGGAGGGATGTTCTTAAGCATATATAATAGATAATAGCGTTCTAATAATCTTCTGATAATCATGGTACTTAGATAGAGGAATATACATGATTCGTTCTCACAGCTTACTAGAGATGGCGAGAGTGATGCTAATAGATGTAATACTTTAACTTAACCATAAAACAGTATTAATCGTATGAGCGACTGTTCACATGATGCATAAATCTTACACGTGATAGCCGAGTACTCACCGGGTTTTTACAGAGTAACTGAGTATTGACCTCACTCACCGAGTCGAGTAAAAGGTTCAGCTACTCACCCAGCTGAGTAACCCACTGAGCGAGTGAGCCGAGTATTGAGCGAGTAGTGCGCAGCCTACCCAGTATACACCAGGTTCTGTTGGTGAAGCAGAGTGTGCATCACGACCCAACCCGAAACCCGTCCTGAGACTTCGACGGTCGGTATTCCAGAACGATCATTTTCACGGCCAAAAGGCCACCGTATTCCATAGCGCACGTCCCTACTCCCAACACTGATGTTGTTGAGTAATATGCGTGTGTATTCCTGTCTATCTATTGCTGCCTGAAATTGCGGGGAAGTGGTGCTGAGATCATGTGACATATTACAACACCCCCCCATGTATCCCAGTACCGCATACTAAGTAGGAAGGCTCGCAGGCAAATCCGTGGAGTTCTGGGCCAACAACCTTTTTCTACCCCCACCTCCGCCACTACCAAGCACCAACTTTCCACTCTCGCACAGCTCCGTACGTGACTCACAATGACTGTTTATTGGTGAAATCAAGCCTCAAGACATGGCTCTGGTTGAGATCAGGGCTGACCTCCATGATGACTTGCCGGAGTATGAGAGGGTCAAAATACCATCCCTACCCCCAATTGTGGTTGGCGTGGAATTGGCCCGTCCGTACGGTGTTGCTGGTGTGGTGGAGTCTGACCACCCACAACAGACAACGGCTTGGTACATCCAGGCTGTAGGAGACATGGATGCTGGCTGTGACCAGTGTGTACACGATCGGGGCAGTGCTCGGGCTCGTCCCTTCTTCTCTGCCTGCCATCACTATGGCGAGCTGCAGGAAGGAGCCTGTGGTAACTGTGCAATGAAGCACAAGTCAGCTGCTTGTTCCTTGAGTAAGTTTGTACCTTTCTGTTGATTCCTATGCTGCGTACGACACTAACACATAGTAGGCCACAAGAAAACTTGGAGACCTGCCACGCCACCACCTCCGCCATCTCCCAAAGCTGGGAAAAGATCTGGCACCCGTGCGACAGAAAGCTATTGATGAAGAAGCTGCTGCTCAGCTTCGTGGGTAATTTCCGTACGCCCTAGTGCTCTCAGTGTTCTGGTGCTCTCGGTGTTCTGGTGCTCTCGGTGTTCTGGTGCTCTCGGGTTCTGGTGCTCTCGGTTGTGAATGAGGCCTAAATGACAGTGGATTTCTCTGCAATTTTAATGTGACAGGTCCGTACGTAGTTGTTTGTGTGGGAAAATGGGTGATTCTCCTGTTTTTGTATAGTAAAAGTCAGGGATTTCTCCTGCTCTTGTCTGCCTTCCCCCCTTTGTTGAAATGGGTTTGGAATTTCGAAAAATGAATGTGAAATCTCCATGCATATATTGCATCTATGTCGTACGGAGTTGTGTAGTCTTCCAAATGAGTGTATGTTTATTATTTCCCAAGGTATTCCATTGGGAAAGTTGAAATAAGAACACATAGTAAAACTAGGTGTAACTGTAGGTGGCTTTGGTGCTTTTGAGAATTCTACCTCCGTACGGAACTCATCCATTAGCTATTCTTGTCTTGCCTCACTTTTCAGTTAGTGAAGTAGAAGACTAGACTCTTTGGTCTAGGGGGCTGCTTTCCATAGTACAAAGGTAGCCAGTGCTTCGTACGGGGTTGTGTTGTATGTATGCACTCCTATAGGAGATGCTTTATGTCTACAAGGTTCAAATGTTTAATGAACTCCTTGTGCTTCTGATGGGGTAGGGCCTTAGTAAAGCCGTCTGCTGGCATCTCGTACGTAGCTATCCACTTAATATTGAGGTTCCGATGCTCAACCTCCTGTCTTAACCAATGTGAGTGGACGTCAATATGCTTCAGCTTTGTAACTAGCTTTGGAGACTCCTTAAGTAAGATCCGTACGGTCTGCAAATTATCACAATTAAGTGAGTATTGCTCGTTTAGATCGAGTTTGATTGTGTTAAAAAAACGCTGCCACCAATAGAGCTGTTTCGCACTGTGGGACAAAGCTAGAAGCTCTGCCTCTGTTGTAGAGGTTGACACAGTCTTCTGCTTTGAACAGCGCCAGTCTATTGCCCCTCTGTTACGACGGAACAAGAAGGCTGGCCAACTACAGGACAGGAAGGAGGGAGGTCGCATGAGACCGGCCCTGGTATCTGGAGGGGCAGCGGGGAATAGTAGTTCCGAAAGTATCACGTGACGGACTCGCAGGATGATGAGAAGAGTCCTAAGAGTCCAGGACTCCGAGGACTCGAGTGAGTTCCCAGGAGTCCACTAGGCACGTGATGGACTCGCAGGATGATGAGAAGAGTCCTAAGAGTCCAGGACTCTGAGGACTCAAGTGAGTTCCCAAGAGTCCACTAGGCACGACGCCACTATATAAGTAGATAGTATTTCCTTAGATAGGAGCTTCGTGCTCAACTCAATACAGTATTTGTTATATACTAGTAACGTGTTACTTGAAGCCTTTGTGTCTGATCCCCTGCCTCCTCTGATAAGTAAACCTTTACGCAAGAGAACCTCTGTGTCTTCTATCGTTTAGAAGTCAGCGTTACAATGAGGGTGAAGTAAGAAGGGGATAACATTCCCAAGTTGGGCACACCACGCCCGTGCATTGGCGCATGGGGTGTAGTGTAGCATGAGGAGTCCAACGAGGTAATCGTTTGCAGGATCAAAGCAGAGATTGGAAAGTTATAGGCGAGTTGCAACAGTAATAGAGGGTAGTAAGTAATAGGGTAAAGAAGAGGAGAACATGCCACGTTACATATCAGGCATGCGTTAGGTAGAAGATAGGAGGTAGATTTGTACGACAATTCCAACGGTGTGATCGTTTGCCAGATCGGAGTAAGAATGGTAAAGTTGTAGCCAGTTTTCCAAAGCATAAAGGGTAAGATGGGGGGGCAATATAAGAAGAAGACAACATTCCCACAATACAAGCAGCACGCCCATTTGAGGGCAGATATAGGGTAGTTTTGTACGATGATTCCAAGGGTGCAATCGTTGGTAGAATTGGAGAAGAGATGGAGAAGTTGTGGCCAGTTTTCCAATGTATAGGGGGTGAGGGGTTAAGGGGACAACAGTCCCATATCATACATAGGGCCAGCGTTCAATAGCATATGGGGGGTGGTTAGGTATGAGGATTCCAATGGTGCAATCGTTTGTAGGGGTGTAATTATGTAACGTCCGTAGACTGCTCTATGATGGAAGCGGTCTTGAGAGTTGGGTTGGGGTTGTGACATAGGGATTCAATGATACGAAGGATTCGTTCTCAAGTATGCACGTTACTAGTATATGAGAAATACTGTATTGAGTTGAGCACGAATCTCCTATCTAATAAGATACTATTTGCTTATATAGACTCTTCGTGGCTAGCGATCGCTGCTGCCAGCGATCGTGGTAGCTGGGTCGCGCGATCCCGCGATCCGTTCTCATATCGCATATGGATTTGTTCCGGTCCGGAGCCGCTGCACCGCCGTAACAAATTACTGGAGACGATGTACTCGATAGTTTAGCTGCTTAAAGGGAAGTAACAGAGCAGATAAAACGCCAAAGCGATTAGGAGGGATTTGTAGAAATGAAGGGAAATCAAGCGTAGGGAGGTGTGGTATGTGTGAGAAGACTGGTCATAATATACAAATTTGCAAGGAAGTTGTAGATGTATTAGCTCATCAGATTTCGAGTAGTTTGAGTTAACTTAATACGTTGTATTTGATTTGTTATATTTCAAAGTAGTAGATGTTTCAAGGTAGGAGAGTATCAGAAAGTGATTTGCTCGGTGATATGATCTGCTTGGGGATGAATCATGGTATCTTCTAACATTAGTTGTCGCCTGTACTGACAATATTGGTTCATCGCTAGGATAACTTTGTGCCGTGATGAGGCACAGTTATCATTCCCTGGATCAATGGGATATTGGGACCGACAGCATGTAATTTTGTACACGTCCTGGGACGCGTAATGAGATATTACAGTGCACATGTCAATAGTTGCATTTCCTATGTGTATGCAAACCGAATGATAAAGTTCATCTAAAACAACAAGCAAGACATGTTCCGGTTCCATACTCTTCTGTTCTCTCTCATACGAGTGCTAACAAGCTTGCACGTATGTTATATCCAGCTCTTGGCACATGTAGATCTCAGCCCGACATCAAAAGCGGAAGTGGATAACCCCTCACAACTTACCCTTCTCCAGGAAATCTAACTAGCTGATAGGCATATCCTGTCTTCGCCGCAGCAACAAGGTAGCTTCTGGCGCAACCGAAGTAGTATTGATAGTGTTTCGAACATGGAAAGTGTTAGCCTTGAGTTTGATGTCGAACTGTGAGAAGAAAATGTAGAGCACGATTTTAATCTCGTGAATAGCCAGCTGGCGGCCAGGGCAGGCCCACCGGCCCAATCCAAAGGTCAGGAATTCGGGATTGCCTTGCACCGCAGCTCGCTCTTGTTTCTGCCACTGGAAGCCATCGAAGACGGTGCCTGCATCGCCGTAATTGTCCGGGTGCTGATGTGCACGAGAGATGAGAACAATGCACATGGCATTCTTGGGCAGCAGGTAGGGACCGACACGGACCGGCTGCGTTGTCTGCCGCACCGGACCCCAGCTGTCGCCTTTGGTGCGCAGGACCTCGCGGATGAAGGAGTCGAGCAGCGTGAGCTGGCTAAGCTTCTTGACATTGAGGCTCTCGCCCGGCGGGTTGACTGACTCCCATTCTTGGCGGATCGCAGGCAGGTATTCGTCCTGCTTCTGCGCCAGTTTGATCAGGACCCATGAGCCAGCAACCACAGTCTGATGGATGGAAGCGAAGATGATGCCCACGCACAGGATGAGACAGCGAAAGAAGCCGGCAAGCGCTGACAGACCGGTCTTCCCATGGTAGTGTTTCGTGAGCAGAATATCAAAGAGGGGAACAAATTCGCCGTGACGCGCTGCCAGGCCGTTTTGAAGATGCTCATGCCGTGCTTTCCACAGCATGGGCACCACCTGGAAGAAGAATCTCGGGATGATGGTGAAAAATATGGCTGAAAAGCCATTGATGATGACCCACAGCCATGGCAGTCGAGTCCACTCGTCCGTATTCTCGTGCATTCCCGTCATGTTGGCCATTGCAACAGCTACCGCAGAAAAGTGAGCTGCGACAACTGAGGAAGCATGTGCTTGTCCCAGAATCATGACGACCATGGCGTGGCCAACGGCGAGCTGTATGCGATGGAAGATGTCTGGAAACTCGCTATATGTCTTGCTGCCAGCCGGTAGCTCGTCCGCCAAACGGTGAAAATAGTCCTGAAAGACGGGGAACAGCTCGTCGATCATGGCATTCATGCGCGGCTGCACGTTCTTC
This sequence comes from Pseudogymnoascus destructans, assembly GCF_001641265.1. Lineage (NCBI taxonomy): Eukaryota > Fungi > Ascomycota > Leotiomycetes > Thelebolales > Thelebolaceae > Pseudogymnoascus > Pseudogymnoascus destructans. The sequence continues at coordinate 670,343 of NW_020167540.1, read as the reverse complement.
TCGACCAGGCTGTCGACATCGTGAACGAAAGCACCGTTGTCGAAAAGCGCCAGGAAGCCCAGGTGCAGCAATTCGAAGACGGCCTTCTCAAAGGTGAAGTTCTTGGTGTCGGTAAGAACCTGATGGGCGTATCGATGATCAATGACATACTCATTGCGGCCGTGTCTAGGAACAACGATGACGGGTCCGTGTTCATCCAAGGCTTTGCTATAGAACTCGTTGACCTTGATGGAACGTCGAATTTCACGCGGAATGTTGACCACAGGAGGGCTGGGGGCGTCGAGGGACAGCTCGGATATCAGTTGCGGTTTTGGTATAAACATGATGGGCAACATACAATGGCGAACGACGAGGAGAAGTGAGTTTAAAGAAACGAAGCAGGTGAAATGCTGTCGTACCTAATAGCTCCAAGCACCTACCATCAAGCTCACGGCATCCTCCTCCTGCGGCATCTTTTTGTCTTGTGTAGCGGTCCTGGAAATGCTACCCATCCACGCGCTGGCCAAAAAGAATGGCCAGCTTTTGGTGAGCATTCAGTGAAAAGCATCGCTTGCCATCTGGCGGTCGGGGGGCTCGGCATGTTGCCGTTGCCACCCCGCAAATGCTTGCTTCTAAGCTGACTACATCTATCTCTTGGACAAAGGTTCTTTCTACGAAACTTACGGCGTATCAAGCGGAGCAAAATTCGCGTATCGGGTGGGGTTTGTGAGGCACGGTACCAGGATACGTGCATTATTAGGTGGGGGAAATGTGATAGCCGTATTTCTCGGTTCATGGGGGCCGTAATCATGCATATGCGGGTCGGGTCGGATATATTTCCCTTCTAAAGATCAACGAATCCCGGGCTTCGAAGGCCTCATCTGTAATAATGGGAGGTTCTCAGTATCAGAAACCCTCAGGGGTAAAACTAAATGGCCGCTTGAATACAGAGTTTATACTGAAAACCGGCCATTTTGCGTGACGAGGTACTGCAATATGCAGAGACTATGTCAGACAACACCCTCTACACCTCGCCTGGGCTTGCAGAAGAGAACGCCATCTCTCACACCCCTTACACCCCTTACACTCCTTACACCCGTCCAATCTCTTGATGGGTCGTTCTGCAAGCGAACGCGCAAGTGGAAATACAAATGCACCCTCTACACTCTCTACACTCTCTACACCTCAGTAACGCGTGTATTGTTCTTCCTGAAAACCCTAGGAATGGGTACAGCACCCCAGTTATTGTCCAGACGCCTTTATTTGATTTCATACTGTTCTCGGGCCTAGTCAGGTCTTATATAATTCGCTGTGCACTGTACATGCGTCGCTCATCAGGGAACTTCTGCACATCCTTTCTCTTATTCCACTGTTTTATCATTTGCTCCGTTGTGTCTGTGTCGTTGGGTAGACTGGAGACTTGGCAGGCATTGTCACAGAAAAGATGAAGATCTCGACAGGATTGGCAGCCAGCCTTGCCTTGTTTCACAGTGTAGCTGCAGGTCCCCTGGCTGCTGGTCACACTCAACCGCGTGGCAGCACTTCTCGAAACATCTTGAGCGTCAAGATACAGCGTGATCTTGGCGCACAGCTGTCCCCGTCAACCACCATCTTTGGACCCAGCGACCCCGCATACAGCAACGCAACACATAGATGGGACACTTTTGCAGCACCCACAGTGCCTGTGGTTGTTGAAGTTGGCGCGGAATCGGATGTTGCTAAAGTTGTACGTCTCTTCTTCTCTACTTGAGCTGATCACGTCTAACATCATTGCAGGTCAAATACTGCAACGAAAATTGTATCGACTTCTTGGCGTACAATACTGGTCATGGATCGACCGCAACGCTCGGAAGGTTCAACGGTGTTATGATAAGCCTGAGTAAACTGACCCAGATTACCATACAACCAGATGGCAAGTCTGCTTGGCTACAAGGCGGCACTCGCGGTGGGCCGCTCAACGCCTATCTCTGGGACAAAGGCTACGTGACTACTACTGGAGCTTGCGATTGCGTCGGTGTTGCTGGAGTTGGTCTTGGGGGTGGTCACGGACGCCTTGAGGGGGTCTATGGAATGATCTCCGACAACATACGCCAGCTAAACGTTGTGCTCGCAAACGGTTCGGCAGTTCGCGTCAATGCCACAAGCTATATCGATCTCTATTGGGCAATGCGAGGTGCCGGCCACAATTTTGGCATTGTTACGAGTTCCGAGATGAACCTCTATCCTCACGGACCTTCTACCTGGCTCTACAAGAACTATCTTTGGAAAGGCGACAAGCTCAACGACATTTTTACAGCCATAAACGTTCTTCACGGCAACGGAACAACTCCCGTAAACATGACCTATAATAACGGCCTCTTCCTATACATTCCAGCTATTGACATCAAGAAACCAGTCATCGCCTGGCAGTTTTCGTTTCGCGGATCCGCAGCGGAGGCCGCCAAGTACTTCAAACCTTTTGATGCCATTGCCGCCGTGAGCATTGACTCTGGCAGTGTCCCCTATCCCAGCCTTGCCCATGCTCAGAGTACTGGGCTCGACGATCCTGCATGCACCAGCAGTACCATACGACTCATCACCACCGCCGGCCTGCGTGTCTTCAACCTCACGGCGGAACAGCAAATCTTTGACTCATTTACAAAGCGCATCGCGGAGCAGCCTAGCCTTGCAACGGGGCCTTACATTATTCACGAGGGCTACTCGACGGAGGGCGTGAAAGCTGTAAACCCGGCGGACTCTGCCTATCCTTTCCGCGATAACATCCACCTCACGCAGTTCCAAGGCAACCTCGCCGCTAACGCGAGTAAACAGGATCAAGATCAGATGTGGAAGTGGGCGAGAGAAGTTCAGGACCTCTGGAACGCCGGCCAGCCTACCCGCCAGCCTGATGTATACGTCAACTATGCAAGTGGTTTTGAGACTGTGCAGGATTGGTATGGTCATGAGCCGTGGCGGGTCGCAAAGCTCCGTCGCGTCAAAGCCGATTATGATCCGTCCAATCGTTTCCGGTTCTATAATCCCGTCAATTGAGGGCGGAATTCGGTGGTCATTTAGCGCGGTTTCATACTTCATTATTTCTTAGAAGCTATAGCTGAATAGATTTGATAATATCATTTAATGATATTCATTGCTTTTTTGCAGATCTGGACATGACGGAGCGACTGCATCAATCAGCGTGTTCCACGAGCACCGTAGTCACAAGGACTGTAGCCCATCAGTCTTCTACATCTCTCATTCACTTCTCGACTGCCCTGGCGAGGTCGACAAGTGCCTCCCGACGTTTCACGTGGCCATCTAAAACAACCTCTAAATGGAGAGTGAGCGGTAGTCATACGTGAATACATTCAGACCTGACAGCTTACCTGCACTCGCGTCACTTGAGTAATGCCCGCTCCATTGCACAAATGTTTTCCCCTGATCAGACCCGCTGCTAATGTAATAGAGGCGGATGACACTCAACACACTTGTATATGAAAGGCCCCAAGGCTCGCATTTGACGATGTTAAAAGACATGGAATGCTTGATGTTCTGTCCGTTGTTAGATGGAGCCTGTCACGACGAGATATCGCCAAACGTACCGAGTATTCCTCCTCCTGCACATCCAAGGTGTAACCCTCATCAAAAGTCCACCGGATTGTCTTCTTGTCCGTCTCGCCCGATGACGGGACTATCTCGGTCTTGATAATTCCAGTGTAGAACTTCTCAAACTCGGTCAGCCTCAGGAGTGGCCAGATCGAGGACAGCGGCGCATTGATGACGGCCGACTCAGTAACAGAGTTTGAAGTGACCTTTGCTTCCATCTTCCTTGTTCAAAATTGAACACTCGTAGTTTATGCTGCTTAGGCCAAAGTGGCACAGATCTTGAGTAAGGAAAAAGCCATCAGCTATAGGCGATAGACTGCTGGACTCTCAGACGTCGCTTATTTCATAAGTATTTCATAAGGTAGCTTCTCCGAGCACTCTACCCCGACTTCTGCTACTGGTTCGGGCACCTCGCACCCCTAGCACCCTCGTCTCTCCATGCACTTCTGTCAGCGATCAGACGAGTCATCAGCTTACATTGTACTATTCATGTCTACTCTATTCGTACTATTTGAACACCTGTGCAAATAGAACCTTGGCTATAAGCTGATTACATAACTATCTAGCTGACCAATGAAACATCTCTGCAGTTCAACGACTTCGCTTCTGCTCCTGTCTTCTTTTTCTCTCCAAAATCAAAGCGATTTCACAAATTACTTAGCCATCACTTTTATACAAAACTTCGACTAGCTACTTCTGTACTCCAAGCTCTGTTTCATTCGCAATGGCAGCCTCAGCATTTGCGATTCCAAGCACTGAATTGTTGCAGACATGGGCCACCGGCAAGGTCGCCATAGTCACAGGTGGCGCACTGGGCATAGGTTTTGCAGTTGCCCAGCTGTTTACAAGTGCTGGTGCAAAAGTGGTTATTGCCGACATTGACGACGAGGTTGGCAAAGAATCGGAGAAGAAACTTGGCGAGAATGCTCTATTTGTGCGGTGCGATGTGACATCCTGGGCCGATCAAGTCCATCTCTTCAAGCTTGTAGCCTCAACCTTCAAGCGGATAGACCTGGTTGTCTGCAATGCTGGTATTAATCCCGAGCTGATGCCGTCCAACGGCAAAATGTACGACTTCCTCGTCGACGAATATCAGCCAGCAAACCCGGAGCTCCTCCAGCCTCCAGCCACCAAGATCTTTGACGTCAATGTTTTCGGCGTCTTGTACAACATCAGGCTTGCTATGCGCTATATGATTGCAAATAAGAATGGTGGTCGCATCGTGGTAATAGGCTCTACGGCGTCATACACGGGCTATGACGACCACGCTCTATACTGCTCCTCAAAACACGCAATACTGGGACTGGTCCGAGCGACTTCCCTGAGGAAAGAATGCATCGATAATGACATTTCAATTTCTCTTGTCGCGCCTTCGATCACACAAACCAGGATGACGCAGGCAATCATAGACAGCCTTCCAGTTGAAGTTCCCGTCAGCTCCCCAGGTGACGTCGCTTCGGCGGTGGCTATTCTTGCGACAGAGCCCGTGGAAAAGGTTCGAGGAAAGAGTCTTTGGGTGCAGGGCCAAACATATACCGAGGTGGAGGATATCATCCAGGGGTGCCAGAAGAAATTGTTAATTTAGACGGCGCTGTGTACAGTACATACCTCAGAGCTGATATGTAATTTGAGCCGATAAGGTGAAATTACATGAAATTAGACTTTTGTTTGATGTCACCAGATCGCTGCAATTCATTTAAAGCCAGTTTCGATTGAATTGCATACGACCTGGGCATGTATATAAGATTACCATATGCGAAATTGATTACCAATGTTGCGTCATACAAGAGGCTCAAACAAAAGGAGGCTCTTAGATTGCTTGAACATCAACATTACGACTTACATTCTCAATTGTAGTCAACGTAGGCTTTGTTAATACCTCAGTGGGGGTAGGAATCACCCTTTACGAGCATATGAAAGATCTTGAGTTCGTTTCTCTCAAATTCTTTTCACCAGCAGTCTATAAATTTTGATTCTCGACGCTCATCAAGAGCCGAAGTTAGAGAACGATTAAGATCGGATTTAGAATGTATTGATATGCGTGGCCAAAGGTGATTTCAAGTAATATAGCAAAATAATGGGCATGATAATAACGAAACGGCCCAGGAAGAAAGCGAATCAAACATTGGTTTTGTAAGAGTTGCGGACAAAGTGGTCGAATTCGATATGAGACAATTTCGATAGCAACTACGCTAAAACCATGAGAAAATATTACTTTATGTGTTTCAGTTCTCTAAACTAGCTTCAGTACGTTACTTTTGAATTCATTGTCGAAAGCTAAGACAGTCATTGCTTGACGAAAGTCTTCGTACGCGACAGTTTAAGCCTCCTGTGACGACTCACGTGAATAGTGGACCATAGGCTCAGCAGACGAGTACGACTTTACCTCAGGCACTCAGGCCATTGTGGTTGATGATTTAATGACTATAACGTACATGTATAGCGAAAGCGCCAAACAAGCGAAAGCGCCAAAATGATGCGGTGACCAAACCCCCCAACTAAATGTTAAATTCCTCAACAACAAAACATGCCCCATAAAAATGATAAAAGCCAATTAGTGCTAGCTATCCAGGCTATGCAAAGCGACCCAAAGTTATGCCTTCGAGTTGCTGCTAGGATCTATTCTGTGGATCACCGCAAGCTAGGTCGTCGTCTAGAAGGTGTACCTTCACGACGCGATATCCAAGCCAACTCACGGAAATTAACTAACCTAGAGGAGTCCGTCCTTGTTCAGTATATACTCGACCTAGCTGCCAAAGGGTTTCCTCCTCGGCTGTCTGTTGTTGAAGATATGGCAAGTCGACTACTTGCAACACGCGACGCGTCACGCGTTGGGTCGCGTTGGGATTCAAACTTTGTTAAGCGGCGTGTAGAGCTCCAGACACGCTTTCAGCGCAAATACGACTACCAGAGGGCTAAGTGCGAAGATCCAGAAGTTATTAATGGCTGGTTTGAGCTTGTGCGTAACACAATTGCGAAATATGGTATCGATGAAGCAGATATCTACAACTTTGATGAGACTGGGTTTATGATGGGCGTTATCTCAACTGCTATGGTTGTAACAAGCTCAGACGGGCAGGCAAAAGCAAAGAAGGTACAGCCTGGTAATCGGGAATGGGTTACAGTAATCCAAGGCGTTAGTTCTCAAGGTTGGGCAGTACCACCATTTATCATTGTTGCAGGCAAAAACCACCTTACATCTTGGTATGAGAATAGTGGATTTTCAAGCGATTGGGTGATTTCTGTTACTGAAAATGGCTGGACTACAAACGAGAGAGGCATGGATTGGATTCAGCACTTTGAGAAGCATACAAAGGCCCGGAGTGTTGGTGGTTATCGCTTGTTAGTCCTTGATGGTCATGAGAGCCACCACTCAGATGAGTTTGAGGAGTACTGCAAGGAACACAACATTATTACGCTTTGTATGCCTGCTCACTCTTCTCATCTACTCCAGCCACTTGATGTTGGCTGTTTCGTGTCATACTGACATTCGTTGCACTCAGTTTGCTATCAAACTCAAGAGCAAACTTAGAAATCTCCTCCTCAAACCTACAAGTCACCATACATATCTTGGCTTATCACACCAACAACAGAAGCAATACTACTCAACGATTGCTGCAAACTCTTCTACTACATCTGTTTATGCTACATACATCACGGCATATCATTTGGACACTCATTGAACAAGTTATTAAGAAAATCTCCTCCTTAAGGGGGTGGGCCAATACTACCACATGGCATATCTCTACCAACTAGAGGCCTAGGAACATGAACGATAGCTCTAGAAGCTTCTACAACCCTCTATGATTCATTACACGTCATCGCTCCTTAGTTACCCACAAGATTGGTTAAGTTATGACATAATTTGTCTATAGGTACTCTGACCTTGGACCTCCTTTTCACTTCCTATAGGCTAGGAACCCAAGAGATGGTTCTATGGGATTTTCTTACGTTCACTACATGATTAGCAAGCTAGTTGTGGGTCGCACTTGATTTCTAATACATTTACCAAGCCTGGTTAGTCATGGAAAGTCATGGAAAATGAGAGAACTACACTCCTTTGGCATAAATAGGATTGCCCTTTCCTTAAGAAAGGGCAAGCAGGCAATACAGTAAATCGACTAGCACATACTTCTACGTCTTTTCCAAGCTTCCAAGCATTGATCTTGTTATTCTCTGTTTTTGAAAAGTCAGTGAGGTGCTAACCTCTGACTTACCCCTGAGTTCTCAGACTCAACATTTGTTGCAACTTGTCTAAACCACTTCACCACATCATACACCTGATTGCTGCGTTGTGGAATAGTCTAAGCTACAACCCTTTGGCTCTGTTTCCTAAGACAGTGTGTTGTCTTAGTAAATTCATCCCTTCCTTGGGTGGCTAGATTCTCATATCTGGTGCACCCACCATTACATTTCGGCCCGTTAAAGCAGGCCTATGGTCGGCAAATTGAAGATATGATGCAGGCTCATATTTCTCATATTACAAAGGATGACTTCTTTCCTGCCTTCCACGCTGCATTTAACACTACAATGACGGAAAGTAACATTTGAGGCGGGTTCCGAGGGGCAGGGCTTCTTCCATTTGACCCTGAGAGAGTGATATCTACACTTGATCTTAAGTTAAGGACACCAACGCCTCCAAGCTCCCGCCCAGGTACTGCTCAACCTTGGGTTTCTCAGACACCAAACAACCCAATTGAAGCTATGTCACAGTCTACATTTATTAAAACTCGGATTTCACGCCATCAAAATAGCTCTCCAACCTCAATCTATGCAGCTGTTGACCAGTTTACAAAGGGTGCATCGCAAATAATGCATCAATTAGCACTGCTAAAGGGAGAGAACCAAAACCTACGACAGGCAAATGAAGTACTAAGCAAGCGCCGGAGAGCTAGGAAAACACGACTACAGCAAGGAGGATCACTTAGTCAACAAGGGGCGCAAGAGCTACAGGATGAGAGGGATGTTGTGCAGCAGGTAGAGCAGGAAATAAGGGCAAGCCGTGGTCGGAAGCCAAGGGAAGAAACCCGTGCCCGTCGCTGTGGCAAGTGTGGTGAGACTGGGCACAATGCGCGCACGTGTCAGATTGTAATAGACACCTCTGAGGAAGAGGACTCCGAGTAGTTTCAATTGATTTCTAATGTTGTGGTAGATTTATCGCAATGTTTGTCGTGAGGGTAGATAATTTTGGCGCTTTCGCTTGTTTGGCGCTTTCGCTATACATGTACGTTACTCATAATATTAAGAGCTAATCCTAATCGGTAAATTACATGATGTTATCCACCAAATGGACTGAGTGCCGTGTCAAGATTTTTGGGCGTGTGGAGATATTTATACAAAAAAAGAGAGTAACGTACGTGTATAACGTGGTTTATCAGTATGTCGGACATATCAGTACCTCGGACACTTTTCCCGAATTTCCTACCCTCTAACTTCACAACGCGTTTTTTCCACCTTTTATTATGTCAGTGATTACCCAAGAAGCAAAAATCATTCTAGCTATTGAGGCTATCCAAACATAAAAAAATCTAAGTCATTGGAAGGCTGCTAAGCTCTATGAAGTACCTCATTCTACACTCTGTGACAGAATGAACGGCCGAACTACTGTCTATGAACGCCGGCCTGCAATGACCAAATTAACTATACTGGAAGAGCAGGAGGTTATTCGGAATATACTTGATATGGATTCAAGAAGATTTGCACCCCAGCTTGCTGGTGTAGAAGATATGGCAAATTTTATTCTCGAATCACGCGGAGGGAAGCGCATCAGGAAGCTCTGGGCACACCGATTTGTACAACAACATCCAGAATTAAAGACGCGTTTTAATCGCGTTTACAATTTCCAAAGGGCCTTATGCGAAGATCCTAATCTAATTGGCACGTGGTTTCGACTAGTGGAAAATATGAGGGCAAAATACGGTGTATTGGACTGCGACTTCTATAACTTCGACGAAACCGGGTTCATGATGGGTATGATTTGCCCTGCCATGGTTGTAACCCGTGCAGATCGACTTGGCAGAGGCAAGGCTCCTCATGCCATACTACACCCCATGCACTAATGCACGGTCGTGCTGTGCCCAACTTGGGAATGTTATCCTCTTCCTACTTTCCCCCTTGTTGCCTCCCTTCTTATGGCCTTAAAAACTGACTATAACTTTCCTATCTCTACTCTGATCCTGTAAACAATTACACCATTGGAATTACAATGCCAAACTACCCCCCGAGTCATTTTTGCGGGCCGGCGGCAGTTAAAAGCTTCATTGGCCTGGCTAACAATAAAGTCAATTTATGAGCTAACGTACATGCATAGCGAGTGGGCCAGCATAGCGAACGGACCACTCTATTTTACACTATAAATCACGAATTTCATAACTTAATATCTCAACAACCCTTCAGTAATAAATTATAAAACTATGTGATTAGCCTCTTATAGGCGTCTAAAGAGCTCTGTTTCAGTTTTAAAGCAATTAGTTATGTGGTTATTGAGATATTAAGTTTTAGCCCCTACTTTTAACCTAAATCTTAGCATCTCAATAACTACAAGACCAATTGCTTTAAAAATCAAATAGACTACTTTAAATGCTTGTAAAAGGCTAATATTAAAATTTTATAACTTATTATTAAAGGGCTGTTGAGATATTATGTTATGAAATTCGTGATTTATAGTGTAAAATAGAGTGGTCCGTTCGCTATGCTGGCCCACTCGCTATGCATGTACGTTAATCGGGTGTGGAAGCAAGTTGCGCGCTCTCGCTTAAAAGTGGAAGCAAGTTGCGCGCTCTCAAATTGCGACCGTAAGTACCACGCCATAGTAATTTGTATGTAGAAGTACTTAAAAATTCAAATCTACGAAATTATCACTTTTCATTCTCACGCTCACTCTCACTTTCATGCCCGCTCCCACTCCCACCCTCACTCGCACTCTCATATTCGGACCCAGAATCAGCTTCTGGGTCAGTAATTGGGTCTTCTAACTCCGGAGGAATTGGGAGGCCCGATTTGGTAAGCTGAGCCACGGTCTTCTTCCGGAGGCGCTCCTGTTTCCGGGCTTCAATTCCTGCCTGGTGGAGCTGCTTCTGGGCTTGCTTTGTGGCCTGGCTTTGCTTCCGGGCTTCGGCAGCAGCGAGCTTCTGGGCCTGAAGCTCGGCTTTCTGGGCTAGAAGCTTGTGGGCTTCAGAAGCCCGGAGCTCACCTCCAACCTGGAGCCGGCCGCGGCCCCCCCGCTTCCTCTTTGAGTTCTGGACCTGATGCCGAATAGCCTGTAGGTCGAGTTCCTGGAGCTGGCCGGTAGCCAGAACCCGGGCGGCCCCAGTGGACCAGTTACTGTAGCTCTGGCGTGAGGGGCTACTAAAGGCCTCCGGAAGCCGGTCTTTCCATCGCTGTAGGCCCCGTTCTACACCCTGGAACGTAGTGGGTATAGGCGTTATAGGCCGTGGTAAGGTAGGCGTAGTAGGCCCTATAGGCCCTGTAGGCGTAGGCTGCGAGTACGTACGCAGCTTCTCTAGGGCAATATCACAGCTTATAGGCCAGATGCCAGCTTTCTGGAACGCTGACTGTATAGTGGACTCCTTGAAGGTAAGCTCCCGCATGCGTGGGAGATCTCCTATAAATAGGGCTAAGTTGTAGGAAGGGTCTATTTCCCGTATAGCACAGAGCACAGCCTGCCTATGCCAGTGCTTATAAGGCTGGAATATTCCCACGTCTAATGGCTGTAGAATGTGTGTAAGGTGGCTGGGAAACGGGAATATGATGATGTGATAATCTGCAGCTAGAATAACGAACTCAGGGCTCGTATGGCTCACATGAGAATCGAGTAGTAGAAGCTTAGGATTTCCCGGGCTATGTGGAGCAGTATGCTCTATAAAGTGCCGTAACCACCGTAGAGCAAGCTGGCTATTAGAATAGCCAGTTTCTGAGAGTAGTATTAGCTCGTCGCCACTAAGGTTCTCTGGGTACCACGCCTCCATATGTATTTTACCTGGTACAACAAGTACAGGTGGAATCTTCTGTCCACCTGCAGATACTGCCTCTATAATCGTAATAGATATACGATTCTCAGGGCTCGTAGTATAGAGCTGCTTTACAGCTCGGGGGACTAAGACCCTCTCACCCCCTGGAATTCCGACCCTAAATCCAGTTTCATCCATATTCCAGATTGACTCTGGCTTTATACCACGCTGTACTACTAATTCCGTGTACTCTTTAAACCACTTAATAACAGTAGGCTCCTGTTGAGCTTTCGTACGCTGTTGTGCAATAGGCTTTGTAGTAATAAAGTGGAAATCAGCTTTAAGCTCATTCTTCATATATTTAGCAAGCCAGCTCTGTGACGGTGGAGGTAGTGGGCTCCGGAGGTGGCATACAGCCCCGTAGACCATATGCCTATTAGCTCCAAGCCCTAGGTGGTATTGCTCTGTAATCCAGGTCTTTAGGGCCTCGGTCTGGCCTGTAGAAAGCACCCTATTATGACCTCCATGGGGCGGCTTCCGGGCTGCTTGAGCTGCTCGGGTGATTTTCGACCGTATAGTCGACTGTGGGACCTTAAAAATCCGACTTGCAGTACTGACAGCTTCAGAGGGGTTTGCTGCTAGCCATTCACAGGCATTTGATAGAGGTGTCCCTTCCATTAAATGAATTACATTTGATTACTATATAAATTACTATATGGGGGAATGTTCGAGGTTTTAGTAAAGAGTAGCGGTGAACATATGCAGGTGTTGAGAGCGCGCAACTTGCTTCCACTTTTAAGCGAGAGCGCGCAACTTGCTTCCACACCCGATTAATAGCTCCATACGTTTAGCTTAAGCAGCTACAAACTCAAAAGTAGGAATTGGCGCAAGCATCTTTAGTGTCGGGATGATGAATGATATCGGCATGGATGTTCGCATAATATCTGTTTTACTGTAACGGTTTGAACACTGTGTTACAGGCCTGATAATGAACAAGCTAAATACTTACTTTTTCACGAAGAAGTCCATGATGCTTAAAGACATGTTATTTATTGAGTAACGTCAAAACACAGTCAGCTTTGGCATGTCATGTACGTAAGAACTAGTCGTACACCCCTCGCACCCCGACAGTTTGTCACGATGTAACCGGTAAGACTTGTTTCCCTGTTTGTTGCAACTGCTCTATCTATTGACATATAATTAGCCTTTCCTCGTAAGCCCTATTACCGCCTGCAGAAAGATCAACCTTCGATGTCGGTGCAATGCATCAATTTTACGTTATATCCTCACACAGATGTAACTATGCTTGCAGAACTTCCGTCAGCCGACCTTTGCAGGTGAATAGTAAAGATAACGAGCAATGCGATCAATCAGGTTGCTGGAATCCCTTGGTCGAAGGCTGCAGGGGACAAAGTTTTAGATACAGGCGGGTATGCTTCCTACAGTTCCTTTGCATTAGACCACGTAGCTGCAGAATCTATATCCGTAGGCTAATGGTACACGTCTTAAGGTACTCTTTAACGTCCCTTGCAAGGCTTGGCCAGTAATAGTGGCGTTGGAGCAGTTCTAGGGACTGCTCCAACGCCACTATTACTGAGGTATGAAAGGGAGGAAAGATAGAGATTGGCGGCCTGCAACGGGTCAACGACTGCCCATCCAGCCTTGAGCTTTTTGATCCTCTTCCTCGTTGCAACCAACTCGACTCACAAAACAACCATGGGGAACGAAAACCTTGCAAAATGGGGACCTATCCTGATCGTTGGCGGCTCGGGCCGTTTAGGATACTATATCGCTCAGCAACTGCTACAGCAACCAGAGTGTGGTCAGGTGATCTCAATCAGTCGCAGCAGGCAGATCGCCCACCGGTGTGACGGAGTCGAGTATCGCGTTGCAGATGTTACCGATAGCGATTCTCTGGGGAATGTCATGCGTGAAGTGGTGCCAGAAACCATCATCAATTCGGCAGCACCACCGCATGCCAACGCCAGCACGCCGACCTTCGAGTTCGAGCAAGTGTTTGTCCATGGTCAGGACATGTTGATGTCGCTGGCGATGCAAGTCGGCACCAAATACATGATCTGCACGACATCGTCCAGCGTCATCGAGGGCTTCAACCACGTCCGGGCCAACGAGACCGCTCGGCTGTGGCCGGAGACGTCGTCCGCGTTCCCTTACTGGGTGCAGCGCGCCAGAGCCGAGAAGCGCCTCCTGGCGGTAGACTCACCGTCGTTCCAGACGCTCTCTCTCCGACTGCCGCTCATCATTGGCGAGAGAGAATACGCATTTGTGCCAGAGATGTTGAAGACCATGAAGGCCGGCAACACTGGGGTGCAGATAGGGGGTGACACGGGCCGACTCGCCACCGTTTCGGGAAACGATGCGGCGAGGGCACATATCCTGGCCTTGCGCGCGCTCAGGATGCCGAATAATAACGTCCACGGTGAGGCCTTCTACATCTTGGGCAAGACGCCTTTGTCGTTCTGGACCATGGCGCGCATCATCTGGAGCGAGGCGGGATGGAAGCAAGACAAGCCACCGTTTGTGATGCCCGAGTGGGCAGCCAAGACGATGGCTGTGGTTTCCGAGGCAATAATGTGGCCCTTTGGTGTTGAGCCGCAGCTCACCATGCACACGGTGCGCTTCATGTGCAATACCTGGACTTACGACGGTAGTAAGGCGAAGGAGCGCCTGCAGTATGTGCCTATAGATGATGTTGAGGATCAGCTCAGGAAGAGTGTAAGATGGCACTTGAAGTACAAAGCAGTTTGATTGTTCAAGTGTACCGTAGATATGTCTATTGTCAATATTGATTTAACACGACTTTGATGATTGATAATATGTCAGTGATTACCCAAGAAGCAAAAATCATTCTAGCTATCGAGGCTATCCAAACATCAAAAAATCTAAGTCGTCGGAAGGCTGCTAAGCTCTATCAAGTACTCGGTGTTCCACCCACTCGCTTCGCTCGTAGGTGGCGACAGCAAGTTGTGCGTGCGACAGCAAGATGTGCGTACACCGCTATTTTGATATATAGAAAAAATAATAGTATTCTTCATAACGTAGTATCTACAATGCCTCAAAATAACGATCCTACTATGATTGCTCGCCTTAATGAGGCCCAACAGTTCTTCTTAAAACAACCAAGTACATATACAATTGCTTGGGTTGCAAATAAATTCAATGTCAACCGTGAGACACTCCGACGTCGTATTACGAGTACTACGTCTCCTCAATTACCCCACGGAGGTAGCAATCGAGTCTTATCTCAATCGCAAGAGACCGCGGTCTGTCAATTCATATACGACCAACTTGAGCACGGGGTCCCTGCCAACCGATCTATGATACTACGGGCAGTTGCAGACTTACGACCTAATCGTACGATACCATCACAACGGTGGCTACAACGCTTTCTAAAAGCACACCCCGAATTTCATACAATTCACACGAAGACGTTAAATACACATCGGAAGCAAGCACAAAAGAAAGAGGTGTTTGAGGAATTCTTTCTCACATATAACGCCCTTATTACAAAACATAACATTAAGCCATATAATTTATGGAATGTTGATGAGACAGGCTATATGATTGGGTGTTATAAGTCTACGGCTGTTATTGTACCAATCGGTGTAAAGCAGTGGACTGTTGATAATCCTGAGAATCGGCTCTCTGTTACTGTAATTGAGGCAGTAAATGCAAGTGGTGCTGCACTTGCAGAAGCTATCATTATCCCTGGCAAACTTCATATGGATTCATGGTACAATGATGACCTTGAGCCAAATGCTCTCATTATTGTAAATGAGAGCGGGTATTCAAACGACGACATTGCAATCCAATACCTTATGCATTTTATCCAACTATCTGCAGAGCATATGGCACCAGATGATACTCGCCTCTTATTACTTGACGGCCATGACTCTCATAAAACAGAGCGCTTTCTTACATTAGCAGAAGAGCATAACATTGTTATTTGCTGCCTTCCTGCTCATACAACACATCTATTACAACCTCTTGATGTAGCGGTTTTTAAGCAGTGCAAACACTTTCATCAAAAGGCACTTGATCAAGCAGTACGTAGCTACGACTATGAGTATAAGCTACGTACGTTCCTTTCAGACCTCCCGCAAATCCGACGGCAATCTCTAACTGTCCGTACAATTCAATCTGGTTGGAGAAATACAGGACTATATCCATATAATCCTCCACTTGTAATTGACAAGATACAAGAGACTCGGAATCAAACACCTGATTATGAGCCATTTGCTTCATATAATATTATCTCAACACCGAAAACAACTATGCAAAGTGTGCAAGCGGTTGAACATTGGCAGAAGAGAGCAGAGGAAGCTTTCTCATCGCCTTCAAGAGAAGGGTTTCAATCATTTGCACGTGGAACTACAGTTGTTCTACACCGGGCAGAGCTCTATAAGACCGAGCTAGATATTATGACTCTACGTGCAGTAGAGCAGAAGGCAGCAAAGGCAAGGGCACGGAAATCACTACAGAAAGGAGGGCAGTTATATGCATCAGATGCACGGAAAATGCGGGAAGAGAAGAAACCAAAGTTGCAAGCAAAAGCAGACGCAAGAGCAGCAAGGGAATCGGACCAAGTAGTAAAGCAGCTACAAGCGCAAGCACGTAAAATCGAAATTGAAGAGCGTAAGGTTGAGAGGAAGCGGGTAGCAGAGCGGAAGAAGGAAGGGTTGAAATCAAAAGTGATCATTTTACGGTATAGTAAGGATCAAAGTGATAGTAGCAATAGTGGCAGTAGCGATAGTGATAGTAGTTCTATTGATTTTATGTTTTAATTATATAGTTATATAGTTGATATATAAGGCGTCTTTTTCTTCGTTTTATGTGTCGCACATCTTGCTGTCGCACGCACAACTTGCTGTCGCCACCTACGAGCGAAGCGAGTGGGTGGAACACCGAGTACCTCATTCTACACTCTGTGACAGAATGAACGGCCGAACTACTGTCTATGAACGCCGGCCTGCAATGACGAAATTAACTATACTGGAAGAGCAGATGGTTATTCGGAATATACTTGATATGGATTCAAGAGAATTTGCACCCCGGCTTGCTGGTGTAGAAGATATGGCAAATTTTATACTCGAATCGAGTGGAGGGAGGCGCGTTTGGAAGCTCTGGGCCCACCGATTTGTACAACGACGTCCAGAATTAAAGACGCGTTTTAATTGCGTTTACGACTTCCAAAGGGACTTTTGCGAATATCCTGAACTAATTGGCGCGTGGTTTCGACTAGTGAAAAATATGAGGACAAAATACGGTGTTTTGGACTGTGACTTCTATAACTTCGACGAAACTGGGTTTATGATGGGTGTGATTTGCCCTGCAATGGTTGTTACCCATGCAGATCGACTTGGCAGAGGTAAGTCAGTTCAGCCAGGGAATCGGGAATGGGCTACAGCAATTGCTTGTATCAACAGTGAAGGCTGGAGTATTCCTTCATTTTTGGTAGTTAAAGGCAAGAATCATCTTGCAAATTGGTATACAGACGGTGGTCTTCCACATGTAAGGATGCCTCCTTACACGGGGTACCCTCGGACCCGTAAGACAACGCGGAATAGGCGACATAGTAGTATAGCAGCATAGACGTTCTAGGGTCGGGGTCGATTCGGGCGGCAGACGGGAGTGGATCTACCGGTACGCTAAGGCCTAGCCGAGTCGGACCCCATTTAGGTACATAAGGGGTAGGAAGCTATAAGCTCCCCCTTCATCTTTTTTGTATCCTTCGTAGTAGACCTATAGGATAGAATACAGCATCACCTCCGACTCGCACTCCCATATGCACCTACGGAGAGCCGTATTCCCTGTGTCCTTACACCACACAACTGGGTAGTTAAACTGACAAGCAATGGATGGACAAACAATGAGACAGTTCTAGAATGGTTGAAACACTTCGACAAACATACTGCTGTTCGTGCAAGGGGTCCATATCAAGGCTGGTGTTAGACGGGCACGAGAGTCATGAATCGACCGAGTTCCAAGAGTACTGCAAGGCACACAACATTATAACTCTTGGACTACCACCCCACTCGTCTAATTTAACCCAGCCACTTGATGTCGGGTGCTTTAGTGTGTTGAAGTGGGCATATGGTCAGCAAATTGAGACCTTCATTAAGGCTCATATCAACCACATTACCAAGGTCAAGTTCTTTCTCGCCTTTAGAGCAGCATATCTGGAATCCATGACAGCCCAAAATGCCCAGTCTGGGTTCCGCGGAGCTGGTTTAGTGCCTTTCAATCTGCAAGCTGTGATTTCAAAGCTTCACGTGAAGTTACGGACTCCAACTCATTCTAGACCCTCTACTGCCAATAGCAACCCTGGGGTCTCCCAGACCCCTTCCAATCCTACTGAAGCTCTTTCACAAACAACCCTCATTCGAAATCGAATTGCCCGTCACCAAGGAAGCTCGCCAACTCCACTCTTCGGGACAGTTATTGCGTTGGCAAAGGGTACAGAGCGACTAGCACATGAATACACCCTTCTGTCTGCTGAGGTACGTACCCTTCGAGCAGCCAATGAAGCCCTTAGCAAATGCCGCAGGGCTAAAAAGGCTCATATCCATGGAGGAGGTGCACTTATAGTAGAGGATGCACAGGATATTATCGCACAGAAAGATGTGGATGAGCAGGTACGACGTGACGTACGTGTGGTTGGGGGTAGTCGCAAGGAGGGGCAACCGTCTAGGCGATGCTGTGGGATCTGTGGAAAAGCTGGTCATAATGCACGAACTTGTCAAGAAGCTATAGATATGTCTAGTTCATCTGATTCCGCTTAGTTATAGTTAATTTAATATGTTATGGTTGATTTATTAATATTCAAAGTGGAATGCTAAGAAAAAGTGTCTGAGGTACTGATATGTCCGACGTACTGATATACCACGTTATTCATGATTATAAATCATGATTATGATTATACGCTTTATAAATAATCATGATTATGATTACGACTAAATAATCATGATTATAATTGATTTTCTAACCCTGGAGCTAGGTAGTTTAAGGGTGAGAAACAGTTTAGACTTGGGATTTGATTGCTTAATTGAGTAATTTACTATACATTTTAGATAAGCGTTAAACATCTCAATATTATAAACGCTATTAAGAATAAACACGTTACAAAGGTATTCTTTTATTGTTATATAACGTACATGTATAGCGAAAGCGCCAAACAAGCGAAAGCGCCAAAATTATCTACCCTCACGACAAACATTGCGATAAATCTACCACAACATTAGAAATCAATTGAAACTACTCGGAGTCCTCTTCCTCAGAGGTGTCTATTACAATCTGACACGTGCGCGCATTGTGCCCAGTCTCACCACACTTGCCACAGCGACGGGCACGGGTTTCTTCCCTTGGCTTCCGACCACGGCTTGCCCTTATTTCCTGCTCTACCTGCTGCACAACATCCCTCTCATCCTGTAGCTCTTGCGCCCCTTGTTGACTAAGTGATCCTCCTTGCTGTAGTCGTGTTTTCCTAGCTCTCCGGCGCTTGCTTAGTACTTCATTTGCCTGTCGTAGGTTTTGGTTCTCTCCCTTTAGCAGTGCTAATTGATGCATTATTTGCGATGCACCCTTTGTAAACTGGTCAACAGCTGCATAGATTGAGGTTGGAGAGCTATTTTGATGGCGTGAAATCCGAGTTTTAATAAATGTAGACTGTGACATAGCTTCAATTGGGTTGTTTGGTGTCTGAGAAACCCAAGGTTGAGCAGTACCTGGGCGGGAGCTTGGAGGCGTTGGTGTCCTTAACTTAAGATCAAGTGTAGATATCACTCTCTCAGGGTCAAATGGAAGAAGCCCTGCCCCTCGGAACCCGCCTCAAATGTTACTTTCCGTCATTGTAGTGTTAAATGCAGCGTGGAAGGCAGGAAAGAAGTCATCCTTTGTAATATGAGAAATATGAGCCTGCATCATATCTTCAATTTGCCGACCATAGGCCTGCTTTAACGGGCCGAAACAGCCAACATCAAGTGGCTGGAGTAGATGAGAAGAGTGAGCAGGCATACAAAGCGTAATAATGTTGTGTTCCTTGCAGTACTCCTCAAACTCATCTGAGTGGTGGCTCTCATGACCATCAAGGACTAACAAGCGATAACCACCAACACTCCGGGCCTTTGTATGCTTCTCAAAGTGCTGAATCCAATCCATGCCTCTCTCGTTTGTAGTCCAGCCATTTTCAGTAACAGAAATCACCCAATCGCTTGAAAATCCACTATTCTCATACCAAGATGTAAGGTGGTTTTTGCCTGCAACAATGATAAATGGTGGTACTGCCCAACCTTGAGAACTAACGCCTTGGATTACTGTAACCCATTCCCGATTACCAGGCTGTACCTTCTTTGCTTTTGCCTGCCCGTCTGAGCTTGTTACAACCATAGCAGTTGAGATAACGCCCATCATAAACCCAGTCTCATCAAAGTTGTAGATATCTGCTTCATCGATACCATATTTCGCAATTGTGTTACGCACAAGCTTAAACCAGCCATTAATAACTTCTGGATCTTCGCACTTAGCCCTCTGGTAGTCGTATTTGCGCTGAAAGCGTGTCTGGAGCTCTACACGCCGCTTAACAAAGTTTGAAGCCCAACGCGACCCAACGCGTGACGCGTCGCGTGTTGCAAGTAGTCGACTTGCCATATCTTCAACAACAGACAGCCGAGGAGGAAACCCTTTGGCAGCTAGGTCGAGTATATACTGAACAAGGACGGACTCCTCTAGGTTAGTTAATTTCCGTGAGTTGGCTTGGATATCGCGTCGTGAAGGTACACCTTCTAGACGACGACCTAGCTTGCGGTGGTCCACAGAATAGATCCTAGCAGCAACTCGAAGGCGTAACTTTGGGTCGCTTTGCATAGCCTGGATAGCTAGCACTAATTGGCTTTCATCGTTTTTATGGGGCATGTTTTGTTGTTGAGGAATTTAACATTTAGTTGGGGGGTTTGGTCACCGCATCATTTTGGCGCTTTCGCTTGTTTGGCGCTTTCGCTATACATGTACGTTATTCTTCTTCTTTAGTACTGCTAGTATCAAAGCTATATATTTTAACTTTATACAATGTAAGGACATAGGGCACCTAGCTTATAGTAATAGCATATAGGAGTGCAAGTTAGAGGCTAAACAGGTGCTGTCTTATAGGTCTACTACAAAGGATACAAAAAAGATAAAGAGGGAACCCTGTTAGTTAGTTTCCCTTAATACCTAAAATGGGTCCAACTTAGTTAGACTGCCCTTGTCCTTTATACATAACTACTATAGGTCTATATTAGCACTAAGCCTAGTTAGTACAACATAGTAACTATAATAGCCCTAAGTTAGGTCCTTTGAAGGTCTAAGGGAGGAGGCATCCTTACAATCTTCCTCTTGATTATATAACATATAACCCTAATGACGATGACGAGTTTCCAAGTCTAGAGCAGCTTTCGTTGTACGTAGAAAGGAAGCGTCTTTTAGCAAAAGCGAAACAGACATCAATCAATAGTGAAAAAGCCAAGAATCAAACTCAAGGTGACAGCCCGGTCGGTTGCAGCGGCTCAACATCAAGCAGTTGTCAAGGTTAGCATACCGAATTTTTCTATTTTTTCCCCATTTTATTATAAATACTTGCTAATAGCATTACAGATCCTATTTAGATCAGTAACGATGAGTCGGATACTGCATTTCAAATTGATGATAGCGATCTTGATCCCGACTCTACATCCAAAACAAATTGCAATCATCCATTTATACAAATAAAAGCTTAGAGAGTGGGCAGGCGTCGAGTTCGGCTCCCTCCAATCGTCCAGCCACTGACCGTAACAACGATGAAACCAACAAGAACGACGCGATTTACAATGTCTAACTTCAGCCTGCTGCTGATGGCCATAAGTCAGCCTTGCTTCGTGGCAGGTCGGTCTCACACCAAGCCAGCGAGCTACAACGCAACACCAAGGTTACGACAAATATCACGAATCACGTTGGTCTTGAAGGCCCTAATGAGCCAGAAGATTACGTCTTCGATGTCTTCGCTGAGGAGGAAGAAGGGTCAAGGCTATGCTCGCGAGCGATTAAAAGATTGATTGGAAGACACCTATGGTGCTAGACTTTGTCGGGCGATAAACTGGGATAAACCGATAAGGAATCCAGGTGGTTACGGCTTTTTTTTCTGCTGAGGTTGTATTGATTCGGAAAGCGCAAGTAAATATGACAGGGTGCTACCTAGGACCAACAAGCTTGCCCCTAGTGTTATCAAAGTCCAGCACATGTAGAGTATACTTACAAGAACGGCGCTCTGTGAGGACGGCAAATTAAAAATTGAATATTGATATTAGTATTGGACATTACCAGTTTTTGTATCTTCAAATACTAGTAGGGACTGCAGGTGTTGGAGGTGTCGGAGGTGCTGGAGGTGTGAGGTGTTTGCCGAGATGTTGGAGTCAGAGCCCGTTAAGCTGAAATCCGCAGTATGGAACTTTCACCCAACTACCTGTATAATATCAAGGATAGAAGGCAGAAAATACGAAGTATAGGGATACTTTGCTATCACCCCACTTTATACCGAGGGAGGCAGGTTCCGATATATCAAGTGCGACCCCGCTAAGTCAGTAGATCAGGAATGGTTTTTCGACAGCAATAGAACGTTTTAGCAACGGTATACAGTTTTCATGCACGAGGTACCTTACAGTTCTTGGTATATTTTAGCGCATCAGCCTATACCAAATGTAAAATAATCAGAGATTACCCTAATTGTATATGCTTTCTCATCTTGGGCAACAGCGATTCCACATTACTACTCTCCTTCCCTTGGGCAAGACTGGTTGTTCACGGTTTCCTCGCACATGTCTTCGTACGCAAATGCAACAATGGGTCTCTCATTCTGGAACCGGCTTCTGAACACGGCCCAAATCAAGTGCGACTACTCGGAGAAGCCAGCGGGCCTGCGCTGGCGCAGCAATAAAGTATTCATCGTTGCCACGGTGGGTGTCGGGCTCTTCACCGACCTCTTCCTCTACGGGCTGATTATCCCCGTCCTTCCCTTCCATCTGGGCGATGGCCTCAGCTTGCCTCCAGACCAAGTCCAACGCCAGGTCTCACGCCTGCTCGCCGCCTACGCCGCAGCTTCGGTTGGCATGTCTCTCATTGCCGGCGTGATCACGGATCGGTTCGGCACACGACGGGCGCCATTTCTGTTCGGCGTCACGGCGCTGTTTGGCGCAACTCTGCTGCTGTTCCTCGGGCGCACGATGCGCGTGCTGCTGGTCGCAAGAGTGTTGCAGGGCTTCAGTGCCGCGGTTGTTTGGACCACGGGCATGGCCCTGTGCTTGGAGACGGTGGGCGCGGAGAATCTGGGAAAGGCGATAGGAGCCGTAAGTTGGAGTTGGGATCTGCTCTGTTTGATTTGCTTTTGGTGCGCTGCTGACGCGGGGGGTTGGATATCTAGATCTTCGGCTTCATCTCAGTCGGGACCTTCCTGGCTCCAATACTTGGCGGCGTTCTCTACGACAAAGGCGGTCTCGCAGCCGTGTTTGGGCTTGCGTGTGCAGTCCTGGCCGTCGACTTTACGATGCGACTTCTAGTCATTGAAGTCCGCACCGCCCAGCGATACGAGATGGGCAATGGCACCGATGCCCTCATTACTGGTGCAAGCCAACCGCAGACTGAGGAGGGCAGCGATGAACTGTCATCACTCTTGCAAAATACCGGAAAGGCAGACGACTCGTACAGAATATCGCCAGATTTGCCAAAAGTCATGCGCATCATTCCCATCCTGCCTTGCCTTGCGGCTCCCCGTCTCATCGCTGCTCTGACCATTGCATTTGTCCAGGCCTTGCTTCTTGGGAGCATCGACGCGACGGTTCCGATTGTCTCTCACGAGTACTACAACTTCTCCTCGCTCCAAGCCGGCCTCATGTTTCTCCCCATCGGTGTGGCAAACTTGACTGCTGGGCCGCTCTTGGGCTTGTGCGTGGATAAGCTGGGTACCAAGAAGATCTCTGTCCTCGTATATCTGTATCTCGTTCCCGTCCTGATTTCGTTCCGATTCGCAAAGCCCGGAGGAGCATCGCAAGTTGCTGTTTACGAAACTCTGCTGGGACTTGTCGGCATCGGTGTGGCGGGCATGGGTGCACCATCCATCGTGGAAGCCAGCACGGTTGTCCAGAAGTATCATCAAGTCAACCCGGATTTCTTTGGTGACCATGGCCCGTACGCCCAGCTGTACTCGTTGTCGTTTCTCTTCTTCTCGCTTGGTTTGGCACTGGGACCTGAGCTAGCTGGTGAGTTACGACAGGCCATTGGGTACGGGAACATGAATGCAGTGCTGGCGGCAGTTTGCGCCCTTACGGCTTTGGTGTGCTTTCTGTTCATCGGCGACAAACCCAAGCAAACAATACGGTGAACTAGACACTGTTCTATTATGCAAGCCAAGCTGAGCGAGGAACACGATCCAAAACGGCGGCTCGGCAGCAATGGCCTGCGAACAGCAGCAGGGGCAGAGGTTGAAGGGGAGTCTCTTAGGTAGAATCATTTTAGACTGTTGTACAACAGGGCTCAATAACTTGACTTTATATAAGTTATACATAAATCTGTCTTGGCTATAGTTTACAGCTAAACGCAATATTCAAGTGCAATGGCCGCCGAATTCAGCGGGTTTAGTAGCTGTTTTATTAGAACGTAGGTGACTTAGTCTAATAACGTACATGCATAGCGAGTGGGCCAGCATAGCGAAAGTTATAAAATTTTAATATTAGCCTTTTACAAGCATTTAAAGTAGTCTATTTGATTTTTAAAGCAATTGGTCTTGTAGTTATTGAGATGCTAAGATTTAGGTTAAAAGTAGGGGCTAAAACTTAATATCTCAATAACCACATAACTAATTGCTTTAAAACTGAAACAGAGCTCTTTAGACGCCTATAAGAGGCTAATCACATAGTTTTATAATTTATTATTGAAGGGTTGTTGAGATATTAAGTTATGAAATTCGTGATTTATAGTGTAAAATAGAGTGGTCCGTTCGCTATGCTGGCCCACTCGCTATGCATGTACGTTAGAGGAAAAGGTCTTAGGGTTTAGAGTTTTAGATTGTCTTAGAAATAATTAGGCAACGTAGTTCACAAGCGAGTTGGCTGCACAAGCGAGTTGGCAGATTTTTCTTGGCATACAAACAAAACCTTAAATAACACAACAATTAACGTGCATGTATAACGAAAGTGCCAAACAAGCGAAAGTGCCAAAATATCGCGACTACCCCATAAGAATTGCGATAAATCCACCACAACAATATAAATTAATTAAAACTACTCAGAGTCCTCTTCCTCAGACCTGTCTATTACAATCTGACAAGTGCGCGCATTGTGTCCAGTCTCACCACACTTGCCACAGCGACGTGCATGGGTTTCTTCCCTTGGCTTCCGACCACTACTTGCCCTTATTTCTTGCTCTACTTGCTGCACAACGTCCCTCTCGTCCTGTAGCTCCTGTGCTACCTGTTGACTAAGTGATCCTCCTTGCTGTAGTCGTGTTTTTTTAGCTCTCCGGCGCTTGCTTAGCACTTCATTTGCCTGTCGCAGGTTTTGGTTCTCTGCTTTTAACAATGCTAATTGATGCATTATTTCCGATGCACCCTTTGTAAACTGGTCAACAGCTGCATAGATTGAGGTTGGAGAGCTATTTTGATGATGCGCAATTCAGTTTTTAATGAAAGTAGACTGTGATACAGCTTCAGTTGGGTTATTTGGTGTCTGAGAAACCCATGGTTGAGCGGTGTTTGGGCGAGAGGTTGGAGGTGTTGGCGTCTTAAACCTAAGGTCAAGTGTAGATATTACACTCTCAGGGCTAAATGGAAGAAGCCCAGCACCTCGGAACCCTCCCTGAATATTGCTTTCTGTCATTGCAATGTTAAATGCAGCGTGGAAGGCAGGAAAGAAGTCATCCTTAGTAATGTGAATAATATGAGCCCGCATCATATCTTTAATTTGCCGACCGTAAGCTCTCTTTAATGGGCCAAAACAGCCAACATCAAGTGGTTGGAGTATATGGGAAGAGTGAGTAGGCATACAAAGCGTAATAATGTTGTGTTCTTTGCAGTACTCCTCAAACTTGTCTGAGTGGTGGCTCTCATGACCATCAAGGACCAACAAGCAATAACCACCAACACTCCATGGCTTTGTGTGCTTCTCAAAATGCTGAATCCAATCCATACCTCTCTCGTTTGTAGTCCAGCCATTTGCAGTAACAGCGATTACCCAATCTGCTGGAAATCCGCTATTCTCATACCAAGATGCAAGGTGGTTTTTACCTGCCACAATGACAAATGGCGGCACTGCCCAACCTTGAGAACTAATGCCTTGGATTACTGTAACCTATTCCCGATTGCCAGGCTGCACCTTTTTTGCCTTTGCCCGCCTATCTGAGCTCGTTACTACCGTTGCGCTTGAGATGACGCCCATCATAAACCCAGTCTCATCAAAGTTGTAGATATCTGCATTGTTGATGCCATACTTTAGAATTGTGTTCCATACAAGCTCAAACCAGCCACGAATGACTTCTGGATCTTCGCACTTAGCCCTCTGGTAGTCGTATTTTCGCTGGAAGCGTGTCCGGAGCTCTACATGGCGCTTAACAAAGTTTGAAGCCCAACGTGACCCGACGCGTGGCGCGTCGCGTGTTGCAAGTAGTCGATTTGCCATATCTTCAACAATAGACAACTGAGGAGGGAACCCTTTAGCAGCTAAGTCAAGTATATACTGAACAAGAACTGATTCCTCTAGGTTACTTAATTTCCGTAAGTTGGCTTGGATATCGCGTCGTGAAGGTACGCCTTGTAAACGGTGACGTAGCTTGGGGTGGTCTACGGAATAGATCCTAGCTGCAACTTGAAGGCGCAAATTTGGGTCGCGTTGCATAGCTTGGATAGCTTGCAGTTATTTGCTTTCATCATTTTTATGGCGCATGTTTTGTTGTGGAGGAATTTAACATTTAGTTGGGGGGGTTGGTCACCGCATGATTTTGGCACTTTCGCTTGTTTGGCACTTTCATTATACATGCACGTTATTTGAAAATTCAATACAAATACCTATTGCTATTATAGTAGTTAGGTTATATGTTTAATGGCCGCTAGAGGTTATGAAATCTTTCTGCGTTGCCTTTGCTGCCGCTTTTCCAACCTTTGTAGAGATTTGAGAGATTGGGTTTCCTAAACTCCTTAAAATATTCTGAGACGATGTAGTGCTCTGAGAAGAATGTATTGTATCCTGGGGTAACAGATGCTGACTTGTGGATAGTTTATCGATTGGTGTGATGTGATCCTTTTCTTGTTTCCTCTTTTTTGGTGTGTGGTTGTCATCCGAGGAGAGTTCGTCGATAGTATATGTTGGACCTTCTGATAAAGATGGGGCTGTAGTACGGCATACCTCATAGAGGCTCTCAGATTTCTTCTTAAATGCTCTGAATGGCAAAGGCTTTCTTGCAACAATATTGTCGTATACTATACGTTTGACCAAACTATATATCTTTCCAAATTGCGGTAGATGCTTGTTTAAAAGTGGATAAACAAGAGACATGTTCTGGTTGCCCCATCGTAATAACCTAAGAACAAATTATTTTTATTGTCTTAGATAGAGTGTTATTTTATACCTTCGTCCTGTGTATTCTGGCAACAAAACCAAGACACCCCAACCAAACTCGTTTGCAATAAGGTGTATCCCCTTTGCAGCCTGCCGGTGGTTTTGGAGTGCCTTGTTACTTATTCCAAGCTGTCCAGCCATGTAGGTATTGATCCACGAACGACAATCGTTTCCAGGGCTTGTTTTCTTGTTCTCCGGATTTACTAATGCCAAAATTTCTGTGTCGCTCTTCCTCACTAAGTCTCGAAGACCCATCCACTTGAGATGCAAGTCGAGGTATGCAACCCATCTCTTAAAAGCCTGATATGTCGAATGTGTAGAAACCTTTGTATCTTCGATGTGGGAGAAGGAAGCGTAGAATTCACGAACACATGTTGGGAGAGCTTCATCCTTAGCCAACCCTGCTACTTTTGTGGAAAGGCTTTCATCAAGGCTAAGCTGATGTGTAGTATAAAAGATGGTGAGCGATAACAGTCGGCGGAGGCCACAATCTCCCATTATATCCTTGAAAAAGAAGTTTGTAATTGCAACAACCTCAGTTGTAGTGAAATGCGGAACGTCGAGTCCAGTGGCCGATTTATGCTTTAACTTGCTGAGGTCGCTGTGGAAGGTCTGTCAACTTCTAGAAAGAGTCTCCAGACTAACCTGGGGGTCGAGTTTATTTGTTAATGGCAGTAGCTCAATGGATTTTCGTTTTCGGTGGGTACCTTCCTTAGCTGGTGTTGGCGTCAATGCTTCAGACGCATCAACAGTTGGTATCCTCGGAATGTCCGTGTCGCCATAGACCGGAGTTGAAACAACATTATTGGCGCCTTGCTGAATATTGGACGGCGTAGGAGTGCCAGTTGATTGAAGCTGGCTATCCGATGTTGGCTCGATACATAAATCAGGCAGGATGTCAGGTGCAACTGGCAGGCTTAGTTGAGGAAATTGGCTATCGGCAGTTATACGCTGGGCAGGCAAGACATTCGAGACGAGCGGACATGTAAGAGGCGGCTTCGATTCTAATCCAGGTACAGTAAGAGACTGTGTGTCATCTAGAATAGTAGTATATTGCATCAATAGAATATTCGTAAACTCCAAGATAGATTGGAGGATGGCGCGTTTCGAATTGTCATCTTCAACTTGGAATTGGCATGTAATCTCAGCCAGTGCCTACAACAGTCAGAACGGAGGTGGAATGGACTTGGATTAAGTCATACCTTTAAATACAAGCCATGGTCCTGGCGGCGCGAGATGTCGTTGGTGACTGGCATTTCCAATTGGGTCGAGACGCGTAAAACTCGGTGTGGGGGGAAACGACAACAAAACGATGGGGCGGCCCGGTAAAACTATTATCCATATATCACCAACAGGAGAACAACAGAAATGCAATCTGTAGCAGGTCACATGCAGTAGGGTCAACGAATACAATGATTGATGGTATGTTATTCCCGTACTTTTCATATTGTCTTTAAAGACCTCTAGCGGGCTTGAAAGCTCATTACCTCTTTGTCTTTTTGTTGGGGCTCATGAGCGACTTTGCAACTGCCTTTTCGGCAGGCGACATGTTCGCAAGCTCAGTCAAGGTGAACTCTCTCTTTCCGCCAATATTTTCGAGGATGCGGTCATTGCGGGTGGGCATGTTCTCCTGCAACTGCCTGGCCATGGATCTCGTCACTTCAGCTCTGCCGCCTCTGGATCTCTTGCTGGTGCTTGGAGTCGGGCTCTCCAGTTCATGGGTTTTGAGGGCCAATGGTGCGCAGAAACACTCTTCAACCTGGGACGGAGGCTTGGGGTGCATTGTGCCTTTTGGCATGGCCTTGCGCATGTTGCCCATGTCCAATGGTTCGAAGTCTTTGGTGGCATCTGGCTGCTTCCTGGAGATGGCGATCTTTGGAGAGGGGGTTAGGAACCGATTTCTCATATTCTTCTCGGCGCGGTTAGCTTTGCTTTGGTGCTCTTTGTGTACTGACTCGAGAAAGACACGAGTGAAGGCATACCTCAACAGTCCCAGTAGCAGCGAGCAATGGGCCCCAGCCATATACAGCTGCTCGGTCAGTATAGATCTGTGAGTTGTGTTGGGTTGGAAGCTTACCAAAAAAGCTCATCTTTTCCACTTCCTTTCCATCCGGGTCGCTTTCACGAACGAACTCCATGATGAGCTTATTCAGCTGCAAATGGTCAGTAGGTTCATATACAGTGAACGGAACCTTTCTAACCTCTTCTTTTGAAACCAGTGCCATTCTTTGCAGCGGTCTCCGACAAGCCAGAGGGTGTGTTGTAGTTGTTGTAGACAGAAGGGTGATGTGGTGTAGTTGTTGTCGACAGAAGGGTGATCTGGTGTATTTAAGAGAAAGTGTGTTGGTAAAAGTAGGGTTGTTCGGGATATTTGAGGAGCAAGCAATGGGCGTATGGGTATATGTGGGATAAAGTAAGTGAATTTGATTACGCCTGTAATAAGTAAACATAGGACAGAGGCTGGGGTTGAAGCAAAGGCGGCAGTAGTAGAACAACCCACAGTAAACATCAGGACTTGTTTGTCTTATGGATTTGTTAGTTACCATGGTTATGGATCCAATATTAAATAATTATCTGGGGGCACTGCAAGATAGAACAGCGACAGTGTAAATACATATCAAACAAATCCTTTGCATTTTAGATAGTTAATTATACCTTGAATAATATGTTTTAAAGGACACCAGCGGTCATTAAACCAAACGTTAACAAGCCAAAAAACTAATTTTAAGCTTCACTGAAAACAACACTTCCTTCTTTAAAGAACCTGGGCGTTCTTTAAACCCTTCTAGGCTTACAAGCTCCACAATGGCAAGCTCCACAATGGCAGACAAGGAAGGCAATCAACATCAAACAAGGAAGGCGATCAACGTCAAACATACAGGGCAGTCACATGTGTAGTTGCTATGCGAATGGAAAAGGGCAGGGTGCGATTCCAATCTTATCTCGTATGCAGTAATAAACCCTCCCATCCGCGTTAGTATACAACTTTCTGTGGCTAATAATATAATTGTAAGGACATAGGGCACCTAGCTTACAGTAATAGTATATAGGAGTGTAAGTTAGGGGCTAAACAGGTGCTATTCTATAGGTCTACTATAAAGGATACAAAAAAGATAAAGAGGGAACCCTGTTAGTTAGTTTCCGTTAATACCTAAAATAGGTCTAACTTAGTTAGCCTACCCTTGTCCTTCACACATAACTACCACAGGTCTGTATTAGCACTAAGCCTAGTTTGTCACGGGCACCAAAAGGGTGGCGCGGGTATGGGGTGTAGGGAGGTCATTGGCAGTACAGCTGCTCATCGGCAGGGAGCGCAGCAGAGCTGCCTAAAGGGTTCGGCGTTGGTAAGGCACTCATCACGTGCCTTACTAATGGGAGCTACGGTCCAGGCCGGCTGCTGGTCGGCCCCGATCCTTTACCGTTTTGGGTGCGATCCCATAGGCTAAGGATGGGACTACAGAATGAGGGGGGGGGATCTACCAATCACTGTACACCACGATACGCTGGCGTTACAGCACTGAAGCCATAGTATATAGAGCGTAGCCCTCCTTTACAAAGGGGCAGAGTTCAGTTTCTGAAATACTACTATGCGTTCTAGCACTCTACCCATACTCGTCACATTGTTAGTAGGCTCGTAGTCTATAGCAGCTTAGTTTGCTTGTAGTTCCTAGGGCTTAGGGCCCCATTCCTCTACTTCTTACGTGTCTAGCGCATTGTACTCTGCGAGTTTGTATTTCAACTAATTAGTTGCTTCTAACTCTGTGTACTGTACTCCATAGGGTTTAAGGTGCTAGAGGTAGTTAGGTCGGCATTACATCTCGCGTACCCTAACTTCCTATTCTTGGGTAGTGCTTAGCCATTAGGCTAGAGGTCCTAGTACAGGACGTCCCTACCTATCCCTAAGCATGCTTTCCTTTATAGTTGCTACTATGTCTTATAGCTGTTCCTTAAAGGTGACTTTGATTGCTATGTCCTTAAACACTTGTAATTTATGTTTCTAGGACTCTGTTAGTCCCTTTTTCATGAGTTCGCTCGTACTCTTAACAGACGTGTTGAACTTTAAGGTCTTCATTGCTATTACTACTATCTTTGCTTAAGCTTTCTTGCTTAGGGGTGCTGTTGCTGTTTATTCCCTAATTGGGTTTGCTAGCAGATGTAGCGTTCAACTGTCCTTGCTAGGTGGCATTTAGTTGCTTGCTGAATTTGTGTCCTCTGTTCCCCTTCTTAGGCTGCTTGTAGTCCCTAGCTATATAGCTAGGCTTGTTGCAATTAAAGCAGAGCCGTTCCTTAAGCTGTCGCTCTTTGTTAGGGTTACAGGGCCTACTGCCTTGCTGAAGGGTAGCATTGAGTTATATAGGGTCTAACTATTGGTTGTCTTAAGGGTAGTTGTCCCTCTTTTAACCTTCGTTGCCTTAATACTTGTAGCTCTTCTTTAGGCTATTATAGGTTTGTTATTCCTTCTAGAACTTGTACAGTTGGTTATCAATCCGAACTGTATGTTTAATAAGTGAGACTATGTCCCTTAGTTGATGTTCTATATCTGCAAGTTCTATATAGACATAGCTCTTTAGTCTACGTCAGTAGTAGCTAATGAGTACGTAGGTGTCCCACCTAGTCTAGTTAGCGTGTCTCTAGAATTCCGTAGCATAGTCAAGGGCGCTGCTAGTCTGTTTAAGTGTATATAGGTAGTCTTCTGCAGTCTTAACCTTATTGATGTTACTAAACATGCTGTCACGAGCATGCAATTGACGCTATGTGATTACGGGTCCTTACGGACAACCCGTAAGGGGTAATGCTAAAACACCATCTGTAACAGCCTCAAACCTTACCCGTTTCAGGTCCGTAGTTATAAGCCAGACCTCTAGGCTTCGCCCACCTCTCTTCTTCTTTCTTCTATAGTTTTAGATCTTCAATAGAACCACCTCTTGATTTGCTAGTCCTCCGCTACACTCGTGCATCGCTACGGGTAAGGTCGACCATTACGGGGCAAGCAGACGGGGTTTGTCACAGTACATAGAATTCTATATAGTAATTAAATGTAATTCAATTAATAGAAGGGACTCCCCTATTAATTGCCTATGAATGGCTAGCAGAAAACCCTTCTGAACCTGCAAGTGTTGCTAGCTGGATTTTCTGTGTTCCTAGGTTGAGCATACAGTTAAGCATCAGTCGCCTACAGAAGTAGTCATAGAAACAGAAGCAGAAGTAGCTATGAGGGGGTAAGAACAAGGTGCTTGTCATACTAACATTCGTTGCACTCAGTTTGCTATCAAACTCAAGAGCAAACTTAGAAATCCCTGCCTCAAACCTACAAGTCACCATACATATTTTGGCTTATCACACCAACAAGAAGAGCAATACTACTCAACGATTGCTGCAAACTCTTCTACTACATCTGTTTATGCTACATACATCACGGCATATCATTTGGACACTCATTGAACAAGTTATTAAGAAAATCTCCTCCTTAAGGGGTGGGCCAATACTACCACATGGCATATCTCTACCAACTAGAGGCCTAGGAACATAAACGATAGCTCTAAAAGCTTCTACAACCCTCTATGATTCATTACACGTCATCGCTCCTTAGTTACCCACAAGATTGGTTAAGTTATGACATAATTTGTCTATAGGTACTCTGACCTTGGACCTCCTTTTCACTTCCTATAGGCTAGGGACCCAAGAGATGGTTCTATGGAATTTTCTTATGTTCGCTACATGATTAGCAAGCTAGTTGTGGGTCGCACTTGATTTCTACCTTACTGCTCCACATGATCCGGGAAATCCTAAGGTTCTACTACTTGATTCTCATGTAAGCCACACAAGCCAAGATTTTATCATATTGGCTGCCAAACACTACATCGTCTTATATGCCTTTCCCCCACATCTCACACACGTTTTACAGCCATTAGACGTGGGAGTATTCCAGCCATATAAGTACTGGCATAGGCAGGCTGTGCTCCGTTCCATATGGGAAATGGACATTACCTACAACCTGCCCCTATTTATAAGAGATCTCCCACAGATCCGGGAGCATACCTTTAAGGAGCCTACCATACAATCAGCGTTCCAGAAAGCTGGAATCTGGCCAATAAGCTGTAATACAGCACTTGAAAAGCTACGTACATACTCACGCCTGCAGCCTACGCCTACGCAGCCTATAGAGCCTACTACACCTACCCTACTACGGCCTATTACACCTATACCCTCTACTTTTCAGGGGGTAGAACGGGGGCTACAGCGGTGGAAAAAGCGGCTTCCGAAGGCCTGGAGTAGCCCCTCAAAACAGAGCTACAATAACTGGGTTACTGGGGCTGAGCGGGTTCTAGCAGCCGGCCAGCTCCAGGAACTCGACCTACGGGCTGTTCGGCAGCAGGTTGAGAACTCGAAGAAGAAGCAGGGCTGGGGCCGGGGCCGGGGCCGGCTCCAGTGTGGAGGTGAGCTCCTGGCTTCTGAAGCTCACGAGCTTGAGGCCCAGAAGCTAGCTGCCACAGAAGCCCGGAAGCAGCTCCACTGGGCAGGAATTAAAGCCCGGAAACAGGAGCGCCTCCGGAAGAAGAGCCTGGCTCGGCTCACTGAATTAGGCCTTCCAATTCCTCCGGAGTTGGAAGACCCAAGTACTGATCCAGAAGCCGAAACTGAGAGCGAGTATGAGAGTGCCAGTGAGGGTGGGAGTGGGCGTGGGAGTGGGTGTGGGAGTGGGTGTGGGAGTGGGCGTGGGAGTGAGAGTGAGAGTGAGAGTGAGAGTGAGAGTGAGAGTGAGAGTGAGAGTGAGAGTGAGAGTGAGAGTGAGAGTGAGAGTGAGAGTGAGAGTGAGAGTGAGAGTGAGAGTGAGAGTGAGAGTGAGAGTGAGAGTGAGAGTGAGAGTGAGAGTGAGAGTGAGAGTGAGAGTGAGAGTGAGAGTGAGAGTGAGAGTGAGAGTGAGAGTGAGAGTGAGAGTGAGAGTGAGAGTGAGAGTGAGAGTGAGAGTGAGAGTGAGAGTGAGAGTGAGAGTGAGAGTGAGAGTGAGAGTGAGAGTGAGAGTGAGAGTGAGAGTGAGAGTGAGAGTGAGAGTGAGAGTGAGAGTGAGAGTGAGAATGAGGAAGTGATAATTTTGTAAAATGGGATTTTTAAGTACTTTTACATACAATTTACTATGGAGGGGTACTTACGGTCGCAATTTGAGGTGGCGCACTTTTGCTTCCTCTCGCTTCGAAGTGGCACACTTTGCTTCCGACCACTATTATACCATATTAGACGCATCAATAGTTACATCGTAGTATTTGAAGTGAGATTAGAATACAGTTTACATATCAATAAATATACCCTGGCTAGCACGTGATAAAGATACGAGCAATATTTCTGTTGGAGGTAATTCAGGAATATGGGGAGCCACACACAAATTCGTGTGATAATCTCCGGCAACTGTAATCAGTCTCTTCGGGCAACGGAGCAGAAGCTTCACAGTAGAATACAGTAAAGTACAGTCATAATCCGTTAAGTCGATAGCTCAGGTCCCATAAATACCATTGAGATAGCGTAAATATTGAGATATCGAACGTATTTTGGTAGTGGACGGGGGGGTTGAGGCCAGCAAAACGTATCGACGTAACGTGAATCGAGTATCGACTTAACGCGTCATGACTGTAGAGTATATATATCGATTGAATTACTACCTAATCTACGGGCCTACATACGCTACTTGTAGGCCTGGGGGAAACCCCCGAAACCCTGACAAGCTGTGGGCTTGGGTCAGTGGCTCCAATAGTATGGCGCCACTGTCTCACCCGTAAACCAGCTGGGAAGTTGGACGGTCTTACGAGGATTACCCATCATTTTGGGCGTAAAAGTCCACCATATCCCACAGGAATGTCTGTTTTCCCCAACAATTTCTAGCACTGTTAACGACATTTTCTATGGCTATCTTCTGTCAGAATTGTCGGAGCACCACAACGCTCTCTAGTGAACTCCTCAATACACAAATTTTGCAGGCTGAATATAGCAGAACTGCGGCGAATGAGCCATATTGTCAGAGGCCGCATACCTGCTCAACTCCTTTGGGCATTGATATAGTTCAAATTTCCACACAATCAATGATAAAAGCTGCCTCATCTGAAGATATGCCATTCTTTGACCGTAGCAACCGTGCTCGCCGAGACCAAACGTAAGCATAGGTCCAGCGGCGGCGTCAAACACCAACTTGCCGCTCGGTCCTTGCACCATCCACCTGTCCGGGTTGAAGCTGGCCATGTTGTCATGTTTCCACGCGCCGACCTTGCCCTTGGACTCGAGGCATAACTTGGTGCGCAAAGAGTCTTGGATTTCAAACTCGGGGAAAAGGAAGCTCGGTCCGTTGCCCATCAGGAAGACTTCTGTGCCTTTGGGAATGAAGTGCCCTAAGATCTCTGTATCGACAACCGCTGTCCTAATGGCTGATGCTTCTGTTTGAGAGCAACGGAAGATCTCCTCAATGACAGCATCTCTGTAATGAATCTGGGTTTTGGTAATTTCGTCAAAGGTTGGCATTCGCCTTTCTGAAGCCGCATCGGCGTGTCCGCCTCGCAGCTCAGCCCGCAGCTTTGTTTGGACATCCGGATTGTCAGCAAGGTACTTAAGAGCCCAGGTAATGGATGTCGAGGTTGTGTCTTGCGCACCAATGGTGAATCCAAGAATCTATTGCAGCCGTTAATGACCTTATAGAGGAGAAACAAAGCAGACAGGTGTGTCATACCTCATCAAACATCTTATTCCTGATGGACTTCTTCAGCGCCGCCATCTGTCTTAATAACCAGTGTTGATACAGGCCTCCACGCTATGCATAAGGTTTAAAAAGGACTGTACCATTTCTGGGTGCGGTGCTCGAGGCAACACGGCCTCTTCCGTAAGGCTGTTGGGGAGCTCCACGTCCTTTATCGTAGTATAGAGTCGCAATTGAGCCTTTGTGTTGCTATTCACTGGATCAGCTCCAAAGACAATTGGCCAAACCGCATCCATAGTGGTACAATGTACATCATGTGACGCGACGAAGGCTCTACCCTTTGCAAGTCTCGCCTTTTGCTCCCAGAGCTGCAGCAGATCCTGACCAGCCTCATACATGTAAGGAGCAGCGACGTCTTGAAGGAATCCAGTTGCCATAATGCCTTGCACCCATTTGTGATGCTTTCTGAATTCGTCGTTAGTTTGCATTACAAAGTGGTTCTTTGACACGATGCCGCCCGAGACATCAGCAATGAATTTGGAGCGATCGAATTCCTTGGTACGATGAACTAGGATATCCTGTGCCTCGAGGTAGTTGGTAACAACAACGCAGGGCCGGCCAAAGGGACGAGTAAATAGTTGAACAATGGGCGAGTTTAACTTGACATTCTGCGCGCTCATCCAATCGTGAACCTCCTGCGTTTTCGATATGTGCTTAACCATGGAGCCAACATCGCCGAGCAGTAATTTGATGGCTGGTTTGTTGTAAGGGATGCCTGGAATGGGCTTGGGAAGTGCCCACCAGTACGCCAGGTACAGAAGCACGATGCCGCCAGCAATGTATGCAAGAGTCGACAGCGCAGGAGTCGACGGAGGGATAGATCCTAAGAAGGACTGAAGAGAATGAAAATTGTCGTCGAACAAGGATTGGATTGAGGCTGGAGTGGGGAGCCCTAGGAAGAATAGACTTTGTCCGCCATGATGTCGATGATGAATGCACAGCAGAAGAGGCAAATCGAAAAAGAGGAAAGAATTGAAGCCAGAGGAGAATCAGAAGGGAGAGAACAATTGGGGGGAGGTTGCTGCCTACCAGTAATACGCCTGCAACAAGCACACACCATCCGCACCCCTAAGCTGAGGTGGGGTACGAGAACTTGAGTATTTGAGCTGAAAATGGATTAGCTTCGCTTGCATTCTCATCTGCAGAATGTCCGTTACTTGGACAATGATGCGACCATTAATACCAGAACATGCAACTCCGATACGCCGCTTATCACGACTACGATGAAGGAGGACTTCCCATGACAAGCCTAGCCATTTCTGAATCGAGGGGATACAGCGCTATGGATGATACAACACTTTGATAACGTAAATGTTCTGTTTGCTTGAAGTCTAATGTTTAGGAGACTACAACAGCCATTCCATTCCATTATGCACCTTTATATCAAGTTTTGGGAACCAATGCTTTCACTCAGCCTTTTGTTCTGTATCAGTTACAGCCAGCCGTGGCTTTACGTTCTTCTACTCCACGCCGACCGCACCAAGGACAGAGATGCATGTCTGCTTCAGGCCATAGTTATAAGCTAGGCTGGGTATTTGCTTGATGCCTTTCATCAATCTGTTGATGAATGTCATGGCCATGGACGTGTCAACTTTGCAGGTGTAGATGCTGCCAGCGCCGACTATAGCCAGCACCGCAGCCGTATACATGAATGGGACGTAGTAGCTTTGTTGAATGGTGAGATGCAGCGTTTGAATGCCAGAGTGTGTCGCTGATTCACCACAGATTGCCTAGAACCAGACCGATATGTAGTACATGATGATAAAGAATGAGGCACAGAGGGCGAATGTGTACAGGCTTGCGACTCCGGTGCTGCGCTGTTATGTGAAGTATTGTTAGAAGATTTGGAGTCAGAATGGTGGTGTATTTGACTACAGATCTAGGTTACTGTTGCATATATAAGGGTCGGCGGTAAACAGGTTGACTTGACTACCTACCTATAGTAGGTGCTACGCATACTATATAGTCTTGCCAAAACGGCCACTGATTCAGGTTCTCCACAGGCTACATAAGCCTGTGGACACACATCGAGTCAGGCCAGATTTCAGTCTAAGGTATCTACATACAACAGTTACACTAAGAGGTGGATTATATGGGTGTTCTCGACTAATCTGGATTAGTCTTAAAGGCACGTGATGCGGCTCACAGCACGGATTATTTCTCAATAAGTATAGCATATTTGCCAGCTCCAACTTGCGCAATGGCAAAAGCAACAAAGAGTAGCCAGCAATCAGCAAATACGCTGCCGAGCAGAAATACTGGCAATGGTGTAGACAGCTGATATCAGGCTAATGTAAATGCGACGCTTCTCGAGCGACGTTGTGGCCACAATGAGAACGAGGCCAGCAGCAATGAGTCCTGTGACCGACAATGCAAGCAACCGTGCCGGGAGTCGCGCCACAGATAATCGACCCGACCTCAAAGGCCACTCTTCTCAACAAAATTTTCTACTTGATATTGAAGTACAGGGGGTCGAGACAAAGGAGTACTGTTCCTGGTTGGCAATTCCCATTTTCGAATCGCCAAGTCATGCCTGATTACATGGTAATCCTTTTCTGTGAGAGTGAGGGAGGCTGCTTACTGTATTCAATATTGCTCATTGACAAACCGTTTGTGGCAGATGGCCCCACATCTCGAGGGATCTGAGTTGACGCATTGGTTTTGGCTTGTAGAGGATCAGTTTGTATCTTGTCATCCGGCAAGCCTAGGCATTTTAGAGATACCCAACAGAAGATTGATGTTATGTACTGACTGTGATACCAAGTACACATGCATCAAAGATAAGCAAGACCTATAGTGTAAGGGGTATAAGGGGTGTAAGGGGTGTAAGGAGTGTAAGGGGTGTAAGGGGTGTAAGGAGTGTAAGGGGTGTAAGGGGTGTAAGGGGTGTAAGGAGTGTAAGGGGTGTAAGGGGTGAGTGTAAGGAGTGTAAGGGGTGTAAGTAGTGTAAGGGGTGTAAGGGGTGTAAGGAGTGTAAGGGGTGTAAGGGGTGTAAGGGGTGTAAGGAGTGTAAGGGGTGTAAGGGGTGAGTGTAAGGAGTGTAAGGGGTGTAAGTAGTGTAAGGGGTGTAAGGGGTGTAAGGAGTGTAAGGAGTGTAAGGGGTGAGTGTAAGGAGTGTAAGGGGTGTAAGGGGTGTAAGGAGTGTAAGGGGTATAAGGAGTGTAACGAGTGTAAGGGGTGTAAGTAGTGTAAGGGGTGTAAGGAGTGTAAGGAGTGTAAGGAGTGTAAGGAGTGTAAGGGGTGTAAGGAGTGTAAGGGGTGTAAGGGGTGAGTGTAAGGAGTATAAGTAGTGTAAGGGGTGTAAGGGGTGTAAGGAGTGTAAGGAGTGTAAGGGGTGTAAGTAGTGTAAGGGGTGTAAGGGGTGTAAGGGGTGTAAGGAGTGTAAGGGGTGTAAGGAGTGTAAGGAGTGTAAGGGGTGTAAGTAGTGTAAGGGGTGTAAGGGGTGTAAGGAGTGTAAGGGGTGTAAGGGGTGAGTGTAAGGAGTGTAAGGGGTGTAAGTAGTGTAAGGGGTGTAAGGGGTGTAAGGAGTGTAAGGGGTGTAAGGGGTGAGTGTAAGGAGTATAAGTAGTGTAAGGGGTGTAAGGGGTGTAAGGAGTGTAAGGGGTGTAAGGGGTGTAAGTAGTGTAAGGGGTGTAAGGGGTGTAAGGGGTGTAAGGGGTGTAAGGAGTGTAAGGAGTGTAAGGGGTGTAAGTAGTGTAAGGGGTGTAAGGAGTGTAAGGGGTGTAAGGGGTGTAAGGAGTGTAAGGGGTGTAAGTAGTGTAAGGGGTGTAAGGGGTGTAAGGAGTGTAAGGAGTGTAAGGGGTGTAAGTAGTGTAAGGGGTGTAAGGGGTGTAAGGAGTGTAAGGAGTGTAAGGGGTGTAAGTAGTGTAAGGGGTGTAAGGGGTGTAAGGGGTGTAAGGAGTGTAAGGAGTGTAAGGAGTGTAAGGAGTGTAAGGGGTGTAAGGAGTGTAAGGGGTGTAAGGGGTGAGTGTAAGGAGTGTAAGGGGTGTAAGTAGTGTAAGGGGTGTAAGGGGTGTAAGGAGTGTAAGGAGTGTAAGGGGTGTAAGGGGTGTAAGGGGTGTGTAAGGAGTGTAAGGGAGTGTAAGGGGTGTAAGGGGTGTAAGGGGTGTAAGGGGTGTAAGGGGTGTAAGGGGTGTAAGGGGTGTAAGGGTGTAAGGGGTGTAAGGAGTGTAAGGGGTGTAAGGGGTGTAAGGGGTGTAAGGAGTGTAAGGGGTGCAAGGGGTGTAAGGGGTGTAAGGGGTTTAAGGAGTGTAAGGAGTGTGAGGAGTGTAAGGATGTTACGGCTACGGTAACGTGATGTCATGGTTACAGGACCAGGGCCTAGTAACGTGACGTGTGAGTCACAGTGGGAAGCGGGGTAGGATGCCATGTGACGGGGCTAATGGATAGTTGCAGAAACTAGTGGATATTGGATAGTTGAGCTATCCACGAACTATCCTGAATATCTAGCTGTCCGCCAACTATCCAGATTACCCATGAGGCACGACGCCACTATATAAGTAGATAGTATTTCCTTAGATAGGAGCTTCGTGCTCAACTCAATATAGTATTCTTTACAATACTGTAACGTGTTACTTGGAAAGCCTTTTAGGGTTACCTATATGTATCAATACAAACAGGTGATTTGTATTTTTAAGGTGTGTGGGATTTAAAAATACAGTCAACTCCCGTTAAGTCGATACAATTGGTGACACATGTAAATATCGTAAAAGTGAAAATATCGTTATATTGAAATGCCAAGTATTATGTAATCCACCTATCTAATGTCTCCTAAACCAAGGAATGAAGCTGAATTGCCTCAATTTCGCCCTCTAAATGCTTCTAATGCCCTGAGGTGATTGGCTTGGAGAGCATCGTGACAGAAAGCCACTGCAGCTATCAATTCGTCGCTAAAAGTCATAGAGAATTTGTTCAAGTTGAGGCCATTGGCCAGTTCAATTTCGTTGTCTAGTTGTTGTCGAGTTGTCAAGATGTTTAAAGCGGTTACTAAGGCTATCTGATATTGTCGATTGACTGAGCCTATGATTGAACTTGTGAAGAAACCAGTTGATGCAGGCTTTCTAGGAGGGTTTGAGGTGCTGTTTGTGTGCCTAATATCGAAGGGCACGGCGCTGTTCGAGTGTAATCGTGTGTTTTCGAGGCATAATAGAGTTGGATAAGTCGATAATTAAAGGTCAGAAGGTCAATATCGCGAATATCGAGAATTGAGTGCGAAAATCAATTGGTGCTAAAAAAAATATCGACTTAGCGTTGTTATCGACTAATCGGGGGGGAAAGCAGTTTGCGCCACCTCGAAGCGAGAGGAAGCGGTTTGCGCCACCTCAACTTGCATACATTCACCGCTACTCCTTACCAAAACCTTCAGCATTCCCCCCCATAGTAATTTATATAGTAATTAAATGTAATTCATTTAATGGAAGGGACTTCTCTATCAGATGCCTGTGAATGGCTTGCAGCAAATCCCTCTGAATCTGTAGCTGTTGCAAGTCAGATTTTTAAGATCCCAAGGTCGACTATACGGTCAAAAATCAGCCGCACAAGAACCACTAGAACCACCAGAACTACCCAAAATGGGGGTCAGAATAGGGTGCTTTCTACAGCTCAAACAGAAGCCCTAAAGGCCTGGATTCTAGAGCAGTATCACCTAGGATTAGGGGCTAATAGGCATATGGTTTACGGGGCAGTATGCCACCTACGGAGCCCACTGCCTCCACCGTCACAGAGCTGGCTCACTAAATATATACGGAATGAGCTTATAGAGTTTCACTTTGTTACTACAAAGCCTATTGCACAACAGCGTACGAAAGCTCAACAGGAGCCTACTGTTATTAAGTGGTTTCAAGAGTACACAGCATTAGTACTACAGCGTGGTATAAAACCAGAGTCAATCTGGAATATGGACGAAACTGGTTTTAGGATCGGAATTCCAGGAGGTGAGAGAGTTATGGTCCCCCGAGCTGTAAAGCAGCTCTACACTCCAAGCCCTGAGAATCGTAATTACCGCCTTTAAAGTATGTCTGTAGCTCGCACTCCTTCCACAGCTGGCCATGCATGGTCTTCTGTTGCGCAGCCTTTAACCTATGCTCTACTTGCAAGTGCTCCTTCATGTTCGCTAGGTTGCATGTGCAGTAGATGCATTGCGGGCGGAGGCAGTAGAACCCATCATGCCTCGTTAGGCCTTGCACGGGTTGCGCCAGCTGTCCTGAGTCAACCACGCCCTATTACCCCTATACCCACTACGTTCCAGGGCGTAGAACAGGGCCTACAACGCTGGAAAGACCGGCTTCCGGAGGCCTTCAGTAGCCCCTCGCGGCAGAGCTACAGTAACTGGGTTACTGGGGCCTCCCAGGTTCTAGCTGCCGGCCAGCTCCAGGAGCTCGACCTACGGGCTATTCGCCAGCAGGTTAAGAGCTCGAAGACGAAGCGGGCTCGGGGCCGACTCCAGTGTGGAGGTGAGCTCCGGGCTTCTGAAGCCCACGAGCTTCAGAAGCAGAAAGCCGAGCTTCAGGCCCAGAAGCTCGCTGCGGCCGAAGCCCGGAAGCTAAGCCAGGCCGCAAACCGAGCCCAGAAGCTCGTTACGGCTGAAGCCCGGAAGCTGAGCCAGGCTGCAAAGCGAGCCCAGAAGCAGCTCCGCCGGGCAGGAATTGAAGCCCGGAAACAGGAGCGCCTCCGGAAGAAAAGCGTGGCTCAGCTCACCCAATCGGGCTTCCCAATTCCTCCGGAGTTGCAGGACCCAATTACTGACCCAGAAGCTGATTCTGGGAGCGAATATGAGAGTGCGAGTGAGGGTGGGCGTGGGAGTGGGCGTTGGAGTGGGCGTTGGAGTGGGAGTGAGAGTGGGAATGAAGAAGTGATAATTTCGTAGAATTGAATTTGTAAGTACCTTTACATACAAATTACTATGGCTAGGTACTTGCGGTCGCAATTTTGAGGTGGCGCAAACCGCTTCCTCTCGCTTCGAGGTGGCGCAAACCGCTT
The DNA here is from genome assembly GCF_001641265.1 of Pseudogymnoascus destructans. NCBI lineage: Eukaryota > Fungi > Ascomycota > Leotiomycetes > Thelebolales > Thelebolaceae > Pseudogymnoascus > Pseudogymnoascus destructans. The sequence continues at coordinate 627,489 of NW_020167540.1, read as the reverse complement.
CCCCCCCCGATTAATCCGACATCGTCTTGGCGAGAGTGGACTGTATACACGTGTTTATCGCATCCCTACCTTACCTGGTTGGCGCGGGTGTAGCGGACGTAACGGAGATAACGTTGTGCCAGGATGTTCGTTTAATGGCTGGCCGGCAACGATGGCCGAGTTCAAAACCGTTCATTAGAAGAGATTCCTACTCTTATCAAGACATTATACGAATATCGCTCGTGCCCATATCACCACACCAAGGCAGTGGTCTCGGTGAGAAGAACAGACGCCGGCACGACAACACCATCACTATAACGACGGCACCATGGCGTCGTACCTCATCACTGGAGCCAGCCGTGGCCTGGGCTTTGAGATGGTGAAAGCATTGCTGCAGAAGCCCGCCAACGAGGTTTCCACCGTCTTCGCCGCCATCCGCAGTGCCCCTCCTCCGGCTCTGCAGGAAGTCATTGCTCAGTCGCAGGGTCGCGTGGTGGTGGTCAAGCTTGAGGTATCAGACGAGGCCAGCATTGCCGCCGCCGCAAACGACGTCAAGGACAAGCTGGCTGGCCGTGGGCTCGACGTCCTCATCAACAATGCTGCCATTGCGAGCATGACTCCCACCCCTCTGACCGCGGCGACGACCTTGCAGAACGCATTCAAGGTCAATGTCGATGCTGTCCACCGGATAACCGTGGCATTCCTGCCGCTGCTGAGGGAAGGCACCAAGAAAACAGTGCTGAACGTGTAAGTGGTATATCAACAATTGAAGCTGAAAGATGGCTGATGTTCTTCAACAGGAGCTCGATTGTCGGATCAATTACACACACCAAGAGATTCATGATCTCTCCTGACCATGGCTACCGTGTCTCCAAGGCCGCACTCAATTGCCTGATGTCCATCTTTGCCTGCGAATTGGAAGACGAAGGCTTTACCTTTGTCGCTGTCTCTCCCGGTGTACGTGTCCAAGCAAACATCCATGTTGGAGCAGTTCGTCATGTGTAGCTAACGCGAAATCAGTGGTGTCGAACGGACCAGGGTGGCCCATACGCAGACCTCGATGCCCAAACCGGCGGAGTGGCGGTGATTGAGGTGCTCGACAGGGACAGGTCCGAGCTGAATGGAAAGTTTGTAAATATCAAGGTAGCCGGCTGGGAGAATGCTGCTGGGCTCCACCAGTATAATGGCGCAGAGATTCCATGGTAGGAGAAGTAATAAATCCTTCTGCGGTTGTTAGACCAGAGATGGGCACTCGATTAACGATATTCGTTCAAAGCTAGCCCTTTCACTACTTGCAGTCTGTTTCTTGTGAAAGGTGAAGAATGATGTTTATAGAAATTTATAGTATTTACTGTTGATTCTAGATGTCTCTATACACTTCAGTTTTGATATTCACATTAATTTTCATTTGTTTCGTTCTTACTCAGATTGATAAAGACTTTAAGATGTGAATTTCTTTGGTTTCCTTCCTTTAGAAGCCTATATAGCTAGAGTCATTTCTAAGAGTTAGAAAAACAGGCTTTCCACTTGTCTTAATCAGAGTACTTATTTTCAACAATTGCCAGTGTTGCCCGAATACCGCTCCGAGTACTACTCAATCAACCTCGAGTAGAGTACTCAAAATTGAAGCTCGAGTACCGGTATTCGAATACCGGTACTCGAATACTGTGAGTAGTACTCGCATATAAAATAGAAATTGACTGTATTTACTATTCTAACTCTCATTATCTGCATCGTCGCCGCTGTCCTTGTCGTCGCCTTGTGATATAACACCCCAATTCACTGTGGGGAATAATATTCGGAATATCACGATATTATCATGATATTATCACGATATTCAATATCATGATATATTGCCAATATAATATAAGGTAACGTGGTTTATCAGTACGTCGGACATATCAGTACCTCGGACACTTTTCATTGGCATTCTACTTTGAATATCAATAAATCAACCATAACATATTAAATTAACTATAACTAAGCGGAATCAGATGAACTAGACATATCTATAGCTTCTTGACAAGTTCGCGCATTATGACCAGCTTTTCCACAGATCCCACAGCATCGCCTAGACGGTTGCCCCTCCTTGTGACTACCCCCAACAGCACGTACGTCGCGTCGTACCTGCTCATCCACATCCTTCTGTGCGATAATAGCCTGTGCATCCTCTACTATAAGTGCACCTCCTTCACGGACACGAGCCTTTTTAGCCCTGCGGCGTTTGCTAAGGGCTTCGTTGGCTGCTCGAAGGGTACGTACCTCAGCAGACAGAAGGGTGTTCTCATGTGCTAGTCGCTCCGTACCCTTTGCCAATGCAATAACTGTCCCGAAGAGTGGAGTTGGCGAGCTTCCTTGGTGACGGGCAATTCGATTTCGAACGAGGGTTGTTTGTGAAAGAGCTTCAGTTGGGTTGGAAGGGGTCTGGGAGACCCAAGGGTTGGTGTTGGCAGTAGAGGGTCTAGAGGGAGTTGGAGTCCGTAACCTCACGTCAAGCTTTGAAAGCACTGCTTGCGGGTCGAAAGGCACTAAGCCAGCTCCGCGGAACCCGGACTGGGCGTTTTGGGCTGTCATGGATTCCAGATATGCTGCTCTAAAGGCGAGAAAGAACTCGACCTTGGTAATGTGGTTGATATGAGCCTTAATGAAGGTCTCAATCTGCCGACCATATGCCCGCTTCAACACACTAAAGCACCCGACATCAAGTGGCTGAGTTAAATGAGACGAGTGGGGAGGTAGTCCAAGAGTTATAATGTTGTGTGCCTTGCAGTACTCTTGGAACTCGGCCGATTCATGACTCTCGTGCCCGTCTAACACCAGCATTCGATATGGACCCCTTGCACGAACAGCAGTATGTTTGTCGAAGTGTTTCAACCATTCTAGACCCGTCTCATTGTTTGTCCATCCATTGCTTGTCGGTTTAACAACCCAGTTGTGTGGAAGGCCGCCATCTGTATACCAATTTGCAAGATGATTCTTGCCTTTAACTACCAAAAATGGAGGAATACTCCAGCCGTCACTGTTGATACAAGCAATCGCTGTAGCCCATTCCCGATTCCCTGGCTGAACTGCCTTACCTCTGCCAAGTCGATCTGCACGGGTAACAACCATTGCAGGGCAAATCACACCCATCATAAACCCAGTTTCGTCAAAGTTATAGAAGTCGCAGTCCAAAACACCATATTTTGCCCTCATATTTTCCACTAGTCGAAACCACGCGCCAATTAGTTCAGGATCTTTGCACAAGGCCCTTTGGAAGTCGTAAACGCGATTAAAACGCGTCTTTAATTCTGGACGTCGTTGTACAAATCGGTGGGCCCAGAGCTTCCAAACGCGCCTCCCTCCACTCGATTCGAGTATAAAATTTGCCATATCTTCTACACCAGCAAGCCGGGGTGCAAATCCTCTTGAATCCATATCAAGTATATTCCGAATAACCACCTCCTCTTCTAGTATAGTTAATTTCATCATTGCAGGCCGGCGTTCGTAGACAGTAGTTCGGCCGTTCATTCTGTCGCAGAGTGTAGAATGAGGTACTTCATAGAGCTTAGCAGCCTTCCGACGACTTAGATTTTTTGATGTTTGGATAGCCTCGATAGCTAGAATGATTTTTGCTTCTTGGGTAATCACTGACATAATAAAAGGTGGAAAAAACGCGTTGTGAAGTTAGAGGGTAGGAAATTCGGGAAAAGTGTCCGAGGTACTGATATGTCCGACGTACTGATAAACCACGTTATGTAAATATCATGTGATTTAATATTAGAGCTGAATATCATGATATGTATCATAATATCACAGTATTAATATTGCTTTTTTTTTTCTTCAATTTCCGAATATTTGCTTTTGATTTTTCAGTATCAAATCCACTCCCACCATCTCTATCAATTATCTCCTTAGTTATTACCAACGCAATATGGCCTCACTAGGACCAGAATCAACTATTCCCTCAATGTTAGATCCTGATATGTTTGTTGAATCTCACGTCTCAATACCTGCCTCTGCAACTCAACAATCCACCCAGTCAACAGAGTCAATTAGAAGTACGAAACGGCCTCGTACCTCATTTGTTTGGAAGCATATGCCTGGTCCAGTAAATACTATATATATTCAAGGCAAATATGTCTACTGGCGATGTCAATACTGCCCACGAGAGTAGAGAATCTGGAGGTACAGCATTTATTGCACAACATCTACAAACAGAGCATAACATCACAGATGAGGAGAAAGAGCAACGTGCCATCTCTCAACAACTTAGTATTGAATCTGCCTTTCGACATGGAGAAGAGAACCAGAAAAAGTGTCGATGTCTAGATTCTTCTACTACTACTATCAACCCAGCAACACTCGAACAGCTATTTGTACGATGGATCTCCCGTTGTTCAGTTCCATTTCGAATGGTAGAGTATTCGGAATTTAGAGACCTTCTCTTCTTCCTCAATCCCGGCATCAATTCCTGGCTGCCTACAGACCACCACACTATCAAAAATTGGACCCTCACAGCCTACGAATTGGAGAGGCAACGTATACAACAAGGTCTTCAATCTGCGCAGTCTAAGATTCATTTCACAGTTGATCTATGGACCTCTACCAACTCTAAAGCGCTTCTCGGTATAATTGGTCACTACTTTGCAGATAATGGAGACCTCCGACAGTCAGTTCTAGCTTTGAGAGAATTGGAAGGATGACATACTGGTGATAATCAGGCAAGACTAATTATGAGAATTATTGAAGAGTATGGAATTGCTCGAAGGTTGGCTATTTTATGATGGACAATGCTGAGAACAATGAAACTATGATGAGAGCGCTTTCTTCCTGCAAGTTATTCCTCTTAGAAATAGCTATTACCAATAACTAACTATATTGTTTAGTACTACAGGAACAGTATCAAATCGAATACAATCCAATTCACCACTGACTTCGTTGTAATGGTCATATTATCAATTTAACTGCTCAGGCCTTTCTCTTTTCAACTGAAGAAGAAGCCCTATCACAAGAGAACAATCAAGGCAGTTCTGATACTCCTTCTGAGCTTGAAATGGAGAGATGGCATCAGAAAGGTCCTCTTGGAAAGCTTCATAATATTGTAGTATATATTCAAAGATCTCCACAACGAATTGCTGACTTTGTCATCAGTTCTGGAAAGCGTCTAGTCAGGGATAACAAGACTCGATGGAACTCCTGGTATGCTATGATTGACTGCGCTATCCAAGAGCATATACACTTGGCAATTGACCTATTCTGCCATCAAACTGGAAAGGATATTGAGGCTGATTGGCTCTCCCATGAGGACTGGGTCATACTAACAAATATCCACCACTTTCTTAAGTTCTTTCATCAAGCAACACTAGCAACAGAGGGCCAAAGGGCAACAATTGAGCATATTCTCTCAACAATGGAATTTCTACTTGAGCAGCTTGAACTTGGCAAACTTGAGTATATCAACGATTCTCATATTAGCCCTTGTATCAATTCAGCCTGGTCTAAGTTAGACAAGTACTATAGCCTGACTGAACGATCTCCAGCTTATATTGCAGAAATGGTATTAGTACCATTTCAAAAATGGACTTGGATTGAAGACAACTGGGAGAGCACTTGGATAGTAACAGCAAAGGCATCTATGCAGCTATTTTGGGACGAGCAATACAAGCCAACACCTCAACTAGTAATGCCATCAAATGAGCTAGTACAGGAGAAGACTGAGCATCAAATCTGGCTTGAGCAGAAGAGGTGGCAGCCACCAGTTATTGGTGAGTATATCAAGTATTGCCTGGCAGGTATTACACCAGAAGTTGGCCCAAAGTCCTGGTTGTCATACTGACATTCGTTGCACTCAGTTTGCTATCAAACTCAAGAGCAAACTTAGAAATCTCCTCCTCAAACCTACAAGTCACCATACATATCTTGGCTTATCACACCAACAACAGAAGCAATACTACTCAACGATTGCTGCAAACTCTTCTACTACATCTGTTTATGCTACATACATCACGGCATATCATTTGGACACTCATTGAACAAGTTATTAAGAAAATCTCCTCCTTAAGGGGGTGGGTCAATACTACCACATGGCATATCTCTACCAACTAGAGGCCTAGGAACATGAACGATAGCTCTAGAAGCTTCTACAACCCTCTATGATTCATTACACGTCATCGCTCCTTAGTTACCCACAAGATTGGTTAAGTTATGACATAATTTGTCTATAGGTACTCTGACCTTGGACCTCCTTTTCACTTCCTATAGGCTAGGAACCCAAGAGATGGTTCTATGGGATTCTCTTACGTTCACTACATGATTAGCAAGCTAGTTGTGGGTCGCACTTGATTTCTAATACATTTACCAAGCCTGGTTAGTCATGGAAAGTCATGGAAAATGAGAGAACTACACTCCTTTGGCATAAATAGGATTGCCCTTTCCTTAAGAAAGGGCAAGCAGGCAATACAGTAAATCGACTAGCACATACTTCTACGTCTTTTCCAAGCTTCCAAGCATTGATCTTGTTATTCTCTGTTTTTGAAAAGTCAGTGAGGTGCTAACCTCTGACTTACCCCTGAGTTCTCAGACTCAACATTTGTTGCAACTTGTCTAAACCACTTCACCACATCATACACCTGATTGCTGCGTTGTGGAATAGTCTAAGCTACAACCCTTTGGCTCTGTTTCCTAAGACAGTGTGTTGTCTTAGTAAATTCATCCCTTCCTTGGGTGGCTAGATTCTCATATCTGGTGCACCCACCATTACACCGGTGGATGGAGCCAGCACAGTGTGCAACCTATCCCAACCTGGCGGTGATGGCATTAGAGATACTGTCAATACCAGCGATGTCTGCTGAGCCTTAATGCCTATTTTCCAGTGCTGCTCTCACAATTACTGTAAGAAGGAATAGGCTTGGAGTTGAGTCAGTTGAGGCATTAGAGTGCCTAAAATCCTGGTACAGGGGAGGAGGCACAGCTTGGGTAGATAATTGAATTAGTGACGACGGGTCGAGAGTAGATGACAGCAAGGTATATTGTTAGTATTGTAATATATTGCTATATCACCATATTAATATTATGATATAACGTGCATGTATAACGAAAGTGCCAAACAAGCGAAAGTGCCAAAATCATGCGGTGACCAACCCCCCCAACTAAATGTTAAATTCCTCCACAACAAAACATGCGCCATAAAAATGATGAAAGCAAATAACTGCAAGCTATCCAAGCTATGCAACGCGACCCAAATTTGCGCCTTCAAGTTGCAGCTAGGATCTATTCCGTAGACCACCCCAAGCTACGTCACCGTTTACAAGGCGTACCTTCACGACGCGATATCCAAGCCAACTTACGGAAATTAAGTAACCTAGAGGAATCAGTTCTTGTTCAGTATATACTTGACTTAGCTGCTAAAGGGTTCCCTCCTCAGTTGTCTATTGTTGAAGATATGGCAAATCGACTACTTGCAACACGCGACGCGCCACGCGTCGGGTCACGTTGGGCTTCAAACTTTGTTAAGCGCCATGTAGAGCTCCGGACACGCTTCCAGCGAAAATACGACTACCAGAGGGCTAAGTGCGAAGATCCAGAAGTCATTCGTGGCTGGTTTGAGCTTGTATGGAACACAATTCTAAAGTATGGCATCAACAATGCAGATATCTACAACTTTGATGAGACTGGGTTTATGATGGGCGTCATCTCAAGCGCAACGGTAGTAACGAGCTCAGATAGGCGGGCAAAGGCAAAAAAGGTGCAGCCTGGCAATCGGGAATGGGTTACAGTAATCCAAGGCGTTAGTTCTCAAGGTTGGGCAGTGCCGCCATTTGTCGTTGTGGCAGGTAAAAACCACCTTGCATCTTGGTATGAGAATAGTGGATTTCCAGCAGATTGGGTAATCGCTGTTACTGCAAATGGCTGGACTACAAACGAGAGAGGTATGGATTGGATTCAGCATTTTGAGAAGCACACAAAGCCCCGGAGTGTTGGTGGTTATCGCTTGTTAGTCCTTGATGGTCATGAGAGCCACCACTCAGACAAGTTTGAGGAGTACTGCAAAGAACACAACATTATTACGCTTTGTATGCCTGCTCACTCTTCCCATATACTCCAACCACTTGATGTTGGCTGTTTTGGCCCATTAAAGAGAGCTTACGGTCGGCAAATTAAAGATATGATGCGGGCTCATATTATTCACATTACTAAGGATGACTTCTTTCCTGCCTTCCACGCTGCATTTAACATTGCAATGACAGAAAGCAATATTCAGGGAGGGTTCCGAGGTGCTGGGCTTCTTCCATTTAGCCCTGAGAGTGTAATATCTACACTTGACCTTAGGTTTAAGACGCCAACACCTCCAACCTCTCGCCCAAACACCGCTCAACCATGGGTTTCTCAGACACCAAATAACCCAACTGAAGCTGTATCACAGTCTACTTTCATTAAAAACTGAATTGCGCATCATCAAAATAGCTCTCCAACCTCAATCTATGCAGCTGTTGACCAGTTTACAAAGGGTGCATCGGAAATAATGCATCAATTAGCATTGTTAAAAGCAGAGAACCAAAACCTGCGACAGGCAAATGAAGTGCTAAGCAAGCGCCGGAGAGCTAAAAAAACACGACTACAGCAAGGAGGATCACTTAGTCAACAGGTAGCACAGGAGCTACAGGACGAAAGGGACGTTGTGCAGCAAGTAGAGCAAGAAATAAGGGCAAGTAGTGGTCGGAAGCCAAGGGAAGAAACCCATGCACGTCGCTGTGGCAAGTGTACAATCTGACAAGTGCGCGCATTGTGTATGGCGTGATACAATATCGCAAGATGTAATATGGTGACAATATCATATACCATAATTCTGACAATATATCATGATATCATATTATTCCCCACACTGCCCCAATTCCATAAGCAAAGTAGATATCTAAGTGTAGACAGTGATAATCAGTTCCGTTTCTTTGTGATAATATCACCGCCAACACTAAATACTCGTTCTGAGTCCGCTGAGGTAGCTGGAATAGCTAGGTGGTCCTTTGCTATAGAAGCAATCAACGGATATTGGAATTGCTTACTCTGCTAATATTTGAGAATATCCGTGTCCCTACCAACTGTCGGCTCCTTCATCCATTGTTTCCATTCTGGCTCAGTATTGTGATGGCTTTGCGATATGTATAGCTCGTCTTCTGAGTCTATATCGATACTCATAGCTTGCTGCTCTAGATCTAGATCCTCATCTTTAATACTATTAATAATGTTTGCTGCTCGAATATCAGACTCGCGGCCTGAATATCGGTAGAAGCAGTCCTGCCACTATGCCTTTGCCCTGTTCTTTTTGATCGACTGTGTACTGTCTTTCCATATGATATTGAAAACGTTAAAATTATACCGAGGATTACAAATTGTTGCAATTGTAGAGTGACTCTGTTCCTGATTCGTAGCTAGAGTATAGTAATCATTAAGCTTCCTTAATGCAATTAAAGTAGCATTAGCAATTGGGCGTTCTAGTAGCTCACTTTTCATATCTTCAAGCTTCTTGATCATTCTCATATACTGTGGAACAGCGTAGTTGAGAGTTGGATAAGAAGAGCCCTGTAGCTTCTTAGTTAGGCAGATAAAGATATAGAATAGCTTTAATAAGTCATGTAACGTAGCCCAATCTATTGCTGTTAAAGCAATATCCCTTATACTAATATCAAGTTGCTGTGATGCGCATAAAGCTGTAATCGGAACCTGAAGCTTTAAAGCTATATCAATCATTTGATAAGTTGAGCTCTAGCGGACTGGCATATCAAGTGTCAACTGACGGACTGAAATACCTATAGCTTTACACTGATTCTTTAAGGCATCTTTCTATCTGCAGCAGTTCCGAAATACATATATATGACGCCGGAGCTTAGCAAGAACAGTCACAATTTCGTTTTCAGCAGCAGTTGGTATTCGCGCAGCCCTAACCTTAAGCCAGTATACCTCAACCCTTTTGTTAGGTGTTGCCTTTAAGGAAGCTAAAGCAGCTTAAACAGCAATGTTGATAATATGCCTAATACAGCGTATGTCTCCTGCTTTTGCTGTAAAATCCTACAGTTGTTTCAAGGAAATAGGGGTCGTCGATGCTAGTTTCTCATACTCTAATAGCATAGTTGTATTTGTAGGCATTATCTCTTGTAACTGTGAAGATAGCAGGCGTAATATTATAATCATCTGTTACACTTATCATCTGTTCGGCGAGGTATTCACTAGAGTGGATCGGCTCTCGAAGGTGTATAACGTCAAGTATCGTAGTTCTCATTTGCCAATTATCATTTATCTAGTGCACAGTAACTGCTGCGTATTTAGAGTAGTTCCGAGTAGACCAAGTATTAGTTGTTATTGCTAGTCGTCCACCATTTATAACATGCTGCTGTAGCTCTACTTGAAGCCGTGCTTTATGATAGCAGAATAGACGATATAGATCCCGTCTGATTGTAGTTCTACTAACTGCAAAACCGTAGGGTTTAGATAATGAACTAATTGCCAGAATGAGTGGCTTTCTACAAGGCGTAGCGGTAGGTTATTTGATACCACAAAAGAGAGTACAAGCTCTCTATATTTCGACGAGCTTGATGCGTTACTAGCTGCTTAGCGGGGCTGGAAAAAAGCAGAAGCAGAAGTAGACGGCGTTGACGAGCTTCTAATTGAGGAGGATAGCTTCTCGTATTCTACGTGCACAGATGGGTGCATTTTCTTAAGATGCTTCTAAAGATTGCTCGTCGTCTGGCTCTTTAGTGGCTGGCTCGGCATATAGCTACAATTGGTTTGAAGGCATTGGTATTGGATTCTAACAGGTATTGTATCTAATAAAGTACGGTAGAATAGCCCTTTCGAAAAGAGGATTGATGTAGAATCAGTAATTGAACTCTTAAAGGCATATGCAGCATCGGAATAAGGGGCGGCAGCTCTAAAGCATCAGACTAATACTCAGCCGGCACCGGCGACAGAGAAGAGCCACTCATTTTCACAGTCAGGAAGTAATACAGAACGCTCAAGTGGAAGAAAGCTTCAATTATCTATTCTATTCTACGCCCAGTTACCCCTCATTCCAAGGGCTTGGCAGTATTCGGAGTATTCGGAGTAGTACTCGGCGAGTCCCCGAGTACTCAAAAATATCACCCGAGTACAGTACTACTCGGGCAACACTGACAATTGCCCGTATTTCTGGAATGCCCGTAATGCTGACCGTCACCATATTATCACATAAGCTAGTTTGGTGACGGAGGAGGCTCGCTCGAACGATTAAGTGTCTCTAAACCAAGGACTCCAAAACAGATTCTGAGGGTCCCAGAGACTCTTGACCCTTCTGAGCTCCAGGATAGCTTCTTGGTCAAATATTTCTCCGAGCTTCGTATGAGGCCGCATGTTATTAAGCACAGTTCTGGGGACGCTCTTCACGTTGCCTCGCCTGACGATGGCCTTGAACGCTGCCGCAAATGCCTCAGCCTTGTCCCTCAAGTCTGGTTTGGTGTAGCAGGTCATCGCAATGCATGCGGTTCCTCTGTCTCTAGTCCCGATGAATTCACCAGGTTGCCTGGCCTTTTCGGAGAAGGACGTGTCGAATCGACTGAATGCCAGCATCGTCCTGTTGGCATCCTCGTTTGCAGAAGTGAATGCCAGCCACAGATGGAAAGCCTCTTCGACTGCACCGGCCGATATCGCATTGAGCGCCGCAACGTTGATGTCTCTGTAGCCACCAGTCGTGTTCGGGGTCGCATCGTTGAGATTCACATACGGTTCGCAGACGGTCACCGCTATGCTCGCCTTTTCGACGAGCCTCTCTTCAAAGAGGACAGCAGTCTCCCTCTCTGCTTCCTGCTTGCTTCCGCAATATGTTGCATCCAAAACCACAAAAGGTGTGCCAGGAGATGGCGTACCTGGCGGTGCGTTGCCACAGGCGAGGGCTACAATTAGTTTTGGATCGAGATGGTCAAAGGAAACAAGCGCTTCGGCGGCAGCGCGTATCTCAGAGGCTGGGAATATGAGTCGGCGGGTAACAAACTGGATGTTTTCCATCCCAAGTCCGGACAGCGGATAGACCTTCATGGTGATGGACACGACGACGCCGTATCCAAGGCCAGCGCCGTTCAACACCTTGAATAGGGACCGCTCTTCTCCAGCAGCGGTACTGTCTAGATTAAGGGCCCTTCCATCGGCGGTGATGATTCGAAAGGACTCGACGTTGTCAACAGTCAAGCCATGCAGGCCGATAAAATGATGCTGCAAATACAGTCAAATTAGGCCCAGCGTCTTGCATCTTTGCTATATCGGACTCGAAAAGAAACAACTTACCCCGCCGCCTCCAAGCACGAACCCCGCCATGCCAACCGCATTACTGCTCGGAAGGACTGTGTAGAATCCGAGCTCAGCAAGATACGTCAGGACGCGACCAGCACGCACTCCGCCGCCAAATGTGACCGTCTGGCTGCCCTCGTTCAGTTCGAGTCGATCGAACTTGTCGAGACTGAGGTATAGGGTATCTTTCGTGATGGGCACAAATGCTGCATTCCCGCCTCCAGCCACCACGACCGTGAGACGGCGCTCGTGCCCATATTCCAATGCCTGAATAATGTGCCCTTCATCGTCGGGGGTAACATGAAGTGCTGGTCTGTCCACATTGCTGTATGACCATCGTGCCAGCGTTTCCCCGATTGGGACTCGGGGATCAGGCAGTACTACTGGGCAAGCAAATGGAGTATTGGAGCCCATGGCGATTTCGGTTCTTGGCCGGGTGACGAGTCGAGAGGAGAAAATCACAAAGAGAACGAGGGACAAGTTACAGCATAAGCAAACAATAGACCGAGACATAAACAGCATCCAGGGCACACGATTTGAGCAGACTTGCTCGTGGTGCCGGCACTTGCGACTCACGGCACTGCAATTGGATTTGTTCCGTTTTGCTCGCAAATGGTGTTATTCGCCAGCACCATAATGGTCCTCGTTCCGGACGTAGTACTCGCCTGTAACAGGCTTACTTGTGAATGGCATGTACTCATAAGTTACAGTACGGCGACAAAAGGATTCATACGGGTCTGTGCGCAAAGAGCAGTGAACAAGTGTTTTTTTTGTATGGGAAGACGCTCGGGCCCGTACGAATCCTTTTGTCGCCGTACTGTATATATGTGGTTGTTGGTTTACTAGCTTATAAATGTCGCAACCACGTCTCACAGCTAATCTACTGGTAGAAGAATATAATAACAACATGCTATATAGTATAAAAAGTAGTTATATATGGTCTTGGCGTCAATATCAGCAATTCTATGGTTCTAGATCAATGCCCTTCTATTATGATATGTCTTAAAATCCACTTTATATTATTTTTAACGTTGTTACAATAGAAGCGGAATATCGGGAATTTGAAACAAACAAATATATGAGGCGCCGACGAGGTTTTATAGCTACATCGAGCTTAAAAGATAAATCAATTAATTACGGATATGGGTATGAGACTATGTAGCTTGTGAGCAAGCTAATTACTTGAATATGAGCTTGTTGGCGACTACTATTATGGTACTCACGAAAACCGATCATTCCGGATAAAACGGAATAGATCCAGTGTTTTCAGTAGTATTGCCCGTATACGGGAGGCTCTCGTATACGGGCCCGTATTATACTTAAGTATTCATACGACCCGTATCATAACACCTCTTCGCCGCTAGTATTATACTTAAGTATTGCTGGCCATACTTCAGTATTGTACTGGCAATACTTAAGTATTTCACGTGATCCTTTCACAATTTTCAGGTCGTCGTGAAAACTCTGCATTTTATCCTTACGTCTTATGATTCAGCCTACATCATGGCTTCTGAACCTTCTGATGTTGTATCTACTATCGAAAGTGAACAATTTAATCAGTTTGAACAGGATACTACAACCTCATCAACTATTGGCTGCTCTATTCCGTCCCAATCTACCTCCCGTACTACGTCAAAGGTAGCTAAGCTACGCACATCACCGATATGGGACTTTACAAAAGTAGGACGTTATGAAATAACCTTCAATATCTACGGCAAGGAGTCCTGGTGTTGCAAGTTCTGTTCTAAGGAGTATACTGTTGGTGGGGGCACTAATATCATCATCAAGCACTTAAAGGAGCGCCATTCCATTGACTTGAAAACACCACAAGAGCAACGCATTGATGGATATCAATCCACAATAGCTGTAGCCTTTGCCAGGCCACACACAATCAATCATAAACGCCGTAGACTCAACGATGTCACTGCTGTTAGGCCTTTAGATCCACGTGTTCTTGAAGATCTCTATGTGCGCTGGATAGTAGCATGTGGAATTGCATTCCGAATGGTTTCAATCCCCGAGTTCCGCACGTAAGTAGTATTACCTTTCATGATTTAAGGCTTTTATTAATATATATATAGCATGCTTCACTATTTAAATCCAGCCATCAATGAATGGCTGCCTCATAGCTCGACAACAATTCACGATTGGGTCCTTCGTAAATATACAGAAGAGAAGGTCATCATTCGACAGGCTGTTCAAGCTGCCCTTACAAATATACACTTTACAGTGGACTTATGGACTTCTCCAAATTCCCTTGCAATCCTCGGCATTGTCGCTCACTATATATCAGCAACTGGTAATCTAGATAACTCTGTTCTTGCACTACGAGAAGTTAATGGCGAGCATTCTGGTGAGAACCAAGCTGTGGAAATTCTTGATGTTATCAACGACTATGGCATTGCTTCAAAAGTTGGTTATTTTGTAATGGACAATGCAACAAATAATGATACAATGATCAAGGAGCTTTCGAAAAAGCTGAAAGAGGAGCATGAGATAATATGGGACCCTAGGCGACATAGATTACGGTGTAACGGCCATGTGATCAACCTCGCTGTTCAAGCCTTTCTCTTTGCAAGTGATGAGGAGGACCTCTCACAGGATAATAATACGGAGCTATTGTCGTCGCCGACAGAAATAGAGATGGAGCAGTGGAGAAAGAAAGGTCCACTTGGTAAACTACATAACATTGTAGTTTATATCCAACGCAGCCCACAACGTATCGCCAGCTTTAAGTTGATGAGCAATAACCTATGTTTGTTGAGAGATAATTCAACACGTTGGAATAGCTGGTATTCAATGCTACAACGGGCGCTACGGGTACAACATGCTATAGAACTGTTCTGCGTAAAATTCAAGGAGAATGAGAATGACCTCCGTAAGTACATATTTATGTCTCTTAAATTTAATTATTTACTAATATTTAAGTAGTTTCACAAGGGGACTGGCAGGACCTTCGAAATATGGCCTGTATTCTCAAGAACTTTGCAGATGCAACACTTGCTACAGAAGGTTATGCCTCGAGCATTGATTTAACACTCCAATCGATGGACTTCTTACTTCACGTGTTTGAAACTGCGAAGAATGATTATGCAATGGACCCGTTCCTTGGTCCTTGTTGTAATGCTGGGTGGAAGAAGTTGGATAAATACTACAGTATGACAGACAGGACTTCGGCATATACAGCGGCGTTAGTATTATGCCCACAATGGAAGTGGACTTACTTCAAATCAGAATGGAAGGCTGATTGGGTTGCTGAAGCACGTGTCAAGGTTGAGGAGCTGTGGGTCAACAAATACAAAGCATTGGCAGTTAGTGCAGAGATCGCAGAAGTTGAAGGTGAAGATACTGAGAAGCCGCTTTCGAATGAGTTTCTTACATGGCGTACACAAAAGCGGGGTATTGACGTTATTCAAGATGAATATACTCAGTATTTACAAGCCCCAATTGTTAAAACTGATGATGCGAGAGCATGGTGGGCTGAGCCTACTCAACGGGCTACATTTCCAAACTTAAGTGTAATGGCATTAGATTTGTTATCAATACCCTCAATGTCTGCAGCGCCTGAAAGGCTGTTCTCTGGTGCGAAAATCACGATTTCCGACCGTAGGAACAGGCTAGGTATTATGGCAATTCAAGCTGTTGAGTGCTTGAAGTCTTGGTTTAAGAAGAATAAGAGTACAGCTTTGCCGTTTGTAGATGATGAGCTGTCAACACTCCCAGATACATTGTTGCAAGAGGCAGCGATGACTATGATATCTAGCTAGTTCAATATGTTCTGAAATTCACAGGGTTATAGAGTATACAGTTTTTACAGCTTCAATTTTTTTTAACATTACATGAAATACTTAAGTATTGCCCGTATTAATACTTAAGTATTGATACAGAGCTCACTAGTATCATATCAAGCTTCACCCGTACCGTATTGATACGGCCCGTATCATAATGGCCCGAATACTTAAGTATTATACTAATGGGAACACTGAATAGATCACCTCGGAAAGCTTATGTATGACATTGCACACTAAATCACTCATAAGGATTTTGCCAGAGGCTGAAACGTGGAGCCACAGTGACGGAGGTGCAGAGGGTGCGACCTTGGAATCCATTTGCATACACTAGCGTATGGCGGGTTGGTTCACATGCTGGGAGGCACAGTTCTGCTGTATTATAGTCTCCGCTGTTCTAAGCAGTCCCTGCCTCTGCAACTAATGACTACCTTCACCCCTAGCAAAACTTTAACGCCGAACAACTTGCTTGCTTACAGTAGACGGAACGAAAGTCTTGTCCCGAGCCCCCTGCAACACCAAGGTATCTATCGTATCGCAGACTACTCCCACGGGTAACATGATATGGTCTTATTCCAATGGGCAATTAGCTCGCCATGCATGCCCCGAGGTTAGACTCAACCGTTCTGGTTGGCTCGCTCGGTTCGCCAGGCCGACGGCCGATCTCCCTCTCGTATTCTCTAAAATCGTGATAGATAGTCAAGCTAGTAAAGATAAGTCCAGGGCGTCTGATCAGGGACTCAGTTTTTGGTTCTGGTTGGAGGTAACGCACGAAAGCTCCAAAAAGGTATAGTTGAGTAAAGTAAATAACCCAGCGATGCCTATTGGAGGGGGAGTTCTCGTCGGGGTATAGGAAATGAATTAGAGCGATGTGGATAGCAATGAAGCCAAAGGCGGCCTTCGTCATGTCGTTGATGATTTCCGCCATAGTTTCTCGCTGGTGAAAGTTGACCTAGTTAATTTCAAACTAAGAGGAACTTTATGTTGCACGGTTGGAGCGAAGAGAGTCACTTTAATAGTTCCTTGGAGTAGATATGTGGCTTTTGTTCCGACCGCTATCAGTTTCAAAATAGTTTGAATTGTACAGGAACGAGGCTGACAGAACAGTCATTATATAATCGCCGGATCCGACCGTCGCTTCGCTCTAGGTCGGAGGAAGCAAATTGTCCACACTCGCGTGTCCGCGCGTGTCGGGCAACAAAATCTAAACAAGTCTCTTCATACTGTAATTTGTATGTAATAGTACTTTAAATAATTAACAATGCAAGTCTACTTCGTGATGCAAAGGCATGGCTTCAGGAGAACCCATTAGAATCTCCTAGAGTTGCGGCTCAGATTTTCAAGATCAATCACAGCACTCTGTACCGGTCAATTGCTCGCAACACTCCTACACCGCACAAGGCCGGAGGCCACAACAAACTGTTGTCAGACACTCAAATAGCTGTCTTAAAGCAATGGATCCATCATCAATATGAGGATGGGTTAGGCGCTACCCGCGAAATGACCTACGCTGCGGTCTGTTATCTGCGTCGCCCTGCACCAGCTCCGTCGCAGACGAAATTCATTAAACACCAACTCTCGGAATTCCACAGTATCACAACTAAGCCAATTTCCCAACACAAGATGAATCTACAGTCACTATGTGGTTTGAAGAATACTTTGAGTTCCTAAACATACATGGGATTCAGCCAGACTCCATTTGGAATATGGATGAGACTGGGTTCCCTGTCGGCATCTCGCTAGTGGCTTGGTCAATCATATAAGAGCATGTCCCCGCCAGCCTGAAAAGCAATTCTATCATATCCCTCTGACACCCGCAGTATGGCTCTAACCTACGACCCTGAGTATTTCAAGGTATTGGAGCCGATGCTCCCGATCTTGGCGGCTCAGCCGGTCCTCCCAGTCCACAATATTGAAGGTCGGCGTGAGCGATTAAAGGCCTTTTTCGACAACTCCAGTATTCCCCCAGCCCAAGGCGTATCCATTGACAAGTTGACGGTAAAGTCCTACGACGGAGCAGACATTGACGTCTTCCGAATCGCCCCGGAAAAGCCAACCTTGTCCGGAAAAGCGACGGCGGCTTACATCCACGCGCATGGAGGCGGTTTTACATCTGGCACCGCCGAAATGTTCTCCAAAGCTGTTGCGCTCACTGTGGCCACGACTCAGGTCCCGTTCTTCTCCATCGAGTACCGCAAGGCACCAGAACATGCGCACCCTACGCCTGCCGAGGACATTTACGCTGCCCTTGCATGGCTTCAGGAGAATGCAGCCACGTTCAATATTGATCCTGCTAAAATTGGCATTACCGGAGAGTCCGCGGGAGGTGGCCTCGCCGCTGCGGTGGCCATTATGGCTCGCGACCGAAAGCTGAGCCCTCCACTCGCCAAACAAGTGCTCATCTATCCGATGCTCGACGATCGAAACCTGGAGCCAATTGATGGCCTGGACCATCTTGCGTTCTGGAACGCTGCCGATAATGTCACGGGCTGGACGGCATTATTGGGTGACCAGGTGGCCGGTGAGGAAGGAGTCTCGGCATACGCTTCACCCGCACGCGTTGCCGCCGTGCAGGGCTTGCCACCGCTATATATTGATGTGGGCGAACTAGACATTCTCAAAGCTGAAGTTCTGGAATATGCATTACGATTCACAAAAGCCGGTATCAGTACGGAGTGTCACCTTTACCCTGGCCTCCCGCATGGCTGGGAGGCTGTTGCACCACATATTCCGGCCACAATCAAAGCAACAGAAAATCGCTTGCGGGCATATACTAGCATTTGATGAATCAAAAATCTAAGTCAATTTGAAAATCTACTCAATGGATTCTTTACTAAATGTATGTCATTCATGGCTTCAAACTCTTGCAAACATTGACTATTTCTTGTTAATTTCAGTAGGGTAGTCGTCTATAGTTGTTTAAAGTTAATTAAAATACAACCTGATTATTAAATTAGTACTTCTAATATATGTTAAACTATTGAAGATATATCCCTCATAGTGTAGGGAACGGAAGCAGGAGGCTGATGAATCAGGTATAGATTGACTAGAGAAAGAAGATGATTCTTAGGGAACCATCAGGATATAAAGTAAGGTGTCTACACGTGACCCACTAGCTTAAGGCTAGTGACGGCACCACCACGTGACATACTCTGATTTCCTTAACATAAACTCTTAGATTGTTTATTCACAGCCTTTTAAATCTACTCATAAAGTGATTATATAATGTAGTTAATGACTTGTTTTCAAGGCAGTTCTAATTGAATAAGAAATGGTAAGAAGATTCAAGACTTGGAGGCTCT
Organism: Pseudogymnoascus destructans; assembly: GCF_001641265.1. NCBI lineage: Eukaryota > Fungi > Ascomycota > Leotiomycetes > Thelebolales > Thelebolaceae > Pseudogymnoascus > Pseudogymnoascus destructans. The sequence goes on along the minus strand of NW_020167540.1, from coordinate 608,129 downwards.
TTGTGAAAACACGGCTAGCTTTCTATTCCTTCTTGAAAGCTTTCGCAAAGATCTGTCAGTCCCTCGTGACGCTTCAGCTTGGCATCTTCAATCACCTCTTAGGGAAGAGTTAATAATAAATTGTTGCAGGAATCGGGGTTCAGAGCCACGGGAGCCACTGGCGTGGTACCCACCCACATATATAGTTCTCAGTAGTTGTAACATATATACTTCAACTAACGTGTAATGAATCATAGAGGGTTGTAGAAGCTTCTAGAGCTATCGTTCATGTTCCTAGGCCTCTAGTTGGTAGAGATATGCCATGTGGTAGTATTGGCCCACCCCCTTAAGGAGGAGATTTTCTTAATAACTTGTTCAATGAGTGTCCAAATGATATGCCGTGATGTATGTAGCATAAACAGATGTAGTAGAAGAGTTTGCAGCAATCGTTGAGTAGTATTGCTTCTGTTGTTGATGTGATAAGCCAAGATATGTATGTTGACTTGTAGATTTGAGGAGAGATTTCTAAGCTTGCTCTTGAGTTTGATAGCAAACTGAGTGCAACGAATGTCAGTATGACAATTGAGCTGTCCACTCCATTTTGCGCATATCAAGACGGCACAGCCGAACGAAGCTTTCGCACCATTTTTGAACGTGTTTGATCCGCTGCAATCAATCAGCGAATTCCTGAATTCCTATGGCCAGAGCTGTTTCAAGCTGCCATTTACATCTCAAACAGAGTGGCCACTTCAACCATTGATGGGAAGACACCATTTGAAGCATTTTGGGACGAAATTGAACCAGGGGTGAATCACACACCTAACATCGCCCACTTGCGAGTTCTAGGATGCAAGACGTATGTTATTATCCAAAAGGAACGCAGAGTGGAAAGCCAGAAGCTTGCCTCAAGGGCAGAAGTCAGCATTCTCGTTGGATATGAGGGTCATAACATTTTTCGAGTTTACGTCCCCTCTTGAGCTGGAGAGAAGATTATAAGAACTTCGCATGGTCAATTTGATGAAGGCAGTGGTTTCATTATAGAGCCAACATTTGACCAAATGAGTGACGAAAATGTCCAAGCAGCCCACAACAACGCAGTGGAAGAAATGGATGAACTGTGATACCCTCCACCTTCCGTCTCAATAAATAAAGACTATGAAGGACAGACTCTAGACCTAATTCACAATCAGGAGAATGCAGAAGAAACTCCTCAAGATCAGCCAGATGCAGAAATCAAGCTGTATCAGTCTATGGTTGGATCTCTAATGTATCTAGCCACGAACACTCAACCGGATATCAACTATTGCATGTCCGTTCTATCTTGTTTTCTCGCAAACCCCTCGCCACAGCATATTGCAGCTGCTCGTCGCTGTCTGCAGTATCTCGCAGGCTCTATTCATCTGTGCATCTGTTATGGAGGCGATTGGAAGGATGATGAGGCTATGGCATTAAGAGGATATGTCGATGCAGACTTCGCAGGCGACAGAAGCAATGCAAGTCTCACACAGGATGCGTCTACCTTTTCTGTGGAGGCATCATTGTGAGCATTTCGAAGAGACAGCCAACCATTGCAGTTGCGACTACTGAAGCTGAATATGTGGCTATGTTTAAGGCTGCAGAGGAAGGAGCATGGCTTCGACAGGTATTTAAGGAGCTTGGATATAAGAAGAAGGATGCACTCACAACAGAAATCATCGGCGACAACCAAGGAGCTCTTGCACTTGCAGAGAATCCAGAGTTTCATCAGCGAACGAAGCACATCGACATCAAATACCACTACATCCGAAATCAAGTGAAGGAAAACCTTGTTGATCTATATTATGTGTATACGAAGGAGATGTGATGAAGCCACTATCAACGATGGATCATCAGAGATTCATTGAGCTGATCAAGCTTAAACAGCTTCCAAAGATGGACTGATTATAGGTTACGGATGAAGAACTAGGGGTGCTACTAACTGTTGATATGTTTTCTACAATATCACCAGAGGGGTGTGTTGTGTCATACTGACATTCGTTGCACTCAGTTTGCTATCAAACTCAAGAGCAAACTTAGAAATCTCCTCCTCAAACCTACAAGTCACCATACATATCTTGGCTTATCACACCAACAACAGAAGCAATACTACTCAATGATTGCTGCAAACTCTTCTACTACATTTGTTTATGCTACATTATAATGGTGGGTGCACCAGATATGAGAATCTAGCCACCCAAGGAAGGGATGAATTTACTAAGACAACACACTGTCTTAGGAAACAGAGCCAAAGGGTTGTAGCTTAGACTATTCCACAACGCAGCAATCAGGTGTATGATGTGGTGAAGTGGTTTAGACAAGTTGCAACAAATGTTGAGTCTGGGAACTCAGGGGTAAGTCAGAGGTTAGCACCTCACTGACTTTTCAAAAACAGAGAATAACAAGATCAATGCTTGGAAGCTTGGAAAAGACGTAGAAGTATGTGCTAGTCAATTTACTGTATTGTCTGCTTGCCCTTTCTTAAGGAAAGGGCAATCCTATTTATGCCAAAGGAGTGTAGTTCTCTTATTTTCCATGACTTTCCATGACTAACCAGGCTTGGTAAATGTATTAGAAATCAAGTGCGACCCACAACTAGCTTGCTAATCATGTAGTGAACGTAAGAGAATCCCATAGAACCATCTCTTGGGTTCCTAGCCTATAGGAAGTGAAAAGGAGGTCCAAGGTCAGAGTACCTATAGACAAATTATGTCATAACTTAACCAATCTTGTGGGTAACTAAGGAGCGATGACATGTAATGAATCATAGAGGGTTGTAGAAGCTTCTAGAGCTATCGTTCATGTTCCTAGGCCTCTAGTTGGTAGAGATATGCCATGTGGTAGTATTGGCCCACCCCCTTAAGGAGGAGATTTTCTTAATAACTTGTTCAATGAGTGTCCAAATGATATGCCGTGATGTATGTAGCATAAACAGATGTAGTAGAAGAGTTTGCAGCAATCGTTGAGTAGTATTGCTTCTGTTGTTGGTGTGATAAGCCAAGATATGTATGGTGACTTGTAGGTTTGAGGAGGAGATTTCTAAGTTTGCTCTTGAGTTTGATAGCAAACTGAGTGCAACGAATGTCAGTATGACATACATACATCACGGCATATCATTTGGACACTCATTGAAACCAACTAGAGGCCTAGGAACATGAACGATAGCTCTAGAAGCTTCTACAACCCTCTATGATTCATTACACGTCATCACTCCTTAGTTACCCACAAGATTGGTTAAGTTATGACATAATTTGTCTATAGGTACTCTGACCTTGGACCTCCTTTTCACTTCCTATAGGCTAGGAACCCAAGAGATGGTTCTATGGGATTCTCTTACGTTCACTACATGATTAGCAAGCTAGTTGTGGGTCGCACTTGATTTCTAATACATTTACCAAGCCTGGTTAGTCATGGAAAGTCATGGAAAATGAGAGAACTACACTCCTTTGGCATAAATAGGATTGCCCTTTCCTTAAGAAAGTGCAAGCAGACAATACAGTAAATTGACTAGCACATACTTCTACGTCTTTTCCAAGCTTCCAAGCATTCATCTTGTTACTCCTTGTTTCTGAAAAGTCAGTGAGGTGTTAACCTCTGACTTACCCCTGAGTTCCCAGACTCAACATTTGTTGCAACTTGTCTAAACCACTTCACTACATCATACACCTGATTGCTGCGTTGTGGAATAGTCTAAGCTACAACCCTTTGGCTCTGTTTCCTAAGACAGTGTGTTGTCTTAGTAAAATCATCCCTTCCTTGGGTGGCTAGATTCTCACATCTGGTGCACCCACCATTACATGTTGCAGGAATCGGGGTTCAGAGCCACGGGAGCCACTGGCGTGGCACCCACCCACATATATAGTTCTCAGTAGTTGTAACCTGTGGAACAATATCCGTAGGATCCGTGGCAGTAGGTAGAGAATATAAACTGAAAATATAGTCATGAAGCAGTAGGGCCCGAAGTGATAATTTTGTAATGCATATTCTTATAATTGAAGCTATTCTAACTACTATATATATATACTGTCACGGGCTCTATTCCTGTGCCTGTTCGCGGCTCGGATCCTGAAACCCTCCTGGTTTCCCTAGAGCTTCAGAATCGAAGCTTTAGAACCGGAAGATCCAGTATCCGGAGGATCACGAAGCTGGCTGACACAGCTTCGGTATCAGGGCCCTGATCCCTGCTTCCGGGCCGAGAATTCAACATAACCTATATACTTCAACTAATCAACAACTTGTCTACCACCAACACTTCCAATGACCTCCAGTGACTATGTGTTACATAAATCTTTAGCTTCTGCTAGGAGCCACCTACCAGAAGTGGCGTCACTTGAATATTGACCGCGAATTCCACGTATGTACTGCTCGGCAGCGCCACTAGTGATGGGATAGAGCCGCAGAGTGCTCAACGCACCAGCGTGCGGCAGGCCCCATGGTTCGCACTTGATGATGTTGAATGACATGGACTGCTTGATGGTCTAGAGTACAACTGTAAACATCCCCGCTGAAGGGATAGCAGAGTGATTGACTTACGGAATACTCCTCTTCTCTCATCGTCTATGGTCCTATTCTCAAAGTTCCACCGAACAGTCTCCCTCTCGTCAGGCGTAGCGGGAGCCAACTCGCTCTTCTGAATTGCCGTATAAAACGTGGCAAATTTGTTCAACTTGATCAAGGGCCAGATGACCGAGATTGGCGCGTTAATCACGGCAGATTCGGTAAATGATGTAGAAGTGACCATGATCGTTGATTGGATGCGCGGATAGAGTGGGTGGCTTGGATTATTGTCAAGTCTAGCTGATTAAATACAGGGTAAAGTCATTTTTGACAGAGCTCTGTAATCGCATAACTATATGTTATACTGGACCCCACTACGCCGTAAGCACCTTCGGCGCCATTAGCACCCTCAGCACCCTCAACACCATCCAGCACCCCTAGCACCCCTAGCACCACGAACACACACATTGAGGGGCAGGAGACTCGGTAGTAGCATTTTAAAAATTATGAAGAACAAGCTTCAAAAATAATGTTGGGAGACTGCTAGAAAACGCACCTGTTAACGGCTGATGTGGGAAGAGACATCGTGATCGAAGTTACAACTCCCATTTCAAGAGCAGCTTGCACGTAACCGTCTATTTTTCTGCTACATACTTGATTGCGGCGTCGACAACATACCTCGAACGAGGAGACAATAGCAATGGACAGCTTCCTCTCCCAACTGTCATTCAGCCACGATGCATCTGCTTCTTACACAGTATATGCTGTATGGCTTGGTAGCCTCAGTATCAGCCTCTACCTAGCCTACCGGTGGGCGTTGCCAAAGCCGATACCCGGGATTCCTTACAACAAAGAGGCTCTCAAGACAGTCTTTGGCGATGCACCTTCTCTGGTAAAGCACACAACTAAGACCCAGGAGCTGTACTCTTGGATGGTAGAACAGAACATAAAACTTCAATCTCCTATTATTCAGCTCTTTGTCCGACCGCTGGCGAAGCCTTGGGTTGTTATTGCTGACTTCCAAGAGGCTCAGGACGTTCTAATCCGTCGCACAAAAGAGTTTGACAAGTCGATCTGGTTCAAGGATGTCGCTGGTGCTGTTATGCCTGAAAGCCATATCTTTATGAGAACGACTCCTCGATTCAAGCAGCATCGCCGGATAATTCAAGATATCATGACCCCTGGGTTCCTGCACAACGTCGCCGCATTACACATTTATAACGTCGGGCAGGACGTTATCCGTCTCTGGGAGCAAAAGGCTAGAATTGCCGAAAGACATCCATTTTCCGTCATCCAGGATGTTCATTATGGAGCCCTGGACGCTATCTGGTCCATCATTTTCGGAGAAGACTCATCAGATAGTACAACGCGGGCGCAATTGGAACTATATTCAACCATGAAATCTGTTAATCTTCCTAGCAATAAGAACTCAGAGGTAAATCTACCACGCGCAGAATCTTCTGTGGCAGTTCAATCTGTCATGACCCATAGCCAGAGCATAGACGCAAGCCTCAAGTCGCCGGTGCCTTCATTGGCACATTGGGCCTATAGGCAGACTTCTGCTATGAAAAAAGCATTCAAAACCAAGGAGGAATTTATTCAAAAGGAGGTTCAGAGGTCTCAGCAAAGATTGGAAGAACAGGCTGGCAAGAGCGAGGTTCGGTGTGCAGTGGATAACATCCTGCGGCGAGAAGCTATCTTTGCAGAGAAAGAAGGGCGGAAAGTGGACTTCCACTCGAGGTATGTTTATGACGAGGTATGATGTCGCTATTCGTCCTGCAATTAAGAAGCTTACCAATTCACAGGTCCTCGGCCTTCTTATTGCTGCGCACGATACGACATCCACTTCGATCCTATGGGCGCTCAAGTTTTTGGCCGATTACCAAGAGGTGCAGACCAAGCTTCGAGAAGCACTTCGAACAGCACACATGGACGCAGTAGCAGAGAAGAGGTATCCAACTTTCCAGGAAATCGTAAATACCACTTCGCACTACAGGGACGCCGTTGTCGAAGAGATATTCCGCGTCTCTCTCACCGAGGCTGCCGTCTGTCGCACGTCCTTGGTCGACACAGAAATCCTAGGTCATTTCATTCCAAAGGATACCGAGGTCTTCTTCATGTGTAACGGCCCCAGTATTTTCTCGTCGCCATTCGTCATTGACGAGTCGACACGCAGCCCAACATACATTAAAGGCAATACCTGCAACTGGGACCCGGCTCATATGGCTGCCTTTGACCCCGATAGATGGCTCGTGGATCGAGACGGGCAGAAGGTGTTTGACCCCTCAGCAGGGCCACTACTCATCTTCAGCCTTGGAGAGCGTGGCTGTTATGGTCGCAAAATGGCATATTTGGAAATGAGGCTTTTTCTCACTCTGCTGGTCTGGGCTTTCGAATTTCAAGAGTGTCCGAAGAGTTTGAGCGGCTATGGAGCTATTGACAAGCTTGTTCATGCACCACAGCAGTGCTATATTATGCCTGTGAAGCTGACCCTATAATATACGGCAGAGGAAGACTATTTAGAGAATCAATTCAGGCATTTGGTATTGAGTGCATGATCAATATGTTTTTTAGCCTTTTATGAAAGCTTCAGCTTGCAGTGAAGAAATTGTCGGCAGCAGGAGCTGGCGTGAACACCACAGCCGAGACCTGTGTGAAATTCCAATCCTTAACCTAGTGTCAGAAAACCCTACTTATGATACTTCCTTTATTCCTACAAGGAGGTTCTTGGCTCCCGATCAATTGAAATTTAGAATTCCCGACATTAAAACTAAGTATTCTTAGTTGATTAAAAGACTCTTGTTCATCCCTAAATATATATAGCACGCAACAGGAACCAAAAATTACACAGCTCTAGTTTGTACACGCCATGAGTTGTCACAAAAAGAGTACACTACCATCTCTAGACGCTTCTTAGAGAGTCTCAGATTCATGTAAGATGTTCATGATCACTATCGTGACCAGTTACGAAGTGTAGAAAAGGAATTGCATTGTGATGATTCAACCATTTCTGCCAAGACAGCAGCTATCTACGCCTTGCGAAGCTCAACATTCCACGTATAATGTTCAAACCCAACCCTGTTCCTCACCTCCATATCCATTTCAAAGTCAGGCTGTGCCACTTGTGTCGCAGCGTTGCTGTTGGCCGTGGTTGGCATCACCCAGTCGCCGCCGCCAACAGGTCGCATTTCGTAGCGAGATATGAAGAGAGCGACGACGGCGAGAATCTCATTTGTGGCGAAGAACCTGCCCGGGCACAGATGCTTGCCGCCACCCCAGCTACGATAGCCGCTCTCATCTGGCAGCTTCTTTCCTGCTCCTTTGACAAACCGGTACGGGTCGAATGACTCGGCCTCTGGGCCCCAGTTGTCCCGGTCGTGGTGAAGGACTTGAAGAGGAATCTGCACCATGGAGCCTTTCTTGAGCAGATAGCCGCCGATATCCGTGTCCTGCACCACGATCCGGACAGCCGTTCCCATGCCTCGGAAGCGCAGACTCTCCTTCAGGGTGGAAGAAAGCAAGTGGCAGTCGTTCTTAATAGCAGTGATATCGATCATGGCCTTGTTTGTTTCTTTGTCGATTATCAATGCCGCGTCTACTTCTGCGCGCAGCTCCTCCAGTAATCCCGGGGTGGTATGGACCAGCAGTAACATCCAGTAGCAAGATGGAAGCGTATTGACCAAGATTGCAATAGTCCCTCCGATTTCAAAGCGGCCAATATCTGCAAGTGGCACGTTGTTCTTGACCGAGTAGTCGTATCTTGCCTTCGCCAAAGCAGAGCCTTGTTCGTGATGACCGTTAGCATAATAGTCCGCCAACACTTGAGTTACCTTATTGCGGGCTTTGATAGACTCCTTGGCCGTATATTCAGGGAACGGCGCTACGAGCATCTTCATGATGCCCTTCTCAAATTCCCAGAAAGCATCCCTGATGTCCTCTCTCTCGTATGGGTTCTCAGGACCATAGACCGATTTCGTCGTCGCCATGGTCACAACGTCAGCAACCCACGCCGACAATTGGATAATGCGAGCGTCTTTCCCATCCTCGGGCTTGGTCTGATCAAGTGAACGGCAGACTTCCTTGGCCATGATGACGTTCATCTTGTCGAGGTTCTCTCCCGGCTTCAGCGACTCTCGCATACCAATAACCATATCCTCGCACAAGCCCCAGTTGCCGTGCTCGCCCAGCAGATTCTGGCTCAGGATCTCGTTAGCCGCCTTGCTGGTGCCGCAGGTGACGCTGCTGAACTCGGAAACTATGGGTGCGAAGGAGAAAAACTTGTTCTGTCTATCCACGCGCGCGACAAGCTCCGGTTTGGTGATGACATAGATCTTGCGCCCGGGCATGAGCATTGTGAATATGGGAAGCCGGAGCTTCTTGTTCATCTTCTCGTAGTAGCCGAAGCTGTTGCGCATAAAGCCGAACATGTGCCCAAAGATGGGAATGCCTGGAGGCGCCAGAGGGGGCTCACGAGTATCATACGACGGTAACAACAATTTACCCATGGCGAGCAGGAGCAGTGTGGCTCCCACGACTCCGACAGTGAAGCAGTTGAGATTCTCTACCGTGGCCGTGATGTCTTGTAGCTTCTCCATTGTAGCTGGTGATATTACTCTCGAAGTAGATGATCAAGCTAGAATTGGAAACAAAAGGTTGCCCGTATGCTCTAAAAGCGGAGGAAATATAGCGATAGATGAAGACAGGCCTTTGGATTGAGGGAGACTAAATAGCCAGCGTACAGAATTGTGGTGCTTTTATACCTCACGGCGCCATGTATAGGTCCTGGACCGTACAACTTAAGGCTATCTGCAATGATGCTTTACTGGGATTTTCCGAGTAATCGTTTTGCGTTCGCGCGACCCTGAGATAGCTGTTTGGGGTGCAGAGTGTGGAGTCATGCATTCCCTATCCCTGAACCATTGTACGGCAAATGTGATAACGAGTATTACGCGATGAAACTAGCAGATATCTAGATTGTAAAATATAATCACTGAGTTCAAATGGGCCGGTGGCTCAACAAAGCTGGCAAGGTTATCAATAACAAAAGGTTTCTTTTCATTTCATCTGCAAGGAAGGCGTCACGTGCCCTCACGCGAGCCCCCTTTCGGCAGGGCCCGTAGGGCTCGGTAAACTAGGGCACAGGGCGCCTGGAAAAGGGGGCTGGAGGCCTTGGAAGAAGGACTCCAGTGAATAGTCGCTGTATATACGTAGACCTATTGTGCTTACTGAATACGAGACCTTCCTGCCTCCTGACCTGGTTCCCTGGACTCCCGTGAGACCTTGGGCTTACGCTTTACATCATCTAGCACCAAATACACGCCAGTATGATAGCAGGTGCATGAGCAGTGCTTACCGAACAAGAAACAAGAGCGAGTGCAAGGGGTGTGGAGGGTGTATAGGGTGCAATGGAAAAACCCCATCAAGCTACTGCACGCAAAAACGCCTTTTGTATATTCCCTGGCCGCGGGAATAAGCTGCCTATTTCAAAGAACAGTTTGGTACAATATCGTTGTTGCCCTTACGAAACACAGTATCATCACTCCAAGTCTGCGCTTTCAGCTACATTTTCAAAAACTGTTTTATGGTTGATTCCGAGCAATCTATACTCCATTGTTTTATGCGCTTGCTCTCAATCTAGTATTCTGCAGACTTTTTCTATACACCTTGACGTGATAGTTGTTGCATTCAGGTCTACTTTTGCTGCGACTGGTATACCTCAACGCTGAGAGATCTAAGCTCCGCCATGACTGATCATACCAACGGCAATATCAATGGCGACATCAATGGCCAAAATGGGCTGAACGGCCATGCTTCTGGCAGCGACTCAAATGGAGTTTCAAGTCCGGCTCATTTTGATTTAGATGCCATCGTTGTTGGCGCTGGATTTGCAGGCATCTACCTTCTTCATCAATTGCGAAAGGAGGGTTTGAGAGTGAAGATTGTCGAGGCTGGCCACGGTCTCGGTGGTGTTTGGTATTGGAACTCTTACCCGGGAGCACGAACGGACACGCCAGTCCCCGCGTACTCTCTCAATATCCCCGAAGTGTTCGAGACTTGGACGTGGACCGAGGAGCATCCTGGACATGAAGAGCTCAAGGCATACTTCCGCCACATTGATAGCGTTCTCGACATATCAAGGGATGTCTTCTACGGAGAGAGACTTACTACGGCCACCTTTGACGAAGCCATCGGTAAGTGGCATTTGGAATCAGACCAAGGAACTACTTTCACTGCCCAATTCTTTTGCCCATGCCTCGGGTTTGCTTCAAAGCCCTATTTCCCTAGCTGGCCGGGTTTACAAAACAACTACCAAGGCCGTATTCTTTACCCGCATCTTTGGCCATCCGAGGATATTGATATGCGGGAGAAGAAAGTGGTCGTTGTCGGCACTGGAGCAACCGGTATCCAGATCGCCCAAGAGGTCGCCCGCGATGCGAAACAGCTGATATGTTTTGTACGCACTCCCAATCTGTCTTGGCCCTTGGTTCGAAGGATGATCGAACCAGAACAGGCCTTGAAAGAGCGTCCCCTGCTGAAATACTGGCTCGGCGAGAAACGCTTTACAAACGTGGGAGGCTGGCTTTATGATTTAACAACTCGCGGAGTAATGGACGATACGCCCGAGGAGCGAGAGGCTCGACTTGAGAAAGACTATCGAGAGGGCGGCTTGAAATGGTGCTTCTGCTCCTATAACAACATATTGGGAACACAAGTAGGAAACGACGAAGTGTATAAGTTCTGGCGCCGCAAGACGCACGAGCGAATGGCAGACAAGGAAAAGGCCGAGCTCCTGGCGCCGTTGAAGCCGCCGCATCCGTTTGCTGGCAAACGGACGGCACTCGAGCAGGACTACTACGAACAGATGGATATGCCGCACGTCACTCTGGTAGATGTGAAGAACAATCCTGTGGTACAGGCGATATCCAACGGTCTCGTCACCGCCGACGGCACCGTCCACGAAGCCGACATCATCATCTTGGCGACAGGCTACGACGCCGTGACTGGCGGGTTGAGACAGATATCCATCACCGGGCTGAACGGACTCACGCTCGAGGAGAAGTGGAGTGACGCGACCCATTCTTATCTTGGCCTCATGCTTTCCGGTTTCCCCAACATGTTCTATACCTACGGCCCGTTGTCTCCCACAGCGTATGCTACCGGGCCTGCTATTTGTGAGTTGCAAGCGCACTGGATTATCGATACGATGAGGAAGATGCGAGAACAAGGCGTGACGCGAATTGATGCCACGGTAGATGGGGAGCGTGAGTGGAGGGAAAAGGTCGATACAATACACGCGTATACTCTGAGGGAGCATGTTGAGGGAAGTTGGTACCTTGGGTAAGTTTCACTTTCAATTGCCCATGAGCCGGAAGTTGTGTTAACAACAATCAAGGTTGAACGTGCCTGGTAAGCGACGGGAAGTTCTAATCTATTCGGGCGGCCTCCCGATGTACAAAAAGGAGATAATGGATGCCATTGTGCCGGACTGGAAAGGGTTTACTGTGACTTAATGCACCGTCAGTCGTGCGAGAACTAGACAGCTAGAATAATCCCTGCATATATCAGCATTCACCTTAGAGATGTTCGATTGTAGCCCAACAGAATCTGGTGCCTCCTTTACTATGTAGACATTCTAGATTCAATCTGCTCCTACAGCGTCTATCTATACGTGCTTGAAAACCCTGTCCATTCTCAAGAACGACCGTCCTCACTGGGGGATCGAGGAGATGGATGCGTCCCTTGCATTTCCCACGATTCGGGTTTGTCGCTTCTAGCATTGTATGACGAGAATTAAGAGATCCAAATATGCTTCATGTTACTGGCTACTTGCTGGCTAGGGATAAGCTATATATATGCTAAGCTATATATATGCTAAGCTATATATATGCTCGCCTTTCTTCTCTAAAAAAAAATCTAACGAAGATCGAACAGACAAGAAATCTAACAAGGAAAAATCCGCGTATAACCCCGTTCTAGTAACACGGTTCTTCGTCGACGATCTTGAGCTCCTGCATAATGTGCCAAGCTTCCCTTGTACCAATACGCACTACTGCGTATGCCTCATCCTCATTCGGATCTAGGGGCAGGAATATCTCAAGTGCCGTTGAAATCAGGGTAGAATTGTTTGTCTCTTCCTGGTATTTTCGTGAACATTCTATGCCGTAGCGGAGCAGGTCGGGAAGCTTGGGTAGACAATCATATCGAGCCCCGGTGAAACTGATGTATCGACCTTGTTGTGATAATGCTGCAGTTTAACAGTTATTAGTGTGACTATTAAATGCATCTAACATACCTCCAATGGCAGTTGGAATTCCTTTGCCGTCAGTTACAAGGTCCTGCTGCAAAATAGCTAGACTGCAGTTAGTTGCGTCTATTCTAGCAACCCCCAGAACTGTACTGATAATAAATTGGATCCCCGCACTGACCACTCAAGAAATCTTGCAGCATCTCACAAGATGGATGCTTTTGCCTCAAATGTTCCATGTCATCCCATAGCACTGCCCGCAGTGACGGTGACTGAGCTGTCTGTCGAGGCGCGTGCCTGAGCAGAGAATCGAAGGTGTTGCTGCTGATCTTCCTCCCTCCGGACCAGTGCCTCATGGGAAAGGCCGTAGCCCACCAGAGTAGCGTTGGCGGCTCCAATGCGCGCAGACGTGCAGCTCTATCGCTCGTGCTGACGATCTTGGTCTTCATCGAAAGCGAAGCCGGGCTCCTGTTGTCCTGGACGAATATGAGCTCCAAGTTGTGTGAGAAGGAGGTTGGCGCATAGCCCTTGTGCAAGGTATTCTTGACTCTGGCCTCGCCCTCCTTGAGTAGTGATGAGATCATGGTATGGAGGAATGTGAGTAAAGTTGATGGTGTGTACTTCGTGTGTTGAGAGTCTGGAGAAGAAGAGCACCAGGGAGGAGGTGTCGACGGTGTTGTAGGTGTTACAGGTGTCGTAGGTGTTGCAGGTGTTGTAGGTGTTGCACGTGTTGAGGTACCTTTTATGTATTCAGCATCATCTGAATCATCGCGATCCCAACACTGACTAGGGATCAGCCACCATGTCAGCAGGAGGTTTTTCGCACTGGCCGAGTATTACGAGGAAGCGAGGGGCACCTTAGCGTATGAGTAAGCAATCCTACGTCGTCCTGGACTGACATGCGGTGAACAAGATAACTGGCCAGCTTCTGGCGGGCGAGCTGCATTCTCGTCCAGAAGATTGCAATTCGTGCTTGGTGATTGGAAGTCTAGCTGCAAGAACACATGCCGCCGTTTATTGCGAGCTTACTATATTACCCTTCCCTATCAGCGGCCCACGGCTAGCGGGCCGATATTAGCGTGAGCCTAGCGTTTTAGGTCCTGCAGAGTCAGCTTCGGGGTGTGAAAGCGGTCTCTATTTTCGAGAATACGACGCGCGGCAGGGGGAGAGAAGGCCCGAGTTGGCGATTCGGAGGGTGGGAGGAGTACGGAGCGACCCACAGGTGATTCGTCGGTAACTGTCAAGGGTCTTGGCCTGAACGGGGCAGTACGTCACGTCGAGGCAATGGGTAGGCTTCAACCCGTATGTCAATTACTATGGCAACTTAACGCTGACCTCCCTTTAGGGCCAGCGTTCCTACTTAAAAGCAGGGCGCAGAGTAAAAGACCTTCCGTCTTACCCGCGCCTCCTCTCTGCAGACCTCACGTGACTGACCCGTGACAGTAACTCTATTATTGTAAGTGTCTATTTTTTATATAAATATAACGTGCATGTATAGCGAAAGCGCCAAACAAGCGAAAGCGCCAAAATGATGCGGTGACCAAACCCCCTAACTAAATGTTAAATTCCTCTACAACAAAACATGCCCTATAAAAACAATGAAAGCCAGTTTGTCCGAGTCAAATACCTTCCGTCACTGAGGGAGAGGAACCGCCGTTGGGTCAATCTCCTCAAGTACCCAAAACGGGTCTGAATCGGCTAACCTGCCTTTAGTCTTATCATGTGACCGTAACCTGTCCGACTCAGATCCTTTCCATCACTGAGGGACAGGCATCCTTACACTACTCTAGCCACTTAATGTTAGCTGTTTTAGCCTAGTAAAGAGATCTTATAGTTAGCAAATTAAAGATATAATGCAAGCTTATATTTCTTACATTACTAAGGATGACTTCTTTCCTGTAAAGCGTAAGCCTAAGGTCTCACGGGAGTCCAGGGAACCAGGTCAGGAGGCAGGAAGGTATCGTATTCTGTAAGCACAATAGGTCTACGTAGATACATCGACTATTGACTGGAGGCCTTCTTCTGAGGCCTCCAACCCCTTTTATCTATGCACCTTGTGCCCTATTTTACCGAGCCCTATGGGCCGCTTATGAAAGGGACCTCACGTGGTGGCACGTGATGGCCTTCCTTACAATTACCTCCCCTCTTAGAGGGATTGCCCTCAATTCCAAGGTTTCGCAGCTAGGGCTTACTTGCCCTCCTGGCTTGTTTAGACTTTTTGTTTTGACCCGGGTGGTGGACTTGTTTGGGTGTGTGCTTGGTGTGCTGGTCCCGTGACCCCCCTTGGTTGTGGGTTGCCGCGGCCACCCCCTTTGTTATGGGTCTCGCGCCAAACTCCTACTTCCTTCCAAACTTCCTATCGAACTTCCTGCCACCTTCATCCTCAACATCACCTTACTTCGCCTTTTCGCCCTCGATCTTAGTCCCAACCTTTGGGGCCTACACAGTTGCTTGTTTCTTTAAGGTAATCACTTCCTTTCCACCTGGATGGCAGGAGCTTATCGTTACGGATAGATCTGACATCATCCAACCCTCATCATGGCTCCCCAAGCCGAAGGGGAAGGCTCCAGTTACTACACCTCGCAAGCGACCAGTGGCCCAGATGTCCAGCTCTCCCGAGTCGCAGGCGCCCGCCACGCCTGTTCCATCTGTTGTCACCTCCTCCACATCACGTTCTCGCACTATCCGTCCGTATCGTTCGCCTGAAGTTGAGGACGAAGCTGAGGATCTCGAAGGCTCCGTCGTTCCTGAGTCTGAGGCTCCAAAGGATGAGCGCACCGTGCTTGGGTGGAAGGTCGCTGCCCGCTGTGAGGTTCCTGATTCTGCAGGACGCCTTCGCGCTGGCTCCTGCCCGTGCTGCATGAAGTGTGCGCACACGTATTACAACTTCCCAGGCCAGATGTGCTGGGTCCCTTCCGGCATGGCCAAGTGTGCAGACTGCCTTCGGGGCAACCACGCGTGCGTTCCAGTAAGGGACTCCCTCCTCATTGTTTGTTTGTACTAATGGTTGGGTAGGCTGCTGCCCAGCTTGGCGCCGAGTTGGAGGCCCTCCAGCTTGCGGCCGACGCTCTCCTGAACTGTTGGGCCGACGACGAAGATGCTGGCCTTGCTGCTGATTCTGAGGCTACTGTCCAGGCCATCAGCGCCCTTCACGCTGCCCAGCGCGTATACAGCAATGCCACCAAGGCCAATACCATTACGTTGTCCCATCCTTGCTTCCTTGTGCTTGCTTCCTGTGATATGCCTCGATTAACGATAGCCCTACATCATGTTTTGGCACCCATTGGTCGTCTGCGGCTGTATAACCAGCCCATCTAATAAGGTACTCCTCTCTCTGGCCCTTGCCTCGTTTGATTATCCTGTGGTCTAGGACTGCTTCTACTTGGTATTCTTCCTCACCGTCCACAATTTCTTGGCTAGGTGGAGGGTTGGGTTCCTCTGTGTTTTTCCAATACCTTTCTAGTAAGGACACGTGGAACACGTTGTGGATCGCCTTATACCTTGGCGGTAGCTTCAACTGGTAAGCCTGCTTACCGATGCGCTGGGTGATCTCATACGGGCCAAGCCAGCGGTGCCCAAGCTTCCTACTTGGCTGGGTGGTTCTGATATTCTTGGCCGAAAGCCATACTTTCTCTCCTACCACGTACTGCATTGGCTTGTGCAGCTTGTTGTAGCCTCGTATTTGGGCTTCCTTCGTCTGTTTCCACGCCTCTTCGAGCTCCTGTCGCAATTCTAGGATCAGGTTGATGCGATCTTTCGCGACTGGCACTTCCCTTCTGGTGGGGTCGTCCTCGATCCCTTGTCTTAGGTCTATATTGATGCCGTATCGGGCCTGGTTTGGCGACATCTGGATGGAATCGTGGAAGGCGTTATTGTAGGTCAATTCCGCGAAGTGGAGGAGTTCCACCCAGTTGTCTTGGTGTTGATTACAGTGAATCCGCAAGTAGGCTTCGATATTCTGATTCTGCCTCTCGGTCTGGCCGTCGGATTGAGGGTGGAAAGCGGTCGATAGGTTACGCCTTACTTTGAGGTGAAAACAGAACGCTGACCAGAAGTGACAGGTGAACACACTCCCTCGATCCGTGATTATTTCGGCTGGGATTCCAAAGTCCTTTACCCAGAACGCAAGGAAGAGGCGCGACAGCTCTGGGGCCGTGATGGTTTTCCTACAGGGTATATATTTGGACACCTTAGTATAACGATCAACAATCACAAGGATGGAGTCTGAAGCCTTGCCTTGATCCGCCCCTACGCTTGGGGGCAGATCCGTGATAAAGTCCATACTTATGGATTCAAATGGTTTCGAGGGCATTCTTAAGGCCTGCATTTCACCATATGGCCTATGCTGCACGGGCTTGATGCGCTGGCATCTATCGCAGCCCCGTACGTACTCCCTGGTTTCCTCGCTGAGGCCAGGCCAGTAGTATTTGCGTTGGATCAACTCTTGGGTTTTCTTATATCCAAAATGCCCGGCTAGTGGGTCGTCATGGCAAATCTTGAAAATTTCCATCCGCACTGCCTGGTTGGGAGGTACATATACCGCTCCCTTGAAGCGTAGGATGCCTGCATCGTCTACTCTCCAATCTGAAGAGCCCTTTGCTCGCGCCAACCCAATATCCTTGGCCCTTTTAACAGCTAACTCGTCAGTCGCCTGGAGGGTTTTGATCAAGTCTATTAGGGGTTCAGACGCAGCACTATAGGCGCTCTCTCCCTTGGCTACAGCAGCTACTGCAACCCGAGGGACAACGAGACCTGGACTCTTGGTGTCCTTACTATGGTCATCGCCCAGTCTTACGCTGCTAGCGTTTGCCTTCCTACGCTGTAGGTTAGGTTCTCCTATCTGAAAGCCTTCTTGGCTTGTTATCGTCCGACTTATCTGCGGGATACCTCCTGCCTGCATGGCTTCTCGGAGCTTGTTCTTAAGGGTCGGTAGCATCACATTCTGGCTACCCTTTTCACCCTCATAGTCTGGTCTCCTAGATGGACCGTCTGCTGGGTTTGTTTTTCCCGCTCGATAGGAGATGTGGAAATCATAGGCTGATAACGCCTGCACCCACCGCGATTGCCTCCTTGTGAGGGCGGTGGTTTCCATAAAATACTTCAGATTGTTGTGATCTGTTAGGACCTCAATTGGGTACTGGCTTCCTTCGAGGTAGTGTCTCCACTGCTCGAAGGACTTCACGATCACCAGGAGTTCCTGGTCGTGGACTTCATAGTTCAGCTCTGCTGGATCTAGCTTTTTGCTGAAAAAGGCAACTGGGTGCCATTCGCCCTTCTCTTCTGGCTTAGTTCCTTCCACTAATTGAGACAGGTTCGCAGTGAGCGCAAAGCCTGACGAGTCCGTCTCGAGCCTGATTCTACGGCATGGGTCGAAATGGACCAGTGTGGGGGCTGTAGTGAAGGCCTTCTTCAACTGGCCGAAGGCGCTTTGCTGTTCCTCCCCCCACACGAACGGGCCTGTCTGCTTGCCTGCCTTTGCCCCTTTCATAAGGCCTGTCATTGGGGCCACCACGGAGGAGTATTGCTTTACAAAGCGCCGGTAAAAGTTGGCAAAGCCGAGGAACACCTGGACCTCTCGATGGGTCCTAGGTATTGGCCAATCGGCGATTGCAGCAACCCGGTCGCTTTCCATAGCCACCCCTTCCGTTGTGACAATATACCCAAGGAAGCTTACCTTCTTGGCATTGAACTCGCACTTTGAGAGCTTCACGTATAGGTTCGCCTCGCGTAGGCGTCCTAGGACCTCTCGTACGTGGTCAGCGTGTTCCTCCTCCTTCTGGGAGTAGATGAGGATATCATCAAGGTATACGACACATATGGTGTCAACCAACCCTTGTAGGGTCTCATTCATGTACGCTTGGAACGTTGCAGGTGCGTTAGCCAATCCAAAAGGCATCACCCTGTACTCGAAGTGTCCGTATCGAGTACGGAACGCTGTCTTCCACTCGTCGCCTGGGCGAATACGGATGCGGTGGTAGGCGTTCCTAATATCAAGCTTTGTGAAGCACCTCGACCCTTGGAGCCGATCCAAGGTCTCCGTGATCAGTGGCAGCGGGTGTCGATTCTTCACGGTAATCTTATTCAAGCCTCTGTAGTCTACGCAGAGGCGTAGGCTTCCGTCCTTCTTCTGAACGAATAGGATGGGTGCACCTGCAGGGCTTACACTCCTTCGGATCCAACCCTTCTTCTCGCTCTCGTCGAGGTATTTACAGAGCGTGGCCAGCTCCGTTTCCGATAGGTTATATACTGGCCCATACGGTGGTTCCTGGGGCCCAGTATCGATGGCATGGGTTTTCCTTCCCAGCTCTGGCAGTTCTTCTGCCTTTTCCTCTGAGAAGACGTCGATATAGTCCTCGTATTCCTTCGGGCATTGGGTAGGCGCGCTATCATCTGTGTTTAAGGCCAAGACGAAGGCAGTATCACCTTCCTCCCATTCTTCAATATCCGCCACCTCGGCTCTCGCAATATCGAAGGGCTGGCGCCAGGTCTGTTTGCGCCAGTCGATCTGGGGGTTGACCTGCGTCATCCAATCCATCCCAAGGATGACGTCTACTCCTGGGGTGTCCATGGAAAGGAGGGTCTGGGCGACCACGCATTCCCTTTGAAAGTGGTCCCTAGCTCGGACCTGGGTGGTGGCCGCTCCATATATCACAACCTCTTTTCCATCGACTGCCCTTGCCCGTGGCGGTGCCCTATCCCGGCACTCCAAACCCTTCTCTTTGGCAAACAGAGGGTGGATGGTGGACGCGTCAGATCCTGAGTCGAGGAGGGCTCTTGCCTTGTGCCATCCGGGCCCTACCTGCACCTCTACCTCGATCTCCATTCGACGCTGCGCCGTAGGCTTCTGGGATTCTGCTGGGAGTCACTCCCTCTTGGGGGTGTAGGCGTCCAATTTCCTCACCCCTGGGCCTGTGTGTTGGCGTGGGCCTCGACATTCCTTTGCGAGGTGGCCCGCCTTGCCACAGTTATAACAATTGATTCCGCTAGGGATTGGCCTAGCGTCCCTACTGTGGGTAGGGGCCTGTCCTCTCGCCGGCCGCTGGTCTTGTGGGCGGTGTCTATTCCAGAAGGGTGTTCTTTCTCCTTGGGCCGAGGGCTGGGGAGCCCTGTGGCTGCCAGAGTTGCCCTTTAGGAATGGAAAGCTGCCCTGGGAGGTATTCCTTCCTTCCCTTGAGTTGGACTTGTCAACAGTAGGAGTTCTCTCTGTTACCCACTGGTTTGTCATTTCTAACATCGCCAGGATATTAACGATAGCGTCCCTGTGGGTAGAGGAACGCTCTGCGTACCCTCCTTCAAGGAGCCGCTGCCTCATCTCTGGGTGAATCTTCGTCAGAAGGTGGACAGTCTTCTGCGATTCAGTATACGGTTCCATCTCGCGTTTGAGGTCCTCAAGGTAGGCCACGAACTTGCGGATGCTCTGCCCTTTCCGTTGTAGGGCGACGTTATACTTCAAGGCCGCGATGCGTTGTCGGTTGGCTGGGTCGACATGGAGGTCCCGAAGAAACTCTTCGAACCCAGCGATATCCAAGGGATCTATGTATCCTTCTCCTTGGGTTGCGCACCGGTTATCCCATTCCTTCATAGGGTGTCCTTCCAAGTATTGGGCAGCGAAGGCCACCTTAGATTGCTCAGTTGGAAAAACCCTTGGTTGGTATCGGAAGATAGCGCGGATCGAGGCCATGAACTCGTTGAGCTCTCGGATGGATTCGCCCCTAATATACCTTAGGTTCCTTGACCCTTCCTATTGGCCTCTGGGCTGGTGTGACCTCCATTGATACGGTAGAGGCAGTCTCTGCCTCCTCCTCTTGTTGGGGTCCTTCCCACTCGTCCTCAATATCTTGGTGTCGCCTTTTCCGACGGTTCTCTTCCTGAATCCGGGCTTGCTTCTTCGCGAAGTCCCGTACCGCCTCAGGGTAGGCGTTGTAGTCGTCGCCGTGCGTTCTTCGGAAAAGCTCTAGGGCTTCCTCCATCGTGTTGATGTAGGCCCTCTCTTCGTCCATCCGCTTCCGAAGGTCTGCCAGCTTCGAGGCCATGCTCTCGTCCTGGCCTGCCGTCCAATGGCTAGCTTCTACGGATGTAGTTCTTGGAGCTGGCTCAGTGGCGTCAGTTGCTGGCGTTGCTCCTCCAGAAGTCGCACGCGTAATCCTTCTTTCCATACTCGCCATCCTGACCCAGTAGGCTGGATATGGGTGCAGTCAATAGAATTGTAAAGCGTAAGCCTAAGGTCTCACGGGAGTCCAGGGAACCAGGTCAGGAGGCAGGAAGGTATCGTATTCTGTAAGCACAATAGGTCTACGTAGATACATCGACTATTGACTGGAGGCCTTCTTCTGAGGCCTCCAACCCCTTTTATCTATGCACCTTGTGCCCTATTTTACCGAGCCCTATGGGCCGCTTATGAAAGGGACCTCACGTGGTGGCACGTGATGGCCTTCCTTACATTTCCTGCCTTCTACACTACATTTAACACTGCAATAACGAAAAGCAATATTCAAGGCTAGTTTAGAGGAGTAGGGATTCTGTCATACTGACATTCGTTGCACTCAGTTTGCTATCAAACTCAAGAGCAAACTTAGAAATCTCCTCCTCAAACCTACAAGTCACCATACATATTTTGGCTTATCACACCAACAAGAAGAGCAATACTACTCAACGATTGCTGCAAACTCTTCTACTACATCTGTTTATGCTACATACATCACGGCATATCATTTGGACACTCATTGAACAAGTTATTAAGAAAATCTCCTCCTTAAGGGGTGGGCCAATACTACCACATGGCATATCTCTACCAACTAGAGGCCTAGGAACATAAACGATAGCTCTAAAAGCTTCTACAACCCTCTATGATTTATTACACGTCATCGCTCCTTAGTTACCCACAAGATTGGTTAAGTTATGACATAATTTGTCTATAGGTACTCTGACCTTGGACCTCCTTTTCACTTCCTATAGGCTAGGGACCCAAGAGATGGTTCTATGGAATTTTCTTATGTTCGCTACATGATTAGCAAGCTAGTTGTGGGTCGCACTTGATTTCTAATACATTTACCAAGCCTGGTTAGTCATGGAAAGTCATGGAAAATGAGAGAACTACACTCCTTTGGCATAAATAGGATTGCCCTTTCCTTAAGAAAGGGCAAGCAGACAATACAGTAAATCGACTATCACATACTTCCACGTCTTTTACAAGCTTCCAAGCATTCATCTTGTTACTCCTTGTTTCTGAAAAGTCAGTGAGGTGTTAACCTCTGACTTACCCCTGAGTTCCCAGACTCAACATTTGTTGCAACTTGTCTGAACCACTTCACTACATCACACACCTGATTGCTGCGTTGTGGAATAGTCTAAGCTACAACCCTTTGGCTCTGTTTCCTAAGACAGTGTGTTGTCTTAGTAAAATCATCCCTTCCTTGGGTGGCTAGATTCTCACATCTGGTGCACCCACCATTACAAATGTGCACACTTATTAGATTGAAATAGACACCTCTAAGGAAGAGGACTCCAAGTAGTTTTAATTAATTTTAATTGTTGTAAGTTAGTGGATTTATCGCAATTCTTGTAAGGTAGTCGTGGTATTTTAGCGCTTTCGCTTGTTTAGCGCTTTCACTATACATGCACGTTACTAGGATATCAAATCCTATTACTTTTGGTTGCAAAACTATAATATTTTCTAGCATATCGTAAAAAGTAAAGATATAATCATTTTTGATTGATAGTGATGCTGTCAATAATGTGATCAACTACCCTTAGCAGCACCATGGCTACAGTAATGAAACAGTTCTAATTCTCCACAAGGCGCCTAATTTCTACTATTATCATCAGTGATTGGAGCGAAGCAAAGGAAGCAAGGGTATAACTTAGAGATTAAAACTGAGAGTAATACGAGGTAGTGGGGCTGGCATCCAATTGAGGAAGGAGCCGCACATAAGTAAAGTGGAAAGTTTTGAAATCGGTCAAGAATTTGATGAGGGAAGAAAGAGGGTTCTTATAAACGTCGTTAAAAGCAGCGGCTCGGTAAGCGAGAAGCGATACTCGAAGCGGGTGCGCTAAACTCAAAGAGTCAGCGCACCTGAACGTAGTTTACAATAACACATTAGATTATCAATGTCCCGGTCTGGAACTTGAACATGCTTTTCCAGATTGAAACTTGCTACTGCAATGGACGCTGCTGGAACGGCGCTGTTCCTCTCCATTGGTTCTCTACATGCGCCGATGGTCCACGCCACGATAAGTTGTTGCTGCGGCGGCCATCTGTCGGTGTCCTCTGCATCGACCTAAACAGAGCGGCAAAGACTATGCTGCCCAATTTGTCGTAGCAATCCGCAATCTCCCCCACCGTTCTGTCTGAGGGCCCTCGCTCGCGCGCGCTGTAGATTAACACTCCATGCGAGACGTTCTTCACGCCGACTGTCGAGGCGTCGTAGCTCACAAAGTAAGGAGCGCCCTGCTCATAGAAGTCGAATCCCCACCCAACCCACGCCGTGTTATCCGTCTCAGCCATGATCTCGGCTGGGACGGTGTAGTTCCAGGCGTGCTTTTGCCCTGGCAGCGGCGTGTCGGTTCCTGGTGTGGTGATGACCGTGTCATTGTCGCCAAGTTGGAATGAATTCACGTCGGCGATGACCGTCGCGTGCAGATCCGATACATGCCCTCCGTCCACTGTACTGCTCAGGGGATACCACTCATTCTGGTTCCATTGATTAGCTGAGAAGCGCCAGTATCCTCGGATCAATCCATCAAGCAATGAAAGAGGCCATACCTGCATGTTCGACCAACCCCAGTACTCTTCTATACTGGTCCATGCCAGCGCCCATTTGCCATAGCCAAACCCAAATGGTGGTTCAATCCACGCCTGCCCAACGGTGGTTTGATCCAGATATGTCCTATTTACGGATCGTGGTGGTAAACGGAAGGGAGCACAAGAGTCGTCGAACAAGTCCCTTGGTGATGGCACCGACACTGTCGAGGCGCCAGCTAATGTAGCAAAGGCTAAATGCGCGACAGAAAGTTTGACCATGGCGAAAAAGGTATATGAAGCCTCGAGCATGAGACAGAGCAAGATTGGGATGAAAGATGAAAGAATGCCAAATGGACTCTGCTACTTCGGCATCTTAGATGTTGCAAAGGAAACTGACCCGTTCATGTTATCTTCGGAGCGATGAACGTACCTTGTCTTTATGGCGGGGGGTATAATCTGAACTCTAGTATAAATGGTATCTGACTTTATTCTCGACTAATATCACTTTTATTTCCGTTCAGAAATAGAAAACAAACTATCTCATTCACTCCCGCTACTGACGCGAGCGGCCGAGGCTGCCTTTATAGGTATATTAATTCCTATTTTTATACAGCGATGTTCAGTCGTTTAATTGGTTTATCTACTCGCTTAATCACGTTACATTTAAAACGCACCTCCCACACCTCCGACACCTTTCGCACCTGGTATGACAAGCATGTAATGGAACGGCTTTGTGAGTAATAGAAAGGCTTTATGGGGCTCAGGCACAATCCCTCATCATCCACGCCTAGCAATACGCCCAGGGTGTAAGAGGTGCACAGGCACAGGGTACAGTTCTAGAGCGAGCCCCTTCGCTTCTTAGCCGATACCTTCCGACCACTTTGTCCTTATAGTGTCACCGATTTCACCTTGAATAACCGCTGAGCTCTTTGGTCAAGTCTACGTGGCTGGCTACTACAAAATCACCATATTGCATCGCAACATCCCTGATAATGGGCATAGACGTGCTGTTGGGGCTTACGCCTCAAGTTTTGGCTCTGTTTGTTGGCAGCGGAATTGTTTTTTTCACCATCTTCTACAGATGGGCTCTGCCGAAACCAATCCCTGGTATTCCATATAACAAGGAGGCGGCGAAGTCCATCTTTGGAGATGTCGCTGCGATGGTCGAGGCGACCAGCAAGACCAAGGAAATGTTTGCTTGGATGATGGAACAGAATGTCAAATTGGAATCGCCGATCATACAGCTCTTCACTCGTCCATTTGGCAAGCCTTTGGTTGTTATTGCAGATTTTCGAGAAGCACAGGACATTATGGTGCGACGAACTAAGGAGTTCGACAGATCCAAGTTTTTTAGTGAAGTTTCTGGTGCAATTTCTCCCAAGAGTCACTTTAGCATGCCGACAAATAGCGAGTTTAGACAACACCGTAAATGGATTCAAGGAGTCATGGGCATGGGCTTTTTACACCAGACTGCCGCACCGCATATCTATGCAGCTGGTCTCGACCTCCTACAACTTTGGGAACAGAAATCACGACTTACTAAAGGGCACCCATTCGCCGCCGACGATTTGTATGGCACAGCCATGGATGCAGTCTGGGCAATTGTCTTTGGAGCCGACATAGATAATAGCACAACAAAAGCCCAGCTGAAGCTATACTCAACCATCAAATCAATTCACCTGGAGAATGACCTGGACTCCCCAGTAGAGCTGCCATCAGCACCGTATCCAGCAGCTGTGCAATCTATCCTCACCCTCACCGATAGTGTTGAGACCAGCATCAAGTCCCCAGTGCCGGTTCTTGCTCATTGGGTCTTGAGGCAAACGTCTAAGATGAAGAAGGCGTATAAAGACAAAGATCAGGTCATAGGAGATGAGATCAATAAGGCTGTCAAAAGGGCTACAAGCAAGGATGCTAAGGAGAAAACCATTACCTGCGCGATTGACGACTTCGTCCAGAGAGAAATGCTCCTGGCACAAAAGGAAAACCGGCAGCCAGAAGCTCAAGGACGGGGAATGTATGACGAGGTAAATGCCCAAGATCCCTCTTGGCTGCAATTCGAAGGGCCACAAGCTAACCAACATCCTCTAGATCCTCGGATTCATCATGGGAGCCCACGATACCACTGCAACAGCGATTCAATGGGGACTCAAATATCTTGCCGATAACCCCGACGTGCAAGCCAAACTTCGCGCTGAGCTTCGTGCATATCACGTTGAAGCCACAGCAGAGAAGCGCTTACCAACGTTCCAAGAGATCAACGAATCGCAAATGCACTACAGGGATGCCGTAATCGAAGAAATTTTTCGTTGTTCCTTGTCAGAAGCTGCAAGCATCCGTACTGCTGTAGTTGACGCCGAGGTCCTCGGACACCGTATTCCTAAGGGCACAGAGGTTTTCTTACTGGGCAATGGGCCAAGTATTTTCGCTCCTGAGTTCAACATTGACGAATCGCTGCGAACAAAATCAGGTATCGAGGCCAAAGACAAAGTTGGTACCTGGAAGCACGAGGGTATGGCCGACTTTGATCCAGAGAGATGGATGGCTGAAGACAAAGCTACAGGACAAAAGCTATTCAACTCGGCTGCGGGACCGCATCTTATCTTTGGTCTTGGAGAACGTGGATGCTACGGGCGCAGAATGGCCTACGTAGAGATCAAGCTGCTGATTACTCAGATTGTGTGGAATTTCCAGCTGTATAAATGCCCTGAAGCGCTTAGCAGCTATGCGGCGATTGATAAGATGACCCATGTACCGCAGCAATGCTATATTAAGCCTGTGAAGCTAGTATGGTAGTAGATTTCATTTTGTTTAAAAATATAATCTTTCTGGTCAACTTTTTATCTTACTTATAAAATATAGTAACGTAGGTGTATAACGTACATGTATAACGAACCAGCCAAACAAGCGAACCGGCCAAAATTATCTACCCCCGCAACAAAAATTACGATAAATCCACCATGACACTAGAAATCAATTGAAACTACTCGGAGTCCTCTTCCTCAGACATGTCTATTACAATCTGACAAGTGCGCGCATTGTGTCCAGTCTCTCCACACTTCCCACAGCGGCGTGCACGCATTTCTTCCCTTGGCTTGCGACCACTGCTCGCCCTTATTTCCTGCTCTACTTGCTGCACAACATCCCTCTCATCATGTAGACCCTGCGCATCCTGTTGAGTAAGTGATCCTCCTTGCTGTAGAGGTGTTTTTTTAGCCCTCCGGCGCTTGCTTAGCACTTCATTTGCCTGTCGGAGGTTCTGGTTCCCTGCCTTTAACAATGCTAATTGATGCATTATTTGCGATGCACCCTTTGTAAACTGGTCAACAGCTGCATAGATTGAGGTTGGAGAGCTATTCTGATGATACGCAATTCGGTTTTTAATGAAGGTAGACTGTGATGAGGCTTCAATTGGGTTATTTGGTGTTTGGGAAACCCAAGGTTAAGCAGTACCCGGGCGGGAGCTTTGAGGTGTTGGTGTCTTTAACTTAAGATCAAGTGCAGCTATCACTCTCTCAGGGTCGAATGGAAGAAGCCCTGCTCCTCGGAACCCGCCCTGAATGTTGCTTTTAGTCATTGCAGTGTTAAATGCAGCGTCAAAGGCAGGAAAGAAGTCATCCTTAGTAATGTGAATAATATGAGCCCGCATCATATCTTCAATTTGCCCACCATAGGCCTTCTTTAATGGGCCAAAACAGCCAATATCAAGTGGCTGGAGTATATGGGAAGAGTGAGCAGGCATACAAGCGTAATAATGTTGTGTTCCTTGCAGTATTCCTCAAACTCATCTGAGTGGTGGCTCTCATGACCATCAAGGACTAAGAGGCGATAACCACCAACACTACGGGTCTTTGTATGCTTCTCAAAATGCTGAATCCAATCCATGCCTCTCTCGTTTGTAGTCCAGCCATTTTCTGTAACAGCAATTACCCAATCGCTTGGAAATCCACTGTTCTCATACCAAGATGGGTGGTTTTTGCCTGCAACAATGACAAATGGCGGCACTGCCCAACCTTGAGAACTAACACCTTGGATTACTGTAACCCATTCCCGATTGCCAGGCTGTACCTTCTTTGCTTTTGTATGCCCGTCTGAGCTTGTGACAACCATAGCAGTTGAGATAACGCCCATCATAAACCCAGTCTCATCAAAGTTGTAGATATCTGCTTCATTGATGCCATATTTTGCAATTGTGTTGCGTAGAAGCTCAAACCAACAACGGATGACTTCTGGGTCCTCGCACTTAGCCCTCTGGTAGTCGTATTTGCGCTGGAAGCATGTCCAGAGCTCTACACGCCGCTTAACAAAGTTTGAAGCCCAACGCGACCCGACGCTGTAATGGTGGGTGCACCAGATGTGAGAATCTAGCCACCCAAGGAAGGGATAATTTTACTAAGACAACACACTATCTTAGGAAACAGAGCCAATGGGTCGTAGCTTAGACTATTTCACAACGCAGCAATCAGGTGTATGATGTAGTGGAGTGGTTTAGACAAGTTGTAACAAATGTTGAATCTGAGAACTCAGGGATAAGTCAGAGGTTAGCACCTCACTGACTTTTCAGAAACAAGGAGTAACAAGATCAATGCTTGGAAGCTTGGAAAAGACGTGGAAGTATGTGATAGTCGATTTACTGTATTGTCTGCTTGCCCTTTCTTAAGGAAAGGGCAATCCTATTTATGCTAAAGGAGTGTAGTTCTCTCATTTTCCAAGACTTTCCATGACTAACCAGGCTTGGTAACTGTAGTCGACGTAAGAGAATCCCATAGAACCATCTCTTGGGTTCCTAGCCTATAGGAAGTGAAAAGGAGGTCCAAGGTCAGAGTTGATCATCTTTGTGACAAGACTCCTGATGAGATGAAGTCTGAGGAATCTGCTTCGACATAGGCTGTTGTCATACTGACATTCGTTGCACTCAGTTTGCTATCAAACTCAAGAGCAAACTTAGAAATCTCCTCCTCAAACCTACAAGTCACCATACATATCTTGGCTTATCACACCAACAACAGAAGCAATACTACTCAACGATTGCTGCAAACTCTTCTACTACATCTGTTTATGCTACATACATCACGGCATATCATTTGGACACTCATTGAACAAGTTATTAAGAAAATCTCCTCCTTAAGGGGGTGGGCCAATACTACCACATGGCATATCTCTACCAACTAGAGGCCTAGGAACATGAACGATAGCTCTAGAAGCTTCTACAACCCTCTATGATTCATTACACGTCATCGCTCCTTAGTTACCCAAAAGATTGGTTAAGTTATGACATAATTTGTCTATAGGTACTCTGACCTTGGACCTCCTTTTCACTTCCTATAGGCTAGGAACCCAAGAGATGGTTCTATGGGATTCTCTTACATTTGCTACATGATTAGCAAGCTAGTTGTGGGTCGCACTTGATTTCTAATACATTTACCAAGCCTGGTTAGTCATGGAAAGTCTTGGAAAATGAGAGAACTACACTCCTTTAGCATAAATAGGATTGCCCTTTCCTTAAGAAAGGGCATGGACTAGCACATACTTCTACGTCTTTTCCAAGCTTCCAAGCATTGATCTTGTTATTCTCTGTTTTTGAAAAGTCAGTGAGGTGCTAACCTCTGACTTACCCCTGAGTTCTCAGACTCAACATTTGTTGCAACTTGTCTAAACCACTTGACCACATCATACACCTGATTGCTGCGTGGTGGAATAGTCTAAGCTACAACCCTTTGGCTCTGTTTCCTAAGACAGTGTGTTGTGTTAGTAAATTCATCCCTTCCTTGGGTGGCTAGATTCTCACATCTGGTGCACCCACCATTACAGCTGTCTTGTTTCTATCGAAATGCCTCAAGACAGGAGCTTCTGTGACTGTTTGTTTCAACAGCTCGAATGCAGTTTGGCATGCATGAGTCCATTCGAATATCTGATTCTTTCTGGTAAGGTTCACCAATGGCCTCATGATGCTGGAGTAATTTCGGATGAACCTTCGATAGAAATTGCAGAATCCAATGAAAGCTTGCATATCCCTGAGCGATTTTGGAGTTCGCCATTCCAATATAGTAGAAACCTTTGCAGGGTCCATGCGAATGCCATTGACTCCCACGATGAGTCCTAGGAATTTGGTTTCTTGGACGAAAAACTCACATTTTGAGATATCTGCTTGCAGTCCAGCTTTTCGAAGCTTCTGTAGGACTTTCCTTATGTGCTCTGTATGCTCCGCTCGAGTAGCACTGTAGATAAGAATGTCATCCATGTATGCGGTGACGAATTGGTTGAGGTAATCCATGAGGGTTTCATTCATGTACCTCTGGAATGTTGCTGGACCATTTGTGAGTCCGAAGGGCATGACCTTGTATTTGTAGGATCCAAATCAAGTTCTGAATGTAGTGAGGTCTTCATCTTCTTCTGTCTGCATTAGAATTCGATTGAAGGCATGTCGAATGTCCAGTTTGGTGAGATATTTTGCTCCTATGACTTGGGCCAGCGTTTCATCAATGAGTGGTATGGGATATCGATCCTTTTTCGTTATGGCATTTAGCTTCCTGTAGTCAACACAGAATCGAAGACCACCACCTGGCTTTCTCACAAACATAATGGGTGAAGAGTATGGGGCTTTGCTTGCTTCAATGAACCCTTTTGGCAAGTGCTCGAAGACATATTCTTCGACCAAATCAAGTTCTTCCTTTGACATATTCCAGAGTGGTGCATATCCCAGCTTTACATCACCTTCGAGTTCAATATGATGGTCTGAAGGTCGATGGGGAGGTAGCTTGTCTGCTGCCATTTTTGAAAAAACATCCAAAAATTCATGAAATTCCTTCGGAAGGATCAGTCGAGAGTCAATTTCTTCAGTTTTGGTCTTGTTCTTGTGCTCAATTATGTCCTTCATTGATATAGCAAAGACTTGAGCTCCTCTTTGCTTCATGAGCATTCGAAATGGTGCTGCGCCAATCATTGCTATGGTGCAAGGTTTTGGTTTTTCCACTTTCGGAGCAGGTTCCGGAGGAGGCATTTCTTTGGCTTTCTTCTTTGGCCTTTGTCTTTCGCTTTTAGATATAGGCTCTGTTTCGAGGGCTCGATCTGGTATAGAATGGTTGCAATAATCTCCAGTGAAGAGGACTTGATCATTGATCATATCGAGAACAACTCCATGTTGCTTCATCCAAGCTTTCCCGAGAATGATGGAATGTTTCCCAGCGAAGTAATGAATAATGGACATAGGCTCTCCACATGCTCTCCCACTTGTAGTCGAGGATATATAGCATGTGTGATAGCAGGGGCAGCCTCTCCATTGAATCCTTCAACTTGTTTTGGCTTCACAAGTTCGACTGGGGCTATCCCTTCGATTTCACATATTCTTTCTGCATCAGCAGCATTAATGAAGTTTCCACCTGTGGCACCAGTATCGATCAATGCATGGACAATAGCTTTGTATTTTCCTATTCTACAAGTAGCTAAGAAAGGGGTGTCCGGATCAAAACTGGATCTCGAGGAAGAAGCTGCAATTCTGGCTGCACTGCCTCTAGTGATGACTTGTCTAGAGGCTATTCGTTTTCCGAATCGATGATAGACTCAGCTGTAGATACCTCATTCACTTGGCTTTGAGCTTCTGGGGACAGTCTCGAGCTCGATGTCCATTTTGTCGGCATATGAAGCATTTCCCAAGTTTCATGAGCATTTCTTTTGCTGGATCTTGATGCGGTGGTCGATACAGCTTCTGCGTCTTGTTTTGCATGTTGGAATCCATTGTAGGTTGAGGGATTGAAGTTCGAAGTGCCTGGCCCTGATTTTGAGTTTGGCCCATGTTGTTCGAAATGACTTTGGCTTCCTTTTGTCTTCTTGTTCCTTGATCCGCTGAATGTTCTGGTCGATGAGCATGCATTTCTTGCAAACTCGTGAAGTGTAGTAGCTCCAACTTCAGCCACTAAGGCTTTCTGCATCTGTTGGTTGACTTTGAAGCGCAAGTCATCCAGCAAAGTTTCTTCAGAGTAATCAAGCTCTGTCGTGAGCCTTTGGAACTCAGACCAGAACACTGCAAAGGTGTTGTTTCTCTGATACAGCTTTCGATACTCAGTTTGAGCTGTGTGCCTTCGATCGGGATCACTGAAGACTTTTTCCAAAAGTTCGAGAATTTCTTCTGCTGTCTGCAATTTGTTTGTAGAGTTTGGTCGAAGCCTTGGATTGACATGTCGAACTGCCAGTCCTCCCAGTCGACTCTGAATGTAGCTCATTTGTAAAGTCTGTGTTGGAAAATGATCAATGTTGGCTTCGAGCTTGAGGCGAATTTTCACAACCCAGTCTTCAAATGCTGGCTCTATCCCATCTGTGAGGATTGGAGGGTCTGGAATCCGAGCTGACAGTCGACTGTGAGAGTGGTGTCCTGGTTCATTCTTCAGAGCTTGTTGGGTTTGCTTTTCAAGATATTTTTGAATTGTTTGTTGCTCTGTGATTTGTTGCTCGTTGCTCTGGATCAGTTCCTGTAACTGGAGAATGGCATCATCCTTTTCAGCCAGTATCGAATTTGAGTCCTCTGCTAGGGCCAAATAGTCCCGAAGAATGTTCTTGTGCAAAGTCCATGCCATTTTCTGGTTGGCGACAGATAGTTTCTGGAATTCGTCAAAGGTTTCAACATTCCATTCAGCCTTTTCATGTCGATTTGCAAGTATAGATTCATGTCTCTCTTGAGCTGTTTTGCCCAGAGTGTGAAGGAAGGTTTCGGATTTGAAATTAGGATCATGAAGTTCATTGGTTTGGTTTGCAGAGCTTGGAATTGATGCTCCTTCTGCCAGGGATTCCTGGTCTTGTTCTGGATCATTTCGAGCTGCCATTGCAGCTTTTTCTTCAGCTGTATAAGCCATAGCGAGTTGCTATTTCAATTTCGGTTTATATCGTCAAGTCAGACACATATTGCCAAAGGCCCTATTGTGCAGTTGTTGGCTGTAGGAGCCACTCGAGAGAAGCGCACTTCCCTCACAGTTATATCCTTGTCGAGGGAGTGTTGTAAAAGGTCTGACTTGCGAAGGTGGTGTGTGTGTGTCGAGCTGACTGTCGAAAGCCAACTTTGAGGGGTTGCCTCGAGATCGTCCTGGAATCGACTTCAGGATAAGGTTTCTGCTTCTGGGGTTTTCAAAGAGTGGATTTCGATTTCGATTTCAGAAGAGGGTTCAGCTCAAAGAGCAGGAAAAGAGGTATAAGAGAGATTGAGTTTTATGTCACGGTTCACCAAGGCATAGGGCGCCAGTTGGGTATTATGAATTAAACTCAATCTAGAGAAGAAAGGAAAGAGAAGAGGAGCACTCGAGCAGTGGCTCGATCTATATACAGCTATGTTGTTGTGGAGTGAATTCTCTTTAGCGAGACTAGTTCTGAGAATTCACTCCACAACTGAAAACTTCGCTCCAACCCCGGAAAGCTCCCCACACCCCTGAACCCCCACTCGAGCTGCAAGGCGCACTTGATATCGTAACACTGGAAGCCTCAGAAGGGGGCCTCCAGCCGATAGTCGATGTACTTACGTAGACCTATTTTCCTTATGAATACGATACCCCTTTCCTGCCTCCTGACCTGGTTCCCTGAACTCCTGTGAGACCTTGGGCTTACGTGTTACACATTGTGACATAAGGCATTTGATGCATGGCCGATATGTTCCGTCCGAGTTGGTTAATGCAGCATCTATCAGTGGAACAGTCCATGCTGATGACGCATTTGACGAAGACGACGAAGATGAAACTATTTATCAGTAGTCAAAGTATCATCCCAAAGCTCGTCCTTGTGCTCTGAGCAAAACATCCGAATTGCAGGCTGAACACCAGGCCGTAGAGCGCAGCCAATCATATGAGACCATGAGTTCCAACGAGTTGAGTTGTCCTGTTCAAGCCTTTTGCCTTAGCTATACTCTCTAAATTCAGCAATTCGTTGTGGCGACCGTTGTATGTCAAAATAAGGGGTGGTTGCTCTGACCTGAATCCTGAGGTGTGCAGTGGCTACCTACCGAGGTAGCGCACCTCACTCGGAGTATATAGATTCCGTAGATTGCTTCACTCTAACAACAACAACACAGTAGCGAATAAGTGAGTAAATGAGTCTGAATATCAGAAACCAGTGTCTCTTAACTGGGATGATAGATAAACTATGCGCCAGAAATCAAAACGCCATTTGCAACGGTACTGCGGCCACAAATAGTCAATCTCTGTAGGCAAGCCAAGGAGATAGAGCTATCATTGCAGGAGAAAGATCATTTGCGGGTGGTTTTCTCAGCGAGTTTTAGTACCAGTTTTCAACCAAATGGATAAGTTGGAGGGGGTCTAGGGTTGAAGTTGGGGTTGTCGGCTGACTTGGGGTTACTCAATAAGTGACCATTGAATGGGATAGTAGAGTCGACAACATCAACGTCCAAGACGATGACACATTTGAATACAATGCAGAGTACGAGGTTTTGCTTTGTAGACTGCATCATACAGCTATCCGAGGGTCTGATTATCATCTACGCAAGGTACACAATCTGGGCATAGAAAGACGAAGACCACTGCTTAAAAAGTATGGGGAGTTTATATTATGCGACCCAAAAATATTCCATTACCCAAATCAGGTGGACCACCATTCAGAGCGCTAGGAGAACCGATGACGGGATTCCAGTACGACGACTGTAATACGATCGCAGTATCAAAGAACTCAATCCAAAGACATTGCAAAATTCCATGATTGGTTTTATTCGAAAGAGGACCCAGTGCACTAGAAAGTGGTAAAGGTGCAGACATTCTTCGGGGCTGGATTTCAGAAATATTTTATTGTGGCTAGCGAGGAACGGGAGAATAATTCTGATATTGAGGAGGACGAAGATGCTTTACTCCGAGACCAGTTATTACGGGATTTTGCAGCGACAGACGAGCAGGACAAGGGGCGGCTTGAGATTGCGGATTCCAAGACTGAGAAGAGCGACAATACTGGTTGGTGGAACTTTGTGCAGTGGCGGCCGCACTTTGGCAGTCGCAATATCAGACGTATCGCTCATGCAAGTAGGTTGCCCGACCGAAAGGACAAGCAGCTCCAACGCGCTAGAGAAATCTGTGGATGGGCTAAGCAGCTTAAATGATGACACCCCGTATTGGCTGCGAACTGCTAACTCTACTGAGAAGGTTGAAAACCGACCCATGGTGCGGCTGCAGAACGAGGATAGTTTGGACCGGTATATTGCTTACATGAAACGATTTGCGTGCTATTTATTATGAGTATATGTGGCTCAGAAGGAAAGGGAGGCTCTTGAATGCGATGTTGATAGGAGCGATGAAGAGTTAGTAGATAACAATGAAGAATTTCTTCCAGACATAGTTGGGGAAAGAGGTGGGACGCGTGAGACTGCTAACAGTGTACAGAGTGATAGGATGAAGGATTGCTGTGAACTAACCAAATTTAACCCGGAGCAGAAGCAGCTACTCGAGGATATGCTCCAATCATTGGTGTCAGGAGAAGACGATGAAACCCAGGTCCAGAAAATGAGCGCGCTAATGATGTCCATGATATTGCAGAGCTTGAAAGGGTTTGATAGGTTTGATAGTCCCATGATTCATTTTGCGGCAGTTTTAGGAATAGTCGAGGACGAGAAACGCTTACGACGTGGTGATGAATATTCATACATGCTTGCGGAGTTCATGTACTGCATTAGAGTTTTGTTTGTGGAGCATGCGCTGCCGGCAGCCACGAGAGGAGAGCAGACTAGAGATAACATCGACCAGTTTCTCGAACTTCGAAGGGGATATCTCGTGGTTGGAAGCTATAGCCCGTGCAGCTTTCTGATTAAGATGCTGGGTTATGGAAAGACAATTGAGCATGCAGAAAATCAATCAGCCCAGCATTACTTGGAGCCAGTCTGAAACGAACCGTCCAGACGGCGACATATTAGAACTTCATGGAAAGCCGCTACCAATCAGACGGTTTAAGGATGCCATCCATACATGATCCAGGAGGCCGAAGACATACTGTGGCAGGATCTGATGTGGGTTGGACAGAAGAAGGACCGGTTCGAGATTGATCTGGATTCGATGCAGGACGATCTGTCGTTGGCTGCACGTGGTGCTTCATGGGTGACCAACGAAGCCAATGGCATGAAGGATAAGACGCAGTGGATGATGGACCGAATTTTGAAGGCTCCAAAAGACCAGCAGCTGTGGGACCGAAAGGGAAACACATGGCGAATGACTAGGGTCTGCGGGTACTCGTGCGGCCCAAAAGTTTCCACAGGGTCTGTGCACAACAGCCAATTAGATTGTAGGAATCTACCAAGCACCATGTACTTGTACCCGAGTACACGCGTAGAAAATGTACACGCGTAGAAAATGAGAGTGAATGAAGCAATGAAGTAATGCTCAACAATGGCTGAAATCTCAATACCACTACGTGCTGCAATTATTACCTTGCGTGTATACATGAACGCATCATATGGAGAGATTGAAAAGAAGCTTGGAATCTCAGCTGACTCTATTGCATATATATGGCACCAAACTGTTAAAAGGGCAGGGAATACTGAAATTCACAACCTTCTCCAACACCTCGAATCAAAGCCACGAAGCGGAAGACCACAGACAATTCAAAAGGATTCTGAAGAGTCACTACGCATATGATCTTTGCTACTTGCAAATCCATTTGACACTTTTCAACAAGTTATTAATAAGGAAAATCTACCCTACGCACGATCAATTGTCGAACGAGTTGCAAAGAATCACTCAAGTGTTGAAATTCCACAACCTATTGTACGGAAAAACATCTGCCTCAAGCCCTACTTGGATAATATCATTCCTTCAGTACGATGGAAATTCTGCAAATGGGCACTATCTGAACTTGAAGCTGGATCAATTTTTATTTTCTCAGACGAATCATATATCAATTTCGGAGGGAATCCACATAAGAAACGACGGATAACAGTTCAACGGGGTCAAACAGCAGAGAGCATGGCAATTCAACAGAAGAAATCTTTATTTGTTTTGGGGAGCAATGAGTTCAGAAACCTCTATCTTACGCTTCTCGTTCATGGATTCCTGAAAGTATAGAAGAGAAGCAGATACATGTGCAGAAACTACGAGAGATAAATGCATATTGGAAATCAAAAGCAGAGAATGAACTTGTTAGAGCAACAACAGTTGGAACTCTTGAGTACGGATATATGGAAACTCTAAATGCAGATATTCGGAATGGCAAAAGCAAATGGAAAAAGGCACGAGTTGCTTCACAAGAGTTTGGAGATATAGAGACATAGAGTAGAGGACGGCAATCAGAAGGGCAAGAAGTTTCAAAGGGCGGGATTGATTGGTTTCTATATCGAGAGATGGTTTTTATTCCTCTTCTCTTCCCCTACTTTCGAAAAGTAAAGGCTTTACATCCTACAAAACGAGTATAGTTTGTGGATGATAATGTAAGTCTTCATTTGAAGGCTCACCGATCATTGGAAGATTATATGAAGAAGGAGGGAATCTATAGAGTGAAATTTTGGCCTCCAAACTCTCCCGATTTGCACCCTATTGAAAATGCCTTTGATTATCTCAAGGATCAGGTTGACGGCTATACACCATTAAACGGAGGGAAGTTTGAGAGAGCTCATGCACGGGTATTTCTTGAGGAAGAATGGGGAAAAAAATGGATGGGAAATCTACACAATTATGTGCTTCGTTTAAGGACAAGTTGGAGTGGTGTATTGCAGTCAATGGGGGGAACAACTTTCGTGGGTAGATCAGTACAAGTACGTAGAGTATGTACATGCATTTTCTCCAAGTACTTACATGCCCCACTTATTACACACAGACCCTGTGGAAACTTTTGGGCCGCACGAGTACATGCAGCTGCAGAGGCGATTTAAAGAACTAGGGCTGGCAGCGGGCCATACCACTCCAGGACCGCCAGCCCGCGGGGATCAGGTTTCGGAATGGATTTCTGCAGGAACGGAATATCTATATTATCAATGGACGGATGTGTTATGTCACGAGGTATCACAAGTCACTGGCATTGTTCAGGGAAGCCAAGGTGATACCACGATTTCTTCTGTGGCGGGTCGGGCAACTATTCGTAGTGTATCTGGCGTATGTGTAACCATTCTCGGAAAGTCTCGACCAGAAAACGAATGGACTCCCGCGAATCTCTGGCATGACAAAAATGGATCGTGGACGACCGTGCAACTAACCAAGGTATTGACGCAGGAGACAGCTACTCGAATGGGGATACGACTGACGACCAGTTTCGACTATTTCAACCATATGAGATAGATAAATGTCCTTATATTATTTGGACCTCTCATGGTGTACATACACACCCACCTCCCCCACCATCTCAAACACCTCAAAAGCTTGTTGATAGCATCATTTCTGTTATTCAACGAATTAACGACCTATCTCTGACAACAGGTAATAGATCACTAATACATTAGAAATGCATTGCTAATACATTACAGCTGCATTGCTTAAAAATCCTTTACTCCTTGACTTTTGCTTAAAGTAGAATGGCGTTACATTAAGTGACATTCATAAGAGCCTTATAAACACAGATAAGCTAAGCTTAATCTTAAAGAAGCAACAGATGCTACTATATCCTTATGGCCAGCAGGTTGCAGCAATTCAACACAAGTTGCAAATGAGCCACCAAAACAAAGAAATTTGTATAACGTGCATGTATAACGTGCATGTATAACGTGCATGTATAACGAAAGTGCCAAACAAGCGAAAGTGCCAAAATCATGCGGTGACCAACCCCCCCAACTAAATGTTAAATTCCTCCACAACAAAACATGAGCCATAAAAATGATGAAAGCAAATTCGTGCTAGCTATCCAAGCTATGCAAAGCGACCCAAATTTGCGCCTGCGAGTTGCAGCTAGGATCTATTCCGTAGACCACCGCAAGCTACGTCACCGTTTACAAGGCGTACCTTCACGACGCGATATCCAAGCCAACTTACGGAAATTAAGTAACCTAGAGGAATCAGTTCTTGTTCAGTATATACTTGACTTAGCTGCTAAAGGGTTCCCTCCTCAGTTGTCTATTATTGAAGATATGGCAAATCGACTACTTGCAACACGCGACGCGCCACGCGTCAGGTCACGTTGGGCTTCAAACTTTGTTAAGCCCCATGTAGAGCTCCGGACACACTTCCAGCGAAAATACGACTACCAGAGGGCTAAGTGCGAAGATCCAGAAGTCATTCGTGGCTGGTTTGAGCTTGTATGTGTAATGGTGGGTGCACCAGATGTAAGAATCTAGCCACCCAAGGAAGGGATGATTTTACTAAGACAACACACTGTCTTAGGAAACAGAGCCAAAGGGTTGTAGCTTAGACTATTCCACAACGCAGCAATCAGGTGTGTGATGTAGTGAAGTGGTTCAGACAAGTTGCAACAAATGTTGAGTCTGGGAACTCAGGGGTAAGTCAGAGGTTAACACCTCACTGACTTTTCAAAAACAGAGAATAACAAGATCAATGCTTGGAAGCTTGGAAAAGACGTAGAAGTATGTGCTAGTCGATTTACTGTATTGCCTGCTTGCCCTTTCTTAAGGAAAGGGCAATCCTATTTATGCCAAAGGAGTGTAGTTCTGTCATTTTCCAAGACTTTCCATGACTAACCAGGCTTGGTAAATGTATTAGAAATCAAGTGCGACCCACAACTAGCTTGCTAATCATGTAGTGAACGTAAGAGAATCCCATAGAACCATCTCTTGGGTTTCTAGCCTATAGGAAGTGAAAAGGAGGTCCAAGGTCAGAGTACCTATAGATAAATTATGTCATAACTTAACCAATCTTGTGGGTAACTAAGGAGCGATGACGTGTAATAAATCATAGAGGGTTGTAGAAGCTTCTAGAGCTATCGTTCATGTTCCTAGGCCTCTAGTTGGTAGAGATATGCCATGTGGTAGTATTGGCCCACCCCCTTAAGGAGGAGATTTTCTTAATAACTTGTTCAATGAGTGTCCAAATAATATGCCGTGATGTATGTAGCATAAACAGATGTAGTAGAAGGGTTTGCAGCAATCGTTGAGTAGTATTGCTTCTGTTGTTGGTGTGATAAGCCAAGATATGTATGGTGACTTGTAGGTTTGAGGAGGAGATTTCTAAGTTTGCTCTTGAGTTTGATAGCAAACTGAGTGCAACGAATGTCAGTATGACAGTATGGAACACAATTCTAAAGTATGGCATCAACAATGCAGATATCTACAACTTTGATGAGACTGGGTTTATGATGGGCGTCATCTCAAGCGCAACAGTAGTAACGAGCTCAGATGGGCGGGCAAAGGCAAAAAAGGTGCAGCCTGGCAATCGGGAATGGGTTACAGTAATCCAAGGCATTAGTTCTCAAGGTTGGGCAGTGCCGCCATTTGTCATTGTGGCAGCTAAAAACCACCTTGCATCTTGGTATGAGAATAGCGGATTTCCAGCAGATTGGGTAATCGCTGTTACTGCAAATGGCTGGACTACAAACGAGAGAGGTATGGATTGGATTCAGCATTTTGAGAAGCACACAAAGCCCTGGAGTGTTGGTGGTTATCGCTTGTTGGTCCTTGATGGTCATGAGAGCCACCACTCAGACAAGTTTGAGGAGTACTGCAAAGAACACAACATTATTACGCTTTGTATGCCTACTCACTCTTCCCATATACTCCAACCACTTGATGTTGGCTGTTTTGGCCCATTAAAGAGAGCTTACGGTCGGCAAATTAAAGATATGATGCGGGCTCATATTATTCACATTACTAAGGATGACTTCTTTCCTGCCTTCCACGCTGCATTTAACATTGCAATGACAGAAAGCAATATTCAGGGAGGGTTCCGAGGTGCTGGGCTTCTTCCATTTAGCCCTGAGAGTGTAATATCTACACTTGACCTTAGGTTTAAGACGCCAACACCTCCAACCTCTCGCCCAAACACCGCTCAACCATGGGTTTCTCAGACACCAAATAACCCAACTGAAGCTGTATCACAGTCTACTTTCATTAAAAACTGAATTGCGCATCATCAAAATAGCTCTCCAACCTCAATCTATGCAGCTGTTGACCAGTTTACAAAGGGTGCATCGCAAATAATGCATCAATTAGCATTGTTAAAAGCAGAGAACCAAAACCTGCGACAGGCAAATGAAGTGCTAAGCAAGCGCCGGAGAGCTAAAAAAACACGACTACAGCAAGGAGGATCACTTAGTCAACAGGTAGCACAGGAGCTACAGGACGAGAGGGACGTTGTGCAGCAAGTAGAGCAAGAAATAAGGGCAAGTAGTGGTCGGAAGCCAAGGGAAGAAACCCATGCACGTCGCTGTGGCAAGTGTGGTGAGACTGGACACAATGCACGCACTTGTCAGATTGTAATAGACAGGTCTGAGGAAGAGGACTCCGAGTAGTTTTAATTAATTTATATTGTTGTGGTGGATTTATCGCAATTCTTATGGGGTAGTCGCGATATTTTGGCACTTTCGCTTGTTTGGCACTTTCGTTATACATGCACGTTAACCTAAATTTTATTATATACTTTCCATTACCCCAATACTGCGTCCTATTGTCCAGCAGAAAGAGCATCCATCACTGACTGTACCATGGACGCCATTGCAAACCAAATCAAGAGTTTGGCTTCAGGTGCCGACAAGGCTCAATGCAAGGCTATCCTTGTCTCCTTGCGTGAGATGTCTGATTCCATTGAGACTCCCCCGGAAACCATACAATGACTGGTATATTTGGTGAGTTCCGTTAGAAGTTGACTCGCGTAAGGAACTACTGGTAAGTAATGTTGAATTAACAACTTATTCTAGGCATTGCCACTCACCGCAATTCGTATTGGGATTGACCTAGACCTGTTTCAACTT
Organism: Pseudogymnoascus destructans; assembly: GCF_001641265.1. Taxonomy (NCBI): domain Eukaryota; kingdom Fungi; phylum Ascomycota; class Leotiomycetes; order Thelebolales; family Thelebolaceae; genus Pseudogymnoascus; species Pseudogymnoascus destructans. The sequence goes on along the minus strand of NW_020167540.1, from coordinate 566,841 downwards.
TTGGTGAAAGACAAAACGCTGGCGTCTGTGATCGACTTATCCACTAAGACTGGGGCGGCACCAGTCCTTCTAGGTGACTATTCCAGTATCTCTTCAAATTTCAGAGATATAAAGCTAACTAATTGACCTTGTTATAGCCCGTATCCTTCGCTACTTAGCTTCAATAGGAATTATCAAGGAAACAGGAAAGGACACTTTTACATCGAATAACATCACTGAAGCAGTTGCTCTTCCCAGATTGGCGGGAGCTCTTTACAACTAGTAAGTGCAATCATTCCGTAGATTCATCATATTCTGATTCATTATCTAGCTTTTACACCACTTATCCGGTTTGGTCAGTTCTGCCAAATTTCCTCAAAGAACACAAATACCAGGATGTGGAGGAAAACACTGATACCGCACTGCAAAAAGCGTTCAACACAGAGCTGCCATTTTTCACCTGGATGCTGACTCAGCCTAAAACACTGGCACACTTTAACCAGTACATGTCTGTCCATCATACGGGCAAACACTCATGGCTTGAAGTTTATCCACTGGAGGAGAAGATTGAAGGGCTTAAGCCAGAGCAAGTGTTTTTTGTGGATGTTGGTGGTGGAATTGGTACTCAGTCAATTGCTCTGCGTAAGAAACACCCTGAGTCATTTTGGAAGATACGCCAGATACCGTTGCACAAGCTGTTGCATACCCAGATGCAGTGTGGGTAATAGTTTCGCAGTTTCACAGTTTCACAGTCCGTTTCGCAGTTTGTAGTTCAGTTCATAGATTCCTATTAAACAGTCCATCTGGTTTCGACCTCCTGAAAACTGTGAAACTGTTGGTTTATTAGTCAGTTTAAGACACTTTCATTATGCTTAAGAAATATAGTGGAGTTTTAGTTATTAAGCCCCTTTTCAGTTATTGAGGTTCACTTCTCACAGTCATTGATTCAAGATGTCTTCTCAGTCTTCTGCTGTATTATCTGATCTTCTGAGTGATGATTTTGACAAGGAAGAATCGAAACCTTCTACTCCTACTTCTGGACACCAATCACGCTCACATTCACGGTCATGTAAATGACACGCCTGTATGTCCTGGGTATGGGATCACGTTCCTGATACAGAAGAAGGGCAAGCTTGTATTTGGACTAATGATAGTGGCCGTTCTGTATGGAAGTGTAAGTTCTGCCCTCAGACTTATATGGAATCTGGAGGAACCAAAAACATTGCCCGACACCTAAAAGGTCATAATATCTATGAAGAACAGACACATTCTCTAGCTGTAGAAGCCACTATTCGCCATGCCTTCAAAAGAGGTGAAGAAGCATCACATTCACGCCGGCGCCTTAATTCTAATGATGGAACTGGAGATCAGCTGGACCCTGGAACTCTGGAACAACTCTTTGTGAAATGGATTACCTCTTGCAATATCTCCTTCCGGATGGTGGAAAGAGATGAATTCCGGGCCCTTTTACAGTATCTAAATCCTAATATCAACACCTGGTTGCCTGCTACACACAACACAATTCACGGTTGGATTATGAGGACCTTTCAACAAGAAAAGGAATATACTAAACTTGCCCTTCAATCAGTACTGTCTTCCATCCTCTTTACCTTGGATCTCTGGAGCTCACAAAACTCGCACGCCTTACTTGGTATCGTCAGTCATTTTACTGATGAACACGGGAAACTCCGGTCTTTAGTTCTGGGTCTTCCGGAGCTTCAGGGTGAACACAGTGGAGAGAACATGGCTTCAGTGTTTATAGACCTTTTAGAAGACTACCAAGTTGCTTCGAAGGTTGGATATATGATGACAGACAATGCAGACAACAATGATACTATGATGGAGCACCTCTCAGCTGGTATACTTTATTTCCTTTATTGTTTTCCATCTTAAAGATCCAAGTTATAGCTAATACTTATTTGGACAGCTCTTCAGGAACAACACAATCTCACCTACGATCCTCTTCATTACCGATTGCGATGCAATGGACATATCATCAACCTAGCTGCTCAATCCTTTCTCTTCAATACTGAAACTGAAACCCTCAAGCGATTACTGGTGAGCAATTCTCTTTCTGTTCCCTTTGCTAGAATGACTACTAATAAATGACTTGTACCTTAGGCGCACGTATCTATTACATGCGTAATATCCTACACGACTTCCCTGACGAAAAATGTATCACAATTCTGAAGAATACCGCAGCTGCTTTAGCTCCAGGCTCAGTTATTCTCATCGATGAGATGGTCATTCCTTGTAAGGACACAGGGCACCCAGCTCACAGTAATAGCATATGAGAGTGCGAGTCGGAGGCTAAACGGATGCTATCCTATAGGTCTACTACGAAGGATACAAAAAAGATGAAGAGAGGAACCCCCGTTGGGTCAATCTCCTTAAGTACCCGCAGTGTTGCTAGTAGTTCAAACAGTTCAGTTCAGTTCAAATTTGAGGCTGAACTGAACGCCCCACAATATGAAAATGCGTGAACTGAACTGAACGCCCCACTTTATGGTATTGAACTGAACTGAACTGAACTGAACTGAACGAACGCCAGTTCATTAAAACTATTTTGCTGTCATCTAGGAACCTGCAAGCCAAGTAGTGCAATGGCTTCCACAGCTCTTTAGACATTCTAATGCCTCAATGGTCTCTGCGCCTAGCCTATTTCTTCTCTCTGTAACTGTAATTCCTGCACCTGAAAACAGACGTTCTGGCTCTGCTGACATAGCTGGTATTGACAATATATCAAATGCCATAACTGATAGATTTGGATACGTTGCACTGTGTAGGCTCCATCCACCAAGTGATAGAATCCACCTCAACGGGACAACAAACCCCTTGGCAATATCGTGAATATTCATCAACTATAGGTGCTTGTCTTGCCTTCTCAGTTCTCCACTTTGCAAACCCAGTCTTTGGCGTGAGCGGAGTTATTGGAAGTATAACTTCTGTACTTTTGTACTGAGATTGCCAAAAGTCCTGCACTGTCTTCTTTGCATCCGCTACCCAGATAGGGTCCCAGTTGTCTTCGAAATAGCTCCATTTTTGACTTGGAATGAGAATCATTGCTGCAATGTATACAGGGCTTCGATCTGTAAGGCTATAGTACTTATCCAGCTTTGCCCAGCCAGAGTTAATGCAAGGAATCATAAATGAATCTGAAGCGTAGGTTGTCTTGCCATCTTCAAGCTTCTCTAATATATAATCCATAGATGGTAGGACTCTTTCCAAAGTGGCACTACGGCCTTCTGTAGCTTTTGTAGCTTCATAAAAGTCTCCAAGAAACCCATGAATGTTACTTAAATTAGCCCAATCAGAACTAGACAATACATCGCCTACTAAATCACCTCCTACTTGAAAGCAATATAGGTCGATAGCAGGTTTAACGTCTTCATGAAGAGCTGAAGTTATCATTGAAAACCAAGAGTTCCACCGTGTCGTATTGTCTCGAAGTAATCGACGTCCTTGACTGAGTTTCTGAAAGGCTAATCGCCGTTGTGGAGACCTTTGAATATAAACTACAATGTTATGTAACTTTCCAAGAGGGCCTTTTCGACGCCAAGTCTCCATTTCGAGCTGTGTAGGAATATACGAAGAACTTAGGTTGTTTGTCTCTGAAAGAGCTTCATCTTCAGTTGAGAAAAGAAAAGCCTGAGCTGTAAGATTGATAATGTGGCCATTGCAGCGAAGACGGTGTTGCTTTGCATTATATGGAATATGGCGCTCCTCTAAAGCTATACTAGTGTTAATATTAATAGTATAAATATAGGAGAGAGTACTAACTAGCTAAAAGACTCTGCATCATCGTCTCGTTGTTTTCTGCATTATCCATCATAAAATACCCAACTTTACTTGCAATTCCAAACTCATCAATCACTTTTAGAATGAGCTGTGATTGGTTTGCCCCTGTATGCCGACCTTCTAATTCTCGTAGCGCTAGAACTGACTCTCAAAGCTGACCATCTTCTGCAAAGTAATGGGCTATTATTCCAAGTAGAGCGAGGGAGTTTGTTGACGTCCACAAATCAACTGTAAAATGAACCTTTGAAATAGCCCCATGGACAGCTTGTTGTACTCGACGTTTCTCTACACGAAAGGACTCCATAGTCCAGTTACGCACAGTTTCATGGTTAGCTGGAAGTGCACTCTCAGCTTCTGGGTTTAGAAACATAAGAAGCTCTCGGAATTCTGGCCTTTCTGACATTCGTAGAGGAAGAGAACAGCGTGCAATCCATCATATAAAGAGCTGTTGAAAAGTTGCAATATCAAAAGACGTGTCAAGCTTACGACGCTTCGTGTAAAGCAAGGCCTCTTGACCTCGTTCAAAAGCCTCTGCAATTGACATGGTTTGTGCAAGCAACTTAGTCCCTTCCTTTGGATCCGTAATAGAGTGACACTTTAACAAGTGCTTCTTTGGGCCTCTCGTTCCACCTGCCTCATGATACTCCTTCTTGCAAATCCCACAATGCCAAACAATCACTTGTTGACCATTGAAGTATACTGTATTTGGATCACCTGGCATATGCGACCAGATAAAGGAAGTGCGAGAGCGCTTCTGGTTTGAAGTAATGGAGCTGAGTTGTGATGATGAAGATTGACAATCAAGGCCTGAGCTAGTAACATCTTGGTTTAATAACTTAGATTGTATACTAGGTGGTAGTGATTGCTCAGTTGAAGCCTGTGACGACATTTTGGTAACTTATCAAATGTAACAAAATTGCGCCCGTGAGCATCCAAAAGTCCCGGGGAAAAAACAATTCAGCGCTAAAAGCTATGGTAATATATTATGTCTGGCCCACTATTAACCCCCCAAGAACTGTCAGTTCATTCAGTTCAAAACAGTCAGTGCGGACAACTTGAACTGAACGCCCCACTATATGAGAACTTGTGAACTGAACTGAACGCCCCACTTATAAAAGCCGAACTGAACTGAACTGAGCCGATTTGAACTGATGAGCCGATGAACTATTAGCAACACTGAATACCCGAAACGGGTCCGACTCGGATAACCTGCCTTCACCCTCACCACGTGACCGTGACTTGTCCGACTCAGATACCTTCCGTCACTGAGGGAGAGGAACCCCCGTTGGGTCAATCTCCTCAAGTACCCGAAACTGGTCTGACTCGGATAACCTGCCTTTACTCTTATCATGTGACCATAACCTGCCCGACTCAAATGATGGCCACATTTGCAGCAGTGGAGCGAACCCAGGAGCAATGGCACAACTTGGTTGAGGCGGCAGGGCTGAAGATCACCAAAATATACCTTTACGATGGCAATGTAGGCGACAGTGTTATTGAAGTGGTGAAAGAGTGAAAACAAAGCTAGATATCTAAAAAAACTCTAGCTAAATACACTGTTATTGTCATAATCTAAAACACAGTCTTGGAATAGTGTGTCAACACCCGTAAAGAAGGTGAGCATAGCGACGGCAGTGCCTTCAGCTCGATGTGTGACAAAGCAATAGCCAACTTAGATCTTTGCACAGCCCCTTTTGACTGCCAGGAATCACAAGAAAAGCTAAATGTGTAAGGACACAGGGCACCCAGCTCACAGTAATAGCATATAGGAGTGCGAGTCGGAGGTTAAATGGGTGCTATCCTATAGGTCTACTATGAAGGATACAAAAAAGATGAAGAGGGAACCCCGTCAGTAGGTTTCCCTCAATACCTGAAACGGGTCCGACTCGGTTGGACTGCCGTTGTCCTTCACACGTGACCGCCACAGGTCCACATCTGTTGTAATATGTCACATAATCTCAGCACCACTTCCCCACAATTTCAGGCAGCAATAGATAGACAGGAATACACACGCATATTACTCAACAGTTATGAGCCCGGAGCAACTCCAAGACGCATTTTGAAGCCTATAGAAACCCGAACGGACCAAAATCAAGTCCTGTGTCCTGGAGTCGAAAAAACCATCATTATGGCGACCCTACAGAAGGCGGGGGTGGTCCTCACAAGCCCTAGAGACTGGGACGAGTGGATAGAGACTATCAAAACTGCTTCAATGAAGGCAGGAGTATGGGGGTATATCGATCCATCAATCGAGGACCCTCCTACACTCCTACAGCCCGTTCGACCTATTCCTGAGTTCGTACGGAGTGCCACGCAAGCTGGTGGTGGTGTTACTGCTCAAACAAGACCTGGAGTGTCAACAAGAGCTTCAGGTAGCCAGACCATCCAACCTTCAGTAGAAGGCCAACAGCAATTAACGCCAATTATGTACGCATCTCTTACAGAAGATCAGAAGGAACAGCTTCGAAACCTACAAGCTGATTTCCAATATGAGCGCAAGGTGTGGGAAAAGCAGGAGGAAGCAATTCAGGGGCTTCGCTCTAAGATCCAAGAAACCATCAAACGCGACTTCATACCCTATACCTACAATTGCGATACTCCGTATGATATGCTTAGAAAGGTACGAGACCAGTTCGCACCTACTCAAAGAGCTAGAATCAGAGAATGGAGACTAGAATGGCAAAAGGCTGCAAAAATGCAAAGAGGCAAGGACCTTGAAGACTGGCTCCTAAACTGGGAGAATGTATACACTCAAGGCCGTACGCTACAGGCAACAGAGGTTATCGACCCTCACGACGCTATCTATACCTTCCTTGATGCAATAGGACCTTGCGAATTCCGAGGACCATGGAAACACAAGCTAGAGAAGCAGACAAAGTCGTACGAATTTGAGGAGGTCCTACGACAGTATAGAACCAACCATAGGCAAGAGAGATTCACCCAGAAACCTAGGGGGGAACATGGAGTTTTCGCACTACAAGAGGATGACAATAGCGACCTACAGCCAACGCTCCAAGGCCGTACGAACAACCTACAACAAGGTCAGCAAGGTCAGAGAGGCAGAAAACAGAAAAATCAGGCTCGACTAGACTGCCCTTACGGAACAACACACAAGTGGCGGGACTGCCTCTATGTGATGAAGTCAAAGCGTACGAGGCAATGGCGCCCAAATAAAGAGATTGAAGTTAAAGTAGAGGCCTATATAAGTGACAAACCAGGATTCCAGTACGTTATCCAAAAGGCAGAAGAACAGAACAATTTCAACAACCCGAATGGAGTACAATCCCGTACGAATACAGATCCACCTATGTCTTTCACTACAGTCTTCCAAGTCTCCCAAGGACTAAAGCCGAAAACCTCAGCCTATGAGCTCTCTAAAAGCATAATTCTCGACTCTGGAGCTACAATTCACGTCTGCAACGACCGTACGAGGTTCTACAATATCCAAGAATGTCAAGATAATAGCTACCTCTTAGCTGGAGACCAAAGGGTGAAGATTGAAGCGTTTGGGTCTGTAGATATTACAGTCCAAAACGGGGAGGATAAGAAGTCTCTACGGACTATCACCCTTACAGATACAGCTCTCGTTTCATCCTTCCACACTTCAGTCGCTTCTCTTAGACGATTCATCCAAAAGGGAGTTCATTGGAATACCGCCGCACAAGGACTTACGTATGGAGATCAACCGTTCTGCAACACTCCAATGCTTCATGGACAATGGGTTCTTGAATACATCAAAAATGCCTACCCGAGCTGTTTATAGCACTCAGGATCAACAGGACAACGTTGTCCTATCTTCGTACGGACCTCGTAAGGACCTAAAAGGCACTGCAAAGGAATGGCATAACCGCATGGGACACCTAAACCAAAACGCCATTAGAAAACTCCAAGAGAAGACCGCTGGAGTTATCGTCACAGACCTAGACTCGTACGATACTCAGTGCGAAGTATGCCGACTTACGCATGCTACAAGGCAGATTTCTAGAAGATCTACACCACGCTCAAAAGTGCCATATGAGAAGGTCCACCTTGACCTAATCCAAATGCCAGAGGCATACGATGGCAGCACACAAGCCTTACACTTCCTATGTGATAATTGCCGCATGAACCACGTCTATACTATAAAGGATAAAACACAAGGAACGCTCCTACAGACGATTAAGGACTTTGTGAGCTACGTACAGAGAAGATGGGGGTTCCAAATCCGTATATTCCACCTAGATGGTGAAGCCTCACTTGGAAATGAATGGGAGGGTTGGATTAAGGACGAAGGATATGAAATCCACATCTCTCCACCCTATACAGCAGAGCCGAATGGAGGAATAGAGAGGTCAGGCCGTACGATAATCACACGATCACGCGCACTTAAAGAATCAGCCAACTTACCAGAAGGAATGTGGCCTGAGATTTTCAAAACAGCAGGGTACCTCATAAACCGCTCACCATCGTCAGTCATAAACGATGAGACCCCGTACGGACTTCTACTCCAGTCCTTACCTACAGAGAGCCAAAAGCCAGAGCTACTTAAGCCATTACTCTGTCATATTCGCGCTTATGGCTGTAGAGCCTATGCCCTTATTCTAAACAAGCCAAAGCTTGAGAGGATACAGAGGAACGCCCAAATAGGCTACCTAGTTGGCTATAACTCTACAAACATATTCCGCATTTGGGTTCCGCAACTTAAAAGGGTTATAGTTACAAGAGACATTACCTTTGATGAGACAAAGGCTTATGACCCTTCGTACGAGGCTCAGCTTGTCCAAACAGAGCTCGAAAAGACAGTTCAGGTCATTGAAATACCAGATATTCAAGATCAAGAAGATGAGGAGTTTGAGGGGGAACAACAGCCTCAGAACGGGACAACAATTCCGTACAAATCAGAGGCAACAAACACCTCCTCTCCTCAAGAAGAGCCGCCTACTCAGAAGGACCACGGAGCTACAGAGCTACAGGAACAACTTCAAACGCCTGAAATGACACCGGAACGCCCTGAGGACACTGTACGAAGACACGACGTCTACCTAGCTACAATAGCGATACCAGAAGCAAAGCTAAGCTTACACCAAGCTTTCCTAGTAGGAACGGAGTTCAATCGACAGAGCATACACCGTACGGACCTACCAGCTGCTCCAAAGTTCTGGAATCAACTCCAAACTCATCCACATCGAATAGGATTCCAAGCTGCAGCTGCAAAGGAAATAGGAGACCTTCGAAAGCATAGAACGTTCACATCTGTCAACGACAGCTCCGTACGGAACTTTGTGATACCCCTTATGTGGGTTTTCACATACAAATTCAATGACAATGGCTACCTTCTTAAATATAAGGCTAGACTTGTTGTAAGAGGCGACCTACAACGCTATTCTATCCATGATGAGACGTACGCAGCTACGCTTGCTTCGAAAACCTTCCGAGCCTTAATGGCAATCACAGCCTACTTTGATTTGGATACACAACAATTAGATGCTATAAACGCATTCACAAACAGCCGTATTGATGAGGAGGTCTACGTACGGTGTGCAGACGGCTACCAGGAGCAAGGAAAATGCTGGAAACTTAACAGGGCACTCTATGGACTTCGAAGGTCCCCCTTACTCTGGTTTCGAGACTTCTCAGAGACACTCAAGGCTCTAGGCCTCGTACAGGTCCCAGAAGCACAGTGCCTCTTTGTATCTTCAAAGATTATTGTCTTCTTCTATGTTGACGATATTTGCATCCTTAGCCATCCTAGCCACAAAATGGAGGCAACACAGTTCCGTACGAGACTGATGGAAGCGTATGAGTTTCGAGAAATAGGAGAACTTCAATGGTTCTTAGGCATAAGAATTGTGAGGGACCGCACCCAGAAAACCCTATGGCTGTGCCAGGACTCCTATATCGACAAGATCACAACTACGTACGGAGTAGCCTCTATTCGATCCACCCGAACGCCAATGGTTACAGACAACCTAACCCAATTTGACGGCCAGGCAGATAAGCAACAAATCCATCTTTACCAACAGAAAGTAGGATCAGCAAACTACGCAGCAGTCGTAACGAGACCTGATATAGCCCGTACGACACAGAAACTATCGGAATTTCTCATCAATCCAGGCCCAGACCACATGGCTGCAGTCGACAGACTTCTACTCTACCTTAAGGATACTAAGACCCTAGCTCTTCAGTTTGGACCTAATATTCAAGAGGCTCGCTTTCAATGCTCTAGTGACGCTTCGTACGCAGACTGCGAATCAACAAGAAAGAGCACAGAGGGTTATTTGTTTACCTTATTTGGAGGGTGTAACGCTGACTTCTAAATGATAGAAGACACAGAGGTTCTCTTGCGTAAAGGTTTACTTATCAGAGGAGGCAGGGGATCAGACACAAAGGCTTCAAGTAACACGTTACTAGTATATAACAAATACTGTATTGAGTTGAGCACGAAGCTCCTATCTAAGGAAATACTATCTACTTATATAGTGGCGTCGTGCCTAGTGGACTCTTGGGAACTCACTTGAGTCCTCAGAGTCCTGGACTCTTAGGACTCTTCTCATCATCCTGCGAGTCCATCACGTGCCTAGTGGACTCCTGGGAACTCACTCGAGTCCTCGGAGTCCTGGACTCTTAGGACTCTTCTCATCATCCTGCGAGTCCGTCACGTGATACTTTCGGAACTACTATTCCCCGCTGCCCCTCCAGATACCAGGGCCGGTCTCATGCGACCTCCCTCCTTCCTGTCCTGTAGTTGGCCAGCCTTCTTGTTCCGTCGTAACAGAGGGGCAATAGACTGGCGCTGTTCAAAGCAGAAGACTGTGTCAACCTCTACAACAGAGGCAGAGCTTCTAGCTTTGTCCCACAGTGCGAAACAGCTCTATTGGTGGCAGCGTTTTTTTAACACAATCAAACTCGATCTAAACGAGCAATACTCACTTAATTGTGATAATTTGCAGACCGTACGGATCTTACTTAAGGAGTCTCCAAAGCTAGTTACAAAGCTGAAGCATATTGACGTCCACTCACATTGGTTAAGACAGGAGGTTGAGCATCGGAACCTCAATATTAAGTGGATAGCTACGTACGAGATGCCAGCAGACGGCTTTACTAAGGCCCTACCCCATCAGAAGCACAAGGAGTTCATTAAACATTTGAACCTTGTAGACATAAAGCATCTCCTATAGGAGTGCATACATACAACACAACCCCGTACGAAGCACTGGCTACCTTTGTACTATGGAAAGCAGCCCCCTAGACCAAAGAGTCTAGTCTTCTACTTCACTAACTGAAAAGTGAGGCAAGACAAGAATAGCTAATGGATGAGTTCCGTACGGAGGTAGAATTCTCAAAAGCACCAAAGCCACCTACAGTTACACCTAGTTTTACTATGTGTTCTTATTTCAACTTTCCCAATGGAATACCTTGGGAAATAATAAACATACACTCATTTGGAAGACTACACAACTCCGTACGACATAGATGCAATATATGCATGGAGATTTCACATTCATTTTTCGAAATTCCAAACCCATTTCAACAAAGGGGGGAAGGCAGACAAGAGCAGGAGAAATCCCTGACTTTTACTATACAAAAACAGGAGAATCACCCATTTTCCCACACTCACAACTACGTACGGACCTGTCACATTAAAATTGCAGAGAAATCCACTGTCATTTAGGCCTCATTCACAACCGAGAGCACCAGAACCCGAGAGCACCAGAACACCGAGAGCACCAGAACACCGAGAGCACCAGAACACTGAGAGCACTAGGGCGTACGGAAATTACCCACGAAGCTGAGCAGCAGCTTCTTCATCAATAGCTTTCTGTCGCACGGGTGCCAGATCTTTTCCCAGCTTTGGGAGATGGCGGAGGTGGTGGCGTGGCAGGTCTCCAAGTTTTCTTGTGGCCTACTATGTGTTAGTGTCGTACGCAGCATAGGAATCAACAGAAAGGTACAAACTTACTCAAGGAACAAGCAGCTGACTTGTGCTTCATTGCACAGTTACCACAGGCTCCTTCCTGCAGCTCGCCATAGTGATGGCAGGCAGAGAAGAAGGGACGAGCCCAAGCACTGCCCCGATCGTGTACACACTGGTCACAGCCAGCATCCATGTCTCCTACAGCCTGGATGTACCAAGCCGTTGTCTGTTGTGGGTGGTCAGACTCCACCACACCAGCAACACCGTACGGACGGGCCAATTCCACGCCAACCACAATTGGGGGTAGGGATGGTATTTTGACCCTCTCATACTCCGGCAAGTCATCATGGAGGTCAGCCCTGATCTCAACCAGAGCCATGTCTTGAGGCTTGATTTCACCAATAAACAGTCATTGTGAGTCACGTACGGAGCTGTGCGAGAGTGGAAAGTTGGTGCTTGGTAGTGGCGGAGGTGGGGGTAGAAAAAGGTTGTTGGCCCAGAACTCCACGGATTTGCCTGCGAGCCTTCCTACTTAGTATGCGGTACTGGGATACATGGGGGGGTGTTGTAATATGTCACATGATCTCAGCACCACTTCCCCGCAATTTCAGGCAGCAATAGATAGACAGGAATACACACGCATATTACTCAACAACATCAGTGTTGGGAGTAGGGACGTGCGCTATGGAATACGGTGGCCTTTTGGCCGTGAAAATGATCGTTCTGGAATACCGACCGTCGAAGTCTCAGGACGGGTTTCGGGTTGGGTCGTGATGCACACTCTGCTTCACCAACAGAACCTGGTGTATACTGGGTAGGCTGCGCACTACTCGCTCAATACTCGGCTCACTCGCTCAGTGGGTTACTCAGCTGGGTGAGTAGCTGAACCTTTTACTCGACTCGGTGAGTGAGGTCAATACTCAGTTACTCTGTAAAAACCCGGTGAGTACTCGGCTATCACGTGTAAGATTTATGCATCATGTGAACAGTCCCTCATACGATTAATACTGTTTTATGGTTAAGTTAAAGTATTACATCTATTAGCATCACTCTCGCCATCTCTAGTAAGCTGTGAGAACGAATCATGTATATTCCTCTATCTAAGTACCATGATTATCAGAAGATTATTAGAACGCTATTATCTATTATATATGCTTAAGAACATCCCTCCACCTTGCTTGATGAGGCCGGCCAGACCTACTAATACCTAAAGTATTTATAGGGTCTTGATGAGGATCCTCGACTGAGCGGAACGAGCTATGAGTCAAGATAACTGTGTATAGAACTTGTTCATAAAATGTCTCTTGTGTGAGAATATGATCTTATTATAGGTATTAACCTACATAATTCTGGTAATAATCTGGTAATCCTTACTTGTTGAGGTTGCATTTGATTGATTCGCATTTGATAGAGACTATCCTTCCCATCTGTGACTTCTTTTTGCAAATGTCTGATGCAAGATGTGTTGCCATAGACTTTGGGCCAGCAGACTTGATTGCAGGATGCGTAAGGGCCTTCGAACAATAAGTACAAATAACACATGGTTCTCCAGAAAGCCGGTCTGCTCCTTGGTGATAACTTCTCCAGTATTGAGAACTCCAGTTGGTTGAATCCCATGCAATCTTCATAAGGAGTTTTGTAGTATGATCTGAGTGTTGTTCATACCATCGTGATAGCTTCCACCACTCAATGAATATATCGTGTGTATCCTTAGTCCATTTGACGAATTGGTTTAACTTGCCAATATATTCAAGGCCTGCAGGGACTTTGTAAGGATGCCTGTCCCTCAGTGATGGAAAGGATCTGAGTCGGGCAGGTTACGGTCACATGATAAGAGTTAAGGCAGGTTAGCTGAGTCGGACCCGTTTCGGGTACTTAAGGAGATTGACCCAACGGGGGTTCCTCTCTTCATCTTTTTTGTATCCTTCGTAGTAGACCTATAGGATAGCATCCGTTTAGCCTCTGACTCGCACTCTCATATGCTATTACTGTGAGCTGGGTGCCCTGTGTCCTTACAGACTTGATTTAATGAGGATAGTCGTTGAGAAGACGGAAAAGAGTCTGAGAATACTGTCAGAATCAAACAACTCTGAGTATTGAGATGGCATTTGGCAAATTGCTCGATTATCAGAAGGTTACCAGAAGTCTGGCTACGATGAAGTACTTAAATACCTGGTTTTCCAACGCGAAAGGTACTCCAGCGCTATAACTTTAGCAACTCAAGTTCTCCTCTACTCTAGCTCCAGGAACAACATATCCTGTGCAGCTGATACCTTAGCCCACTTTTTCTTATCAAACTTCTTAGAGTAGACAAGTAAGAACGCCTCTTTGAAGCTAGAACTATGAGTGGATATTTGCAACCATCCATTGTCGACAAGATTGTAAGACTTTGGGTACCACTGCACAGGTCCTGGTAATTAGGCCCACTTTCCAAACTGCCTGCTCGTACAAACAGAAATATTTATGTGGTGGGATAACCTCGTGAAAAGTGCTATAATAAACAATTAGTATTGCCAGAAGATTGCTAGGATGATCAGAGACGTACCCTTCCTCTACATCAATCCACGGCATATACTCAAAGAGACGCTCAGGCTTCTTTCTCAGCTTTCCAGCCTTTCTCGTATATGAGTGGATACAGCTATCCCAGAAATGTTGCCACTTGCAGAAATTGGACTCTTCATGGGCCTATCAACTATTAGTATCACCAGAAGATTACCAGATTATGAGGTAGCATACATCAATGTGCGCTTGAGTTAAGAGAGCCTGGGTGCTAGTGATCTCTTCATCGGAAAGCTCATCTGGTAGAACAGCCTCGTCATTTAAAATATCTCGCGCTGTAACATAAGCTCCAACTCCAAATCGTCTTCAACCTCAGTATCCTCCCATTCGCTGTTATGATTGTCATCGATTGGAATACTTGAGATACCCTCAAATGCAGCAAGCTCAGACAGAAGTTGTTTGGGCAGAGTAGATGGTGGGGCTTGTGGAGAAGAAGAGGCGCTAATATTCTTGACTTTCTGATTCGCAATGCAAGATGCATGGGTACCCTTCTCAGTCCTGTTTATAGTTAGATTGAGGCTACCAGAGATTACCAGAAGGAACTTACCGAACACAAATACGCTCAACCTTCAATTCATTCTGTAGACGTGTCTTGTCTTCAGTAGAGGCAGCGATATACTTTGTGTAATGACACAGGGCACCCAGCTCACAGTAATAGCATATGAGAGTGCGAGTTGGAGGCTAAAAGGATGCTATCCTATAGGTCTACTACGAAGGATACAAAAAAGATGAAGGGGGAACCCCGTTAAGTTTGTTTCCTTAAGTACCCGAAACGGGCCCGACTCGGTTATCCCAACCCTAGCCCTGAACCTTCCACCGCAACAGGTCCGCATCGACCCTGAACCCTACACCCTTACTGTCCCCCACTATAGTGTAACTCGCTATGTCCTCCTCTACTGGTCCGAAACCACACCGAGTCGGATTTCATGCTTGTGGTGACCGTAACAGCTCTGAGGCGGGTTCTTCGAGTATCTAGGTAAGGAGGCATCCTTACACTTTGCAGACTTATATAACTTCTTTAAGTAGTAGCTCAGATCAGCATGGTCAGCCTTGAGTGCTAAGTGAACAGCCTTCTCATCTTCAGTAAGGTTGGAGACGCAGTTGCGAGCTTTGATAGTATTCGCATTAGTGGAGAGTTCTTCATGTGCCTTGAGTTTCGCCATACTAACTAAACACGTGATTAGCAGAGATCTCCAGAAGTTCTGGCTATAGAATCAAGATAATAAACTTAGTTGAAGTCCTAGTGAAGAGGTAAAGGCTCAAAAGGGAAGAAGAATGTGTAGATCGGAGAGTAACCAAGGAAGGTGGTTCTAAGGTCGTGGTTATTTTAAAGTTGCAAACAAAAATATTTGTGAAGGAATATTCACCTACAAAGAATTACTGTTCCAAAAACAACACCACAATGCGCACCTTCATATAAAACACATACCTTTCAACCTCTACCTCTTTACTATACTCTTCTTCTGCAATATTCTTTCTACAAACTCACTGTAAGTACACATATCTTTTGATCTACTTCTTTATCTTGTGTTTACTTTACTAACTCACCTTGATATTAGCAAATGACTCGTACCAAGCAAACTGCTAGGAGATCAACTGGCGGCATAGCACCAAGGATGCCACTTGGATTACGGGCTGGCTCTGGGCTTGGCGGAAAGGGACAGGAAAAGGCTGTGGGCACAGCAAGAAAAGCTCCAGTTTGCTCATCTCAAGCTAGCAACAATCATGCTCAGAAGGCCACGCGCTGCACAAAGTCTAGTAAGAGGATTACCAGAGGATTACCAGAGGATTACCAGAACTCTCTAATAAACATATAGGCACCAAGGCTCTCCGCGATATCAGAAGACAGCAACTTGATACTAGCTCCCATTCCAGCGTCTTGTTAGGGAAATCACAGAAGACTTCAAGTCCAATCTTCGCTTCCAGCAATCTGCTATCCTAGCTCTTTAGGAAGCTGCTGAATGCTTCCTCATTCGAGAATTTGAGAGTATGATGTTTAAACATAGTGACAGGGACATACTAACAGTTATAGTGACAAACCTCCTCGCTATTCATGCGAAGAGAGTGACAATTCAGGCAAAGGGTATGATATTGGTTCGGCGTTTGCAGGATATGATGTTTAAGCTGTGGGCTTAATCGATGGAAATGTCTCTCACCCAGGAATGAAGGTCAGATGAGTTCTGGTAACCATCTGGTAACCTGGTACCTAAAGGCCAAAGGTTATAGTGTGGAATAGGACATCAACAATATGGGAATGGAGTTGGAGTTATGGCGTCTTGATCAATGAAGTCGCACCCCGTTTTTAACATAAGTAATGGCTAATCAAACACGTGATATAACTGAGTTGCCAAGACCCATACTAGGTACTCAGCAAGTGAGTAATCCTCATTCAACAATACTCGGGACATGAGCGAGTAACTCAGCTGGGTGAGTAAAAATTCTACTACTCGACTCGTGAGTACCCAGTGCGCAGCCTAATACTGGGTTTCGGCCCCATATTCTGCTTCCTTACGAAGCCTACAAATACTGTATGTAGGACCATTAGATAGTGTAGAAATTCAATCGATCTATTTATTCTATATACTGTATTACCTGAAGCCTCCTGTTCCGTTGTGCCGTTGTGAGAATTTTTGGTTACCGGAGAATACCACCCGATTTTGGGTGTGGATCCCCGGTTCCCATAATCACTTCGAACAATCAGCACCGAGCCTGGTTAGTACGACGTGGTGACCGTAACAGCCCCGAGTTGGGTCCTTTGAAGGTCTGAGGGATGAGGCATCCTTACAACTCCGAGGCACATTTGAACGCCGATCAAGGAAGCTGCCACGTTAAATATTGAACAAAAGTAGACCAGAAGCAATGTCCATGGCAAATATATGAAAGCTTTACAAGACACAAAATCAGCACATCTTCGACAAGATAGTTGTGATCTATGGCTATGACGGCAAACTTCTATCATAATCTAGCCCATCCCTGAGATTGCACCATTAACAGAACTGATCTATTCTTTGACGTCAATCAGATCTGGATCCACGTTCAGATCAAGGTTGATCTCTTCTGTTCTCCTCCTCAGTATGAGTTTCATGCCTGGGTTAGTCATGTGGGCAGTCTCATTTTGAAAGAACTTTGGCATCGTGTCTTCTTGGTCGAGTTTCCAATCGTATTTCAGAATCATGTGTGCTAGGGCAATCTTCAGCTCGCTGCTAGCAAGGAACCGTCCCGGACATGCATGGTTCCCGTGTCCTATGAGATTTGTCAACATTAGCATCTATCCAGATTGACACTGTAGGTGAAAGGGGTAGGAATTTAGTCAGGCCATACCGAAACCAAACATGTCCGCAGAGGTGGAAACATATTGGTAAGCACCGTTGGGATTGCCTTCGCGCAGCTTGAGAAACCGGTAGGCGTCAAATTCATCGGGATTTTCATAGATCTCAGGGTCTCGGAATCTTCCTGCGACCATGAGACGAGTGCCTACTGGTAGGACTGTACCATCGGAAAGAGTAAGGCGACGCATAACTTTCCTGTTCATGGAGACTGAGATAGTGTCAGCATCATACATAATGATATAGGGTCGTGTTAAATCATTCTCACCATCGCTGGGCTGTCAAAAGATATTATGTCAGTAACTTGGCATAGCTCATTTGCAACTGAACGGCAGATCTCACCGGATGCAGTCGTTGCGACTCCTTCAAGAAGCTGTCCATTAGCTTCATCTTGATCAGCGCTTGCTTGGACCACCCTCCTATGCTCAATGCCTCAATGATCTCTTGACGGAGCGGGGGGATGATTTCGGGATAAGTCACAAGATCCAATAGGGCTATTGTCAGTGCTTCTGTCGTGGCATGAATTGAGGCAACCGTAAGAGAGAGCTGAGCCGCGACATAATCAACTTCCTTTCCACCAGCCATCTCGACCATCCACCCAATGGCGTCTGATACCTTTGCCGGCTTGCCACCCGAGGCCAAAATTATCTGGGCTCGAATCTTCCTCCTCTCTACCTCGGTATTGATGATCTGCTTGGCATCGGTATAATGCCGTTCTGGAGTTCTTGTAAGTAACAATGTAGGAAATAGCTTTAGAGGACAATCCTTACGGATATTCTTATTATGCGGCATGAAGTAATGCTTGATACGACGCAAAAAGAAGGGTTGAGCACGAAGATCACGAGCGGCCAAGAACGAGTCAACTGCAGGCCAGTCAGTAAGGTATCCAAATATTGCTAAATGTAATCATCGACAACCGACCAGTGTGATTCTTTGCAATCTCTATCCATTCCTCGTTGCGGCAGATCGGTCTCCCCAGAAAGACTCGCGACGAAAGGCGTGCAATGAGGTTGAGGTTATGCTGTTTGACCGCAATGGAACGCCATTCTCGACTCTCACCATAAAGCTCATGAAGAGCGGTTGTAGCCTCATCGACAAGATGGTTTGTGACAAGCCCCAAACTCTGCGTCATCTTGACTCGAAGAGTCGACGGAATCAGCGTAGGATTGTCCAAGCTCGCGCGAAAGCCATCGAATCCGGGATAATGAGCGAAAAAGTCCTTGCGAAAAGCTTCGTTGAAGTCCAGCTCTGATCGATTTCGGAGCTCGTCGGCGAACCTGTTCTGCAAGACGAGTTTAGGCCCAGTACCGGTGATAATTTGAAATGGTCCGGAGTTCGACTTCAGTCCGGCAGCAATCGTTTTGTTGGAGTCTTTGAAGTAACTCTCTTTCGGCCCAAGACTTTCTTCAGCGAGTGTCGCGACTGCGAAGCCCGACAAGCGGCGTTCCGAAGTCAAAGTCTTCCAGACATAGTATGCTCCGCATAGAATGCTTCCAACTACGGCGAATTGGACGTATATAGAGATAGCATCGGATAGGAATAAACTTCTGTGAGCGTTGACGGGACCCATTTCATATTCACAATGAGCGTGAGGTCTCGTAGTGACAGGATTTCTGGAAAAGACAAGTTTGAGAATGCCGACTTGCTGTGAGAACGAAAGTCGAGCCTACTTGAACATTACCTCCAATAGTAGGACTTGCATAAAGCTAATCAGTCATCCTGTAAGGGTGCGGAGGGTGTGGACTAGTGGGGGTCGCGAATATTGCAAAAGGGTGCGGAGGGTGCGGAGGGTGTGGGCTAGTGGGGTCGCGAATAGGCCGCTCAAAGCCCCACCCATGGGTAAGCCATGGGAATTTTTCCTCTTCAACCTAACATAAAAACATAAGGTAGAAAATCTAGTAACCCGAAAATAGCACATGGGTTTCTCTTCTTCTTAGTCATGTGACTGATATTGATTTCTAAAATAATTTCAACCACATGCGAAATAGATTATTCAAGCAATTGGGTGATTTCAAAGTAAACCATTGCGAAATCAACAAGATCTTCATGATCATGACGGACATTACCAAGTATAAGCTCAACCATTCCATGCTCAGGGTCAAGGGTATGCACATGGCCATTAAACCAATTTATAGTCACTAATCAATTAATAGACCCTTCAGCAAGTGTCGCGTTCTATGAGAGACTCGGCATGAGCGTGTTGCAGAAGTTCCAATTCCCTGAATATAAATTGGATCTTTATTTCCTCGCCTACAGTTATTATCCCAAATTTTTCTGTATGATGTTGCTGTTGCCAATATTAACTCTTCTCTAGATTCTCCCAAGTCCGCCTCTCATGGTAAGCACACGAGTGACCGCGAGGGTGTCGTAGAATTGAGTCACGATTACGGTGCTGGAGACACGCATGATGAGAACGAGCATCCGAAAGGCTTCGGCCACATCTGTTTGTCTGTTGACAATGTTCAGGCTGCATGCAAGAAACTGTCCGATGCCGGATACAAGTCTCAGGAGATGCTTCAAGACGGATCCTCATTCATCTCCGATCCTGACGAGTATAGGGTCAAGCTCGTTTTGCAGAATCTCATTCATGAATCTGAAAATGGGACAGACGTCCAAAGTTACAAGATGAACCATACCATGCTGCGTATTAAAGACAAAGACGTCTCGCTCAACTTCTACAAGGACGTTTTGGGAATGACACTGGAACATACGTCTAGTAACCCTGACGCCGTTTTTGACAGCTACTTACTTGGTTATGGCTCACCTGTTGCAAACGACAATATTCATGGAACCGACCCTCGGTCGAAGCGTGAGGGGATGGTGGAGCTGACCTGGAACCATGGAACAGAGAAGAAACAAGGCATGGTGTACGACAATGGTAACAAAGGTCCAGAAGGCTTCGGTCACATTTGTATATCAGTCGACGACATAGTGGCTGCTTGTGAGCGATTCGAAGAAAAGGGTGTCTCGTGGCAGAAGCGATTGATGGATGGCCCCTTCCGTATAGCCTTTATTCATGACCCAGATGAATATGTAAGTGCTTTTCTCATGTTATTGCTGAAATACAATATCTCCCTATCTAACGCGATCCGATTGCTAACAACACGTGTAGTTGATAGAAATCATTCAAAATGAAAGCTTCAAACCTGCTGGGCACGAGATTTAGAGTATCGATTAATCGTGGGTCGAATAACCCACCGCTACGCGGTGGGCGCAAGCGAGTTGCATCGCGAAAGCGAGTTGCACCGCCCCAGATTTCTCAACCACCCAATTTGTATTGCAATTGAATCGTAGACTATGGGAAATATTTTACCACTACAAGTATGAAAACGCATCTTGAATTGAATCTTCATCTTCTTCGTCTTCTGACGCAATTGAATCACGGCCCCATATACTCCTTTTCACGCTTGTTTTCCTGGATCTGTCGTGCCTGAGTTCCTGTAAGGACCCCTCCTTTTTGTAAGACCTTTCCGATTCCCTCGAATCCTAGACTTCTGTTGATTTTGAACCCTATTATGAAGGTCTTCGTACTGCCGGTCCCGGACTTCTGCAGTCAGAAGGACGTTCTGGACCCCTCGTATTGTAGAGTCGATTTTCCGGCGTGTAGGACTACTAAATATATCAATCTTCTCTGAGATTTTTGATGCTATTTCTTGAAGAGATCTCTCAGCTTGAACACCTCTTACTGGTGTTTGAGGACAGGGTAATTCAATCGCTGTCGCCATTGACATCGCCATCGCTGGTACCATATACGTCTTCATTTTCTTAAGAGCTTTCTGGCAATTAAATGGCCAGATCCCAGACTTTCGGAAGGCACCTTGAATAGTCTCTTTTTTCATAGTCTTTTCCCTGATTTCCGTTAAGTCCCGGAAGAACGATGAAACTGTATATTCAATATCTAGACGCCGGGTTGCATCTTGTACAGCCTTCCGGTGCCAGTGTTTATACTGTAAGGATGCCTCCGTACCTAGATACTCGAAGAACCTGTCTCAAGAACTGTTACGGTCACTACAAGCATGGAATCCGACTCGGTGGGGTTTCAAACCAGTAGAGGAGCATATAGCGAGTTACACTATAGTGGGTGGTAAGTGTATAGGGTTCAGGGTCGATGCAGACCTGTTGCGGTGGAAGGTTCAGGGCTAGGGTTGGGATAACCGAGTCGGGCCCGTTTCGGGTACCTAAGGAAACAGACTCAACGGGGTTCCCCCTTCATCTTTTTTGTATCCTTCGTAGTAGACCTATAGGATAGCATCCGTTTAGCCTCCGACTCGCACTCTCATATGCTATTACTGTAAGCTGGGTGCTCTGTGTCCTTACATATACGGCTGAAAAACACCGATATCAAGAGGTTGAAGAACATGCGTCAAGTGGCTAGGAAAAGGAAACGGGTGTATATTAGCTTCTGTAGCTTTAATAATAAACTCCGGGCTCATATGACTACCGTGTTGATCCATTAATAGAACCCCAGGACGTGCGTTTGCCCCAGCTTGTATATGAAGAATCAAGTGATCAAGATATTCAAGAGCTAATTGGGAGTTGATATATCCAGAATCAGACATTAATACCCTTGTATTTCCGTCTAATAAGGTATACCAATTCATCATATGATTCACACCTTGTACAATTAGAACAGGAGGAATAGTTGTTCCATTTGCAATAATCGATTCTATAACGGTAATAGAACGTCGATTTTCAGGGCTAGGTGTATACAATGGCTATAGTTTATTAGCTATACTATATTTTATATTATAACTGGAATATACATACATCTACTATCCAGGTAGGGACAAGAATATCTTCTCCAGAAGCTACTCCAATTTGAAACCCAGCTTCATCAAATTAATAATATCACCAGGCTGAATATCATGGGCTTCGCACCGTCATCCAATTCTTGAACCAATCCTGTACATCCTTAACATCTTGTGCACCGACTCGGTTTCGTGCAATTGGCTTTGTTTTTAGTGTATGAAGAAAACCCGGGGTTGTTTTTATGTAGTTTTGAAACCATCGCCAGGACGGTCGCGGTCTGCCTTCTAGATCCTTTAGGTATTCGATTATCGCAAAGACCATCTGTTTCGTAGCCCCGAGGCCTGTCCTGTGCATATCGTCTGCATATGTAATAATAGCTTCGTGTTGTGGCCTAGAGAGGATTCGATTCTGGCCTCCGTGTATTATATGAGGGCGGTCGTCGCGTTGCTTCTTTCGTCGTATCCTCGATTTGAGGGTTTGAGGATTCACGTGGAAAATACGTGCGGCGGTAAGTCTCACTCTCGTCAGGATTGGCAGTAGCCCAGGCAATTGCCTGGGCTATAGCTTCTTTGTATTCGTGGGTTGCAGGTGGTGGCATTGTTCAAGGTTCAATTGCAATACAAATTGGGTGGTTGAGAAATCTGGGGCGATGCAACTCACTTTCGCGATGCAACTCGCTTGCGCCCACCGCGTAGCGGTGGGTTATTCGACCACGATTATATACTGTTACGGCACACCATGATCACGTGACCTATGAATCGAAGGAGTCGAAGGCAGTCCAGCTCGACTACCTCGACTGGCCTCGATTCCCTTAGCACAACGATTCTATTAAGAACCAGCTATTTCCTTAGATAGGAGCTTCATGCTCAACTCAATACAGTATTTCCCACATACTAGTAACGTGCATACTTGAGAACGAAGCCTTCGTATCATTAAATCCCTATCTTACAACCCAAACCCAACTCCTAAGACCGCCTCCACCATAGAGCAGTCTACGGACGTTACACTTTAAGCACTACACCATCGAGATACTAGTTCAATCTACGAAGCATGTCTACCATTGGAAAGAACGACAAAGGAAAGGGCCTTGAACTAATGTGTAACGCTAACTACTACTGTAAGGTTCGTAAACCTACAGGTCTCACAGGAGTCCAGGGAACCAGGTCAAGAGGCAGGAAAGGGGTATCGTATTCGTAAGGACAATAGGTCTACGTAAATGCAGCGACTATTGACTGGAGGCCTTCTTCCTCGGCCTCCAGCCCCTTTTATCCAGGAACGCGTGGTGCCCTCATTTGCTGAGCGGCCCCACTGTAGGGCACCACGTGAGGTAGGCCCACATGACAGGCCCCCATATGCTGGCCTTACAACTACCAAGGGTAATAGACACAGAGGTTTCTTGCATAAGGGTTTGACTTAACAGAGGAGGCAGGGGATCAGACACAAAGGCTTTCAAGTAACACGTTACAGTATATAATGAATACTATTTTTAGTTGAGCACGAAGCTCCTATCTAAGAACTAACTACTTGCTTATATAGTGGTGTCATGCCAAAGGGATCCTGTCTGCTACCCAGACGACCCCTAGGTGATACTTATATATTTTTATAATTTATTAATGAAGGGTTGTTGAGATATCAAGTAATGAAATACGTGATTTAAGGTGTAAAATGCAGTGTGGCATTCACTTGTCTTGACATTCGCTAATGTACATGTATAGCGAACCGGCCAAACAAGCGAACCAGCCAAACAAGCGAACCAGCCAAAATGATGCGGTGACAATAACCCCCAACTAAATGTTAAATTCCTCCACAACAAAACATGCTGCCAAAAAACGATGAAAGGCAATTACTGCTAGCTATCCAAGCTCTACAAAGCGACCCAAAGTTACGCCTTCGAGCTGTAGCTAGGATCTTTTCTGTGGACCACCGTAAGCTAGGTCGTTGATTACTAGGCATACCTTCACGACGCGATATCCAAGCCAACTCACGTAAATTGATTTAAATCTAGAGGAATCAGTCATTGTTCAATACATACTCGACCTAGCTACAAAAGGATTTCCTCCTCAGTTGTCTATTGTTGAAGATATGGCAAATCGGCTACTTGCAACATGCGACGCACCACGCGTCTGTCATACTGACATTCGTTGCACTCAGTTTGCTATCAAACTCAAGAGCAAACTTAGAAATCTCCTCCTCAAACCTACAAGTCACTATACATATTTTGGCTTGTCACACCAACAACAAGAGCAATACTACTCAACGATTGCTACAACCCTCTATGATTCATTACACGTCATTGCTCCTTAGTTACTGGGCCGATATGACCACATAGCATATCTCTACAACCCTCTATGATTCATTACAAGACATCACTCCTGCTAATACTACACATGACATATCTCTATAAACTAGAGGCCTAGGAACATGAACGATAGCTCCAAAAGCTTCTACAACCCTCTATGATTCATTACACGTCATCGCTCCTTAGTTACCCACAAGATTGGTTAAGTTATGACATAATTTGTCTCTACATCCAGTGACATACTTCTCAAAAAAGCTAGCACCTGCAGAATGCAATTACGAGATATATGACAAGGAATTGCTTGCAATCATCAGATGTTTCGAAGCATGGAGACCAGAACTTGAAGGGACAGATTTTCCAGTCCAAGTCTTGTCTGATCACAAAAGCTTGGAATACTTCATGTCCACCAAGAAGCTGACAAGAAGACAAGCTCGATGGGCTGAATTCCTCTCTCGATACAACTTCCAGATCATCTATAGGCCTGGGGAAGCAAAATGGAAAAGCAGATGCTTTGACTCAAAGGCCTGGTGACAGACCAGAAGGCAATGATGAGGATGATCGACAAAAGCAACAGCTTCAGGTGTTGCTACCACCTTCGAGGCTACATCCAGACATAGAACAAGGCCAAACAGCTCAGCTAGCTCCAGTGGAAACTCATATCAGAGAAATGACAATTCTTGAGAAAATCCAAAAGTCTCAACTGGAAGACAAATTCTGCAAGGCTACACTACAGAAGCTTGAGAATGGTGATCAAACAAGCAAAGAGGTTGCATTGGCTTATTGCGAACTCAAAAACGGCATGCTAGAATATCAAAATCGAGTTTGGGTGCCAGAAACCATTCAGGTGGACTTGTTGAGAGAAGTTCATGAACAACCTTCTATGGGACATCCAGGAGCTGGAAAGATGCTGCGAGTCATGAAACAGCACTATTACTGGCCAAACATGGACAAAACAATAATTCGATATATCAAAAACTGCCATAGTTGTCGAAGATCAAAACCATCTCGAGATTCCTACAATGGACTTCTACAACCAATCCCTATTGACAGTCGACCATGGATGGATATATCAATGGATTTCGTGACAGGATTACCACTCTGTGAAGGGAACAATGCTATCTTGGTTGTTGCATGCAGGTTGACGAAAGAAAGACATTTCATTCCGTGTTTCGCTGGGCAAGAAGGGACTACTGCAGAAGCTACAGCACAGCTCTTACTTCGACATGTATGGAAGCACCATGGTCTACCAAACTCAATAATATTAGACAGAGGTCCTCAGTTCATTGCAGAAGTCTGGAGTTTGCTCTGCAAAATTTGGAAAATTTCGGCCAAACTTTCAACTGCCTTCCACCCAGAAACAGATGGACAGACTGAGCGATTCAATGCAGAGCTCGAACGCTACTTGCGAGCTCATGTGAACTATCTTCAAGACAATTGGGTTTCATACTTGTGCATGGCGGAGTTTGCTGCCAACAGTTTGCCATCAGATGCAACCAAGACAAGTGCGTTTTTTGCGAACAAGGGCTATGAACCAAGAATAAGCTTCGATACAGAGCAGCAAGCATATCACGAAGCCAAACAAGAGCACAAGAACATAGCTCAGACTATGGCAAAGGTTTGGGAGTTTCTGCAGGATGAAATCATGCTCTCGCAAGCAAAAATGGAACATTTCGCGAACAAGAAAAGGAAACCTGCACCACGCTATCAAGTGGGAGACAGAGTATGGCTTTCAACTCGAAATATAAAGACACAGAGGCCATCAAAGAAGCTAGACCACAAGCAAGTGGGACCTTTTGAAATTCTAGAGCGAATTGGGCAAGTTGCATATCGGCTCAAACTTCCAAACAGCATGAAGATTCATCCAGTATTTTATGCCAATCTATTAAGACTTGACTCGAATGATGCAATCGAAGGGCAGCAACAGGAGCCAGAGCCTCCAGTCATTGTCAATGGCGAAGAGGAGTGGGAAGTGGACGAAATCCTTGACTCGAAAGTTATTCGAAAGAAGCTTTTCTACAAGGCAGCTTGGAAAAACTATCCACCGGATAAGACATGGTATACTGCAGAGAGCTTTGAAAATTCTCCAGAAGTTACCCAAGCATATCACAGAAAATACCCTCAGAAACCAAAATGAGAGCTGGAGACAATTGTTTTTTTTTGAAAATGGGATTTCTTGATCAGGAGATCAACTCTGGAGTAGGGGGGGGGGGTAGTGTTACGATATCAAGTGCGCCTTGCAGCTCGAGTGGGGGTTCAGGGGTGTGGGGAGCTTTCCGGGGTTGGAGCGAAGTTTTCAGTTGTGGAGTGAATTCTCAGAACTAGTCTCGCTAAAGAGAATTCACTCCACAACAACATAGCTGTATATAGATCGAGCCACTGCTCGAGTGCTCCTCTTCTCTTTCCTTTCTTCTCTAGATTGAGTTTAATTCATAATACCCAACTGGCGCCCTATACCTTGGTGAACCGTGACAGTAGTAGACCTATAGGATAGCATCCGTTTAGCCTCCGACTCACACTCTCATATGCTATTACTGTGAGCTGGGTGCCCTGTGTCCTTAC
This sequence comes from Pseudogymnoascus destructans, assembly GCF_001641265.1. Lineage (NCBI taxonomy): Eukaryota > Fungi > Ascomycota > Leotiomycetes > Thelebolales > Thelebolaceae > Pseudogymnoascus > Pseudogymnoascus destructans. The sequence continues at coordinate 539,678 of NW_020167540.1, read as the reverse complement.
AATAGTAAGTTGGTGGATCTCACTCATCGAGAACCTATTTACATAGTTATTAGTTAATATAAATGAAAAGGGGCAAAGAAGAGGAGTGCTTACCGTAGTAGTTGCCGTGCTTGGACATCGTCCAAACTCTCAAATGAGATGCGCCGGCGTTGCTGAATATGACGGCGATGATGATACTGATGACGCCGAGCCCATATTCGGTGCTCTTCTTCTTCGTCCTCTACTATACTTGCGAGGATGACAAGAAGACCTGACAACGATATCATCCTCTTTCTCTGTCTCCAGCTTCGGCCTCGGGCTTGGCTCTGGCTTCCTGGCATTATAATTATCACTTTTATAGGCGGAATCACAGGCGGATCACCATATGTACCTATATACGATGACATCTCCAGCTTCAAATTATAGACCCGCTTGAATCGTTCCCATTCTGCTATACTAGACTTGGCAGCGGTCACAAAAGGGTACATATAGGTACTTCCACTTGCATATATATTTGTATGGTAATGGAAGTACCGTGATGTATCTTTTTCCGGCCACCACCACCTCTCCCCCTTCCTGCCCAGTTCCAAAGCACTTACTGAAGTAGAAAAATTTATCAAAGGCCAGTATTCTACAGAGGGAACAAAGGGCTCTACGTCACGTGGGGTGTTACAAAGGAACGCCGTGGGGGGTATGGCTGGAAGGGGAGAATTACATCTAAACTCCAGTTTCCGCAGCTCTCCCATTTCTCGTCAAAATGGCAAAGTCCAGGGTTGTAAAATGTGAACAATTCAAGCAGGTCCTCAAATTATCGTATATTACGCTATATACAGCAGCTAACTACTCTAGCTAAAGCTACACCACATCGCAGCTGCTACACTCGCGAGTGTAGCAGCTGCTGAAGTGGCCTAATATATCATAGAGGGTTGTAGAAGCTTCTAGAGCTATCGTTCATGTTCCTAGGCCTCTAGTTGGTAGAGATATGCCATGTGGTAGTATTGGCCCACCCCCTTAAGGAGGAGATTTTCTTAATAACATGTTCAATGAGTGTCCAAATGATATGCCATGATGTATGTAGCATAAACAGATGTAGTAGAAGAGTTTGCAGCAATCGTTAAGTAGTATTGCTCTTGTTGTTGGTGTGATAAGCCAAGATATGTATGGTGACTTGTAGGTTTGAGGAGGAGATTTGCTCTTGAGTTTGATAGCAAACTGGGTGCAACAAATGTCAGTATGACACTCACATCTTAGTATGAAAACAGTGGATTTCCACTAAACTAGGTAATCGCTATTACAGATAATGGTTGGACAACAAATGAGAAAGGCGTGAATTAGATTTAGCATTTTGAGAAGCATACAAAACCTTGAACTGTAGGTGGTTATCGTTTGTTGATCGTTAATGGTCATGAAAGCCATCACTTAGACGAATCGAGGGATACTACAAGGAAAACAATATTATCACTCTATGTATGCTGGCTCATGCTTCTTATATCCTCTAACCGCTCGATGTTAGGTGTTTTGGCCTACTGAAAAAGGCTTATAGGCAGCAAATTGAAAACATGATGCAGGCTCACATCATGTATATTAGTAAGTATGACTTCTTTCCTGCCTTTTATGCTGCTTTTTTATTGCAATGACTGAAAACAAGATTCGAGGAGGCTTCCGAGGCACTAGGCTTTTCCCATTTGATCCTGATAGTGTGTTTCTATGCTTGATCTTAGATTTAGAACCCCCACACCACAGAACTCCCGCCCTAGCACCGCTCAACCTTAGGTTTCCGAGACACCAAATAACCAAACTAAAGCCTTGTTACAGACAGCTTTCATTAAAAATCGAATTGCGCATCATCAAAATAGTTCACCAACCTTTATTTACGATGCTGTTGACTAATTTGCAAAGGGAGCATCACAAATGATGTATTAATTAGGGAGAACGAAATGCTTTGGCAAGGGATGGAACAACTTAGCAAATGCAGAAGGGCTAAAAAAAACACGCTTATAGCAACGAGGATCACTTATACAACACGAAGCACAAGAGTTACAAGATGAGAGGGACCTTGCGCAACAAGTAAAGCAAGAAACACAGGCAGGGAGTGGTCGGAAGCCAAGGGAAGAAACACGCGCAAGGCGCTGTGGAACTGTGGTGGCACAAAACACGATGCAGGCACCTGTCAGATGGTAATAGAGGTATCTGAGGACGAGTATTCTACATAGCTTTAATTGATTTATAGCGTTGTAGTGGAATTATCATAGTATTTGTTGAGTGAGCACATTGGACTGTATCATTCGCTATGTTGCATCACTCGTTATGCTGCATAGCGTGCATAACTTATTCACACACATTGTACAATTATAAGAATATTAGGAATAACTTAAAATATTAGGTGCAAAATAATTTGGGTCTGAGAAATTTATGATAAATTATATGAAACTGCTGGACGTCTTTGTCCTCAAGATGTTACACCACTTGAATCCATATTCAACTAATTGGCAAGATGTTACTACAGGAGATTCCAAGATTCTGCCACCAATTTCCATTACTGTCCCCGGAATTTCATTTCTTTATTGTGGGAAAACTTCATATTATCAAAACCATCTTGCATTTTGCTTTATGTTCCTTGATGCTCTTTCTCTGCATAAAGGCTTGGAGTGAATTCACATTTATTACCGGCTCCAGTCTATTCACAACAGGCATATATGCTTCACGTCGCCATAATGGTGTCCACATTCATCTTTCACCACCAAATATATCTCTTTGGCATAAAGAGATATTCCTCGTTGCCCAGCATATGAGCCCGTTCAACTCTCTGAACCAGCCAGACATTATCACACACAACAGCTTCAACATCACAGGAGTTGCAGCAAAGCCAGAACGTTATGCTGACAATGTTACAAGCTGAAATCGCAGCCGCAACTGGTATGGTAGCATATAATGCTCGGAGAATACGATGTTAACTTCTTGTAGGAACTGCACGATCGATATGGTGGGACGCGCATAGTGATGCAACGCAAGCAACTGTCAAGAACCTGAAGCTTCAGTGGAAATTCAGCGCCAAGTATCCACAGTTTCCAAATGGCGACAGCTACGATCAGGTGTCCATGTTACCGAGGACTCACCAGCTATGGACTGCCGGGGAGACCCAGACCTGCATTAAAGCACTCCAAAGGGGTGACCTCTTTGCAGCTGCGTGGGAGCCTGATCTTGCTTCGGAGCATCATTCAGATGAATCTTCAAGTGCGTATAAGTCTGCCTCGTCAATCAGCTCTCGCAACGGTGCAGAAAACGATGGATCCAACTATCGCTCAAGGTCTGATACCCCAGCTGCTGTGGAGTCGCCCGCAAAATGCCATAGGGACCTTATAACACCAAAACATTATCAGAGGGTCATGGACCGCTTGAGGACTCTCCTCAGTAAGTATTACACAGATACTTCTCTGATATACGTACTCTCAAAAACACCTTGAACCCGTCTCTAACTCTCCCAGAAAATACCACCGGCTACAGCTTCCCTGCGAAACAAAACGGCCATCTCCTGTATGACAACCCCTCCGGAAAAGGGGCCTACAAATGGTGCTTCTCCGACAAATTCCGTCGTTTTCCACAGAATGCTCCTTCAAAATGGACAACCGCTCACTGCCGCCTAGTCGAAGAAGCTCTCGACAGAAACTGGCTCTCGGTCACCCCCCTTCCCGGCACCAGGAACAGCGACTCACCCGTACCCATGCCCGAGCACACCCCAACCCGCCCTCCCCGAGCCACAACCACGCCGCAGAGACCATCCCCGAACCAACCCACCCCGTCAATTTCCGCGGCCCCAAATCCCAACAACGAACAACCCAAAAACCCAATCCCAGCACTTCTTACCACCCTCAACCGCGACCTAACAAGCGCCTACAACCGCACCCTCACAACCCTAACAACCACACTCCTCGCCTCCACTACCACGCATCACACTTTCCTCAGCTCCTCCCTCTCCCGCCTCTCTAGCGCCCTCGCTTCCCAGCGCTCAACTGATCATTCCTCCGAGATCGCTACCATGAAACAGCAAATCGCTGCCACGCAATCGGACGACGCGAGGGAAGCCGAGCTCGCCCAGGCCCGCGCCGAAGGCGATGTGGCGGGGCAGCAGAGGGCGATTAAGGAAATCGGCGATATACAGGATGGGCTACTGAGGAGTCATCTCCAGGAACTTATGAGGGTGAGAAGGGAAGCGAGGATGGAGGGGTATGGGGCCGGTTTTCGGGCGGGGGTAGAGCAGGGGGCGGAGCAGGGGAGGGTGCAGGGTGAAAGCGGACTGATGGAGGAGAGATTGGGAGAGTTGTTTGAGGACGGGGAGGACGGGAATCTGGAATCGGAGGTTGGGGTTCAGGGAGGGTTGGGGGTTGGTAGGTGGAGAGAGGCTGCTTTGTCGGGGGAGAATCGTAAGACGGTTGCTGAGATGGGGGGGAGGCAGATGGGGGGTGGGGGTTATATTTCCGAATCGGAGTTCCAGCTTCAGCCGCATCCGGGGGTCGTTGGAGGGAGACGGCTGGATTCTTCGGAGCTGAAACACCCTCTTGATTATGATGGGGAACTTTACAACGCGACTCCTCCCCGAGCTACTAAGGTGCTGAAAATTGAGCACCCTGATAATAGTATGGGCATAGTGGAGGATGTTCAGGCGCCTACGGAAAATAGATTGATTCTGCACAAAGGTCCGTCGGAGGGACTAGCTCAACCCTTCAGTGGAGGCCTGTTTTTGAGTAGCGATGAGGAGATTGATGAGGGGATGAGAGATGCTTTTGGCAAGGATGGGGAGCTTGGCTTTAGTTATTTTTGAGGGTTGGATGTTAGCGGGGTGTGTTGTTTGGATATTGGCGAGGGTGGAAGAAGAGCGTAGACTGTTGCTGCTTGGGGATCACCGGGTGGGGAGCATTTGGATTTTGATGATGATGGGGGGTAGACGTTGCGATACTGTCTTTAACTTGGTAGCTATGGCTAGCTTTGGGACGACGGTGGTTGCGGCGGAAACTTACAATGTATATAGCTTTAGCAGTAGCAGCAATTCTCCTTCTACATATCTATGAGGTTATACGTCGCAGTGAACTATAACAACACCTTCGTAAAGATTTGACTATATCGAGGTACCATAAGAGTCACAAGCACTAGACAAAAGCTCATTACAGATAAGTTTCTTTATACAACATTGTGCGGGTATCATTTGCACATAGCAAGAGGTTACATAGATGCAGGCTCCATCTCTTCATAACGAGGAAATTCTTCAAAAACCACCTCGAAGCGTTAGCCATGCGTTTCCGCAGGTTCCCAAACTCCCATTCCACATCACATCACATTTCAATACTTGCCTCCCATCCCATATACGGCGACTAATCCTCCTTATCCACCAACACAGTTGACCTGGACCCAGGTTAGTTCTCACAACGAGCTCGACTTCATTCACACCCCAGCACAACTTACGCGCTGATATCCTTCTTCACACCATACTCCTTCTCCACATCAATGACCTGGCGACCATGCCACTTCGTCATGATCGACACACCACCATGCCTCGTCCTCCTCTGGAACCAATGCGGGAATCCCCTCAGGAACGTCAAGAGGTTCGTGAACCCAGGCATAATAAGCTGACCACTGTGTCCACTCAAAATCTGGTTCACAATCCCCCCAGCAACAGTGTCAACCTCCAGCGACGGCACCATGAACGGCGAGCTGTTAGTGTACCCCTGGAACAAGGGCGTCTTAGTGTACCCCTGGTTAACAATCACCGTGCGCACCTTAGGCGCATTATACAGCGTCGCGAGCTCCGCCCCCAGCCCCTCATGGAAGCACATCGCCGCCGCCTTCGAGGCCGAGTAATCCACCATCCTCGGCACGGTAATAAACGCCGCGATCGACGCGACCGTGACAACCATCCCGTGATCGCGCGCGATCAGGCTGGGCAGGAACTCCTTAGCGAGGATGTAGTGCGCGATGGAGTTGACGTCGAAGGTGAACCTGACGTCCTTCTCTGTGGCCTCAAGGATTGACTTTCCGCGCGCGACACCGGCGTTCAGGACTAGCACGGTGGGGTTGCCGACGGTGCGGCGGATCTCGGCGGCGACGCTGGCGACGGTCGCGGAGTCGGTGATGTCGCACTGGAAATAGTGGACGTTGGCCGCTGAGGGTAATGTCAGTTCTACACGCGGAACATCCTGATCAGACTAGATTTCATCCTGGGGTCTGGCCGGTGCGAAGGAAATGATGGAGGTAGAAAAGGCAAACGCGGCGGGGTAACGTACTGGCTTCGTAGGTCATGGGGATGACATCCAGCACGACGACCTTGATGCCCTTCTCAGCGAGCATGCGGACGACTGCGCCGCCGATTCCACCCGCGCCACCGGTGACGAGGACGACCTCCTGCGACCAGATGTACTTGTCTGATTTGAAGTTGTCCAGCGCGCGCTGGGAGAGGTAGTTGTTTGCATAGCGGACGAGGCCGAGGGCGAGGGCGGTCTGGAGGCGCGAGAAGGCGCGAGAAGGCGGTTTCGTGGAGGATGGACAGGTCTTGGCCTTTCTTTGTGTAGCGGGCGAGGAGGACGAGGGGGAGGGTGAGGGCGGGGTTGAGGATGGTCTTCTTGATGAGGGAGCCGAGTACTTCAGAGGAGAGGCCTGGGGAGGTGGAGATGTCAGTTTGTGGCGGCACTATTTAGAAATCTGGGGTAACGCGGGGGGAGGGGGACGGATGAGCTACTTACCCTCACGGGGTATGTATCCTTTGTGGGCTGGCATATTGAATGAGGGTATATATGTCAATTAGGAATGAAGGATATAAATTCTGTGTTCTCAGGAAGTATATTCTCAGATGAAGTATAGGTATATATTCCCAAAGATTGCAGAATTAAATAAGGGGTGAGGACCCTTAGAATAAGGACGCTGACCCCTTCGAGACGAACTTAAGAGGGGGGATTTTCAGGTGGAGCCTGCCAGCCGAGGCATTTCATTGGACCCGTTTGAATCGTTCCCATTCTGCCATGCTGGACTTGGCCATTTTGGCGAGAAATGGGAGCTCCTCCGAGCGCCGAACCTCACAACCCCCACGACCTAGGGATGGTTATCTCCCAGAAAAAACCGTCGACGTAATCATGGAAAACAATCTCATCCCAACAATCCCACCAAAGTCCTTGATAAGCCCCTGTCCCATCGTCGCAATCCCTGATAATGTCAGAAGGGGCTGGTATAAAATCTCCGGATATGCTGACCCCAGAAAAACATAATCGACGAGAGCCAAGTGCTCGGAGCAATCTTCTTCAGCAGGATATTGCTCGGTACCTCGAACAGAATGTAAGCCACGAAGCAGGCCCTGGATTTTCGCATTCCCAATATTTGTTCGGTCGAGGGAGGCGAGGAGGAACAGGACGAAGAGCGGCGGGACGACGTGGAAGTTGCATTTGCGCGTGAGTTTCTTCAAGGCAACGGGGTCCATGGGAGGGAGATCGGCGTAGGTCTCATGGTGTGCTACTTTGGCGTCGACATTGTGCGTTGGGACGCGGTGGGCATATCGATTTATACAACGCCGCCCCGAGTTAAAGACGCGTTTTAATCGCGTTTATGACTTTCAAAGAGCCTTGTGCGAAGATCCTGAGCTTATTGGAGCGTGGTTTCAACTTGTGCAGAACATGAGAGCAAAGTACGGCATCCAAGACTGCGATTTCTACAACTTTGACGAGACGGGCTTCATGATGGGCGTTATTAGCTCAGCTTTAGTTGTTACGCGCGCCGATCGACGTGGCAGAGGCAAGGCAGTTCAGCCTGGCAATCGGGAATGGGCTACAGCAATTGTTTGTGTGAATGCTGAAGGCGGGAGTATCCCTCCGTTTTTAGTAGTTCAAGGGAAATGTCACCTTTCAAGTTGGTATACTGAAGGCGGCCTTCCTCACAATTGGGTAATTAAACCAACAAGCAATGGATGGACCAACAACGAGACAGGTCTGGAATGGCTTCAACACTTCGATAAACATACTTGCAGTCATGCAAAAGGACCATATCGGATGTTGGTTTTAGATGGGCATGAAAGTCACGAATCAGCTGCGTTTCAGGAATATTGCAAAGCAAACAACATCATAACTCTCTGTCTACCTCCTCACTCATCTCACCTAACTCAGCCACTTGATGTTGGGTGCTTTAGTGTTCTTAAACGCATGTATGGGCGTCAAATTGAGACCTTTATTAAGGCTCATATAAACCATATTACAAAGGTTGAGTTTTTTATAGCTTTCCACGCAGCTTATAACCAGTCAATAACAACTCAAAACGCCAAAGCTGGATTTCGCGGAGCTGGTTTAGTGCCCTTTGATCCGCAAGTAATCATTTCAAAGCTAGACGTCAAGTTGAGGACTCCTACACCTACAGGACCCCCCTCTATAGATGCTGATCCTTGGGTTTCTCAAACGCCTCGCAACCCAATAGATGCTCTCTCACAGACTACTCTAGTTAAAAATCGCATTGCACGGCACCAAGGAAGCTCGCCAACCCCCATTTCTGCTACTGTTACTGCATTAGCTAAAGGGACAGAGATTTTGGCACATGAAATGACTTTATTGTCAGCTGAAGTCCGCACCCTTCGAGCAGCAAACGAAGCTCTTAGCAAACGTCGGAGGGCTAAAAAGTCACGTGTCCGTCAAGGATATGCACTTTCTGTAGGGAATGCACATGATGATTTGTCCCAAAGGGCAGATACGGAACAAATAAATCGCGAGAAGCGCTCTGGAGGGGTTGGTAGGAATGAGGGGCAACCAGGTGTACGACATTGTGGCACTTGCGGGGGGACTGTGTAATGGTGGGTGCACCAGATGTGAGAATCTAGCCACCCAAGGAAGGGATGATTTTACTAAGACAACACACTGTCTTAGAAAAAGAGCCCAAGGGTCGTAGCTTAGACTATTCCACAACGCAGCAATCAGGTGTATGATATAGTGGAGTGGTTTAGACAAGTTGTAACAAATGTTGAGTCTGAGAACTCAGGGATAAGTCAGAGGTTAGCACCTCACTGACTTTTCAGAAACAAGTAGTAACAAGATCAATGCTTGGAAGCTTGGAAAAGACGTGGAAGTATGTGATAGTCGATTTACTGTATTGTCTGCTTGCCCTTTCTTAAGGAAAGGGCAATCCTATTTATGCTAAAGGAGTGTAGTTCTCTCATTTTCCAAGACTTTCCATAACTAACCAGGCTTGGTAACTGTAGTCGACATAAGAGAATCCCATAGAACCATCTCCTAGGTTCCTAGCCTATAGGAAGTGAAAGGAGGTCCAAGGTCAGAGTACCCCTATAGACAAATTATGTCATAACTTAACCAATCTTATGGGTAACTAAGGAGCGATGACGTGTAATGAATCATAGAGGGTTGTAGAAGCTTTTGGAGCTATCGTTCATGTTCCTAGGCCTCTAGTTGATAGAGATATGTCATGTGTAGTATTAGCCCAGTAACTAAGGAGTGATGTCATGTAATGAATCATAGAGGGTTGTAGAGATATGCTATGTGGTCATATCGGCCCAGTAACTAAGGAGCAATGACATGTAAGGAATCATAGAGGGTTGTAGCAATCGTTGAGTAGTATTGCTCTTGTTGTTGGTGTGGCAAGCCAAAATATGTATAGTGACTTGTAGATTTGAGGAGGAGATTTCTAAGTTTGCTCTTGAGTTTGATAGCAAACTGAGTGCAACGAATGTCAGTATGACAGACTGGCCATAATGCACGAACTTGTCAGGAGGTCATAGAAGTACTTAGCTCATCAGATTCTGAATAGTTTTGGTTTTAATACATGTTGTGGTTGTTTAATTATACCTTACAGTGGTGGGTATAAAAAAAGTTTCACGACTCAGTGACATTCATGACTCGGTGTACAACCACGTTATGCAATTTTAGAGCGATAGATGTAAAAATCGATCCATTGTAATTAGAATTGAAAGCTCTACAAAAGAAGCGCCTATAGTATAAAAAATGAGTATTCTAGTATTTTGTATGCCACCCGTCTGCTTGAATGCACGCCTCAATTCTACTCGGCATACTCTTATACAATTTATCAAAGAATGACTTGTCTAATGTGTCCCATGCTGCTTGCAAACATGATTCTAGACGCTGTCTTGCATGTTCTGAGTTTGATTTATCCTTTGCAATTTCAGGGAACATCTCACACACCCGGGTTTTCAAGTGCCACCAAATGTGCTCAATTGGGTTGAGGTCGGGTGAGTAGGGCGGCCACCCATAGAGTGTAGTAATCATATGGTCCTCACGAAAGTCTGTAACCATACCCGCAGTATGGATAGGAGCATTATCTTGCATAAATGAGTAGCTAGAGTCAAGACTCTCAAAAATAGGGAGGAGTTCTGCTTCTAGAACCTCATGGTATGAGTTTGCAGTATATCCAAACTTCTTTGACTCAAAGTCATGGTCCATAAGGTATAAATTGCTCCGGCCTTCTGCCCAAAAGTGTCATACTGACATTCGTTACACTCAGTTTGCTATCAAACTCAAGAGCAAACTTAGAAATCTCCTCCTCAAATCTACAAGTCACTATACATATTTTGGCTTGTCACACCAACAACAAGAGCAATACTACTCAACGATTGCTACAACCCTCTATGATTCCTTACATGTCATTGCTCCTTAGTTACTGGGCCGATATGACCACATAGCATATCTCTACAACCCTCTATGATTCATTACATGACATCACTCCTTAGTTACTGGGCTAATACTACACATGACATATCTCTATCAACTAGAGGCCTAGGAACATGAACGATAGCTCCAAAAGCTTCTACAACCCTCTATGATTCATTACACGTCATCGCTCCTTAGTTACCCATAAGATTGGTTAAGTTATGACATAATTTGTCTATAGGGGTACTCTGACCTTGGACCTCCTTTCACTTCCTATAGGCTAGGAACCTAGGAGATGGTTCTATGGGATTCTCTTATGTCGACTACAGTTACCAAGCCTGGTTAGTTATGGAAAGTCTTGGAAAATGAGAGAACTACACTCCTTTAGCATAAATAGGATTGCCCTTTCCTTAAGAAAGGGCAAGCAGACAATACAGTAAATCGACTATCACATACTTCCACGTCTTTTCCAAGCTTCCAAGCATTGATCTTGTTACTACTTGTTTCTGAAAAGTCAGTGAGGTGCTAACCTCTGACTTATCCCTGAGTTCTCAGACTCAACATTTGTTACAACTTGTCTAAACCACTCCACTATATCATACACCTGATTGCTGCGTTGTGGAATAGTCTAAGCTACGACCCTTGGGCTCTTTTTCTAAGACAGTGTGTTGTCTTAGTAAAATCATCCCTTCCTTGGGTGGCTAGATTCTCACATCTGGTGCACCCACCATTACAGTTGAGCAAGCAACATTACAAGCATCCTTTACTTCTTGGTATGTATCCTTTGGGTTTAGGCGTACGTGGCGGAGTATAAGGCGTTGCTCTGCTTCTGTATATGACTTTCCCCATCGTGTACAGGGTAGGCTCCTGCCTTCGGTGCATATTGAGTCAACGGCAATTGTATATCGTACAGTGCTTCGGTCAAGGTTTAGGTCGTGTGCAATCTTAGTAGGTGTTGCACCCTCTGACTGCCTCCCAATAATCTGCCCGCGTTGGTATGGGCTTAATTGGCCACCAGGCTGTCGATTCCCATCAATTGGAGCCAAAGCCCTCCGAGTTGGTGGCATAATTATGGTTGTTGTACAAGGAGGGGTGGGTTACGCGACGCGAGTTACGCGTCAAATTGGAATTCGGTTAATAGCAGTGGACACTTCCGTGCGGGGTTCATAGGGAAGACCTCCGCCTTGGCACCGTATCGCACGTGATCGTAATCCGCACGTGATGCTGCTCGTGAAATAGTGTTGAGTAAATTTTCTTCTCCCTTCGAGGCCTCTAGCCGTAAGGGCAGAGTTTTTCTGTGGTTCTACCTGTGGTCGCTTACTGTAGCCCCTGTATATTATAACAAATAGTTTCTGGGCTAACACCCGCCCTTTACACTCTCTCAACTTCCCCACACTGCACGATCGATGCATAGTCCAATATCCCAGCCACTCGTATGGCGATGTCTCAGAGTAGCGCGGCGACAATGCATGTTTCCACAACGGATATGTCCCACAACTGCATCCCGCTCCTGTGATACTGCGGGGGAGACTGCGGGGGAGATGCGGGGGAACGTGGATTGGGGGGAGAGGAGTAGATCCAGGTTCGTGGGAGCGTCTAGCCTTGTTGGAGTTTAAAATGCGTCCATCTTCACGCGTGTATTGCATTATTATTCATAATAACATCCCCTTGCTTTGAAGAATGTAGTAAAAATATTTGGGTATAGTCTGGTTGGTATAGCGAATCCATTCGGCCAACTATCGGGGAGACCTCACCAACTCTCCCTCCTCCTATCTCAGTCCCCAAATTACCAACCCCATCCAGGGAACACAAATAAAATAGTACTCCTATCGCGGATTCGAGGAAAGCATTTATCTCGCACGTATTTATGCCGCGATACTGTTTTTATTGGAGACCAAGCCAGGTTGTCCGGCTTCTGGCCACGGTAAAAGAACATGCAGAGAAATAGACACCTCCAATAAGGTTAGTTTGAAGAAGTCTGGTACTGGTTCTCGTACAGAGTACCTAAGGAGCTCCTCCCACCCCCGTCATATCTAGGATCCCCATGCTAACCCAACCAACCCATCTCTCAAACACCAAATCCCAGATGCCGACGCCCCAGCAATGCACCGCAAAGTTCACCGCCGATGGCCATGTAACTCCGTTCATTTGATTCCCATAAAATCATGCTAGGTACCTATATGTTGGCCTCTCGACATCCTCCATGCGCTCCAGGTATTCGCGCTCGATCAGACTCTCGATTCGCTTCTTGACCATGTTGAGGTCGGGGCGGAAGCGGCTCGATAGTTGAGTAATTACTTCGGTCAGGAGTTGTTGGTGCTCGAGCTGTTTGCGTTGCCTGAAAGTAATGTATTAGTAGAGTAGAGACTAAGATTTGAGTAAAAAGAACTTAGAACTTACTTCATAATGCGAACAATCGCAGCCTCGATCACGCCACCTCTCATCTCGTCGTTCTTACTCTCCGTCTGCTTCCTCTCCTCACTCCCCTCCACCTTGTTCATGCCCGTAGCAGTCGGAGCCTTGATCTTGACCGACTTGCTGGTAAACGCCGCATTGAACGAAAAGCGGTCACTAGGCTTGAGGGTCTTCGTAGGGGGATCCTTGTTCAGGACTTTGGCCTTGGGCAAAATCGCAAGCGCAGGCAAAATGCGCTGGAGATCCTTCACCTCGATGCGACTACGCTCTCTGATCTCCTCGAACGACAAAGACTCGCCTTCCTCGAGATCATTGAACAGCAGCAGGACAATCATGCCGACAGTTGGAACTGTGAGTTCGTGCTTGCGCTCGCGACCAAGGATGCCTTCCTTGCCTGGGATCTTCGAGAAAACGCAACGGATGTCGGCGGATCCGCTGAATGGGAGCCAGGTCAGCTGTCTTCCATTGTGCTTCTTCATGTAGAACTTCGTGAAGCTCTCTTGCAAAAGCTTGATCTCAGGTGGCCATATGCACTGCTGAACACGGCCGTCTTCCGAGCGTGCCTGCGCAGCGCCCATAACCTCCATTGGCCAGTGGTTTGTAGTCAAGACATTAATGCCAAGGTCAATCTGCTTCCTGTCTATTTTGCCTAGACCCTGAATATGCGTTCGGTAGTTCGAGGTCAGTTCGTCTGACATGGTCATATCCTTGAACATTCCTTCGAGTTTGGTCGTGAAGTAATTGCCAACTTCCTGCTTCATGCGAGAAATCATTTGCTTCTCTACTTCTGCGCTCTCTGACTTCCCATGCAACAGGCGGCGCGCGAGATGCTTTTTGTAGTAGCGCTCGAACATGTCCTTGTCCTGCACGTAACGAAGCAACGTAGTCGCCTTGTCGAGGACGGCGTCCACTTCGGCTTCGGTTTTGCCTTTAATGCCGCTCTTCAGGTTCACATCGACAAACAGCGAAATATATTCGGAGCTGCGATCGAATAGGTTGATGAAATCAGAGAAGCTCTTTGTCAATGCAGTCTGCAAGATCAGGTCGCTCTCGAAGCACTTCTCCCACATGTTCTCAAATTTATCTTTGAGCTGCAACACCCCGTCAACCCATCCGATGGCTGCTGCAGTTTGTTGAGCAGCCGGGTTAGGCGGTGGAACCCTGCCCTTCGCAGCTTTGTCGGCATCTCCAGCCGCCGGAGCCTTCTCAGAGAAATCGGTATTGGCGATGATATTGTTGATATCACAGCCCATTTCCATCACTCGTCCCTGTAGAGCATCGCGTAAGGCTGCTTTCTTCGGGTCAATACGGGAGACGTTCTGGTATAAAAGAGCAAGCTCATCAAATCGATCGTTCATGATCATTGACTTGACACCACTGCTTTCCAATTGGATGAATTCGTTCAAATGGCTTCCGATCATTTCAGTATCAATGACTTCCGCAATTTTCTGTGCGGTCAATGGCGAAATCGTAGTTCGGCATCTGTCAGCCTCTTCCATCAAGCGTTTCTGAGTTTGGCGGAGCCAGGTACCCGCATCTGATTCTCTCAATAGCATCATGCATTCTTTTTGATAGAATGCCCTGCTGGAGTTCAAGAACTTCGGCTCGAAAACGGTCAAGTAAAGCTTCTCGTTTTCGTCGTCTTCATCGGTCTCGTATAGTCCCTCCAGCATGTACAGGCAGGATCGGACCAAATTCTTGTCAATAACGTCGCCTTCGCGCTCCATCTGTATCATGTCGAGTAGAACGGAGTTGAGGATATCAAAAGTGCTGAGGTCAAGATCAGACTCCACCAGCTTAGAGCGCAGGATATGGTCTCTGAATAGTCCCATGCAAGTGGTGAAGATCGATGGCCTCCGGTTGTCCGTACAGTACACACGATCCATATACATGAGAACGTCACCTGTCATGTTCATGCAGAGAATGTGGTCTTCCCATGACGACTTGAGCCCCTTCAGGAACTTCTCGCCGGATATCGTCGTCTCGGTTGCTGTCGAGCTGGACCCACCGCCTACCGCCAGGCCTGTATGGTTTCTGGTGATCAGCGATCTGATCTTCGGCATAACCTCTTCGGCGAACCATTGTTCCTCGAACTCCTTGACACGCTCGTATAGCTTATCGCCATTCTTCTGTAGCACAATTTTGTACGCTAGGCGATATAGCTGTTCGAATGAGATCTGGGAGGCATTTCGTGTGTGGATTTCTCGGAGCGCAACACAGATTGCGTTCCAAATAGACTCGAAGTCATCCTGGTCGCTATTCTTGCCACTGAGAGCATGCTGTGACAATGTTAGTCTCCGTGTATCTAAGTAACAAGTTGTGAGCAACTGAGAAGGGAGACGTTGCTCATTACACTCGATCCAACCAGGCTTAGCTTTAGAGCTCGAGCAACTGCTTTGTCAAAGGCAGACGCCATAATGAAGTGTAGTTGGCGCAGTCGTTGAGGAGTGAATATGTGGGATAAACAACAAGTGAACTTACACGTCTTGGTGGGCGTATTTTACCGCCTCTACCACGGCCAGAAATCATGTTTCCTAATCAGGCCGTGAAGTCCGAAATTGATATTTCCCGTCACTTGGGCACTGGGCAACAGTCTCTTGATCTAGTGGCGGGGTAGTGAATCCTCAAAGATTTGGCACACAAAGGTCATTCTGCACAGATGAAGTATTCCAAAGCCAAGGCATAGAATGCCAGCCAACGGAGCTGGTCTTGGTGCGTCTGTTGTGAAGCTGCCCCGGTGAGAGTGGCAATAGACCACGGAAGTAGATCGATCTTAATGTCGAGATGGTGAACATCGTTCCGTTCTGACAGGCCCAGAAGCCTAAGATTCGGATTATACTTTATCCTAGCGTATAAGCCATGCGGCTGACATTGACTTTCGGAGTTGTAGGACTAGCGGCTTGGCGGGCAAGGAACCGCTAGTGATTTAAGGTTTCACATTTTATTGTCCCCCAAAACGTCATCCCAAGGGTTTGGTGTTGAATTTCACTATTTACTAACCCGCAATATTAACAAGCCGATAACTAACCTCACAACAAGTAAATATGTTGCCACGACAAGCCTCCTTTCGCCTTCTGCGGCGGATAGCCCTCCAAGACTTTAAGTCTACCCCCAGGATAGCGGCTTTCCAGAAACCGATCTCTCAGCCCCTCCACTTCTTCGCCACGCCCAGCCTGCGAAGCGCCATTAAACCCTTCGAAATCCCTCGCAAAACCACTGAAGTCCCGGCCGATCAGCCTGCTTACGAAATGACCTTTACCTGCAAGCCGTGCTCCACGCGCTCAACACATCGAGTCTCGAAGCAGGGGTACCATAAGGGGAGTGTGCTGATAAGCTGCCCGGGGTGCAAGAACAGGCACGTTATTAGCGACCATCTAAATGTAAGCTTAAGCACCACTTGATTATTATTTTTGCGCTGGGGATGTATAGACTACAGACAACTCATAGTATCCGACACTGACATGAAACTACACAGATTTTTGGCGATAAATCAATGACGATCGAGGATATAATCCGAGAGCAGGGCCAACTGGTTAAGAAGGGAACGTTGAGCGAGGATGGGGATTTCGAGATATGGGCCGATGGAACTGTGACCGATAGGCCCAAGCCTACAGGAGAAGGCGAAGGGGCCCAGACACAAGAAGTGGCAGCCCCCAGTGAGAAACTATAAGGCAACATGAATTTCACGGGTGATGATGGCGACTGTTTGAATAGGTGCAAGATATAACCACGATTGGCATATAATTCCCGGCATGTAGTATTATTGGAGGTTGTCACACATAGATTTGTAAGATAGGTTGTATAACACTTGTACGAGAAGCTGTATAAATCAACAATATAGTCAGGATATAGAACTACATATATATCGCAACAACTACAAACCCACATAATGAACTCTGTGCTCAATCATGTGCCATGCCTCCAGCATGTATAACTCCATACACCGCATAACATACTATATACAAGAGATTAAAAGCCCCTTCGCAAATCTCTATGCTCCATTCCCTTCTCCTTCCTCCTCTCCTTCTTCCTCTCCACCTTCTTCTGCTTATCCTTGCCAAACTTCTCAGGCTCCGAAACAGCCTCGATCTTGCGCTTGCTCGAACGCTGCTTTCGGCGCTCTCTGACACCATGTCGGACTTTAAGTAGCTGCTCCGTGTAGATAGATGTGCCGCACTTGATCTTCAATTGCTCCATGAGTTCCGTGCATTCGGTCTTGATATTCTCATAGTTGGACTTGAACAAATCGTCTGTTGAGTATGGAACTGGAATGTTTCGATCCGTCAAGTTGTGGAGTGGCAAGAGAATTGTCGCGAGGCAGAGCGCCAGAGTCTCAGCATCTAGCTTGGCGCAAAGCACCTGAGACAGCTTCAGAGCGGCAGTCTTGGGGACCAGTACTGCTGCTCGTGGCGGAGAGCTCTCGCGTCGTAGGATGAAAGAGATTCTTCCAAAGATGTAGTTGAGAGTTGTCAGCTTCTTCCCATCTTCGCGGACAGTTCCTTCTTCTCCTTCTTCGTTGTCGGAAACATCATCATCTGCCTGCGGTTTCTTCCATTTCAAGGAACTGGATGCGGCGATACGGCCTAGGAAGTTCAGGTTCTTGACAATCTCATTGGCGAGTAATTCCGTCAGCCCCGGAGTCTTGAACATGCTAGCAGTCCGATGGATGAGATCTCTAATATCGTCTGCATTCAATGACAGACCCTTGGATCCAACCAATGGCAGACCGGATAACCCAGACTCCATGTTGGCGCGTGCAAAGTCGGTGAAGTATACTCCCATCAACTTCGCCGAAGATAGCTTGACCCATGCGTGAGGATATGTCAAGCAAGTGCGTATCGAAGCCCACATATCAACTGCACCTGCAGCCAGTAGTCGTGCCGGGAACTTTTCACACAGTGTGGACGCCAATTGCAAAGCAGAATAGAGAAGTTCCCAGTCAGACTCCGTCCCATTTGAGTTCTTCAACGAGCGCTGGATACAAATTTGTAGCTCATTCACGTCGTTATCCGGCGGGGCATCTTGGGCTTCATAGTAAAAGCCGTAGCTTTGGAAAGCCAAACGTTGAACCGCGGTATTGTCTTCTTGTCTGATCCAGGATCTCAGGAGGTTCAAGAACGTGGTGATATGTTCGCTGTCGGCTTTGCGGAAGATTTCCTTGATAATTTCGCCAGCCGCCATACGGCACTTCTCGCTGTCATCGTTGGCGAGAACAAAAACGAGGGGCACGAAGCAGGTTGCTGAGACTTCCTGGATGAAATCGTTCGACGACTTGGAGAGTAAGAGGTGCAGCACTTCGAGAATAGAGAGTCTGCCTCCCTCTCGCTCGTAGTTAAGATTGGCAACGATAAATGCCAGTTGCTTCTGCCATCTGTTCTTCTTCTGCGGATACTCGCGGAGGAACTGGAAATAAGCACCCCGAGCTAGGTCTCTGGTATCCTTATCGTCGTTCGTAACCATTACTGTCCCGACGTAATCCATTGTATCGTAAACAACGGCGCTTTCAAGCTTCGAATCTAAAACGGCGCGCAGGAAATTGAACGTTACATGTCGGCGCTCTGGATCGGTCATGTCTTCCCTCAGCCTCGAAAGCAACCCGTCGACGGCCGAATCTTTAATTGGAACGTCGTTTCTGTCGCGGAGAATGACAGAGACAAGCTTCAGGCCAGCTTGGGAAACGTCAGATGTGGTCGATGAAGAGGCATTGATGCTCCTGAGAGCTTCAGCGGCTGCAACCTTGTACAGGTTGCTACCGTCATGCATCGCTTTCATCTGAACCTTGACAATTGTTGTAAGTAAACGGAAGGCAGAAATCTTGATTTCCTCTTCTCCTTGAACAATGGCGTCTCCGATTATTGGAACAAATCCGGTCAAATTGGATGCAACGCGAAGGTTATCATGCTTCTTCAACACCGCTCTCAATACGTCGAAAGCGAAGCGAATCAACTTGTAGGTGTAGACGGTAGTGCTGCCTTGGTTGCTGCCTCTTTTCGCTCCTTTCTGGATCAAGTACTTCTTCAAGCGGTAGTCTTCCTTGACCTTTGCCTGAGGCTTGTTGCTGTTGTACACATCCTGAATGACTTCGTAACAGAATATTAGACTGTCTCTGCTCTTCGCTGCACTGTTCTTCAATAGCCCTGAGCTAATTCGGTTCAAAAGCTCGTCGATTTTTCGGACCATCTCCAGGTTCAACTTTTCCTTCAGAAGAACCTGGATAGGGCGGACAAGGTCTGTAAGGCGGCTCAAAGTTGTGTTCGCAATCAACTCCATCGAATCCTGGGATTTGCTACTCCTCACTTCCTTCATTTTACTGACATATTCCTCTGCGTCCTTCTCTTGGCCAGTAATACCAAAGATATCGTCCATGATAATAGCCACAATCGAAGGAAGGCAGTAATCCAAGTCGCCAGGTGAGTAAAGCGGGATTGTAGCAACCAGAATGGAATGCATTGTGTAGGACAGAACGTGGAGTTGAGATCCACGAGCCAGAGCGCCTCGGAGTTCTTTCAGCACAAATCCAAAACAAGAAGGCCCAAGCAAGACGCAAATATCCGTCAACGTCTGGCGTGTCATATCACGGGCCTCTTGCGCTTTGCTTCGAAGAATTTGGCATATATTGGTAAGGACGGCGGGAAGTTTCTCGGCCATTTGATCGTGAGGAAGTAGTTTCAGAACCCTAACTGCGATGACTGCAACGGGAGTACGGAGACTGACGGTAGTTTCATCCTTGTGGTGTAGGTAGTCGATCAGCGGAGGCAAGATGTTCCCAGTCAAATCATCATAGAACTTTTGCTCTTTCGGAAGTGACTTCGCAAGGGTGGACAGTGATGGCTTGGTCGGTGCTGCGTCAACTTCCATCGCAGTATCGACTGATTCCGCATCTACGATACTGTGCTTTGAGTCTGCGGCAACTGCCAGTGACTCTATGACCTTGCCGAGAAGGCGTATAATTTGCTTCTCCAGAGTTGGCTTAGTGGCGATATATCCAGTGAATCGGCGCAATATAGCACGATACTGAGGCCAGTCTAATGACTCTGCCAGAATGCCGACGCAGGTTGTTGCTTCAGCAGCAAGATTGTGCGCGTCGTTTCCTTCGGCTCTGTCGAAAATAAAGTGCTCGAGAAGTGGGATGAAGAAGTGAGAAGTATTTTTACTGCTTATAAGTCCATCTTTTGAAGCCGTTGACAGTTGAGTCAGGGCGTTGGATTGCCTCCCCTTACCAGCAGCCAGAATGTTATTGAAGAAGGAACCTTCAAGCTCATCATCACCACGAAGAAGGGTATGCATATCATTGACCTCCGTCCAGTCAGGGTATGTTTTTACAACATGTGCCATAACCTTGACATACTCTCGGCGGATAATCTCCGATGCCTCACGAGCGCCTGAGAAAATGGCAGGCACTAGAATGGAGGACAACATATCATAGAATGTTGAACTTTCGGCTGCATCCATCGTTTTGGATGCGCTGTCCAAGAAGTTGCAAATTGCATCAGACGAATTTGAGGACAGAACACCGAACTCTTCGTCGTGTCTGATATAGTAAAGGAAGTTGTAGAGCAGAGGGCGCCACTGGTGAGCAGTAAATTGCTTTTCTCTCGGCGCCGATATCAGATTGAATGCTTTAAGTCGGCGATCATAATCCGGCTCGTCCAGTCGTCCTTCAGCAAATGAATTCAACGATACACAAAGTTCTGCAACTTCTTCAAGTACGGGATCCTTTCGAGAGTAGACGATTAACACGCTGGATAACACTTCTCTGCTGCTTCTGTCCCGGAAAAATCCAAAGAGCGAAGTTACAGTATTATAGACCCTGTCTTTGAGCTCACCGTCATCTTGAAGATCGTACAGCGGCACAAAGTGCTCCAGAACCAAAAGAAGCCCGCTCTTAGTTTTGGGATTAACTCTTCGGGTCGGCTGGTCAAGCAAGAAAGTGGTGATATCCACGAGATTGTGTGCCTGCGTAGATTGGGTAACGAATTGTGCAAGTCCGGAAATAGTTTCAACGCAGGCTTCGAGAAGGCCTTTGCTGATATCTTGCTGCCGTCTAAGAACATCCCCGACAGGCACTAAAAAGGAGTCCATATTCTTGGAAAGTAAGGACGTTTTAACGCGGCCAGTTAGATCTTCGTTTTCAGGAAGATCGCTCTTGGCGATACCAACCACGTTGTCAATGATACTCAGGGCGAACAGTCGGACCTGATCCTTGGACTTTGGCTGAGCTAAACACTCCGCTACAGTGACCAAGGTTTGATCGTCTTCACCAAGGAAGAGAACAGTCTTTGGTGACAGTGACCAGGTATATAAAAGCTGCAAAACCCCGGAAATGCTCTGTGCAGTTTCGATTGGCAGTTTCGCCAACCGCGGACTGATAAGTTCGCTCATTATGAGGTCTAGATATACCGACCAATCAAAAGCGGAGTCGTTGGTAAACATCAATACAAGACATTTAAATCCGGTCTGGCGGACAGATTTTAACAGCGAGGTTTGGCTAGTGAAGTCTTCCTCATCGTCGATCGAGTGGGGTGAGCGTTGGAGCTGGCGAGATGAGTACACCAAGCAGTAGAGCACTGCGGATAGTAATTGGCTAGTATAAGGCGACATTTTTGTGCCAAGCTCTTTCAAGGTGCCTTCCATCATATTCATGAAACCAAGTTGCTTTCGGATGCTTAGTATCTCCTTGTCGAATAGCTCATCTCGAGACTGGCTTATAACGTCGATGTCCTTTAGCTCCCCCAGGGCGATATACAAAAATGACCCGATATCCTCCACTGTCAGATTGCGTAATATGGTTAGCCTTGTGGCTAACATGCCCTGTCGACCGCTAGCTGCGCCCTTCTTTGAAATAGCTCGTCCATATAAAATGCGTAGGAGGATTGGCATGAGATCTTGCCGATGTTCAAACTGTATCCGGGAGTCTCCCTGGAGAAGAATTGTGAGCTCATCTTTAAAACGTGCCTCGTCGAGTAAGTTCAATAGGTTCTCTTCATAAGGCCTAACACTAGGAATTTTCCATGTCAGAATAGCTTTGAGGGCAGATTTCTGGATTTCCAGGTCTCCATTTATCAGAAGGCCGAGCAAAGCGTCGAATACTTCTGGTGACCTGAACAAAACTCTAGGGTTGTGGAACTTCTGCAAGAGATCTAGCTGAGATTTTTGATCTTTTCTCGTCCAATTGCTTATGTTGATAGGATCTTCATCTGACTGGTATGGCTCGCCCTCCTTATTCGCCCATGAAAGGAACATGGGAATAAATTGGCGTGAACGGCGCTCGGCGATACTCGTAACACTGGCAAGAACACGCAGTGCTTGAGCACGTGCCATAGGCGGTTGTGGAGCAACAAGTTCTTGCGATTCTTCAAACTGCCGGATCATAACGTCTCGGGCATCCTTGGCCTCGGTTTCAACCTCAGAGGCAAGCTTTCTCAGATTTATCAAGTTTGAACACTCGAAATCAGTGAGGCCAGCATTCTGAGCGTGTTCGACATTCCGTGCTGACCCATCCCACAATGCTGACGGAGCTTCCAGCCAACTAAATACGATTTCAGTAATGACATCTTCCTCTTTGGCCGTTTGGGCAATCTCGGAAAGAGCAGCACAAGCGTCTTCCCAAAGTTGCGCGAATTTGACAGTAAGCATGCCGAAGCAAAAGTGTGGGATTGCTCGGTATAAAATGCGATCAGATACATGGGTACGGTGGAGGGCGGCAAGTCTTCGGATATTCATAGAGGCGGACCGAGCAGTTTGCAAGTCCAGCGGCGTCTGTTCGATCAAAATCATGGTGGATATGGCGTCAGAGGCAACATTGGTGGATGCTGTATATAAGTGGTCCAGAAGGCGGAGAGAAAGAAGCCGCAGATCGTGAGAATTTGTCGATAAATTGAGGATGAGAGCTTCAATGAGTGAGTCTGCTTCTTCGCCTCCATTTGTAGACCATGGATCCGCAACAGGTTTGTAAGATGGCGATTGTTTCAAGCTCGTCAAATATGACAACAAGGCATGTAGAAAGCCAGGTAGGCGAGCGTATCTAGGAGCCGCTGCTCTAAGAAGAGGCTCCAAGGAGATATCCACCTCTCCAGCAGCTTTTGTCATGCGAGAAAATGCGTCAAATCCGCGGCCAGCAATAAATCTTGATTCTTCAGGTTCGATTGCTGAAGATGGTCGCAACGCAAGTTTTAGTTTTCTTTGGAGTATTTCTGCAATTCTCGCATTTGTCGAGGGATGGGCTGTCGTACAATCCATGATGGATAATAAGGCGTAGTATTTTGGTAGACAGCGGTCATGCCATGTTTTTGTGCCACTGCCGTATGAGGTTGGAGATGCCTGCTCAGGAAATGGCGATACTTCGAGCCTTTCGAACTTGCTCACCATTTGATCTTGCCATGATTGCGGGATATTGAAGCCATCTTTACTACCGGTGCTGCTGATAAATACTCCCGAAGAAACCATCTTGGGAACGAGAACACACAGTGTATCCTCATTTTCTTTGTCGGACCAATGTGTGACGATGAATTTTTGGAAATATGGCATGATAATGCTCCGGAAGCGCTCAACATCAACCTTAGTGAAGTATGAACAAAACATCAAAAACCAGCGGGCCAAAGGCTCTCTGACAAGTGAATCCAAGAACCTTGGCGCGTAAGGTATTAAAGCATCCATAGGCGAGTATTGAAGGGCCATAGATATAGTTAAGACGACGGATTCCCATATTGTGCGGTCATGATCATCGTATAATGAGCCTCTGGTGGTTCTGGAGAGGGCTTGTAAAATATCGGATATGCTGGAGAGGAAGGGTTTCCAGTTTGCAACTCGCGATCCCTTTCGGACACCTCCGATTACGCCTATAGCTTTCGATGGCAGCATCAGCTGCCTAAATGACTCTGGAGTTCGTGATTCCTCGAACGATTTGACAGCTGCCTCGGAGTGCATGAGAACTCTGTCGATTATCTCTCCCAAGGTATCTGAACTCGTATGGTGGACCAGACTAGTCAACACACCACAAATTACATCTCCCCAAGCCCAATATGTCTCTTCCGTCTCTTCAGAGTAGCTGTACTGTGCGAACATCGAGGCCAACGTCGCAGGGGCCGAGGAGTGGATCGCCAGCCCGTTGCCTTTCATCGACTCGGCGAACATAGTCATGATGCCATGATAGTAAAGCCCGTATTCACGAGTGCCAATTGATTTTTCCAGGTCAGTCTTTGCGTGACATATTATGACCGGTAGTGCCTTTTCGCGAATAGCTGGCGCACTTGCTTTTTTTATGAGAAAGCTTATCGCCTCGGCAGCAAAGCGAGCTATATGTGGCTGTTGTCGTTCCTTGCCCAGTAGAGGAGCCATAAAATCGTATGTAGGGCGCAGGTCCATCACAAGCAGCTTTGAGAGGTATTTGAACAGGAATGCCAAACAGGTAAAACTCCATTCAATCACCTCTACATCCTGCTTGGTCCCTGCGATGTCTGTAACCAACGACAATGCCCGGGCATAGAACTTTTCGAAGCGCAAACCGAGGTCATGGGCGAAGTCGGTCAAAAGTGAAAGCAAAGGTTCGATCGATTCCCTTTCTTTTGCCTCCAAAAAGTTGACCAGAAGGTCCATGATTTTGTCCTCGAAATGTAGAATTTGAGGCAAGCTGTCGCACATCGAGCTTACATCGTATGAAAACTGTATGAACCGCTCGGACATATTGAGTTCCTGCCATCGTTCCAACCCCACCTTAAAATAAGACGTTGTTGCCCCGAGATCCTCACTGTCGAGATCATGGCGGCGAACTCGTCGTAGAGGGTCGAGGGAGTTAAGTTTCGAGACTTTCGCGGTGAAGGACTCCCATCTATGATTTTTTGAGTGAGCCGTTCCCTTCTTCCCTTTCGAAGTCTTCACAATCCTTCCAGAAGATGTGGACGGCATCTTCGCCGTAGGTTTTGGTGGTCGTCACTCTGGTTGGTGATGTGAGAGGAACCTTAAAATCTTATCGAGAATATCCATGTTATCAATTTGAATAATTTTGAGGCGGTGAGCTACACTTGGCGTTTCTGCCGGCTTAAAACCAAGCTTCCACCAAAGCGTCTCGTCACGAAACACGCTTTCCACCTGCCAATGACTCTGGTTTTCTTTTCATAGCCATTGTTCAAGTCAATATGGCTTCAAAAATGTAAGTTATTATCAAAGTTTAGCCCCATTTGAAAACAAATCTCCCCGACATCACTCCTACGTCACGATTCAGCAAAACTCACTTTTTCTGAATAGTATAGTCGTCGGCGCAGTCCAAGGGCAACTGCGATCAGCCTTCTCCAAGATCGGCACCCTTCACGCGAAGAACAGTTTCACTTTCGCAATTATATCTGGGGAGCTTTTTGCCGAGGATGACGATGAGGTTACAGACTTGCTAGACGGAAAGATCATCGTCCCTCTCCCCACGTATTTTACGGTCGGACGGAGCCAGTTCCCCCAGCGGGTTGTCGATAAACTCGCAAAAGTTGATGAGGTGAGTCGGTTCTAATTATATTCTGATATGTGGCCATAGCTGATAATTGCCAGCTCTGCGAAAATCTTCACTTCTTGGGAAAGCGAAGCACAACGAAAACATCCGAAGGAGTCCGAATCGTTGCTCTTGGGGGTCAATTGGATGACACAATCATTGGAGGCCTATCAAAAGAACAGTACCTTCCGTTTCATACTGTGGATGATGCCAAGGCCCTCCGTGGAGCGAACACTGCCGACATTCTATTGACAGCTTCTTGGCCGTCTTCTATTCGCACTGGCTCCAAGGTGCCGATTCCAGAGGCCGGGGTTGAACCAACAGGCAACGACCATATCTCACAACTTTGCGCGGAATTGAAGCCCAGATACCATTTCTCGTCATCGCCCACCTTTTACTACGAGCGTGAGCCATTCTTTCACACACCAACCGAGGACGCCCCTGATTTCCGACCCCTCACCAGATTCATATCTCTTGCCGCTCACGGCAACCCCAACAAGCAGAAATCAATATCTGCATTTAATCTGCGAGCGACGGTGGATGTAACTGCCCCTCTTCCGCTTGGCGTGACAGCTTCACCTTTCTCTCCAAAAGCACCAGGAGGCAGGAAGCGAGCAGCGCTGGAGCCCGAACCCTATTCCCGATTTGCACCGGATGATGGCAACCACCATCGCCACAAAAGAGGCCGAAGAGAAAGACAGCCCCCGCCAGGACCAGATACGTGCTTTTTCTGTCTGTCGAACCCGAATCTTGCCACCCATCTCGTAACATCTATCGGCGAAGATGCATACACAACAACCGCCAAGGGTCCACTGACTACATCGTCAATGAATGCGGCAAATGGCCTCGATTTTCCAGCTCATATTCTTATTATCCCATTGAGCCATGAGCCCACATTGGCACGTATTGATCAAGAGGGGCGCCAAAAGACATACACGGAAATGAACAAGTACAAGAGGTCACTTCAGCAAATGGTGGCAGCTAGGAGCGATGACAAACTTGGTTCCGTTACGTTTGAAATTAGTCGTGGGAATGGTGTTCATACCCACTGGCAGTTTATTCCCGTTCCGGCCGAGCTTGTTTCTAAGGGATTGGTTGAAGCAGCCTTTAAAGTTGAAGCAGAGAACATGAAGTACCCTTCTTTTCAGAATAGGGATCCTGGCCTTGGGGAGGGAGAGGGAGATTTTTTCCGGGTGTGGATTTGGTCGCCATCGGAAGAAAACGGCGCTCAAGGACAATCAAAGACCATCACCATGCCCTTCGATGACACCATGAGATTCGATTTGCAATTCGGGCGAAAGGTGCTTGCGAAGTTGCTCGGTCTGGAGAAGAGGCTGCAGTGGAGAGATTGTGAGCAGACAGTTGATGAAGAGAAACGTGATGTCGAGGCATTTAAGACGGCGTTCCGCATCTTTGATTTTACGCTCGAGGATGAGGCGAAGAAGGAATGATACCCCCCGCTGGCGCTCAATTACAGGAGTATAGGAGCCAGTCTGCTTTAATCAACATTATTACGCCGAAGGGGACCAGCACGCGAGGATTGTACTTTCGAGGGGAATAGGGAAAGATAGCGACAGGGAGAGCTGCAGGGAGAGCGACGAGCGGTGCGCACTCCGGTTGTAGGGCGCGTAGTCGGGGCCGTTGTTGGGGGGCGAGGGGGGGTGGATGTTCTGGTTGCTGCTGCAGGCGGTGCAGGCGGTGCACGGCCACCCGTTGATGAAGGCTCAGGCACTGGGTGGATTTGAGACCAGTATGCTGCATATATGGAATATCACATTAACCAATGCAACTTGAGCTATGGTTGAGGATAGTCACAGCAAACCAATATTAAATAAACGTTGCTTTCCAATTCGTTTTTTGGAGTCGCTTTCTATACTGATCGCACATGGCCGGTCATCGTTTTGGTACTAACCCCACCCCACTCTGACCTGGGGTTCGGGGATCGTCATAACCGTGCCAATACCGCCATCATGAACCATTCTCTTCTCAACAACCTTACACTTTACGCCGTTCATAATGGCTCTTTCAAGCGATGAGGTTGTCACGATTGACAACTTTGAGTCCAAACTGGCAAAGTTTAGCGCTGATGGCTGTGGTCTCTTTGGCCTCGTAGACATGGGAAGGTAACGCCCTCCCACTCCTCCTCATCTTCGGATACTTCGACGAGCTCAAATGTCTAAAACCACCTAGCAATGGCATTCGATTCTCCATATCAGACCTCACACCGCCAAACTCGCGACATTTGCCTTGCATATACGGCGAGCGCGCCGGTATCTCCCTGTACGATGCGCTCCACGAGTCCAAACCCGGCTCTGTGCCGTTCGTGTTTTCACCAGAGATTATCGACAAGGTCTCTAAGACTCTAGCAAGATTCTCCTACATTTGCACACAATACAAAGTCCCAGAGAACCAGATCAGCGTTTTTGCGACGGAAGCCATGCGCACTGCAAATAATCAGGATGAGATGGTCGGCGCAATTCATGCAGCGAGCGGGTTGGGTGTGCAGATACTTAGCCCAGCTATGGAGAGCATGTTTGGCGCTATGGGAGCACGCTCGGCGTTCGAACACGTAGACGGTCTGTTTATGGACCTTGGTGGAGGGAGTGTACAAATGACATACCTGGACTCGAAGAGCAACGGATACGAGACACTAGCTGCGCAGAACGCGAAGAGTATGCCCTATGGCGCTGCAAAATTAACGGATACTTTGCGAGTGGAAGAGGAGGGAACAACGCAGAAGCAGCTGAGAACTCAGATGAGGGACACTTTTGAGGGAATGAAGAAACAGTTCGCAGGACTTAGAGAGCAGGCTGAAAGCGAAGAGGGAATTTCGATATACTTTTGCGGCGGGGGCTTCAGAGGTTATGGAAGCATGCTTCGCCACACTCATGAAATTCAGCCATATCCGATTCCAGGAATTGGTGGCTTTTCGGTTTCCGGCGCCAGCTTCGAAAACTGGGAGGCAATGCTCAAGGAGAACGATAAAGATGGCAAGATCTTTGGAATGTCCAAGCGCAGGCGGGAGCAATTCCCTGCCATTGCAATGGTTGTCGGGGCTCTTGTTGAAGCAGTACCAAAGATAAAGCAGGTCACGTTTTGCAGCGGTGGAAACAGAGATGGCGTGCTGTATATGAAGCTACCGCCCCCTCTCCGGCAGCAGGACCCTCTCCCTCTGTTGCTTGGTAGCTCAGAATCTGTTACAGATGCCTCTGTAAGCGCCGCTGTGCAGCTGGTGAGGAGCGCCCTCCCCAAGGACTCCCCGAGCATATTTACATCAGGACTTCTCGATTACGTTGTTCGGAACACCTGGACTCATCTGGGCAATTCCGATGACCAGAATGCTACGAGGTCATTGCATACTACAATATCAGGAGCTATCGCTAGTCTTCCGGGGCTGACGCATGAGGTCCAAGCTATTATCGCGGTAACTTTGTGTACTAGATGGGGCAACGATCTTGGCCGAGCGGATAAAACCGTCCTTGAAAACCTTAGACTCCTGGTCGGCAAGAACAACAGCTTTTTCTGTGATTACGTGGGTGCTATTTTGAGGTTCCTGGTTGCTGTGTCTCCAGCGTATCCAACTGATCCCCTGACACTCAAAGAATTGCTTAAGTACGTTAAGCCCCTCAGTTCAAATATCTTTTCTTAACAATATTACAGATTTAACCCTACCCATTCTACCACTCTCGGAAACAAAGGTAAGAAATCGGGCATCAAGCTTCAGATAACACCGAATCCGCTGGGCCGTCTATGGATAGAAACTGGGAAACTGCTTGATCTCTTCGATGGTTTAGGGAAAGGGCTGAGTAATGGACTTCGTGTGGAAGCAGAACTTACTGATTGAATGCCCAAGTAATGGTGGAAGCCATATGATCACTTACACGTGTCCAGGTAATATTAACGGCATTTTTGGTTGACTGCAAAGATGTACTGGAATATCTAGGCTTCGTATGCCATTCTACATTTAAATTCGATGGGGAGCAGAAATGGCGGCCAAACATGGGTTGGGCCATGTCACTGCGAATAATACCAGATACATATCCCATACAAATCATGTCTTTCGTGAGAAGTTGAGATATAAATTAGTGCAATTATATTCAGCCAAGACTAGACATGACCAACTAGTGTTGCAAGTGCAATTCACCGAGCTACAGATTGTTGAACATTCGTCCCATTTGTGCCTGGTCGAATTGAGAACTGATAGGCCCTGTCACAACATATCGGCTGGCCTATCCAAGAGCTGCTCTCTAATAGAGGTAATGAAGCAAGCCAGCAAGTGCGCCTCTCTCTTTTGCAATTTGCCGTGGGAACTTTCTCTTGCTCCCTCCATTACAGTACTTGGCCAATGCCTTCTGACTGGGGAACCTAGTCGCGGGAAAACCCGTCTTAATCTGATGGAGAAACTGGTAGATATTGACATAAATCTTCTTCGTTTCCTATTATGCATTAGAAAACAACCAAAATAGGGTGCGAACAAAGTGCCAGGAGCTGCTTACCATTTTGCACTTTGTGATAGAGCTGGGAACGGGGTTGATACCAAGGTCCCGACAGAGTTTCTGCCAGTTTTCAAGCTTGTGAGTATCAGGAAAGTAAGCATTGAATTCTTCCTTCGCTTTTTCGGCACGGGATTTGTTAGAACGGCCTTTCTGAGCACCATCCTTTGGAGCACCATCTTTTCCAGCACTGCCTTTCTGAGGTCCAGTTTTCCGAGCACCGTCCTTTAGAGGGCTGTCTTTTGGAGCACCATCTTTTGGACCACTGCCTTTTTGAGAACCATCTTTTTGAGCACGATTATGGCCGTGTCTGGGCTGCTTTCCGTCTGATACCTGGCGGCCACCCACCACTCCGCCCTCGGGTTGACCATGGTTGTTGCCCGTTTTCAATCTGCCTTTGAATTGAAGAGCATACTGGGAATCATCATCCGCTGAAGTAAACCCACACATGGAGAACGAACTATCAGTCGAAGTTTCGGTGTCGTTTTCGTTCTCGATATCAAAATGCTTCTTGAATGTCCTGAACTCCTTGCTTCCTTGCTGTAACCCGCGAGCGGCACAACTCTCTTCAAATCTCTCCAGTTTCTCAATGGCGATATCATCTCCCGATTTAAGAATGTGATCTCTTGAGGATTCATATTCGAAAAATTGGCGTCGATAGTTTTTGTAACTATTCCTTCCTTTGATGAGTCTAAGGGAAAGGGCAAGTTCCTCAAATCTTACTTCCGCTTCTAGCACTCGGGCAGCAGATGCTGACACGGCGCCATCAAGCCGGGCTGCGGCGATCTTGTTGCGCAAGCTCTTCATGGTGGCACTCTCATTGTCAGGCTGAGAAGATGCAGCTTCAGGGGTGCAATGGTTCGTTTCCTGTGCCATGTTCTTGGTAGAAGAGATCTTCTCGTGCCCCGTTGTGGATTTCAAGGCGCTGGTGAGCAAGATTCCTTTTTTTTGGAAGAAGTTGTTATAAACTTAGTTGTAACTTGGGCTGTCGTACTTCAGACCGCAGACAAGTGCAAGAGCCTCAAACTTGAACGTCTTATTCTTGTCTTTGACATTTCTTGCATTGGAACAATATTCCTGCGCGTTTGTGGCGTATTCTGCAGTGAGAAATTTGCGGAGCAGTCGTTTGTAGCCAGGTTGGCCTGGAAGGGTGCCTGCAGCATTAGCCAGAAGTTGGAATTTCGATTCCAGATCTTCAGTCGCCTGGGGTTGGCTATTGCTGTCTGCTTTTTCCATTTTCGGAATACGATTTTGTGATCCACGAGTTTCGACGAGTGTTGCATACTCGGCCTCAAGGCGTTTGGCTGTTGGGTCTCCACTGGCAACCTTGTCGTTGACAACCTTCATCGCGTCCATGAAGAACTTAGCTTTGCATTTATTGTATGCTTCTTCTCCTTCCTTTAACCCACGGGACGCAATTAACGCGTCAAACCTGGCGTTGGTTCCCCCATGGTTGTGACGGTCATGGAGTTGCAATTAATTGTCTAGGTTCTGCTCTCACATATAAATATTATGCATAGAACAAAGGAGTTTGCTTGATAGGCGCTTATGGAAACTCACGGATAACTGAATATCAACCATGGGCTGCTTGGAGATTGTGACTGGCATGTTGAACAAGAGAATCTAGCAATCCTCAGTTATAATTGCTACGTTTTCACTCCATAGTCTTTCAATATACTTTCTTTCATTCTATAGTCTTTCCATATACTGCCAGCTCGTAATAAAAGCATGTCTCTCTACAAGCTGGCTATATCGACAAACAATAATAGCCGTAAACCTTGATCTCGTTAATCAAAACTCGTGATCTGGCTCACATTGCCCGCTGGCATTCCAACCTTCGACGTGTTCCGTAACAGTGGCAGTTTACTCTGTCACTCGGGCAAGAGCTCAAGATCCTTTGATATATTTAGCCCATCTCAAACTACAACATGGAGATCAGACTCTAATCTCTCAAGCCCGCCGTCTTGAATAACTTAGTGCCTTCCGTTTCAAAAGGTGACCAAACAACGTGCTTATAGGCAGTATCTGAGAACAAGAAATCGCAACCAGGGCAGGAATCGCATGTTGCTCCTTTCTTGGAAACATTGAAATCCATTCCGTCAAACAAGTTCCGCATCCCCGCTCAGCACCAAAGGCTTTACATCCGCCCACCTGGAAATCAGCACTTCTCCGGCCAAAGCTTCCACCATATCTTCTGCATTTCCCCCTTGAGTTCCAACAAGACAGTCTTTCAGGGCCCTGATAAAGACTGCTGTGTCAAGTTCAGGAGCGTCAACCATGCTAATTCCACCCGCGGTATCATCTAGATTCCTTAACTGGGGAGGAAATGACTGCAAGAAAGACAAAAGATAATGCTCGTGGAGCAGAGCTTGATGGCGTGTCGCAAATGAAATCTCCGACGGCGAGAGTCGTGACCTAAGAGAGGGCGAAGATAGATAGTGAAGTGTGTGCTTGTCAATCTGCAAAGATGTTTAGTATCAAAAGTTAATAAAGGCACAACAATATATACCTTGGCAAGCCTTGCTCTCAAAAATCCCCGCACCAAGTACTTCCACCTCTCTAGCTCAGTTTGGATGATAACGAGACCAAAATTTGTCTTGGGGTCCACGTCGCCGGTCATGACTTCGACCTTCTCGATTTGCCTCTGAATTTTCTCGTTGGCTCTTTGGATCAGGCCATTAGACGGCCAACTAGAAAGCATTCGTTAGGATCCAATTTTGATATTTCCCGAGCGTAGTCACGATGTATGGTACATACTCCAACAACTCGGGAGCTGAACGTTCAGCAACCCATGCCCTGGTCAATGCCTCCAAATCTCCATCATCGCCAGGCGCAGAGTAATCCTCGGGGTCTGCCTCTCTCAGAATATCATCAATATCCATTGCAGGTGCTTTTTAGCTATGCATCACGTTTGTTGCTGTCTTGTGCTGCATATCTGTAGACGGGCTTAGTCGCGCCATAGACGCAAGAGACGGTACTGCTCGCTTGAAGCGCGCCGCGCGCATCAGGCTGAGCCTCTCCTCGACATTTACAAATGCAACGCCCACAATGTCCGATGACGACTCATATGCCACCACGCCTGTAGATACGGAACGGTCTGTGAAGAGGCGACGACTTTCCAACGATGATAAGGCTACACCGAGATACAGCTTCCCAGACGAGCTTGTCGTAAATGGCGACGAACATCACCAAACCGCAAGTAGGGACTCGCGCATGAACACCAATAAAGGCAATACAAGCCGGCGCAAAGCCGCCGCAGAATCCAGCCCTGATAGAAGTCCAAGCCATGATGAGTTAGCTCATACTTTCTACGCCGATGAAGAGGACATTGAGAGCAATCATGACCACCAAAGCCAGTCCGAATCTGTATCGCCTTCCCAGACACCGAGTTCAACGGAGATCCACGACAACAATGAAGAGGCAGATTTAAAGAGCCGAGAGGAGCCATTACAAGTTCGATACAGGCTTAAGTACGAATTAGATGCTCACGAGAGAGGCATCTCGCAAGTGGCGTTCTCACCAGACGGACAGTGGATCGCAAGTGCCTCTGCAGATGCAACTATAAAGATATGGGAAGCATCAACAGGGAATCTTGTCCATGAATTGAGAGGACACCTTGCCGGAATATCGACGGTTTCATGGAGCCCTGATTCACAGACTATTGCGTCTGGTTCTGACGATAAGACGATACGGCTATGGGACGTGACCACCGGAAAACCGCATCCAAAGCCTTGGAAAGGCCACCACAATTATGTTTATTCAATAGCATTTTCTCCCAGGGGGAATGTCCTTGTCAGTGGCTCATTTGACGAAGCCGTCTTTCTATGGGATGTCCGCGCAGGGCGCCAAATGCGAAGCTTGCCGGCACACTCCGACCCTGTCGCTGGAGTCGATTGCATTCGAGATGGGACATTGGCTGTTTCTTGCGCTGGCGATGGGCTTATTCGGATATGGGATACCGCATCTGGCCAATGCCTGAGAACAATAGTTCATGAAGACAATGCCGGTGTTGTGAGTGTGAAGTTCTCACCAAATGGAAAACATGTTCTTGCATGGACACTCGATGGGTGCATACGGCTTTGGGATTACTTGACAGGCCTTTGCAAAAAGACTTATCAGGGCCACGTGAATAACAGATACAGTATCTCCGGGGCATTCGGTATTTACGGCTCCGAGGCGTTTATTGTGTCTGGAAGTGAAGATGGAAAGGTAGTCTTTTGGGACACAAAGAGTAAAGAGATTCTTCAGAAGCTTGATGCACACGACGGAGTTGTGCTGAACGTTGATACGCACCCAGCGAGTGGTAGGATTGTCAGCTGCGGGCTAGACAGCAAGATCAAGGTATGGATCAATGAAGGCGACGAGGAAACGTCCAATTCCTTGTTGAATGAATCGGACAAGCAACACGGCTCAAGGTCCGAAGATTCATCCACTGGGATGGGAGGTTTCCAAGATGAGGGTGCTGCCAAAGATGGAAGCAAAGAAAGTGGAGGGGGTGCAAACGGGCTTGTCGACGTAGATGCAGGCGAGCAGATCACAGCTGAAGAACCGATGGATGTTGAAGTTAATATGGAAGATGATACCCTGCAAGAGCTTCCTTCTAGGCCGAAGGATGAGTTACTTTAGCGATTAAAATATTAGCTACATATAGGCCAGACTGACACCCACGTGTGATTGCATGCTCATCTTGGTCTATGTCATTTGACGCCAACCCAGTTTATAACACCGAAACCTAGCAAAAATATGCCCAACGCCCTCATAAATGTGACATAATTTAGAACTCAGAGTGATCATTTTTCCGCCTTCGCCTCGACTTCTTTGGGTTCTCCTTCTGGACCGAAACCAAGGGCATCCAGCTCTCGGATAAGCTCGTTGATCTTGATCACCTTCGCAAATTGCTCCGGAAGCAATGCCGCACCACCTTCCTTCTTTTCCTTCAAATCTTTCGCCTGCTTGAGCTTCTTCTTCAGGTTCCGTGCCTTCTTTTCTCGTTCGGCTTCTGGATCTACAGCCTCTTCCGCTGCAGCTTCGGGTTGGTTGGTGGCGGGTTGTCTCCAGTTTGTTTCCGTGCGGGCTTCCGTCTCAGGATTGGTAGAAGACGACAACGCAGTGGCAGCAGCCTTCCTTCTTGCCTCTCGTCGTTTCGAATTCTTATTGCTCGCAGCTGCGGACTCGGGTTCCTCCTTCTTTAATGCAGCCGCACCGGGTACTCCACCCTGTCCCCTGGCCCGAAAGCCCGCAGCCGTCTGGTTCTTGTAAACTTCAACATCCTCCGGAGGCTTATAACCGGGCCGAATCTTGATTTCTTTGCGCTTCGAGCCGTCAGCTCGTGTGGACGAGGGAATATGGCGGTCTCCAGATTCGCCCTGAATAATCCCAGCTTTGGAGGGAGTCGGAACAGACGGCATGGTATCTTATACCATGAGCGAACGCATACAATGAAAATTAGTATTTAATTCTTTATTGTACAGCGATATTTACTGGTCCGGAATAGTTGTGCCTGATCTTCAAACTAAAAAGTTTTAGAGCACGAGGCTGCGCTGTTAGATCAGGAGCCAATCACAAGCCCGGTAATACCCGGAAGCAAAGAAGTCAATGGCCGAACATCTTCACGACAACAGCTTCTACAGCCTCTCTTGTCCACATAACCTATTGAACGCAACGCTTCAAACGTCACAATGTCGGCTGTGAGTATTAAACCGCGCAAATTTACAAATGGGCAATAGCTAATGACTCTGTTCACAGATCGGAAAGAACTTCTACAAGCAAGTCCCCCCTCGCGATGCCCGTGAATCAGCAATTGAATCGAACCGCCTCTTCTAACACACGTCTAGCCTCTTCGTCCGCAGGAATTATGTCTTCCTCGGGACGGTCTTCGCCGGCGCTTTCGCTTTCGAGATGTGAGCACTCCCTGGAATGTGGACGGCGAATTACAACAACTGCTAATGGATGGGCAGGACCTTCGACTCTGTTACAGACTCGCTCTGGGATAAGATCAACAAGGGCGTATGTTACTACACCACTCCGGGCATTCTACGGCAGTAACTAATAACATTTACAGAGACAATGGAAGGACATCCGTGCAAAGTATGTCGAGGCAGGCGACGACGAGTAAAGTCGAGCCAATGGGGGACAAGCAAGGAAGGAATCGATAATAGCGAACAATAGACTGTGAAGCGAGTAGACTTGGGGATCGAATGTACAAATATTGCATTGCGTCTATTGGCAAACTTTCTCAAAATCTGCATCCCCCATGGCATCGGAATAGAGATTACTGACTTTGAACTGATGCGGCCCCTCAGAGGCTCAAATGGCAGGCGGGCCAATTCAAACCTAACTAATATTTGGAGTGAAACATGACAAAACGCCATAGTTTCGCCTCAATCTATTGTGATCCGGAAAGTACCTATATATAGTGAGGATATTGTATTACACGACAGGCCTGATCTGAATTTATTTTCTGCTATTGAACATACCCTTCCGTGCCTGCGATATTCTGTGGTTTAAAGCCAAGGGGTGTCGTAGTCGTGACGCACAGAACAGCCGTGAGCCCAACAGCCACTAACCCTTCCTTATCGTTATCGTAGATGTTGGTGGCAACCGCAAAGCAAACAAAGCATCAACTCACCACAAAGAAATGAAGCTGCAGCTGCCCACCAAGCACATGGGATAGCATCGATGGCAGCGAATGGAATGTCGACACAGGAGCGGCAGCTCTGCGAGTTTTTCAGAGACTTGCCGCTGGTGAAGAAGAACCGTTATGACGAATCCGCAAGCAACGACCTTCTTTATAACCTTTTCTGGTCTTTAGCAGGCGGCCAGGACAAGTATATGCGACTCTTCTTTCCTGAGGGACGTCAACCTGCACCAAACGAGAAATGGGAGCTTCGGGGAGCTCAAGGCGCCGTGGATGGAGCAGAATACACAGAGGCGGCGAGGGGCAAGGCTTGCGGTCATATCTTCAAGAGTGGCGAGGCAACATACAGATGCAAGACGTGCAGCGCAGATGATACCTGTGTTCTTTGCAGTAGATGCTACGATTCTTCTGATCATACGGACCACATGGTGTATATTAGCATATCCCCTGGAAACAGCGGCTGCTGCGACTGTGGCGACCCTGAGGCATGGAAACGCCCTGTGCACTGCACGATACATAGCGAGAGCGAGCATGAAGCAAAAAGGTCTGGGAAATCAAAAGAGACGTCTGGACTGCCAGATGAACTTATCGAGAGCATTAGGATGACCATTGGCCGAGCTTTCGACTACGTATGCGATGTTATATCCTGTTCGCCAGAACACTTACGACTCCCTAAGACGGTTGATAGCATCAAACTCGATGAGCGAATGTCCCGCCTCACATCCCCTTACTACCGAGGAGATATAGTCGAAGAGCCTATTGAGTACGTCCTGATATTGTGGAATGACGAAAAGCATACGGTGGAGGAGGTTAGCCTGCAAGTCTCTCGGGCCTGCAAAGTCAGGGTAGCGGAAGGGTTACAACGAGCCTACGAAACCGATGACATGGGACGGGCTATTGTGAAGTACAGTTTTGATATCAACGAATTACTTGCCGTCGCGGAGGTCATCGAGCACATCAAAGTTACGGTTAGCATCCGCTCTGCTCGAGATACATTCAGGGAACAGATGTGTGGAACAATTATCCAATGGCTTGGAGATATCTCGGGCTGCAGCGTTGGTGGAGACCACAATATCCTACGAGACGTTGTATGCGAGGAAATGCTCAAATCTTGGCGAACGGGAAGTGAGGCTGTCAACGCAGAAATCGGCAAGAGCGGTATCGACGACCTAGAAATTGAAGACCAAGAAAGAGAAAACGAAGATAGAATGATGCTATTAGGGGCGCGGAATATACAGATCGTACGTTTGGAGGCCGCTATGGCGGAGGCTGAACGAGCGAATGAAATGGAAAGCTCGGAGGACGAAGACGAAGACGGAGATGAAGATGGAGGTGAGCTGAGTGAGGGTGAAGATGTGGGCGAAGAAGAACTTCAATCAATTATGGACGTCATGCTAGTTGAGGCACAGGCGGGTGGCGATCAAGATGGAGATGTCGAGATGACGGATGATGCATCAGCGCAAGAGGCAGATGAAGCCACTATGGCTGGATATCCGCCGCCGCCTCCCCCTCCACCACCGCCACCTCCAGGTTTAGACACCCAGAGGGCTCTAATGGATCGTGAAACTACTCCGTCGGATTCGGATATGGCAGAGCCGTTAATAACATCTTCCATCTATGCCAAAGCCAATATGGATATCCCCAAAACCCCAGGGCCGAAGCATGCTAGACCTGAGAAGGTTGGAAGGCCACCGAGATACTGGCTTGAGACACCAGAAGCGTTCAGTGATAGGGAGTCTATACCGCTACACGAAGATCTTTGGCAGCGCGTAAGACTTGACTGGATGATCCTCTTCGACTTAAGGATGTGGAAAAAGGTCCGGGTCGATCTCCGTGACCTTTACATTTCTACCGTCGTCACAATCCCTGAGTTTAAGCGTGTGCTGGGACTTCGCTTTGCTGGATTATACACTCTCTTGGCGCAGTTATATTTAATTGCTGATCGCGAGCCTGATTACTCGATAATCAATATCTCCTTACAGATGCTCACGACACCATCCATCACGTCAGAAATTGTCGAGAGAGGGAACTTCTTGACACATCTGATGTCTATATTATTTACGTTCCTAACCGCTAGGCAAGTTGCGCCGCCAATTGAGATCAATCCAAATGCCGTTCTCAAGTTTGAAACTGGTTCTGTAACCAACCGCCGCATGTATCACTTTTTCATGGATCTTCGCTATCTTTTCAATGCGCCACACGTTCATGAAAGGCTCCGGACAGACGAGAGATACATGATGCAGTTCCTTGACCTTGTCAAGCTTCATCAAGGAATATGTCCGAATGTCAGAGCCGTAGGCGACCATCTCGAGTACGAGACTGATGCTTGGATAAGCGCCTCCCTAGTGACTAGAGAGATCAACCGCCTATGCCGCCAGTTCTCAGAGTCTTTCAAGTGGAAGCTTGGCGAAGATATGTCTGCTATTAATAGGGCCATTCGTTTCTCTGCGAATACAGTCATCATAAACTCGCTGGGCTTGGAGCGCAGACGATTTGAAGGCTCTGAGATCAAAGAAGAAGTGAAGTTCAAAACAGTTGCGGATTATGAGTTTGATACTTCGGAGACTGGCGAACACAGTGTTATCAAGTTCATCGTCGAAGATCAGCCGATCAGTTTTCATCATGCTCTGCATTACACGCTATCATGGCTCATTGAGTGCGGCAAGAGCATGTCTCGCGATGAATTTTCTAACCTGCTTACTTTTACTCAAGACGGCTTAATGCAAAAGCCAAAGCTTATGGGCCAGCGACTTATGCCAACCCATGAGTATAGCTCGGAGGATTTACTCATGGCAGCATTCGACTATCCACTTCGAGTTTGCGCGTGGTTGGCGCAGATGAAGGCTAGTATGTGGGTTCGCAATGGTATGAGCCTTCGCCATCAGGCTGGCACATACCGAGGAGTTACCCAGCGAGATGTAACTCACCATCGAGACTTATTCCTGCTACAAACCGCTATGGTCATTTGCTCGCCGAGTCGCGTATTGGCATCGATGATTGATAGATATGGGTTGGAAATGTGGATGAAGGGCATCTATGAGCAGAACTCTGATGTTCTGGACCACCAACAGCAGCTCGACGTTGCAGAAGATATGATACACCTGCTCATTGTATTGCTCTGCGATAGGACATCCTTGGTTCCTATCGAGTCCGAGCCCAACCCACATACGGTTGCCCTGAGACGCGATATTGTGCATGTCCTTTGCTTCAAGCCATTATCATTCTCAGAGATCTGTAGCAAATTGCCGGATAAGTTCCAAGAACAAGAAGAATGCCAGGATCTATTGGACGAAATGACGATATTCAAAGCGCCCGAGGGACTCTCTGATGTTGGAACGTTTGAGCTACAAGAACAATTTCTGAAGGAAATTGACCCTTACATTGCGCACTATAACAAAAACCAAAGAGAAGAGTCAGAAACTGCGTATCGCAACTGGGTATCCAAGAAAACCGGACGACCGGCGGCCGATGTTGTATTTGAGTCGAAGCTTCGTCCTATTGAATCGGGTATTTTTATGGATTTGTCCGCTTTCACTAAGACCGGAATATTCGCTCAGATCATTTACTACTCCCTGTTGTATCCCCTAAAATCACAGGAGCTCACTCCAACTGTACCTGCCACAAGGGTAGAGGCTTTCCTCCATGTGGTTTTACACTTAGTCCTTATTTCAATTGCAGAAGATAACACTGAAGAGGACGACATGTCGGAAGAGGCTCTCCAATCCTTCGTTTACATTGCATTAACAAGGAATGCGAGGAGCAATTTCATGAATGATGCACCTCAGGCGAAGACTATAGTATCCATCTTGGAAATTATGTCAACCAGAGAGGCGTTTAAATCCTGCCATCCTAAAATAAGCCTGGTTTTGAAGAGAATGAGGCAAAAGAGACCTCGGGGCTTTGAGAGTGCCTTTGCAAAACTTGGAGCTTCGGTTGACAGAGTATCCACAGCATCCCCGGCCATCGTGAATCCAGATGAGGAGCGAGATAAGAAGAAGAAGGCAGCACTTGAGAGGCAAGCAAAGGTCATGGCCCAATTCCAGCAACAACAAAAGAACTTCCTCAGCAATCAAGGTGACGCCGACTGGGCCCAAGAAGACTTAAGCGATGAGGATATGGACGTGCAAGCTGAAGAGCGCAAGAACAACTGGCAATATCCGTCTGGCAATTGCATCCTTTGCCAAGAAGATACGAATGACAGTAAGCCATATGGTACTTTCGCTATGATGGAAGAGAGTGGTATTCTGCGTCAAACAGACTTTTCGGATCAGGATTTTGTCAAAGAAGCTGCGAGCGTGCCCGCTAATCTTGACCGTTTTGCTGAGGCAATCAGGCCATTTGGCGTTTCCGGTCAGAACAGACATGTTGTGCACAAAATTGCTACCAATGGCCAGGAGGTTGTTAGTGAGAGGCAGACGATAGGCAAGGGCTTCCCCTCTAAATCGATGAAGCTTGGCCCTGTGTCTGTCGGCTGCGGACACATCATGCATTATAAATGCTTCGAATTATATTACGAGGCTTCATCCCGACGACAGAGTCATCAGATCGCTAGACACCATCCCGAGAGGCTTGACCTCAACGAGTTTGTCTGTCCATTATGCAAAGCCCAGGGTAATGCGTTCCTTCCAATCATTTGGCGCGGCAAAGAGGAGTCGTATCCGGGACTTTTGAATACTTCTGCGCCATATGACGAGTGGCTTGATTCCGTTTTGCCCTCTGCCGTTAAAAGGCAGGAGAAGAGCGCTGCACCACTTGGTGATGGAGAATTTCCTGGGTCTCGTTTCCGAGACATGTTTCTTAACTACATCCAGGAAAATGTAGTTCAGTCGTTGTCAAGTAAAGTGCCTAATCTAGACGAAGCATGGGAGGCTGTACTTTCGTCTCCAACATCTCTATCAGATAACGCCCTTAACATATTACAAGCAAACAGAGCGCCAATGCGAATGCTGCCGGGCGCATTTCCTCCTGACGCCGCTCTTGAGCTTCCAAACGTTACCCCGCCACAAACGAGCACTGCCGATCCTGGGTTGATAGAACTCGTCAGAATATTCCGTCGCCTTTCTGACACCATAGTGAGAAACAAGTTGATTAGTCGGGAGATTCCCGAGCCGCGTCCAGAAGGCGCAGACGCCTTTTACGCAGGTGACACTGTGGCCCAAGCTCTTGGGTTCTCGATTTCCGCCGTAGAAATCCTCCAACGTGGTGTTGATTCAG
The DNA here is from genome assembly GCF_001641265.1 of Pseudogymnoascus destructans. Taxonomy (NCBI): domain Eukaryota; kingdom Fungi; phylum Ascomycota; class Leotiomycetes; order Thelebolales; family Thelebolaceae; genus Pseudogymnoascus; species Pseudogymnoascus destructans. Next base: position 497,828 of record NW_020167540.1, on the reverse strand, counting down.
AGAGTGGTTCAACTTTCATAGAGAAGGTTCCACAACAGAGCCTGACTCATTTACGAATTCTTTCGGAAACGGCGGCTTCTTACGTAGCCATTGGAGGATTGAAGAACGAAGGTAACAATCCGACAGCAGCTGCATTCATGAATACCTATGACCGCCAGATTGAACAGCTTTTCTGTGGATACCCTCAAGCTTTGAGGTCGCATTGCGAGGAAAGAGACCACTATCCGTTGCTCAACTGTGATATTTTCAACTTCCTCACGGAAACATCGCTCTGCTTGGCTCCAGTTCTCGACCTTGACATCATGCATATTTTATGTCTTTGCTACGTTGCGGAGATTGTCAAGGTGGTTCTGGCCATGGCACGTAACGCTCCTTCCGCGAAGTGGCTGTCTTGGGCTGGCCTTCTCAATGACGACCAGAAAGCTACAGAGGAGAGCTCATTCCAACGTGCTTGCTCATATATCACAAAGCTAGATATGAGGCACAGGGTAATGCTAGGCTTGGACAACGCACAGCCCTTCGAAGAACCCGGTGATGAGTTGGAAGGGTTTGATCAAGAATGCTTCAGTGGCATTGATGATTGCAAGGAGTTCGTGAAGAAGTACGCTCTCGTGTTCCTCCGCAAAGCATCTCTGTTACTGTACGTTCGATATGGAACAGATTTCAACAGCTTTTTCCCTCACAATTCAGATGATGAGTTGGGACGTCTTTCTGAGGCCCTTCGACTGCCTTCGTTTGACGATATATGTGACCTTATTGTCCAAAAGAGCACAGCGAAGATAGACGACATCATTGACAATGACGATAATTTGTCATATGATGATATCTCCACCACGCAACACATTATTTGGGGGTGGATTCATGCCCACTTCGCTTGGCAAACAAAGCATGCTCCCGAAGAGGGAAAATCCGATAAAAAGGCCAAAGACATCTCTGTTTCTCATCCTTCCATTTTCGAGCTTATCGGATTGCCCAAGAACTACGATACCCTAATGGAAGAGACAATGAAAGGACGCTGCCCAACCACCGGCAAAGATCTTACAGACCCCATGCTCTGTTTGTTCTGTGGTACAATCTTTTGTGGTCAAGCAATGTGCTGCCTGAAGGAAGAACCCAAGACGAGAGGCAAACCTTCTGTCAAGATTGGTGGCGCACAACAGCACATGAGGAAGTAAGTAGTACCCGCATACAATTTTGTGAAACATTACTAACGTACTATAGGTGCCAAATTCACATCGGCCTCTTCATCAATATTAGGAAGTGCACGGTCTTCTATTTGCATCACAACTCCGGCAGCTGGATGGTGGCGCCGTACATTGACAAATTCGGCGAGGTTGACCCAGGTCTCCGCCATGGACGACAGCTTCACCTCCACCAGAAGCGTTATGATGCATTGTTAAGGAACACATGGCTGCAGCACGGGATTCCAAGTGTAATTAGCCGGAAGCTGGAGCAAGATATCAACAATGGGGGGTGGGAAACTATATAGTTAGTTTGTGGGTTGGAATGGGGTGTATCGGAGTGCCGTTTATATAAATATGAGAGATGAGGGACCGAATTGTCAGCTCATGCGGCGACGTTTAATAAGGCTGGGAGTTGGGTTAGATAGATGAAGTTTCTTCAATGGTTATTCTTGGCTTAGATACAGTCTCATCTGAAGTCTATTGAACCTGGACTCGTTGGGAAAGCCCACGGTTGATTGAATGGTAGATACTGATAATTATACCTTGGAATCTCACTCCCCTATTTAATTTTTCATGTATTAAGCTCCAATGAAGTCAAATTATATGATAATCTATGCATCACCAGTATATATTGTCAAAAAAAACATGGGTAGTAGATAAAAGCGTGTTGGTGACTTCCTTCATAGCGTGTAGCTGTAACTTGGACGTTGTTCGAAAGTGATTGAAGGTGGGCCAAATAATGCGACCTTCAGGCCCAGGCGGCGTGGTGTTGATGTGCGGAGCTATGACCTTCTTGGCCCGTTCGGGCAATGTTCTCGCAACGTTGCTCCAGACTCCAAATCTCATGCCGCCATATCTTTCGCAAGTTTGTCTTCCAGGGCCACGTTACTTTATTCAGTTTGCTTTGTTATCAAAACCATTGCCAGCAATATACCTTCCTACTAACTTGAAGAAGAACCAGCAATGGCTCCTTAAAGGTCTTTTGCCACATATCCTATATCAACCAACGCCACTTCCAAAACATAACCGCCACCATGGCTTCCACGCCAGAGGAGCTTAACATATTAACCCTCAACTGCTGGGGGCTCAAGTATATCTCGACGCTTCAACATGAGCGACTTTTGGAAATTGGGAAGCGTATCGTCACCGCCGAGCCCACACCTCAAATTGTTGGGCTCCAGGAACTCTGGACCCACGAAGACTATGTAGCAATCCGCAAGGAAACTCGCCATATATTGCCCTATGGTAAATTGTACTATGGTGGAATTTTTGGAGCAGGTCTTGCAATTCTATCGAAATGGCCCATAGAGGAGAGTTCAATGGTGCCATATCGACTTAATGGACGGCCAACCGCATTTTTCAGGGGAGACTGGTACGTTGGAAAGGGCGTTGCTTGTGCGAGGATTCGCATAGGCTCAGGTCCTAAGGATATTGTCGAAGTGTTTACAACTCATGTAAGTCTTACCCTTCCCCTTTTATCAACCTACTAACACCACGCCAGCTCCATGCTCCTTACGAAGTTGAGCCACATGACTCCTATATCTGCCACAGAACCGCCCAGGCATGGGAGGTTGCAAAACTCATCCGCGGAGCAGCAGACCGAGGGCATCTCGCCATCGCACTGGGAGACTTTAATATGATACCGCTTTCATTAGCCCATCGCCTAGTCACGTCACATGCACCTGTCCAAGACGTATGGCGCGCATTGCACCCAGATTCCAGTCTAGGAGCAGCAATCGACAAAAGCGAGAAAGCTAGGATGCGAGGCGTCCCGACTGCTGCGTTGAACCTAAACGAAAACGGAATTACCTGTGACAGTGTGCTGAACACTTGGAGGTGGAGCAAGGAAGAGCAGCAAAAGTTGGGCCTGGGGAAACCTGCCATTACTATACCGCTCAGTACCAGCGACCCAAAGGCTAAGCGACTTGATTACATATTTGCAGGGGACGGCAAAAGGCACGGAGAGGCTGGGGCGTGGGTAGTGGAATCTGCTTATGTTGGCATGACTGAGCCGCACCCTACTTTTCAGTGCTCTCTCAGTGATCACTTTTCGGTGGGAGCTACACTCCGATGGAGTGATGTCGCAGGACAGGAGAGCAATGTGGCTCTACCCAGCCCACCGGTCACTCATGGCCATACAGAGAGTGGATCCGAGAAACATAAGGTTTTGGGTGTTTCGTATCTCCTGCCCTCGACATATGATGAGATATTGGAAATGATCCACACCTACACGATCCGAGAAGGGAAGCAGCGGCGATGGAGGCTGTACCACTTTATTGGATCGCTTGTCATCTCCATCGGTTGTCTTATTGCAATATGGTGGTCTCCAAGGAACTTTGTGTCGTTCTTGCTTATGCTTTTATCCACGTTGGGTTTGAGCGCTGGGGTAATCGATGGTCTGATCGGGGGACTGTTTGTTGGGAGCGAGCTCAGGGCGTTGAAGGAGTTTGAGTGGGAAATTAAAAATGCTAGGGGGACTGCTGGAGGCGTTGAACACGATGACAAGCATGAAGTGAAGGATTGGTAGGGTGGATCTGTCGGTATTGATACTCGACGTGTATTTGTATTGATATTTTATTTTTCGTAATTTGAAGCGACTACATTAACTCCATCACTAGATAATAGGTAGATATGTGTAGTATAGGGTCATTAATATTGATTCATACATTTGTTTTGTTTGTTTATTTATCTTGAGTGCTAAAATAATTTCTTATAATGAATTCGGATATATTCACCATTCAAGAATTTACACTTCGGCCACACGCTCTATTTTGCATCGCAACACAATCCAAAAAAACATCTTCAACTCCCTACAATGTCGCATTCATATACGACTAGCAGTACAATAGTCATCAAACGTCAACCCATAAGTTACAACAGCCAAAAAGTGAATATAAGCTCCAAAAAGTAGAACCGTCATTTGGCCTACGTAAACAGATCACGCGGTTAGCCCACTCGTACCCCACAGCTCTGAAGCCAGGATATGAGGGATTCAATATTCTTCAAACAAACAGCTCGGCGGCCCCTTTTTTTGAATATTCGCTGTTCAAAATGGCATCGACCAATAAAATACCTATATGGCTAGACTGCGATCCTGGTAAAGTCCTTTCTATCAAGTTGCAGAAGTTGTGGCTAATATTGTAAGGTCATGATGTTTGTCTCCTTACCACCCTGACAACACCTCTCTATCAGACGGCGGCACCTCCTCATGCCAAATTCTGTGGATGACGGACGAATCCTTACCGCTGTCACATGGTGGAGATCCAGGAAATATGAATTCTCAACCCGTGACCAATTGCTAACCACCACTTATAGGATGCCTTCGCCATTTTACTAGCAGCTCATCATCCAGCCGTGGGGCTTTTGGGCCTAAGCACTGTCCATGGCAATGCTTCCTTAGACAAGACGACAGCAAACGCAGGGAGTGTCTTGACGGCTATTGGGAAGCCAGACATCCCGGTTTACAGAGGGGCAAGCAAGCCGCTGGTTCGGCCTGCCGTCCATGCTGACGCTATCCATGGTGCGCAACAGCTATCCCAGCAATGCCTTGTTGGCATAACTGCTAACGAAATCCCCAGGGGAATCCGGGTTAGCTGGAACAGACCTTCTGCCAACTCCAGCAGGACCAGCCGATCTGTCTATTGAAGCAGTTGATGCCATGGCAAAAGCCATTCTTGCAACACCTCCAAACACCTGCTGGCTTGTAGCAACAGGTACATTAACGAATGTTGCCGGGCTGGTTATGAAGTACCCAGCTGTAGTTGGGCATCTCAAGGGCCTTTCTATCATGGGAGGCGCTATCGGTGGTGGGTTCACTGCTGCACCGATGGGAAAGGTTGGTAGTACTGAACGATACGGGAACTGGACTCCTTACGCAGGTAAATTACTGAGTCGATAAATGTTATATATCTTTACTAATACCGGTAGAATTTAATATAGTTGTGGACCCCGAGGCAGCAGTAACTATCTTCGATCTTCCTGAGTTGGCAGCTAAGACGACTCTTATCCCTCTGGACGTCTCCCACCAGGTCCTCGCCAATAAAGAAGTTATTAAACTATTACATTATGGAAAGAAAGATACTCCATCAAACGATACGAAACCCTCGATTCTCCGAACCATGCTGGTCGAATTACTTTGCTTCTTCGCCGAAACATACGACAAAGTTTTCGGGTTGTCAGAAGGGCCACCCCTCCACGATCCAATTGCGGTAGCAGCAATGTTTGAAGGCACCGAATATGCCATACCATTATATGACCATGAGGAGGGACAGCAGGGTAGACGTGAGAGGTTTAATGTTAAGGTTATCACGGAGGGTACTCACGCGGAAGCTCTTGATGGGAAGACGGAGACGGGCAGGACAATTGCCACGCTTTTGCCACCGGGGCAGGAGGGTGTGAAGATACCGAGGAGCCTCGATGTGCAGAACTTTTGGAAAGTTATTGAGGATTGTCTGGAGAAGGCAGATGCGATAAATGCTCCGGCCAAGAATTGAAGTGGGGATAAATAGTTCAGAAAAACTCATTGTTGTATTGAGCATAGCTATAGATAAATAGAAGCTCTCGATCAGAGCTATGATTACTAAGAAAGAGGAATTCCACTGTTGGTTTTTTTTTTGGATAGATAGGTAAAGCAATTGGTGAACACCAAAATTTAAATCCGTAGCCTCGTCGTTCAAAGCCTCGCATCGCCGCTGATGTGAACTGGTGCTGCGCTGCGACCACAACCCAAACCCTCTACACTCTCTTGCAACAACCGTCACCATGAACAATCAGCAGTTTCGGAAGCTGGTACTCGATACTCCTGCGCGGCAGAGTCTTAATGGCGATAACAAGGCGACACTTGGCGCCACCCCACGCCGCGATGGTGGCGCCACAGCCCTTGGTTCACGGATGCGTTCCAGCATACCTATGACGCCGTATGGTTCCCGCCCCCACCTATATCCTAGAATGAGAACTAACTGTCTTTTGTAGCCGGTCTGTAGCCACTTCCGGAGGCAACGATTTTGCGCGACAACTTGCAGAGCGCCAGCGAGAAGTCTCTGGACAACAGCCGACGAAGAAGTTCCGATCGGTTGCCGCGCCGAGAGGGGCAAAACTCGCAAGTGGATATGTTGACCGGACACAGATGCGAGAGTCTGAGGTGGAGGATGATAAGGCTGAAAGAGTCAAGGCACTGGAGGAGATGATGAAACTACAACAGATCGACCAAGCGACATTTGAGAGGCTGCGAGATGAGATTATTGGTGGAGATGTCAACAGTGTTCATCTTATGAAGGGACTCGACTATAAGCTACTGGAGAGGGTTAGAAGGGGGGAAGATGTGCTGCAGGGGAAATCGAAGGAAAATGCGGAAGACGAAGGAGATGAGGTTGATGTTGACGACGAGTTTGAGAAGCTGGAAGAGAAAGAGATCGTCCCTGTGGCCCGGGAGAGGGCAGCAAAACATGGAGAGATGGCGAAGGCATCTTTGGTTCCTGGAAAGAAGAGGAATAGAGATCAGATATTGGCTGAGCTGAAGGCTGCAAGGGCAGAGGCGAAAGCGAAGGCTGGACCTTCCCTTGGTACGAAGTTTAAGAAGGTGGGCGCCTCAAGGGCCGAGCCAAGGATTGAGAAAGACGAACGGGGGAGAGAAGTGCTTATTACCGTGGATGAGCGTGGAGACGAGAAGCGAAAGGTCAGAAGGGTGCAGGTAGAACAACCAAAGGAAGAGAAGCATGCCTTGTTAATGCCGGATAAAGATGCAGCACCTCTCGGAATGGAGGTTCCTGATATACCGACTCCAACAATTGAAGAAGATGAGGACTTTGACATTTTCGATGATGCTGGAGACGACTATGATCCTCTCGCTGGCTTAGACGATGATGTCGACTCCGAAGCTGAAGATGGTGAAATCGCGGAAGCACCAAGCAAGGATGTACCGAGTCCGAGTCAGACCCCTGAAGAGGAGACGGCTTCACTTGATAAGCTGTCTATGCCACCACCTCCACGACCTAAAGCTGTTGTCAAAGCAAGGAATTATTTCGGCGAGACGGCACCAACGTCCAAAACCTCTGCCAAGCCCGCTCTTGGAGATCCTACGATTCTGGCTGCATTGAAAAAGGCGTCGCAAATCGGAGGTCAAGTCAAAGAAGCCAAGTCCGAAGAAGACGCCGCACGCGAGACGAATCTTCAGAAGATGCTTCAGTCGCAGGACCGCGATGCTGATGATATTGACATGGGATTTGGCAGCAGCCGGTTTGCTGATGAAGAGGACTATGGCGATGAGAAGATCAAACTCTCTAATTGGGGCGGTGATGATGATGGGGAGGAAGGGGGGGGCGATGGGAAGGCTAAGAGGAAGCGTGGGCCGAAGAAGAGGAAGGGGGATGTCAATAGCGCGGCGGATGTGCTGAAAGTAATGGAAAGGAGGAAGATGGAAGGCAAGTCTTGAGATGGGGACAAGCCATAGGGCGGTCCGGGTTGACAGCTACGCTGCTTCAACTTTAAGAGCAGTATCTAGTAGGAAGGCAAGATTTTATAGGTCTTAAGGCTCAAACCCAAGCCTTGGATTTTGAATTCTGGACGGATTAGGCCCAGAAGGTAATATTAAATCCAACTGAATTGCAAAAATAGTTATGATTATATATCATCATGGACCAGAAACACTCTCTTGCTCTTATTGCTCCTGCCACTCCAGTTTAAGGCTTGTTGACCGTTTTCATTCCTTCTACTTTACCACATATCACTTACACTGGGTCTTCGACTCAACATCGCCCCTTCCGTCCATAGATTTCTGTTTAGGACACCATACCAAGACAGCAGTTTGTTGTACCTCTTTTGATTCAAACAATCCAACATACATACACAAGAATTTTATTAGTTACATCAATATTCCAGCAAACACTATGCGAGCAGCCCGGTGGGAGCTGTACCGGCTGGAGCAAGCCCAACTGGAGCGGGCCCGACTGGAGCACCTCCGGCTGGAGCAGTACTGGCTGGAGTACGCCCGGCTGGAGCAGGCCTGGCAGGAGGAGGGTTTCATCATGCTGCCTACGCTCCCAAATAACGAACCCGATAAACATAGAACACTCCGCCACTACCACCACGAGCCCATGAAGTGGATTCATGGCTCCCCACACGCAAATTATTCCGAGGGGAAATATCACAATCCCAGGTATATCACCCCGGACACAACTAGACAGGCGCAGAAGACAGTCTTCTCCTCGAGCAAATCCCTCATGCCAAGCCTCCTGGAACAAGCTGGAACAAGGGCACGCTACGGCTTCGAGATAATGGCCTTCTAGCCCCAAATTGCACGCCAGATGACACAAGAACCGCGTCGAAAGAACATCAGCAACCGCGAATATACGCCGGATAACTGTGAAGCCCGATACTTGGTTATCCTAAGCCAAATCGAAAACCCACACATAGGAAACAAGGGGTCTGATGGTGATGGAGGTGTCAGCCAAATTGAAAAACCAGACAACGGAAATGGGGGAGCTGATGGGGATGAAGATGTCGGCCAAACCGAAATACCAGATAACGGAAACAGTGGCGATGGAGGTGTCAGCCAAATCGAAAAACTAGAGCACAGAAATAGGGGGCATGATAGTCATAGTCAGGTGTCCATATATGAGGGAAGGCGGCGCCTGCCTTAAAAACAGCTCATTATTGTAATTGTAAACAACTACACTCGCTCCTTCCAGATCAGAATCCCAACCCGTAGCATTAAACACAACACCTCGCACAATCATGAAGATACACGTCGCAAACTATTCAAAAAAAATAAAATTGCCCGAAACCGAACCCAATCCAGGGGTCACTATGACAGGATGCCAAAAGTGTAAACACAAAGACGATGTATCTAGCCAGACTCTTGACACCACTGAAAATATTAGCTAACTAGAGTGTTGAAGGATGAGATAGCCTATGAGAGAACGTCGAGGATGATCAACCATTACTGGAAATATTTCTTCTTCTGTTTGGCGGTTTTCGTATCAGTTATTGTTGCTACTTACATCATTGCCTATATTGTGGAAAGCATGTATCAACTCCATTCCTATATTGTGGAAAGCATGTATCAACGTTATGTATTCGAGAAGGTGTCCCCCATGCCAGTAAGTATTAACCATCATGTACTACGGGAGTATGATATAACTTAGTCTAGATCGGCTATGGGACAGCCGCCTGCGACACTCGAGGCGCTCGATAATGCGACCCAAAAACTTGCGGAAGTGTTGGCCTTATCTGGGCGGGCGGGGGGGTCGGGTCATAGGGACGAGTTGGCCTTGCACGGAGGGGAGAGGGGCAATTAACGCGCAGGCCCTTTTTGATAGCCCATGACGAACCGTGACTCGGGTTTGGGCAGGAGAATCATGTTGTGGGCGGAGACTAGTGTTGAGGTTTAGGATGTATATCTGAGACTGTGGTTGTTGGAAAAATCCATACAGGAGGAGGTTAACTGTGGCTGGGAAGACGTCGAGCCCAACGTAGTTGTGTTGTAAGAGCAAAGTTCACCAGTTGCCTTGTCTTGCGAAGGGCCGTGAGTTCCATGAGATTATTCCGCACTGACGTGATTCCTAATGTTTTATTTTATATCTTTAACGAAAAGGGAAGTTTTGTACAGAAGCTCGACTCATACCGCAGCTCATTTATTTCCCTTTGCTCACCCATCCCTCAACCGCTTCCCTTCCCTCGGCGACCTTCTCGTCAACAACTCTCACCGCCTGCTCTGTGTGCACCTTTGTCATATAAATCGCACGCTCAATGCCAGATTTCGCCTTCAAGTGCCCATTCGCCAAGGCTGGGAACTTCTGCTCGTACTTCCACAGCAAATCGCTGACGTTGCGCATGGTTACGGGTAAAACAACCCAGCCGGCCGCAACACCGATTGCTAGAGGTGCGGGCCCTCTGAGAAGTATGCTGCGGTTGCGAGTGGCAATGCTACCAGCCATGGCGGCAACAAGCACGTATACAGCTCCAGGCATGATCCTCTCGCCGGACTCACGCGATGGCGCCAAAGAAGCGACAGTGCTTGTGAAGTTGTTCTCGAGGGTTAGGAGCGAGTCCATTGCCGAGTTGACCTTGTCCTCGGCAGCGGCGACATGTGCGTGGATGAACAGACGAGTCTTGCCAATTTGGACAGCAAGACGGTCGGTAGGTGACTGGCGTGACGTCTGCGCCTGACGGGTAGCTGTCACGAGCGAAGACGACTCGGCGCCTGCTGATGCGGGTGCTGTCGGCTCGTCATCGTATATCGATTTCCGCTTGGACTATACATTATTAGCATTGTGATAAATATATTTGAGGCGAATACCGTACGTCTTCTGATCTAACCTCCTCGGCATGGAGAGTGGTTTTGGGATAGAGGATGGTAGCCGCGCCCACCAATGCAGTGGCTGCGGGTGCAATTGCCCTCTAGAACCAGTTAGCTCTTGTCGATATGAATTGTTCAATTATTCTTACCGATCGCAGGAGCGGAGAGAAAGACATAGCTTGAATTGAACCTGGCGTAAACACTCAATAGACCAGTTGAAGAAATGTCTGATGTCGGCTCAGAAGCTTGGTCACGGCAGCGGCAGATCGCGGAAGTATGCGCTATCGGATAGTTCTTAAAGCGGCGGCGCGTATAAACCTTATTTCCAGAACCGGGAACGAAACGACAGCGTTGGGTTCTATATCAAATTTCTTGTATATTTTCGTGTTTATGCGAGTAGGAGGAGAAGAGTATGTTTAAGGTCGCACGTAACCGCCCGTGGGTATATGCAAAATGTATTTCAAACCGATACAGAGCCCAGACACGCCTACAATATAGTACGGCAACACAATATATCGATCGCGAATCACGATCAAAACCACTCGACAATTCAGCTCCGGGAGCGCTTCACGATGAGAGGACTCTCAGGCAGATATTCGACTCGAAGGACTTTTGGAAGGAATTCTCTTCCTCGTCCAAAGCCGGTGCGAAAGGGCACAATATAGGGCTCTTCCAGAATAGATATCTTGTCAATGCCAAAGGATTCGAACGGTTTGCGGATGCAAATCTCCAGAAGGCGAAACGGATTGTGCATAAGGTGCTAAGTGCATTATTGAAGCATGAATATCAAAGCATCGCCAGAGATCTGGATACACTGAGTGACATGCTATGCCGGGTTATCGATCTCTCAGACTTTGTCCGAGCTACACACCCCGACGAGAGGATACAATACGCTGCCTCGCAAGCTCACTCTATGATGTTTGAGTTTATGAACGTTCTGAACACAACGACAGGACTCAATGAGCAGCTGGGAATAGCTATGGCCGACCCAGAAATTACAGCCACATGGACAGAAGAGGAGATGGTTGTTGCACAAGCCCTCAAAAAGGATTTCACAAAATCGGCCATTGCCCTACCCAAAGCGATCCGAGAAAAGTTCGTACGATTGTCGCAGGAAATTAGTGAGGTTGGTCATGATTTCGTGGAGTCCATGGAGCCAGCACAGCGAGAACTACAATTCTCAAGTGGCAAGCTCAAGGGGATGGATCCCCTACTAGTAAGGAGCGTCACGAGGTGGGGTTCTGCTGTGGTACCAACGCACAGTGACATTTCCATTGCAGCCATCAGATCCGTCCAAAACGAAGGCGTACGGAGAGATCTGTTTCTTGCAAATAGGACATCCTCCCCTGCACAGATTCAGCGACTCGATGATTTGATGAGAAAGAGAGCGGAATTGGCGAAGCTCACTCAATACAAAAGCTATGGACATCTAGCTCTAGGGGATAAGATGGCGAAGTCACCAGAGTCCGTCAATCAGTTCTTAAGCGCCTTATCCGAAGGTAATAAACCAAAGGCGAAGCAAGAGGTTGATCAACTCCAGCAATTTAAAGACAGGCATACAATTAGCACATCTGCTAGATTACAGCCTTGGGACAAGGATTTCTACATTTCCCAGCTCCGATCGTCCATGCACTCCAAGTCTCGGAACCCTGACTTTTTGTCGGCGTACTTCTCCCTTGGGACCGTCATGCAAGGTTTGTCTCGTTTGTTTACAAGGCTTTATGGCATTCGATTTGCACCTCGAGAAACCGTTCATGGAGAAGCGTGGAATAATGATGTGCGTCGCCTCGATGTGATCTCGGAGACTGACGGACATGTCGCTGTGCTCTACTGTGACCTCTTCTCGCGACCTGGAAAATCTCCCAACCCGGCACATTTCACACTCCGTTGTTCGCGTGAAATTGCAGAGGAGGAGATTGAAGAGGCAGCAGTTTCCCACGATCGCATCTTTTCCTCTGCTGAGGAGGCTGCTAACGATGGCATGGCTACCTCGCGTGCCTCTGGTTCTCTGAGGCAACTCCCTACCATTGCGCTGATCTGCGACTTCCGCACATCAGCTAAAGCCAGTCTCCTCAGCTTCAGCGAGGTGCAGACCCTCTTTCATGAAATGGGCCACGCAATCCACTCTATCCTAGGCCGTACCTCTCTACAAGAAGTCTCTGGTACTCGTTGTGCCACCGACTTCGCCGAGTTGCCGTCTGTACTTATGGAACACTTTGCGGCTGATCCTACTGTACTCAGCCTCTTTGCCAGGCATTATGAGACTGACCAGCCTCTCCCATACAGGCTTGTCGAGGAGAAACTTGCGATTGGCAAGCAGTTCAGCGGTGTGGAGACTGAGTCCCAGATTATTCTCGCAATGCTTGATCAAGCATACCACTCGGAGGCACCGCTTGATAAGTCCTTTAATTCCACGCAAGTGTTCCATGAGATCCAGAGGCAGCATGCGATGTTACCGCAAGACCCTGAAGGGACGAGCTGGCAGGGTTTCTTTGGGCATCTAAGCGGCTATGGCAGTACGTATTACAGCTACCTATTCGACCAAGTCCTAGCAGATCGGATCTGGAAGGTGGTGTTCCAGGGTGGACAGGACGGCGCGAGTGTTGATAGGGAAAGGGGAGAGAGGATGAAGGAGGACGTTTTGAGATGGGGTGGTGGTAGAGACCCGTGGAGATGTCTATCAGATGTTCTAGGTGACTCGAGGGTACGAGATGGTGGGAAGGAGGCGATGGCAGTTGTAGGGAGCTGGAAAAAGGCCAATTAATGTATGATAGCATGTATAACCAGGCTGCTGGGTGGCCGGTACATTTTGTATAACAGCGTAGTAGAGATAGTTTCTTCGACGGCTAGAGCAAAAAATCCTCTTGTCATATTATAGGCGTATAAGCCCATATTCAATATCCATAACACATGAATTTATCAAAACCGTAACTACTAGGACCTCATGAGTGGTAAGTGGCTCTGAATATTTTGTTGATGGTAGCGCACGGACCAATTGAATTCTAGCGCCGATCTCCATGGCTTTTATCTCTAGGAAAATCATAAAATAAAGTTGAAGGCAGTGCTGCCGTTGAGACGCCAAGTAACACCAGAAATAATGGCACGACAACGCTCAAAGAAATCGTCCGGCGATCAAAAGTTTGTAGAGCAGCAGGCGCAATCTGAGTTTTCCGAGCAAAATGGAGAACCGAGCGACAATGAAAGCGTGGAAATGATGGACGCTGGGGAGGATGAGGACGAGCTCGCGAGATTGGTTCTTGGTGACGATGCTGGGTTTATGGCCCAGTTGGGGCAGGAAACGATGGGGGATCTTGATCTTGAGGTGGAAAATGAAGAGAATGAATCTGAATTGGGTGCGGAAGGAGAGGAGGGGGAGAACCTGGAAGACGTTGACGATGCTGAGGTATTACTATTTGGCGCATCTAATCTTTGTAACTTGCGCTAACATATATCATAGCTTTTCTTTATGGATGCAGGGCCCTCTGAGGTCAACGCTAGAGATTTAATAGCACGCCCTGGGTCAGACGACGAGCAATCCGATGGCGACGAGCCAGCCTGGCAAGACAGCGATGACGAGAGGTTGACGATCTCCCTGGCGGGAAACCCTCGACTACGGAAGTTACGAGTTAGCGAAGCAGAAGATATGGTGACCGGGCCAGAGTACGTAAAGCGATTAAGGCGACAGTTCGAGCGCCTAAATCCTGTCCCGGACTGGGCGTCTACTTCAGAGCCGCCCTCGAAACGACGCCGGAGGTCCTCAGCCTCGTCCAGCTCATCTCTATCAGGCGACGATATGGACATGGACGAAGAATCGCTATCCGCCCAGCCACTCGCACAACTCCTCCGAAGCTCAAACTCCCTCATCACAGCCTCTGCGGATTCTAAGCGTGGCAAGCTACGCCCTGAAGTCATAAACATCCAGCGCACTCGCGATATACCCATGGTCCAGCCATCCGCGATCAGCTCCCTCCAATTCCACCCAATACACCCCGTCCTCCTTTCCTCTGGGCCAGCAGCCACCATCTATCTCCACCATATTGCGCCAGACGCGCTTCCTACACCAAATCCCCTCCTCACATCCGTTCACATCAAATCTACCCCGCTATACACAACCGCATTCCTCGGCCCAACCGGCGATAAGATCTTCTTCTCTGGCCGTCGACGCTACTTCCATAGCTGGAATCTGGAAACGGGCGACATTGCAAAGGTCACGCGTGTCTTGGGACAAAAGGATGAGCAGCGCAGTATGGAGCGATTTAAGTTGTCTCCGTGCGGGCGCTATATGGGCTTGATTGGCTCCTCCAAGAAGGGAGGTGGAATTGTCAATATCCTAGACGCGAACACGTGCCAATGGATCGCCGCAGCAAGAATCGAGGGGAGGAACGGTGTTGCTGATTTTGCATGGTGGAGAGATGGAGAAGGTCTCACGATTGCAGGAAAGGGTGGTGAGGTCGGAGAGTGGAGCGTTGAAAGCAAATCCTTCATCGCGCTCTGGCAAGACGAAGGCGCTGTTGGCACCTCCGTACTGACTCTTGGTGGACGAAGTGGGCAGAAAGAACTTGGTGGTGATAGATGGATCGTTATTGGCTCGTCGAGCGGTATCGTTAACATATACGACCGACGGGGATGGACGGACAAGGGCGAGGTGAAAATCCCGAATCGACCAGAGCCGACTAGGGTATTCAAGCAATTGACGACGCCGACGAGTTGTTTGGAAATCAGCCCGGATGGACAGCTATTAGTTATTTCTAGCAAGTGGAAGAGGGATGCTCTGCGGTTGATCCATCTGCCGAGTTGCACGGTTTATAGGAATTGGCCAACTGGGCAGACGCCGCTGGGAAGGGTGAGTGCTGTTGCGTTCAATCACACCAGCTCTACTTTGGCTATTGCCAATGAGCAGGGCAAGATTAAGTTATGGGAGATACGAGTGTAGTTACAAATAATGGAATTATTATACATTAGCTTCAACATTTTATAGTTGCAACTTTCAAATTGTGTGTGGCATAGTTTTATAAAGGCTGTGAGAAACGCAAAAGGCTGTGGTTTATGGAAGCGGTGAGCCAAAACCGAAATAAATACGGCAGAAATATAATTTACCGCCTCCATCAATCCCTTGGAACCGTGACCAGGCTCGAGTTGCGGAAAGCTGCATTACTGTTTGTAAAAAAGAAATTCCATCTGCCTTATTCACCCTGATGAGGTTGCTATTCCCTCTCATCAGGCGTGCACGATGCCTCCCTGTTACTCGCCATCATGAACGCCGAACCCTCCTCACCCTCGCCATTGAAACTTCCTGCGATGATACCTCCGTTGCGATCCTTGAGAAGCAAAGTGCCAGAAGCACTCTCCACTTCCACGACAAAGTCACCTCAGATAACCGCGCATTCCAAGGCGTCCACCCCCTGGTAGCGCTCGAATCCCACCAGAAGTCCCTCGCACTTCTTCTCAACAGAGCTCTCCAAAGCTTGCCCGAGAGGCCCTCCGAATCGGCAACATGGACAAACGCAATCCAAGTCCGCGGCGCTACCGACAAGTCTCATAAACTACGAAAGCGCCCCGACTTCATTACGGTCACACGAGGACCGGGGATGCAGTCGAACCTAGTGACTGGGCTCGACACAGCGAAGGGTCTGGCTGTGGCGTGGCAGATCCCCGTTTTGGGAGTCAACCACATGCAAGCTCACGCTCTGACGCCACGGCTAGTATCATCTCTCAACGCGACCTCGGAATCAGCGGAATCGCATCCCCAGTTCCCCTTTCTCTCTCTCCTCGTGTCGGGCGGAAACACGATGCTCGTCCACTCCAGCGACATAGTGTCACATTCCATCCTCGCTGAGAAAACAGACATACCCGTCGGGAACGTGCTCGACAAGTGTGCGCGCGACATTCTTTCTGCATCATTGCTGGACAACGGGAAGAGCGTCATGTATAGCCCGATGTTAGAGGTGTTCGCGTTCCCGAATGGGGCGGAGGACTACGACTATAACCCGCCCGAGACGCAGCGCGGTCTTAACACGATGAAGACGACCCAGTTTGGCTGGGCTATCAGACCGCCGCTGTCTGAGGACAAGTCGTCGTCTATGGAGTTCTCCTATTCGGGCCTTGGCGCTATAATACGCCGTATTGTAGAGGCCAATCCAGAGATGTCAGATCTCGAGCGCCGAGTCCTAGCACAGGAGACGATGCGAGTCGCATTTGAGCACTTAGCTTCGCGAGTCCTCCTAGCTCTCAGCACTCCGGCAATGAAAGACATATCTACCCTCGTCGTATCTGGGGGTGTTGCGTCGAACCAGTTCTTGAAGCATATGCTGCGGTCTCTGTTGGATAAGCGGGGGTTTGAAGGTGTGGAGGTGGTGTTCCCACCGATGAGTTTGTGTACGGATAATGCGGCTATGATTGCTTGGACGGGAATGGAGATGTGGGAGGCGGGGTGGAGGAGTGGGCTGGATGTGAGGAGTTTGAAGAAATGGGCTATTGACCCCGAGGCTGGTGATGGGGGGATTATGGGCGCGGAGGGATGGAGAAGAGTTGATGATACCCAATTGTAGTGAATTATGTAAAATATAATGTCTCGTAACAATCTACGAAGGTGGTTGGACTATTGAGTTTTTTATATTGAATGCTAATGGTGCAATACTATCTATGGCTGCAAATCTTCCAGAATCGTGCAGTCCCTGGTATCATTCTCATCGAGCATTCTCTACAAAGATCAAACGCGGTAGATACCTTACCAGCGCACAGGCCAAATCCAGTACGGTGGCCATACCGTATTGCTACCGTACTGGCCGGCGCGACCGTCGCACTGGAGCGACGGTACAATCGCCGCTCTAATACCGACGGTGTATTGCACCGCCCGTGAGCGGCGACCGTGCCCTTGATCTGGGCAGTATCGCTGGCGCGACAGATTTTGGAGGTAATACTGTAGTTAGAGTACTACTGTAATCGCAAAGGATCACCGTCGCCGGCCATAAGCTGTAGATTTCTCGCCACAGTATGGCGACGGCAATGCTGCCGTAATTCTGTGTGGTGGCCAGATCCGTATCCATACAGTATTCTCGGCGAAGCTGTGGTGGCAAGATCACGGTGGTCATCAAGAAACGCAGAAATCCAAACATAATACCGTATATTTCTAATCTGCCTACTCTATCCAGCCCCGATCCACAGCCTGCGACTGTTCCAAAGTCGCACCAACCACCACATAGCCCCTCCAGATGTCCACTCCCTCCCTGTGCCCGGCACTCCAGACCTTGACCCCACCCCGAATCCAATGCCAACTCCCTTGTCCCAAACCCCCCAAGTGTATGTGTTGATGGCTGGAAGTTGCGTATCCAGCCAAGTCCGCGGCCCAAGGCTGCCCTGTCAAGTGGGTGTTTGTTTGGGGGGGGTAATATCCGAGATGTTGCTGAGCAATTGTGTATGGTTTGTGTCGATGGTCTTCAGTGAGGGTGTGGTTGTTGGTCGGAGACAGAAGAGCTGGATATGTCCACATTGGTTTGGCACTGTTCTGGATGGACCAGATATCTGTTAGTGGTTTGTGATAAGGGGTTACCATACATATCTTGGCTTATCACACCAACAACAGAAGCAATACTACTCAACGATTGCTGCAAACTCTTCTACTACATCTGTTTATGCTACATACATCACAGCATATTATTTGGACACTCATTGAACAAGTTATTAAGAATATCTCCTCCTTAATGGGGTGGGCCAATACTACCACATGGCATATCTCTACCAACTAGAGGCCTAGGAACATGAACGATAGCTCTAGAAGCTTCTACAACCCTCTATGATTCATTACACGTCATCGCTCCTTAGTTACCCACAATATTGGTTAAGTTATGACATAATTTGTCTATAGGTACTCTGACCTTGGACCTCCTTTTCACTTCCTATAGGCTAGGAACCCAAGAGATGGTTCTATGGGATTCTCTTACGTTCACTACATGATTAGCAAGCTAGTTGTGGGTCGCACTTGATTTCTAATACATTTACCAAGCCTGGTTAGTCATGGAAAGTCATGGAAAATGAGAGAACTAGACTCCTTTGGCATAAATAGGATTGCCCTTTCCTTAAGAAAGGGCAAGCAGGCAATACAGTAAATCGACTAGCACATACTTCTACGTCTTTTCCAAGCTTCCAAGCATTGATCTTGTTATTCTCTGTTTTTGAAAAGTCAGTGAGGTGCTAACCTCTGACTTACCCCTGAGTTCTCAGACTCAACATTTGTTGCAACTTGTCTAAACCACTTCACCACATCATACACCTAATTACTGCGTTGTGGAATAGTCTAAGCTACAACCCTTTAGCTCTGTTTCCTAAGACAGTGTGTTGTCTTAGTAAATTCATCCCTTCCTTGGGTGGCTAGATTCTCATATCTGGTGCACCCACCATTACACACTCGACCATCGAAACCCATTCCTGACAGCCAGGATGCGCTTGATGCTTCGTACGAAGCGTTGAATCAAGTATAATTCGAGTAGATTCCATTGTCCCAATCGAAAATCCAGATTCATCCATGTTATATGTGTTCTCTTGCGTGATTCCAAACTCTTGAACCACCTTGGTGTACGCGTTAAACCATGCTGTAAGCACTGGTTTTGTTGCACCGTCCATGCATACAGTTTCGATCCGTCGCCCAATAGCGACCTGTAGATGGGGATGTCGTTGTATGAATCGTGGTACCCAGTCACGACCGAGGGAAAATCGTGGTTGGGGTAGAAGTAAGTTTGGCGTCGCGTCATCAAAATTGAGTGACCGGTGCGACCGGAGTTCTTCAGCTATTTCCTTCAACAACCGATGCCCTGGAGAATAGCCGCTGATTGTTAGGTTTTTAATCCACTTTAGAAGTATCTGTTCTTGCGCGCCTGATAAATTCTGCTGTTTCTGGCGGGCTTGGGAGCGTGTCAAACCTCCATTGACGCGTCGCGTCACTGAACTCTTCGGCAGCCCCAGCACTTTCTCAGCGTGATATGCACTCTTATACTTCTTAGATTGGACGTCTAATACTGCCTGGGCTATTAAAGTTTCACGCTCAGCAACACCCAGGCTTTTACAGCGAACCATTGTTGAGTTATTCACAGTTATCAGAAGTCGGCGGGGTGAATTCCCCGCGTTACGCCATCCCCCGCGTTACGCCACGACTTACGTTATATCACCACCTAATTCTTAAATATCTCGAGCCTCATTTTCATAGATTTACGCGCTTTTGAACTTCTCTATACGAACGATTTTGCTAGAAATGAGAATTAGTACTAAATTGCCACTAAACTCTCTACCTACATCGACCTTCTAGATAATCACCTAAACTTTGAAGATTACGAGCTTCACTTTCTAAATTTGCGCACTTCTAGCGCAATTAGCGCCCATCTACGCAAGATTGATCGCATCGAGCTTCTAGACATATCACCACACAATTCTTGAATATCTTAAGCTTCACTTTTGAGAACCTGCGTATTTCTTGTATCTCTCTGTATATTACATATTGCAGACTGATAATAACACATGGAAGAAACCAATAGCTTGCTAAGACAAACCATATCAGCAATTACCGCCCATACCTCCCATACCTCCCATACCTCCCATACCCCCCATACCTCCCATACCTCGCATACCTCCCATACCTCGCATACCTCCCATACCTCCCATACCTCCCATACCTCCCATGCCTCCACAATCTCCAAACCCTCCCCCATAGCCCCCGCCATAACCCATACCACCCAGGCCCCCACCCATGCCCATACCACCCAGGCCCCCACCCATGCCCATACCACCTAGACCTCCCATCCCCATCCCCATGCCGCCCATGCCCATGCCGTCCATCGGGTACATGCCCCCCATACCCCCAACTCTTCTATACCCTCGTGCACCAAACCTCGGTCCTCCCAGAACACTTGATCCCATACCAGCATTCATAGACCGCCGGGGCAAAGTTGACCGCGGGTAGACGGCTGGTCGCGTGCCGAGGAACGGACGAGGCCGCATAATCATATCATCGTGGAAGCTTGAGCGAGGGCCGATGGGGAGACACATAGTTGTTTGATGCTGTGTCAGATGGAGGAGCTCAGTAAGTGCATGTGTCACATGATAGTGAGACAAGCGTATGTAGATAGTGCGGTTTCTTGATGGAGGGTGGACGAGAGATTTTAGATCGGATGAGATTGGTAAGTTGATAATGGGGAATGTATATACTCGAGCACTTTTGTGAGTCGATGATTCATGACATAACCGGTTCCAACCCTCATAAGTAGTGCTTATGGCCTCACGGCGGCTTCTAACACGGGGATTGCTGGACCTTGGTGGGATTTGGATGAGGTTACTCGTGAGACTGCTGGCTTCCGTGCCATTCGCCAGTGTCCCTTATATGGGCAAGTGATGCCGGCGCATCTTTATTGTATAGCTTTTCGAGCCTCAAAACCCATGATGCTAATGTATATAAGCATATAATTCAGGGTTTTGGAGCCGTTGCCAAACTGCCCGTACGCAGCATGACGTACGGTCGTAGCCCGGAACCTAACCAATGATTAGTGCAACTTTGACAACATCATGATATCATCGTGCTTAGAGCTCGCCCACGATCATGCTACCCCCCTTACAATAAAGCAAGGATCGTGTGGACGTTACGTACTGGTGATTTTTATCTCTTCGCACTCACTCTGGAATAATATATTCCTCTAAAAAACAAACCTTTTATTCAATTAACTAGCTACGAGATCGCCTGGCTTGTTAATATTCGAGGTTTACCCCAAGGTACGGTTGCTGTTTACTCACCGCGTGATTCAGTGCGGGGTTTGATTCAGATAGGGAAGGTGCTGACCACGTCGTAGTTGATAAACATATAATACACTGGAGAATTGAGAATCTCTTCTACAATGTAAGTCAGCAAACCAAATTTCTTAAAAGACACCATGTTCGGTCATCGCAAGTCTAGGAGCACCGCTTCCTCAACGGAATTCAAGTTATTTCCGCTGTGAGCCCTTGATATCCCACATTACTGCGCTTTTGTTCGACGTAAAACTAACACCCAGCGCAGGAATAGAGCACTCTCCATTCGCTCCGGCGGGAACAAGAACCAGGGCGGCTCCTCACAAGGGGGCTCGCGCCATGGTTTCACCTTCTCCAGCCTGCGGGGAGCCGGCCAACCTGAGCTGTCCAAGAAGCTCTTCCGCCTCATCAAGACCCAGAACAACCTCATCGGCGCCTACGAAGCCGCCGGCAAAGAGCGCCTCTCCGTTGGCACACAGCTCTCCGACTGGGGCGAGCAGACCGGAGATGATGCCGTCTCCGAACTTTCCGACAAGGTTGGTGTGCTGCTCAGCGAGCTGGGCGAGCAGGAGGACGTCTATGCGCACAACTTGGACGATGCCAGGTCTGTTTTGAAGACGATCCGAAACACGGAGAAGAGCGTCCAGCCAAGCAGGGACAACAGACAGAAGATCCAGGATGAGATCCACAAGCTCAAGATGAAGGAGCCAGAGAACACGCGACTGGTGGTTTTGGAGCAGGAGCTGGTTAGGGCAGAGGCGGAGAACCTGGTGGCCGAGGCCCAACTTACCAATATCGTATGTTACCCTGCGTTGTCAATCATATGAACGAGTGCTCACACAAATATAGACTCGCCAAAAGCTCAAGGAGGCCTACGCCGCCGAGTTCGCCGCCACCATCGAGCGCGCAGAGAAGCAGATCATTCTCGCCCGCCACGGCCGTCGCATGTTGAACCTCCTCGATGACACCCCAGTCATCCCAGGCGACACTCGCCCGCAGTTCGAGCACGGCAACCAAGCTCGACAGATCCTCAACGACGCCGAGGAGGACCTGCGCGACTGGCGCCTTGAGGCCGACGATGTTCCCATTTCAAGCCAGATTGATTCGAACCTGATGCCCACCAGTGGAAGAGTCGGTGCTGATACCAGCTATGATGACGAGGAAACATTGCAGACAATCCCATCGACCAGTGAGAGCGGAACCCAAGGCGGCAACTATGAGACCCAGAGCCGAACCCAAGGGGGCAACTATGAGATCCAGAGCCGAACCCAAGACGGCAACTATGAGACCCAGAGCCGAAGCGAAGGAGGCACCTACCTTCCCCACGGCACGATAATGGCGGGGGGAGGAGGAAGCTCGAGCCGCGCAACGAACGGGCAAGGCGGAGCTTCAAAGCCGAGGGCGACCTTTGGTGAGGATGTTGACACCCCTAATGTGACTAGAGAGAGAGCTGAGGTGGTTTGAATTTCATCAATAATGGGCGGCTGTGGGGAGTCGGACTCGTTGCTTACGACCATATCACGAATGGTTTTAATTATTGTGCTGCTGTTCCGTAGAGATAGTCTTTCTAGTAAGAAATAGTATATTATAAAACGATCCAAGTTCAAAATCCCATTGTTGAAGCCATCCAACTTCAGTCCAAATTCAGCATCACTGCGTGTATCGCATCACGTGATTTATACAGGTGTGTTCGCGGTTACAGCATGCCTGTTGTGACGCGAGCTCTCGCCTGCCTAAGCTCCAGCAAGCCCATACCAACAACGCCCAACAAAGCAAGCTCTCATCAACCTCACCGCCGCATCTCCCATCTCAGATCATATACCCGAAACCACATCCCCACGACAGATTGGAGGCACCGACGTCAAGATGGACTCTCTCGTCGCCCGCTACAGCAGGCCGATGTTTGCGAATGAGGGCTACGCAAAGGAGCAGCAGGAGGAGATGGAGATGGTCCAGGAGGTGCCGGCGTTAAGTCTGAGGTTTGCCATGCCGCCCGTTGCGCAAGTGAGTTCATATCCACACTCCCTCTCCACACGGTTTCCGTGGAAATCCAACTACCTCCCGACGTTGGATCGAGACCAAATGCTGACATGACAACCGCAGCCGTCATCATGGCTCCGCGCGGCAACAGACGATTACTCCAACCCCAACTGCCCCATCAAGATCGCCCACGGCACAACTACGCTGGCTTTCAGGTTCCAGGGCGGGATTATCGTGGCGACGGATTCGAGAGCTACGGCTGGGAACTGGATTGCCTCGCAGACAGTGAAGAAGGTTATCGAGATCAACAACAGCTTGTTAGGCACGATGGCTGGTGGCGCTGCTGTAGGTCTTCCCCCGACGACCGATCTCACGGCCACAACTAACGAACCTTCTAGGACTGCCAATACTGGCTCGCCTACCTAGGCATGCAATGCCGCCTCCACGAGCTCCGCCAAAAGCGCCGCATCACCGTCGCCGCCGCCTCCAAGATCCTCGCCAACATCGTCTACAGCTACAAAGGCATGGGCCTCTCCATGGGCACCATGTGCGCGGGCGTGACTCCCTCCGAAGGCCCCGCGCTCTACTACATCGACTCCGACGGCACGCGGCTGGCAGGCAACCTGTTCTGCGTCGGCTCTGGACAGACCTTCGCCTACGGCGTGCTGGATGCGGAGTATAGATATGATTTGAGCGAGGAGGAGGCGCTGGAGCTGGGTCGACGCAGTATCCTCGCCGCGACGCACAGGGATGCGTATTCGGGTGGGTATATTAATTTGTATCATGTTAAGGAGGAGGGGTGGGTGAAGCATGGGTTCAACGACACGAATCCCATTTTCTGGAAGACGAAGTTGGAGAAGGGCGAGTTCTCGAATGTGACGAGCGAGTTGGTTTGAGGAGGGGCCGTACGATAGTGTGTGCCGGGATGGGATGGGATGGGAATTGGGACGTGGGTGTGGCGTGGGATGGGATGGGGAGGATAATAACCGGAGAAAGCAGTACGATAGTAGCTTTTTTGCATCAAGATATTGGCGGGAAGTTCGGGCTTTGCATGGAGACTGAGTCGGAGACCGTTCGGGAGGGGGGAGGGGACGGGGACTCGTGTGTATTTTAGCTGTCGTGGGCGCGTGGAATAGACGGTCATTCTGTCACTCATGTCCATGTTTTGTTATGATGCTAATATGCTACACCATGGCCTATTTACAGATATAGCATCCCCTTCCGCCGCATCACCCACCCCATCCTACCCCCTCCTCCCCCCTCCCCACCCCCATAACACTCCACTCCTCCCACCTCACCACCACCCAATCCTCCCCCTCCCAACCCCCCGCCACCTTCCCCGTCGTCACATTTTTTACATCATCCCTCCAAGCCTCTATATCCGCCCACTCCTTCCCCATACTTACCTCCACCAAATTCTTCCTCAGATCCTTATTCCCAATCGGACTAAACCACACCGTCCCCCTCCAAACCGCCTTATCAACCTCCCCCTCTATCCCTGCTATCCCCGCCAACACAGCGAAGACGGTGGGGGGAAAACGGATGGTGGTTGCCGATGATGCGAGGGGGGTGGAAGTATTGTACTTGGCCATACTTGTCCAGGAGCAGTTCTCCTTGAAGCAAAAAAAAGATAGCAAAAAGAAGAGCATCACTTCTCCCCAACCACATCCATCAGCATCCTATAGACACCTCAGCGCTCAGCTAAAAAGAAATACCAAAAAAAAAATTGCATATTGCAACTGCCGTGAATCGAACACGAACCTCCACCTTGGAAGGGTGGAATCCTAACCATTGGACCACAGAAGCGGATTTGTTTTTGATGTAGTGTGCTCGCTTATTGTGGACTATAGAAAGAAGATCGAGCAAAAAAAAAAAAGTGCGTGTATCGCCTCGCCTCGGCTCAACTCGCCTATCCCCATCGCGTAAAATAAAAAACACACCTCCCATACAAAACCACCACCAAAAAACGGCAGAAAAAAACAGGTCGTACCCGGGCTCGAACCGGGGATTCGGGAAAATTGTTTATATGTATAACCACACAACAAAGTGTTTAATCCAATTTGGAAATTGGATCCGAATCAAAATCCCACGTGCTAACCACTACACTATACAACCAAAGGCTTTAACCGAGAGAGAGATATTGCAGATTATATAGATGGATTTGTGGGTGCCTGAGGAACACAGCTGTGGCATGACGAAAAAAGAATGTCTGGAGAGGATGGGATGGGGAGTTTAATACACACCAACACTGAACGAACGAACTCAATTCACTGAATGTAGATTGCACGAATAATAGAATATACAGAATAGAATATATTCCCCACCCCAACTATATATCAATCTATCTCCCCCATCAAACAAACCATCGAATCGCCCCCCACCCCCCCTTAAACCAAACTTCACCTCCCACCAAGTACGCACCAAACCCCCAGCCATCCAGAGAGCCATTTCTCAATTCCCTCCCTCTACTCCATAAAATAACAACGCCCACCCCCATCCAATTCCAATTCCCTATCCCAAATCCCCCAAAACAACTAACGCCAATTCTCCACCCCCCCCCTCCCAGACCATCTAGATATACAGCCCGGGGTTAGAAATCTCCTATATATGCAACCCCCCCCAAACGCAACGCAACGCAACTGCCGCAACCGCCAATCCGCCCTCAAGAATTAAAAGATATTAGCCGTTGAAGATAGGGACACTCCCATCCATCCCACCACCACCATCAACCACCCACCCACGCAGAAGCAATTCATCTCATCCATCATCATACATCATAACCCCTCTCCCCTTCCCCCCTCTCCCCTTCCCCCCTCTCCCCTTCCCCCTCACCCACTCACTCACTCAACCTCCTCCACCACCCCCTTCACCCCTTCCCCCTCCACCAGCCCCTTCACCCTTACCCCCTCCACCACCCCCTCCAATTCCCCAAACCTCTCCCGATACCTCTCCACCAACCTCTGCTGCTCCGCCACCGCATTCAGCACCTCATCAAACGGCCGGATGTACCTCTTGAAATCCGTCACCGCGCCCGCCGGCACGTGATTCTGCGCTGCCGTGACGCCGCGGCGGAGGGAGACGTTCGCGATGCAGGCCTGCAATTATCATCGTTAGCCAGCCAACCCCCCCGAAAAAAACTAGCAGGAATAGGAAAGTAAGACAACGTACCTCAACCCTCAACAGCAAATTCCGCATAAACCCCAAGAGCAACTCATCCGTCATATCACTCCCCCTCCCCGCCAGCTTCTCCACCAGCTCCATCTGGGGCCCATACAACGGCTTCGACACCCCATCCTCAAACCCATCGCATATCATCTCCAGCCTCAGACTCGTCCTCCACAGCGCCCAGATCGAGTCTGGGTCAATACTCAGACCCCCCTTCGGCTCAAAACTCAATTGCAGGTCCTCCCCTCCCCCCCTGCCCGCATCCTCTTTAAGTTTCGTCGCCGCAGCCTCAGCAATGTCACAGCCAAGCAACGGCTGATGCGTAATCCGCCCCGCTAGGGAATGCGGGTACATCAAATAGATATACTCCGGATTCTCCAAGCCCTTCAACTTCCTCTCCCCCATCGGCTTAACATCAAACCCCTGACTCGACAAACTCCTCAACTCCCGCCTAATACTCTCCACAGCCGGATCCTCCATCTCCCCTTCCACCCCCCCCGCCGCCGTCGGCCCCGCCCGCTCCGTCTCGCTGTAATTCTCCAAACACCGCTGGATCTCCGATATGAAGTCCGCCGAGACGGCGATCTGCCCGCCGTCCGCGGTGGAAGAGATGCGGGATGTTTTGTTGACCATGGGTCCGAAGTAATCCATCCGCCGCGTGACGGGGTCGTGTTCGCAGACGGGGGTGCCGAAGTGCACGCCCATCCGCACCGAGAGGCCGCGGAAGATGAGGTTGTTGTCCGCATCAATAACCTCCTTCCCAATCGAGTGATTCAGAATCTCCGACGGCCACTGAATCTCCAGCAACTGCGCCTGTACCGAAAAACACCACAGCAGCGCCGACGTCGCGGTGGGGAAGGAGACCATAAAAGCGTCCCCCTCAGTCTTAACCTCATACCCCCCAATAATCCTCAGCTGCCTCCGCATCACCTCATTATGCAGCCGGATCGCCGACCTCATCGCACTCTGATTATTCTCCCACAGCGCAGTCGACCCCTTGATATCCGTAAAGACTATACTAATCTCCCCCACCGGCGCCTGCACCTCCGCCTCCAGCCGCCGCAGCATCGAATCCTCCACCGCCTCCTTGGTGCGCTTAATCCGCTTATTGGGGAGGTACACATCATCTAGGACGCTCGTCGGGCCCAAGGTCATACTCGGGCCTCTATTCATCCTAATCCGATCCCTCCGCTTCCGGTCGGTCACCCCCATCATCATCACCATAATCTTCCCCGTCGCCCCAAACGCCATCGCGAGATCGCGCAGCCGCTGCGCAGCGCGCACCAGGTCGTTGCGCTCGGACCGCGCGACGTCGACGACGAGCTCGGGGGAGAGGTACTCCCAGAGCTCGCTCGAGGCGATCATCACCATCTCGTCCTGCTCCTTGAGCGTGATCTGCGTGATATGCGGCGCGGCCTGGACAGCAGGTAAGAGCTGGACGTATCCGAACGCCCTAGATACTCCAATAATATCATTTAGCTTCCCCTGGCGAGAGACCCAGCCGCCAGCGTCGCGGATTCGTTGTCGCTCGCTCGGCTCGGCGGGGTCGTGTTTGCGAGTTAGGATGCGGTGGCTGCCGTCGGATTGGATGAGCATCGCTTGTGCGTCCCCGACGTTGGCGACGTAGAGTTCCATCTGCTCTAGGAACATCACCGTCGCCACGCCGCCGGAATTCAAATCCGCCTGGGTGAGCACTGCGGGGGGCGAAGACCCTCGATGAGAAAGCAGCGAGCGATCCTCCACAAACTGCGTCGCGCCGGACGCGAGCTCTTTGTTAAGCGACAAGAACGCTCTTCGCAGCGCATCAACAGGCGTGTCGTGGATAGCGGGGTTAAGCATCTTGACCTCGTCGCTGAAGATGCGCACAAAGTTCTCATGCAGGTATTTCGCCACCTTTGAGCCGCCGCTCGTCGCTGCTTGCCCGTCAAACATCCCTAGAACCGTCTCTGACTCGTTGGAGTTGAACCGCGGGACGACAAGGTCGATGATGGAGAGATGCTCGTTGCGACCGAGTGTATCAGCCATACCGTACGCCATCGAACCGGCCAGGGTGCCGGAAGTACGAACTCTCCTATCCTCAGTCTCATCCGGTATAGTTGGGATAGTCAGGGTGACATCCATGAGACCCAGAATCCTCAGATTGACCAGTGCACTAAAATCCGTCGAGCTCATCTCATCACGATTCCCACCCCTAGAACCGTATGAGATGTTCGGCTTGATCTCCAACCGCTTATTGCCCGACAAGTTGAGGTACTTGAGATTAGGGTTGCAATTCCAATTCCAATCGTACGGCCAGTTCGAGACGTTGTATTTGAGCGAGTTGCTGCCGACATCCAATACCGTCAGGCGATGCGCCTTGCCCAGCTCTGCTGGGAGCGTTTGGAATTTATTGCCATTGATATGCAACACCTGAAGAAGACTGTAATCCTCAAAATCATCCGAGGGCAACGAAGTAAGGTCGTTACCAGAGAGATAAAGCTCAACAAGCTGAGGCCAGCTCCGCAACGTTCGACGAGGGAGATCGCTGAGGTCGTTATACGACAAATTCAGCACCCTCAGCTCTCCAAGAAGGGTAAGCTCATCAAAAACATCATCATCCAGCTGATTATCAGCAAGATAGAGATTCTTAAGAGTAGCCGCAAAAGTATTCGCCAGTTTCGTCGACAAACTAGACTCCTTCCTCGTCGAAGTCGACGTCGTACCCGTCGCAGTCTCCTGCGTACTCAAAGACCCAGCCCTCGACACCACCGCCGCCTGGCGCCCACCCTTCCCATAAATAGATATAATAGAGTCACTCCTACCCCCCCCCCGGGGCCCTGAGCAGGCGAGCTCCCCACCGCCAGCAGCCCCCCCAAAGTCTGACTCGGTCTGCGCTGTCCAAACCCCTCAAGCGGCCCTAGCTCCTCACGACTCGCATTCCCCGAGCTGGTCTGCATGCTGCTCTGGGAAAACGATCCCTGTCGGTCAGATGTTGAAGGAGCGTCCGTTGGGACTTGCGGCGGGCGAGAGCTGGGTTTGGGGAAGTGCGCGAGCACGTTGGCGGAGATGTTGAGGGTTTCCAGCTTGCTGGCCCACCAGATCTCTTGGGGGAGCTTCTTGAGGTTGTTCTGGGAGACGTCCAAGATTCGGAGTTCGGTTAGGCAGCCAATCTCTGGGGGAAGACTGTTCAGTGCGTTTCTCGCGATACTGAAATGCTCTAGGTTTCGGAGCTTCCCAATATGCCTCGGCAGAGACACGAAATGGTTCTTGTCAAGCACCAGCTTAACCAAGTTTGGCATCCTCTCAAACGACCCATCTGCGATGTGTGCCAGTTTGGCGTTTGATAGAAAAAGCGTTGTCAGCGCCGGGACGCGGTTTTTTATCTCAAATCTTGTGACGGGATTTGAGTTCAGGCGGAGGATTCGAATCTTATCGAAGCTCCCTTCGAACACAGAGACGGAGTTGTGATCGGCAGAAATCTGCTCAACCATTGGGAGGGCAGCTATAACATCAATACTCGATAGAGCATTGTACCGAACATCAACCTCCTTGAGGCCGCATAGCTGAGAAAACGTGTCTGGCAGTGAACCGGACAGACGATTGTTTGTAATAACGAAACGTTCCAAGTTAGTGAGCCTCCCAATCGCGTTGGGCAGCTTGTCAACCGCATTGAAGCTCATGTCCAGATCCACGAGCCCAGGGAGGTCGCACAAGAACTCAGGAAACGATTCCAGAAAGTTTGACGACACATTCAGTGTCCGGAGCTGTTTGAAAATGGCAAAGTACGGCGGGAGGTGTGTCAGCCGGTTGTTTGCGAGCTTCAAACTTATCAACCCTCCCAGACAGTCCAGCTCCGCGTGCTCCAACTGTTCCAACCTGTTGTTGGAAACGTCCAAAATTGTGAGTCGGCTGGCTCTCCCAAGACTTTGTGGCAGTTTGTGTGCCTCGTTGTTGACATACTTTATGTCGCGCAGGTTAATACACGACTGTATGAAGTCCTTGGGGAGTCTAAGCGAAAGGTTTCGGGAGAGATTAAGTGATATGATTTCTGTCGCTTTGGAATAGAGCACGATGGGGATGGTGATGAGGTTGCGTCCCGATAAGTCAACATGACTGAACTTTTGGGATTTGTTCAAGCCCAGATCCTGAGATATGGCGGCATATCCACTGTCGCGCTGCGGTATAAAGAGGAATCGACAAAGGTATGTTTGGTCCTCCCTGCCAAGATCCTCAATGTCATCCTTCTCTTCGTATCCCGCTTGCTCCAAAAGTTGCTTCTGGATAATAGCTGGCCTTTCGGCCGCGCCAAGAATTCGCTGTAAAGCATGCTTCTTCATGATGATTTGGTAGTTGTCAAGACTGTCCGTAATATGTGTCTTCCTCCCAAACTGAGTAATGACATCCGCAACGGTAGCAGTCGGGTCCACAGACAACGTAGCAAACGTCCCATCCGCTTTAAAAATCCGTATACAGTACGGGTGTTGCGACTTCTCAAACTTCCGCGGCATAGCGGTCTCATCGGCTTCAGGGCCCGTCATGTTCAAATCCGAGACCTTCTTAACTGCCCAACTATCCGGAGCGTTCCACCCAAGCAGCCCTCCACCCGAGTCCGGCACCTTCACCTCCTCCGGCTCCCTGCCTTGCATTGCGCTTTCCAGCGGCTCGTGCGACGGCGGTTTCTGCAATATCCCCTCCATATTCGTCAAGTCAGAGTCGAAATTGAAGACATTCGAGTTCATCTCTGTGCGCTTCCGTTCTCTCTGGGCAGCAGCTTCATGGAGCTCCTCTTGGATCCGGTTTCTCTTCGCTTTCTTGGAAAAAGGCAGCCTCCCAAACGCCGCTTGTCGCGACCCGTGCCGTGATGAAGATGGGCGACTACTCGGCATGGCGCTACCGCTACCATTCCCTACCGATGGCAAAGGAGGCTCTTGATTTGTAGCGTATCCAAGACTGCCTTCGCCTCGACCATAGGTGTCCATAGGCGGCGGTTCATAAGGTGCTTGTGGTTGTGGTTCGCCGCCCTGCCCTCCGAAAGATCTCACGGAACCAGGCGGATGATTTAATATACTCGACCCTTTGTCCTTGGGTCGTCTAAATCGCGACAGGATACCCGGCTTCTTTGTCTGTCCCGGCATTGTTATTGTCGATCCCGTCGAAGACTGGCCTAGCGTATTCTGGCTCATGTAGCTGGGTGTTGGACTTGGTGCGCGCTTTGGCGGCTGCGGTTGCAGCCTCGAGGCACCAGTGCTCGTGTTCTGGCGTTCTTTTGGTCTCCCCGAGGATGCCATGTCATCCCTGGCAGTCGACGGTCGAGCAGCTTTGGCTTCGTCGCTCTTGTTGTGGCGGTGGCCGTGGACGACTCGGTGAACTTTAGCTGAAGCTTGTGCTCGCGCAGTCGATGGTTTCGGTGGCGGTTGGGGTGGTTCCTCTGCAATGTAGCGTTCCCTATCGACACCTGAGAGGTTGGTTCGAACTGGCGCTTCGCCGTACCTCGAGATATCCTGTGTGCTTGTCAGTTCAACTGAATATATCGTGAAACTAGAGTACTCACAACTGAATCCTGGTACAAGAATGGCACCACGTCGCTAGAGGGTACTGGAGTTCGAGGTCTGCTGGGCACCGGAGACGAATCTCTGGCCTCCGCCGCGGATGAGGGTTTCCGTTCCCTATGCCTAGGATATGAATTCGTCCTCTGCTCCTTCCCAGCCTGCTGGTGTGTCGGCAGGCTCGCATCCGAACCATCCCTTCCCGAATACTCCTCTCCAAAGAAGCCCTGTAACTTCTTATGTATCCCCGTCCTAACCACACTCCCCCTCGACCCATTGCTCCCCGACGTCGCGACACTAGCCAGCGACGGCCTCCTCTCATCATCCGGCGCCACCTCCGCCTCGGGATCACCAAAGGTCCTTGGCGTCCCGGGCCTCATGCTCGGCGACAACTGCGAGTTCATGGAATGGTTATCGCTCGAGTCATTATAAAAGCTGGCCCCGAACGCGCTTGTCGGCATCGTCGCGCCATTCTGCGACGGTGACATCCACGGCGCACTGTACTGGCGTGGCGAGACGGCCGAGGGCGGATTATGTTGTACGCTGGGGATGCGACCGCCTGGTTTGTCGAGCACGGAGAGCTCGCGTCGGTAGTTGCCAAAGTCGTTGCTCAATCGGTGTTCTTTCGGGAGTGAGATCGCTGCGAACGAGGCTGCATTCGAAGTCGTGCTATCAGCGGACAGCGGGCCAGTGAGTTGCGTTGGAGAAATCTGAGATTCGTTTTCGAGCCTGTTGAGAGACGCGGGTGCAGGCACCCGACAGATATCAGTCCATGCTCAAATGTTGTGCTGAAAATGTAACAGATGGAAGTGATTTTGTGACCAAACTTGAAGCTTCGGCAATTGGGGGGGGGGGGGGGAATGGGGGCAGCGGGCGAGGGGTGGGGTGCAGCAGCTGCCGTGAGCAGGAGGATGACTTGAGGATGACTTTGGGGATGACTTACTTTTCCTTCCTGGCTATCTTGAGCTGAATGGGTGTTCGACTGCGAGATGGTGAGCGGAACAAAGAGGCGTTGACAGCTTGTGTCGGGACGGGCGCATGGATGGTGTCGATGGATCTGGAGCTCGCGGTGGAACTGGTCCTCGCCGATGACGAACCCTCTCTTCTCGTCAAGGTCATGGCGGCCCTAAGGCGGCAGCTCTAAGGGCTAGTTAGTAGCGGATGTAATTATTGGTCATGAAGAGCTAGCAGCAGCGGTCCGGGTGGTTTATTGAAAATTATCATGGCGGCATGGAAAGGGCGATGAACGGTGATGAGTATAATTTATTGGCACAGAGGCACAGAGGATGTGCTCGACTCCTATATATCCTCAGTCACGTGTTTCTTGTTTCCATCCTTGATTGGGAAGCTTCAACCTTCCCCAGCCACCAACTAAAAAAAAAGGTCCCCATTACCGGCATCACCAGCATCACCAGCATCACCAGCATCACCAGCATCACCAGCATCACCAGCATCATCAGCATCACCGGCATCACCAGCATCACCAGAATCACCAGCCGTCAACCATCACCAACCTCCATCTTTATTAATCTCCCGTTTGCTGACGCTTTTTTCTCTTTCCCTGCTACCATCACCACGACTTGGTCCCTCATAAAGACCACACTCAACCCTTCCTTTATTTCACTTTATTCCACTTTATTCCAGACCTCTTCCAACAAACTATTCCAATCCCTTGGCTAATATCTCGATCTGCCTTTACCCGTCATCATCCCTTGTTAACCTCGGACACTGCATGGTCCGGATTTACACTACCTTGGCTCTCTGCCCTACTCGACTCCAACCGCAACCACCGCCGTCAAGACTACCACTCCTTCCACCAACCAAATCCTCATCATGCAATTCTCACAGCTCGCCGCCGTGCTGGCAGCAGCATCGATATCTCTGCTATCAACACCAACTACTGCTCAGACAACCGCAAACTGCAATCCTCTCCATACCAGTAAGCCTCGACCCCCCATCATTATCTAGCCAAGCCACTGACACCCCTCCAGCCTGCCCACCAGACCCAGCACTAGGCCGAGCAATCAGCGTTGACTTCAAGCAAGGAGCAGTCGACTCCTTCACAGCCCAAGGCAACCCAACCTACGAAACCGACGGCGTCCACCTCAGCGTCGCCGCCTCCGGCAACGCCCCCCAACTAAACAGCCGCTTCTACATCATGTTCGGCAAAGTCACCGTCACCATGAAAGCCGCCCCCGGCGCCGGCATCGTCAGCTCCGTCGTCCTCGTCTCCGACACCTTCGACGAGATCGACTTCGAATGGCTCGGCGCCACCCCCAACGAAGCCCAATCCAACTACTTCGGCAAAGGCCAAGTAACCACCTACAACCGCGGCGCCTTCCACCAAACCTCCGAGAACCAACAGCAATTCCTCACCTACGACATCGAATGGACAGCCACCCAGATCATCTGGTCCATCTCCGGCTCCGTCGTCCGCGTCCTCAACGCCGCAGACGCAGACGCAAACCAATACCCCCAATCCCCCATGCAAGTCAAATTCGGCACCTGGTCCGGCGGCGATCCTGCCAACGCCCCCGGCACCATCGCCTGGGCGCGCGGCCCGACGGATTTCTCAAAGGGGCCCTTCAGCATGGTCGTCGCCTCCATCGCGATCACGGACTACTCCACGGGAACCTCGTACGAGTACAAAGGGAATGGCGGTAATATGGCGGATATCGTGTCGAATGGCGGGAAGATTGGTGCGAATAAGGGGGCGACGGCTACGACGAATGAGGCCCCGGCTGTGACGTCGCTGTCGCCGTCTGTGCCGGCGGGGCAAGGCAGGGGGGAGGGGGAGGCGTCCCAGACGATTGTGGTGGAGGGGGTGCCGAGCGGGTGGGTCGTGGCCAGTAATGGCAAGATTGTGCCGGTGGGCGCGGGTGCTGTGAGTGGACCGAACGTCGTTGGTGTGGCTTGTGGTGTTGTTTTTGCCGTTGCGGCGGCTTGGGTTGGGGAGTGGCTGTGAGCTGCTGACTGGGGGGGGGTTGACGCAGGCAAAGTCTCGCGAGAGACTGAGTGCCTCTGTTGTATGAGCATTATCTTTTGCAGCGACTGAGCGTTTTTGAGAGCATGGGTTAGCGATTGGCATTAGCGTTTTGGTATTGGGTTGGGATGGGATAGATGGGATTGGGATTATTGGCGCATGCACACGAAAAGAATGGATGGGAATGAGGGAGGGGGGTTGCATTGTACGATGATGGTTATGAGGTTAGACTACGAAAAGAGTTTGGAGGAAAGGACGACAGTATATCAAGGCGCGAACTGCGACTCGTTTTACATGAATATACTTCCGTCTCCTGGGGAGTCTGAACATGCCTTCCTTCAAAAATCAAACATAAAAACACGTACGTAATATTCGAATCCCGAATCCCCTTTTCATATCTCAAAAAGGGGTATTCAACCATCTCCCATTCTTCCGTCATTCATGCTAATCTTTCATCTCGTAATTTCATCCATATGCACGCACTTACAACGCCTTTTCCCTCCCTTTTCCCCATCCTCCCCCCCACACACGAACATCTATCTATCTACTCCACCTTAGCACTCTCCAACTTCTCCGCAACCCCATCCACCCCCGTCCCCGTCCCCGTCCCCGTCCCCAACACAACCTCCTCCTTAACCCCCTCAATCCCCGCCTCCACGCTCCCATCCCCCTGGACAACCACCACCCCCTTCCTCGCAGCAGCAGCAGCAGCGCGCTTAGCAGGATCCCCCTTATCCTTCTTAACCTTCGTCTTTATCTTCTCAGCCTTGACGACGGGATAGGCCTTTGCCTCGATCTCTTGCCATTCGGCGTCGGCGGCGAACTCGGCGCGGATGGGGTCGAGGAGAGCGTTGAGGGCGGTGGTGAGGGAGGATTTGAGGAGTTGGGGTGTTAACTGGGTGGGGATGTTAGTAATTGTACTTCGGACTATAGTTTTCAAGAGAGTAGTAGTGGTTAAGGGGGGGGGGGTTGATGTGTGTAAGGGAGGTAACAAAAACAAAACTCACAATATCGGCCTCATAATCCTTCTTCAACGCCTCCACATCCTCATAAACCAACGCCTCCCCCTCCCTCCTCTCCACCACATACTTCGCCACCCCCCCATTCTTCAACGCCACCGCGCGGAAGATAACATGTTCCACAAACGCAACCAGCCCATTCCCCTCCACCTTCCTCGGCACACACACCGCCTTCTTCAGCTTCTTCTCTACCCCCTTCTCATCCTCCAGGAGATCAATCTTACTATCCGGATCACTGGCGCTCATCTTCGCCGCCTCCCCCAGCCCGGGAATCATCGTATTCATCAGATGCGCGCGGACTTTATACCCGATACGCGGGAGATTCTCCATGGCGAAGGTGAAAATCTTCCTCTGATCCACACCACCAAACTGCGCATCGACGTCAAGGTACTGCTCATCAAGCGCCTGCATTAAGGGGTAAATCAATCCCCCCAGCGTCGGGTCGTCAGTCTGCTTCACCACCTCCGCTCCCGCCTTCTGAGCGACGCTGATCCGCGTCACACCCTCCAACTTAAAGCGGTCCATCGTGTATTCCTTCCCCAGCTGGTACGAGCTCCCCAGCACGAACTCAAGTAGACTCAAATCCACGCCCACCGCGCGAAGTAAAGCCTTAATCAACCTCGAGTAGTAAGCAGCGCGGAACTCCACGAGCTCGAGAGGCGCCTTCATGTTATCGAGGTACCCATGTATATCCGCCAACAAAATCTTAACATGGCATCCCGCAGCGAG
The DNA here is from genome assembly GCF_001641265.1 of Pseudogymnoascus destructans. Taxonomy (NCBI): domain Eukaryota; kingdom Fungi; phylum Ascomycota; class Leotiomycetes; order Thelebolales; family Thelebolaceae; genus Pseudogymnoascus; species Pseudogymnoascus destructans. The sequence goes on along the minus strand of NW_020167540.1, from coordinate 461,181 downwards.
CAGCTCGGCGATCTTGATGATCGGCACGAAGTACGCGCAGTGAGGGCGTCCCGTCGTCGCAGTGCCCCAGTACACTTTCAGCGCGCGCTTTTGGGTCAGGATCACGTCGTCGATGAGTTCGGGGTTCAGCACTTCGGCGAGGTTGGATTTGATCAGCGCGATCGAGGCTGCGGGGTCCATGGCTGGGGGAGTGGTGGGGGCTGGGGCCGCCATTGCGTGAGGCTGCGTATGAGAGAGAGGCTTGAAAGAGAAAGAAGAGAGGAGGCGGTGATGTGGCGGGCGCGAGGGGGAGAGGTGGCTAATTTTTGAGGTTTTGTTGAGGCAAGGGCGATTTTGAGTCGTGGAGCGAAGTGGGATGAGTGTCACGTGCTATGGAGGGGTTGGCGGTGGGGGACGGAGAAAACCCCCGAGTAATGGGCGCTGAAAGGGTTCTTGGCTTCAGCATCATTTAGAGTGCAAGTATAGGATGGTTTAATTTAACATATATGTAATTGAATGGCGATATTAACTAACTAATCTCCCGTCGTCTTCGCATACCAGCCATAGTGGCGAACTGTCCAAGTACTGTACCACCCAGCCCTCCCATAAACGCCGTCGTCAACCACCAACAAAAACAAAAAAAACGTACAAAATTCCTACAACTATAACCACAACTAATAAATCGGCCTCCCCTCCTGCCACCGTTGCTGCACAACCTCCGGCCCCCCATCCGTCCCACTAACGGGACTACTCGCCTCCCCAAACTCCCCCCAGCTAACCCTCCCACCCTTCCTCCTTTCCCTCTCCGCGACCAGCCCGGCGACAGCGCCGATCCACTCCCACACCCTCGCAATCTCGCCGTTGCGGTCTTGGCGTTGTGCAGAGCGCACGTTGGCGTTCATCTCGACGACGTTCCGGACTTTTTGCCATATGGCGTCGCGTTTGGTCAGGGAGTGTTCATCGCGGAGGACGTCATCGCGGAGTTGTGAGATGGGGATATACGCCTCGGGATACTGCGCAGGGTCCATCGCATGTCTCGCGGCCTGCTCCGCTAATCGGTCGAGGGTGAGCGATATGAGCTCCGGAATCTTCGCGGAGATAGCTAGGTAGGACGAGTACTTAGCGCGCGCGTAGAGCAGGATCGTGGCGACTAGCGCAAGAATTGCAATCTGGAGGCGATGTCTTGCCAGTGCGACTCGGAGGGATCGACGGAGGGCGCAGGAAAGAGGGATCTTTGCGAGGGAGCTACTCGAAAGGCGGGGATGTCCTGGGGTGGTTGGTCTAAGGGGGAGGGGGGGGACCTGGTTAGTTCCTTGTCGTCAGATGGTTGTAGTACTAGTTGGGGATAGATGTAGATTTGATGTGCGCAATGAAAGCGGACGAGGACACCCACCACTTGGTAGGTGCTTCATCCGGATGAAAGTGAGAGTTGGGCTTGAAACACGAAAGATGCGCAACAACGGGAAAAAAGAAACACGGGGAAAGACTCACTCATCCTTAACAACCTCCACCTCATCCCTCCCCATAATCTCCCCAATAGCCCCCGCCCACAACTCCTCAAACTCCGCCTGTTCCATCCCCCTCCTCCTCTTCTCACTAACCCTCTTCTTCAGCTCCTCCTCCCCAATCTCCGGAACCTTCACCACCTCCCCCCCCCCCTCCTTGGCTCCACACTCGAACTTCGCCTTTCGCTCCCGCAATTCCTCGACCGCGCGGTCCGCAACGACTTTAATCCTCCTCACCTTCTCCCCATCCGGCTCACACGTAGGCGGTAGCGGCACCACACCACCCAGCGCGAGCGGGTGAGGGCGCAGGACGAAATCAGGCTCACAGGCCGTCTCGAGACGCTCATAGCAAAACGCATGTTGCGGACAAGCTTCACACTCCGGTTCCGCCAGCGCAAGGGCCCAATCTGGTAAATGCTCGAGTTTGCTCGACACGATAGGTGCAGCGGGGCGACCGACGCCACAGTACCCGACAGCTAGTTTCTCCTGTCGGTACCAGGCTGCGTAGCCGCCGAGCATGGTGAGGAAGACTACCCAAAGGGGACCCTTGGCGTTAAATCCACCCGAGGATTTCTTCTTCGGTCGCCTTGCAACGGGGCCCAATGCTCGGCCAGCGGCGCGCTCAGAGTCAAGTTGCAGCTGCTCCTCCGGTGTGAACTCCTCGCTAGTCTCGACGGCGTTATCGTCAAAGTCGATGGGGTGATCCATCAGAACGTGAGAGAGCTCGAATGTCGCGCTCGAAGGCGGGGTGATCCCGTCATCGGCGCGGGATTGCGTGATATCAGCCGTGCGACGGCGAGGCGTAGCGCTAGACTTGCGCTTCGCAGGCGTCTCGTGGAGTGTCTTCCTGCGTCTCTCACCGCTAGGGCTGCGGGAGGAGGAGATGGGCGAGGAGCCGCTCTGGAAAGGGTTATCGTAGCTGAACGCCGCGCCCTTGCGGGGGAAATCTTCATCGACATCTTCGGGCTTGACGACGGGTGCTTCGGTCTTGCGGGTTTTTCGCACGGTCCGACGGATGGTGTCGGGCTCGCTGCTGTCTTCGGTTGCGGCACGGGCGTGCTTGGCGCTGGTGATGCGGGGGGTTTGTTTAACGGGTGATCGCGAGCGAGTGCGTGCGCGTGGCTCCTCAGAGTCGACGGTGTCCTCTCTAATTCTTGCCGATGGCTTCCTGGCGGATTTCGTTCGGCTAGCGGATGGTGGGGGGAGGATGGGTTGTTCGTCCTCTAGGGATCCTGCATCGGAGCGATCTGCGTTGGTGATACCTTTGCTTGTGCGGCGGGCGCGGGAGCGGGCGGAGAGGATCTTGCGGGACTGAGGGAGGACTTTGTCGGTGAAGATTTCGACGAGCTGTGGTTTCTTCGCGCCGGAGGGGTAGGGGATGTCGTGAGAGACGAGGATGGAGCGGAGGCGGGGGACGGTGAGGGAGGAGGGTTCAAAGTTGGATTGGAGGTAGTCGAGGCTCTCTTGGCTCTCGTCGTCCGACATGTTGGCGTTTGTGGCGAGAAGTCAGGGAGGTGATGTGAAGGTAAGGTGAGGCTGAGAGATAACAAGTGTCCGCAACGTTCGCTCGGTAATGATTGAGCTTTGTCCCTGGGGAATTGCGAGGGCAGCCTAGTATCCTTTGAAAACTTCTTCTTCTCCCGGCGCAGTTTCAGACCTCTTTGTCTTGCCGATAGTACCGGACTATGTCTTTCCACAGTGTCGCAATCGAACAGAACCTCAAAATCGCTATGCTCACGGCCAAAACAGCTATAGCCTCCTTGTAATAGCGACCAGTTATTAAGTCTGCGCGATGTCAAAGCTTTAGCAGCCCTTTGGTGATGGTCAACAGTGGTGGTGTTGGAGCAATAGGGCTATCTGTCAACGATGGCAAATATAAATGGCGTCGTTGGCCCGAGAACGACGGGTGGGGAAGTCATCGTAACTTATGCCACAGTGGCAAATATTGCTGCGCCACACTTTCTAAGTCCGTTTATCAGAGTCACTTTTGAGACATTCCATGCCGACGCCGATTGTTTTCTAGAAGGAAGCTAGAATGTGCTGACTTGTTGAAAAAGGGATGTGATTTGAGGCTGGTATGTGTATGTTAATACTTCACCATTTACGTTGCAGTGATTAAACATACACAGACAGAGTTAAGTTATTCTCTATTATCCATATACCCCAAGTTATCCAAAGAATTCCAACTCCCATAACCTATAAGAAACACAAAACGAGACTCCTAGAGGCTGCACCATCTACAAAACCTCAACCCTCTTCAAATCCGTCCAAGCCTCCTCTCTAACCACCTTCCCCACCCTAACAACCAACACCCCATCCTCCAACTTCGCACTAATCTCCTCCCCATCAACCTCCACCTTCTCATCCCCCTCAAGCGGCAACTTCACGCTCCTCTCAAACACACCCCCCCAGTCTTCAAACTAGCGATGAACTCCTCATCGCCCGCGCGGTACACAACACCAGCGATATTGAGCTCGCCCTTCTCGGCATCCCAGTTCACGCTGACGTCTTCCTTGCGAGCGCCGGGTAGCGCGACGTGGAGAACGTACTCGGTGGAAGTGGAGAAGGTATCAACAGCCGGCGCAAACGCATCGCTCTCGTCAGCAGCACCCCTTGCCTCTCCTTCAGCAGGCGCGGTATCCGGATCCGCCGCAGCCCTCTGTGACAAGTAAGGACAAATAGACTCCATTGTATGTTATAGGTTAGGCACATCGAAGTATTTAAGGTACCCAAGTCTCTTTGAGTCTATGGCCGTATGTGAAGAATACAGATATAGTCCGTTTAAGTGTGGTGGTGGCGAAAACACCGACTTGCCTCCTACTGGGCTCTCGTTTATCACATCTACCTCTCACTGCTTAGACTACAACTGTCTTTCAGTAGAGGACGCTTTTATACGCTAAAGCTTATGTCACAAAAAAAATTCGTTCTCTCGTTGTCTCATATGATAACTGTGAAGAAGCCGTGGTAGTTCTATAAGTGGGCCGGAGTTTGGTACGACAAGCGACAAGCGACAAGCGCTGATATATAGCCACGTGATTTTAGAGGTTTTAGGGTGGCATAAAACAGGGCCGAAGGTTACTACTCAGACTAAACATGTAATTTAATTTATTTAATCTATTATTTTACAGCACATATCGCGAATCCCCCCACCAAAATGCACTTCTTAGATAGATGCTCTCCAATCATTTAGGCCCAGGAACAACGCTATGCCGATAAGCGAACCCCAACTTCTAGGATAACGCCTATCTAGAAAAAAATAATAAATCCGCAGCAGCATCCAAACGCTTTCCACTTTCAAAACCCTTTGCGCGCACAAAGGGACGGAAAGCTTTTGCGGATTGATATTAGCGCCCACTTGCCAATTCCGGCAAGGCGAATTTATATACAGCGCCTCGGGACTTACTCTACGCCTCTACGCGAGACAATACACAAGGCGAAATCCGAGAGATGAAGCCGAGGATGAAAGATAAGTCCGACAGCTACGAGACCGCCACAGCAACAATGTCCGAATCTTCCCAAGAGCCGAATTCCAAGAAGAGGAGCATAAGCGTGAACGGGGAGAAGGGACGGGTCGGGGAGAGCGGAGATGAGAAGAGGCGGCGGTTGGCGGGGGAGGAGGGCGCGGTTAATGGGAATGGGGCGAAGAAGTTCTCGTTTGAGGACAACAGTGGGGGGGGAGCTGTGAATGGGAATGGCGCGAAGAAGACTTCGTTTGCTGAACCTGCTGCTGTCAATGGGAATGGAGCGAAAAAGACTTCGTTTGTGGAGCCTGCTGTCAATGAGAATGGCGCGAAAAAGACTTCGTTTGCTGAACCAGCTGTCAACGGGAATGGCGCGAAGAAGACTTCGTTTGCCGAGCCGGAGAGGTCGGGTGCTGTGAATGGGAATGGCGCGAAGAAGATCTCGCTGACGGAACCCGCGTCGCCGGCCGCTAGCAGTGTCAGTGGAGGGAAGAAGACCTCAGCGGAGGGAGCAGTGAAGCTCGTGACAGCCCAAGTAAACGGGATCAAGAAGGCTGTGGTAGCAGAATCCGCGACTGCAAATGACGCCCGAAAACCATCACCATTTGGCAAGAAACAAAAGCCCATTGGCCTTACCAATGGCGCCACAGGAAGCCTACGCCCCAGCCAACGACTCCTCGACGAGAAGGAGAAAAAGATACTCCAAGAGCGTCGAAAACTCCCCATCTGGCTATCCGGCCCGGACATCAAATACGGCCTCCGATACAAAGGCAACATCATGCTCCTCGCTGGTGAGACTGGAAGCGGAAAATCCACACAGGTCCCTCAATTCCTGATGAACGAGCCATGGATGGTGCGCAAGAGCGTGGTCATCAAGGGGGAGAGTGTCGCTGTGGGAGGTATGATTGCGATTACCGAGCCCCGACGAGTCGCTGCGATTTCGCTGGCGCAGAGAGTGGCGGCGGAGACGGGGTCGTATTTGGGTCCGCATTGTAATGAGAGGGATAGGGTTGGGTATGCGGTGAGGTTTGAGTCGAACGTGCCGAGAGGGGCGAAGATTAAGTTTCTTACTGAGGGGATGTTGTTGCAGGAGCTGCTGCGGGATCGGCATCTGAGGAAGTATAGTTGCGTTGTTGTTGATGAGGTTCACGAGAGGAGTGTGGATGTAGATCTTCTGCTGGGGTTTTTGAAGAATACCCTTACTGGAGATTTGAGTGGGAGAGGTGGGATCCCATTGAAGGTTGTTATTATGTCGGCGACGGCAGATATCGAGAAGCTGCAGGAGTATTTCACGATCCCGGAGGCAGTTCCTGCGCCCGCAACCACAAATGGTGGTGGTAAACAGCGCAAGACGAATGGAGTCAAGCCAACAGGCCTCATCAAGGAGTGGATTGCTACAACCACTCCCCCTCCAGAAGCTATCTTAGACGGCGACGATATTGAAGGACACCCAGCCATTGAATCAAGACGCTCCTCAACATTCTCCTACTCCTCCTGGTCCGGCCTCAGCGACACCATCAAAGGCAGCTCCTCCTCCGCTGTTTCCGCCGCCGCCTCCCCCGCCGGCTCAACCCCCACCTCCTCACCCGCGGACAATCTCGACACTCCCGTCTCCCCGCCCTCCAAACCCGCCCTCGACATCTTCGATCTGAAGGGCAAAAACAACACAATAACCTACCGCATCTCCGGCCGCCAACACCCCGTCTCAACCCTCTACGTCCCCGCTGCCCTCCCCGACCTCCTCGAAGCCTCCTTCCGCACGATCTTCCACATCCACACTACTGAGCCCATGCCAGGCGACATCCTCGTCTTCCTCAGCGGACAGGATGAAATTGAATCTCTGCTCGCGCGCGTTGTCGCGCAGGCTGGGCAGTTGGTCAAGTCCTTCCCGCGATTGGAATGTACGCCGCTGTTTGGGCAATTGAGTATTGAGAAGCAACAACTCGCTTTCGCGCGCCCGCTCGTTAAGAATGCGAGGAAGTGTATTTTGGCTACTAATATCGCCGAGACTTCTATTACAGTCCCCGGTGTACGCTACGTCATTGATACGGGGAAGGCGAAGGTTAAGGAGTACCGCCCACACTTGGGCCTACAATCTCTCCTCGCCAAACCAATCTCGCAATCCTCCGCCATCCAGCGCCGCGGTCGCGCTGGTCGTGAAGCCCCCGGAAAAGTCTGGCGGCTCTACACCGAGGAACAATACAACGCCCTCAGCTCCGTTGAACGCCCCGAGATTCTGCGCGCGGATGTCGTGGAGGCGGTGCTAAAGATGAAAGCTAGAGGCATCGACGATATTTTCAGCTTTCCCCTCCTCTCGCCCCCGCCAAGGGACGCGATGTTGAAGGCTTTGACGCATTTACATACCATTGGCGCCCTCTCTGCTACAGGGGAGCTGAATAAAACCGGAAGAACAATGGCGCAGTTTCCACTTTCGCCGAACTACGCCCGCGTCTTAGTCGCAGCCTCGCGCACCTCCCCCGCCTGTCTCCTCGCCGCCATCGACGCGATTGCGGTGTTGAGTGGGGACGATATATTCATCCAGCCCACCTCTGAAGAAGCACGTCTCGCGGCCGAAGACGCGCGTAAAGACCTGTTAAGGCGCGAAGGCGACATCCTCACCCAGCTCACGACGATGCAGAAGTATGTCCGCGAGGCGGCGGGGGAGAGGAAGAGATGGTGTGGTATTCGGGGTGTGAATGCCAGGCATATGGAGACGGGGATGTCTGTCCGTCGACAACTTCGCTCAGCGTGCGTGAGCGCGGGTCTGGTCAGCAGCACCGATATTGCCGAGCTCGATGACGCGGCGGAGGGGGAATTTATTCCAATGTCCGAAGAGGCCGGAGAAGAGCTGCTCAGGTGTTTTTTGAAAGCATTTGTAGGTCGCACGGCCGTCCTCGGCGCCGACGGAGCGTATAGAACGGTCAGGGGTAAACATGTGGTGGTTGTGCATCCGAGTAGTGTGATGTTTGGCCGGAAGAGGGAGGCGGTCATGTTTCTGGAACATGTTTTCACGAATAAGAATTATGCCAAGAAGTGTTCAGGGGTGCAGGCGGATTGGATTGCTGAGGTGTTGGCGGGGGAGGGAGAGGAGTGAGTGGGGGATGGGAAAGGGGAGGGGCGTTCCAGCGACTGTTTTAAGGGCATTGGGAGGTGTTTTTGTCTGGTCATGATACCATTTTATATGGCGTTAGGCTGTCTATCTCGTGGCAGGATATGACGCGGTGGAAGAAGTTGGGTTGAGAACTAGTTGTCCATACAATGGAGTTGAAGCTCGAAACACCTCCTGTGAATATGTCTTGGTGAAGAACTGCTGTTTGATATTACCAATCCCGTCCAACTCCACAAACACAGTCCTCTCATCAGCCCCCCCCACTCCCAGCCCCGTCCCTCACAAACCAGAAAAATGGAAATACGGGATCCCGGAACACCTCCTGAAAGGATCTTAACACAGAAACGGACCGAAACGAACAAACTCACCTCCCCGCCGTTACTTTACCGAAACAGGTAGACTGCAGGTAGTTAGATAGGTAGGTACCCGCCCCCGGTCCCCCAACTCGCGCGGGAAGCCGGAAAGATTGAAGAGTGAGGGGGCTGGCCGTTTGTTGCTAGCTGTACAGTATGCATGGTGCCTTGCCAGGGGAGCCTCTTTATCTACCCCTCACCTTCTCAGTTCCTTCCTCCTTCCTTCCGCGGGCCGCGGACCTAAGAAGGAAATCCGAATCCGAAAGCAAAAACTGTACGTCTGTCACAGTAAGCGAATACCGAATACCACTCTCATATTTTCATTTTAAGATACCTGTCTAAAAAACCATAGAATTCTCGATTGATCTATTTCCCCAATCGTCTCTCCCTGCCTTCCTTTCCCTTTTAATATCGGCCGTTGCGCTTTCACCCTGTTAAGCTTGCACAGCATGATCCTACCTAACGGATCCTTCGCCTTGGCCTCGTTGCATCTAGAACCGCGGCGTGGCACATGAACGCTTCGCAGAACCATAACCTCGATTTTTTCCCTGCTTTTTAGCCTTTCTGAAAGAGCATGCAGTCCTCAAGCGTCGAGGTATGGTTAATTAAAGCGCGAAAATGGACCGAACTGCATTCTCTATTGCCGAGGCCGTAAGACTACGTCAGATGGTTCGTGCGGTAGGATCAATTGCGGTGGTAGGATTAATTATGTTGGAAGGATCAATTATAGTGCTCTAATTTATGGGCCTGATGTAGGCATAGTCTGCGCAAGAAGTTACTATTCTATAGAGTATTTCTCTTGCCCAGCCTCTTCTAAACGTGCCTGTTGGATCTTGTTGAGCGGGGTAGTGCACCTCTGCTAATCTAGTGCCGGCCGGCCAGGGGGGTAAGAAGGTCTCGGCGGTGGATGCATATTCACCACCGAAGCCGTTTAGGACAACGGCGACCTTCCCTTCTGTGTGTAGATGCATCAGGAGGACATAGCTTGGCTTTCGCCTAGTGCTGACCCCCGACGAATACGACTTAGACGCAGGTAACTCGGTCATATTCCTACGTCTCTAGCAGGGCACAACAAAATACAAACTAAGGTTGGAGTTTGACGGAGCGTTACTTCCTACAATCTGACTTCATGAGATCACGAGGCTCTGTTCGTGGTTCCTGTTCGTGTAATGCTAGAGAGACACGGACATAGTTACCTGTAACGGGTGCCGCCGTTACAGTACATGTGGTATATAAAGCGTGTTACGCGTATTCCGGGCGAGCCGGAATACTGTAGTCTTTTTGGCTCAGTGGGATGTAGCGCGAGCGTAACCGTACATCGTTACATTACCTATGCCGGTCCGACTGTACCCTAGCATTAGGTAGAATCAGCAGAAGATCTACACTCGAGTGCATATTTATTACTGGGGGACATTCCTGCTCCTATAGACTATTCAATTGATGCCATACTGCCTGCTGTGCCTGTTGTATTCTACTATAGTGCTGTTATTCGGGTTGTGATATTCTGTACGTACTGAAAGTGATAACTCGGCTCGGCCCTGGGATATCACAGGGTTACTACTACCCACTGAGATAACGTTCTCACTTTCATTACGTACAGAATATCACAACCTGAATAAGAGCACAAAATACAATAATGTAAGCAGATAAGAAGAAAGGCATCAACTGAATAGCTAATTATCTAGGCATTAGCTTTAGCCCCGAGAGTGCCGTTCCACCCGTAAGTTACGGTGAAACAATTAGTGCCCGCAATGCCGTCAGCGGCAGGTCTCACCCCATACCGAAGGCCTGCCCTTCTGGTTGGCCGAACATGTTTCAACATGAAATGAAACATACGATCCCGCAGACACAGGGCTGTGGAATATGAAAGTATAGCTGCCCATGTGGCCCTAGAGCCAATAGAAACAGTGTTCCTAAACTGGGCTACTCATATCAGCAAGAATGAGGTTTCTACGAGAGCATGCGCTGCTGTCGTGAATCCAGCTCCTACGTGCAAGCCCGCCTTCAAGTCGTGCTGCTTACTTTCCACCCTACCTAGTGGCCTTAGTGTCGACTTGTAATCAAAGATAGGTATCTTTGATTACAAGTCGACACTAAGGCCACTAGGCTTCTGAGCCAGAATATGACCTGTTGCTCAGACTCTTCGTGGCACCAGTAGTCTAGCCATATATCCGGAGCTGGAGTGATCTACCTACTAGGGGTTTAGTTGGGCGTATTCAGTAAGCTTAACTACCTATCTAGGGGTTCAGCTGGGCGTATTCAGTAAGCTTAACTACCTAGCTAAGGGTTCAGCTGGGCGTATTCAGTAAGCTTAACACAAGCTGGACAGCTAGGCAAGAATCTAGCATATAGCTTAGCACAAATCGGGGTTTGAGCTGGTAACCACTGGCGCTTATATAGTAGCTGAGGCCTAGTAGATATTCGTAGTTAGTCAATTGATTTTATGTTACTGTTCTATACACTATACTACTTGGTGCTCTTCTTCCCGGTTGCATGCTCACTGAATGCCAGAGTGATAATTTAGTTCGGCTGGCCAAATTGTCCTACATTCCCCATGCTAAGACAGTTACACAACAGCGGCTCCTCCAGGAGCATGAGCCCAACCAGTCCTGTGATAAAGTCGAGAGAGATGTCTTGCCATGGTTGGCTTTGAATTGGAATTGGTTGGAGGAGTCCATTGTATGCGGCAGTCTTCCCAGTGCCGTAGGGCAAGACGACCATTCATTAGGATTCTTCATTTGGATTTTGCAGCCCGAGTAGAACACCAGTCAACCAACGAACGCAGCAGTCTTCTCAACAGTAGGAGGGTCATTTATTAGAATCCTACAAGCTGAGTGAAACATAAGCCAATCACTGTACGTGATAGTTTTCGCAACGCCGTAGGGCAGCAGGATCCTTCATTATAACCAAAGCCGAGCAAAACCTCTAGCATTTGCATGCTATACAATATTAAATCGATTATAAAAGAGAGACCTCCTCTCAGTCCATTCACCATTCAACAAACCAAAGCATCCTCCAAACCCAATCTACTATCCTTCCCACCACCCTCTCAAAGACCACCATGCGTTTCCCAACCCTCACCCTCCTCGCCCTCGCCAGCGCCAGCGCGGCCAGCCACTGGGCCGGCATGGAAAACCTCCCCGACGGCGCCTACAGCGGCACCAACCACCGCGACGGCTCCACCACCATGACCTCCCTAGACAGCGGCTCGACCTACACCTTCAACCTCGTCAAACCCGCCACCGAACAAGCCAAACGCTCCGACAACGCACTTTCCAAGCGCCTAACCAGTTGCTGGGGCTACGAGCTCGACCACGGCGGGACCGACGACGGCGTGAGGGAGTTGAAGGACTGGGCTGGGACGGCGGGCGTGGATCTCGCTTCTGGGAACACTCGGAACTACTATGGGTTTAATAGGAAGGGGGTGTATGTGTATTATTGCATCAATGGGCTGCATACCCAGGGGAATCTGGATATCAAGGATATCGAGTATGCTATGTGGGCGATGGATAAGGGTTGCGGGATGTATCAGGCTGGGTACTTTTTGTGGCCTGGGTCGCCTGAGATCGTTGGGAGGTGCCGCTCCAGCACCGCTATTTGCCTGGGGTAGATTGTTTGGGATTCTTTGCTGGTGAGGGGGGATTCGATTTCATCTCGCACGCTGGTGAAAGAAGAAGAAGGAAACATGGAGGGAAGCAGGAGCTTGGCATGTTGTATGGGGGGAGGATGATGACGGCAATACACTCGTTTCTTCGCGGGTTTCTTTTGTTGATTGCTACGGTTGGTACTATTCTCACTATGTTGGGTACGCAGAAAAATAAAAACGCCTATCATCATGACATGAAACTTTAGTGCTGCGCACTGAAATGTTCTCACGGTTGTCTACCTGATGAATGTATAATAAACCATCTACACTACGACCACAACACCTCGCATCCTCTCATAAAATTCACGCCGTGCCATTCAATAAAGCTAGGAAGTTCGTAGGGGTTATAGTGCTGAACCTACATAGTTGGAGGAAGGGTGATTATATAGAACCATAGATGGTTTGGGGGGGGGGTAGTAGGGGATTACATATAGATGGTGCTCTCTTAGGTGGTTAGTTTGTTAAGTTGAGTAGGGGCGAGGTAAGAAGTTAAGTCGCTATAGGGGGGGTTAATGGAGGGACTTGAGGAGGGGGGGGAGGGAGGTAATGTGTATGCAGGTAGGTTAAGATGTTAGATGTTAAGACGCCATGCCATATTCCAACCCCCTACTACACTAATTCCATCTCACATCCTCACACACATCGAAATAAAGAGACATAAGACCTCGTGAGAAAAGCTCTTAATTAACCCCCCCCTTCCCATCCCTCACCACCCAAAGCCAAGAGCCGAGCAGGGTAGAGCAGAGCTGAGATCCCCACCATGCCATCCCACATCCCACCACCTCCATCCTCCCTCCATTCTGCCAGGCTACTCCCCCTATCATGTGTTCTGTATGTCTGTATGTAATAATCCCCCTCCCCCGCTTCCCGCCCGCCCGCCCCCCATTTCCCCGCCCCAACCCGAAAGCTAAATATCAAAACCATGCAAATGCTCCATGCCACGGATCACCAAAATAAAACTCCAAACATCCCCATCCCCCAGCCATCCCAACCCATCCAGCAAGTCAAGTCCCATCCCATAAATAAACCCCCGCCATAGAAGGCGCTACAGTACCCCCATCCCCACCCTGTCCCAGCGTGGCGTAAGCCATGTAGAAAAGAAACGGAAGAAAACCCCCCCCAGTGTGCGAGGGAATGCAAAGGCGCGTCGATATGCATATGTTCATCACCCCCCTTTCTCCACCACTCATCTCTCCAACTCACCACCCACCACCCACACACCCATCACCACCCTACCCCCTCGCCCCCCCCACCTCCTCCCCCCCCCCCATCCATAACCCCCGCCTGAAACCCCCCCATCCCCGCCCCCACCCCCGCGCCAACAAACCCCTCACTTACCGGTCTCCCCGCCCCCGTCCACACCCTCTCCTCCGCCCCAAACAACTCAATAGTCGGACTCGCCATCGCCATCTGCGCCTCAATATCCCCCACCTGCGTCGGCGGAAGGTGCGGTATCCCCAACATCTGCGCTCTCGCCATGTCGCGTGCCTCATCCCTGGCTGGGTTGTCCGCGGATAGGGAGGACCTCCTGCTCCCCAGAGAGGCGGGTGTCGCGCCGCCATTCTCGAGGACGCTGGGGTGCGGCGTCACAGAGCGTGGTTGCCCCAGCATCGCAGCGACGGTGTTGGCGGTGTCGAAGATATTCCTGGTCGTTATCGCTGGCGGGCGGGAGTTCGAGTTGCCATTCGGATTCGAATGCGCAGAAGGGCCGGAACTGGAATTGGGATTGGGAGTAGACCCGGACCGATGCGCGGCGGCACCCAAGAATCGCGCTGCTGCCCCGCCACTGTTGCCGGTAGAGTTACGGATGCTGTTCCCGCGCCTGTTGCGGCGGCGAGTCTCGTTATCCTGCATTGGGCGGTTACCGAGCGGGACGCCGTGGGAGTGGTGCATCGCTGCCCACTCTTCCTGGCGTTGAATGTTATGCCTATTCGTGTCAGTTTTCGGAAACGTGGGCATCAATCAGATGCTGGGGTCTGGAGGGGGTGGGAAGTGGCAAGGGGGGTTACCTCATAATCATCTCTGACTGCTCCAGCGCGGCATTCTCTAGACGTGCGCGATTCTGTGCTTCGAGAGCGTAGAGGGCGTGCAGCTGCGATTGCACTTGTGCACGGTTCATGTATGCCTGTCCCATATGACGGGTTTCCATAGCTGCGAAGGCGGCGGCGCGCTCTTCGGCTGTCATGGGCCCGTTGTGCTGTTGGGCGCTCGAGGTTGCGGGGCGGTTGAGGACGAATAGACGACGCATCTCTTCTGCGTGGCTCTTTTTAGGCTCCGAGGGTAGCTTGTCACGGCAGTAGGGGCAGCTGTCCGAGTCTTTGAGCCAGTGTTTCAGGCAGTGGTCGCCGAAGATGTGTTTGCATTTGGGGAGTCGGACTGCGCATTCGATGTTTCCGTCCGGGTTCTTGATGCCGAACTCGTTGTAGCAGATGATGCAGTCTGCGATGGTTAGTTTTGGGATGTTGAGAAGCTAGATATAGATGTACTCACTTCGGTCATCTCCCGTCAGGCTAGACAGCTCAACCGGTTCCAGTGATGCCAGAGCGGCCGGGGATGCAACCAGCTTTGCAGCTGCTATAGCTGCTCTCCGGGCTGCCCGGTTACGCTCCATAGCAAGCTCGCGCTCGTCACCTTCCGCAGAGCTCACTGTCGTACATTAGCTTTTGAAAATACAGCACTCATGGTTGTCTGCTGCCCAACGACCCCCAGAGCTCAGCTCGGGAATTATATGTCACTTACTTGCTGGTCGACGCTGGCCAGGCCCCTGTCCTTGTGCAGCATAGTTTGGCGGCGGGTTACCTGGATCTCGTTGATCAAGCCTTGTGAAGCTGTCAAGGCTGTCGTCGTCCGATTCATCCCCGTAATCAGATGCGAGGTTCGCCTCGTGAATCCAAGCACGGCGCTGTTCGTGTTCAAAATGCGTCATTTGACGGGGCGGTTGTGCGGGAGGAGGACCCGACACGCTTCGAGAAGTGTACTGGAATGCCTCGACTGTTACCCGGTTAGCTCTCAAGCGGCGGATGGAAGGCAACCGCGCAGCGTGACGACGAAATGAAGAATGCTCACCCCGAGTTCCCTGGACTCCCTGGAAGTGAGACGGACTCCTGCTGCCCGTGAAATTAGGCTGCGGTAAATGTGTGGGGAAGAACGTAGACTGGACGGTCAGGGTGGGAGGCTGGCGTGTATTCCTATTCGACTGAGGTTCTTGTTGGGATCTCGGCATCTGGGCCTGCATGAGCTCATTCCTCCTCTGCGTTGCTTCGTCCAGTGGAGAGCTGTAGTTTGGAACTCCCGTGGCTACAGACGGCACAGGTCCTGCATTTTGACTCTCTCCTTGCCTGTTCTCATTCGCACTGTGGAAGCGATCCATGTCGGGCACTCGAGGTACAGGGTGCCTGTTCTCTTCGGGGTGCAGGAAGCGCTGTTGGCTGCCAGAAAAGTCTGGGGTGCGGTTGAATGGAGTGAGGCTGTAGCGAGCAGCGCTTCCGGGGTGACCTGGGTGTGAAGGCTGGCGGCTAGGTCCACCGGCACTCGAGTCCGGCTGTGGTGAATTGTGAGATGACATGCCTGGCCAGTGTGCCCCTCCAGGGTGGGAAGGAGAGCCGAACGAAGGTCCGTTTGGGTCCAGGTGAGGGTTGTATCCCCAGCTGGACTGGAAGGCTGCCAGGGCATTCGGCGTGTCTGCGGTGGGCCGATAGGGACATGTTGGTTGAGCCATGGCCTGCGAGGAAGTAATTGTTGGGTCGTCAATGTCCATTTGGTATTCCATGAAGTCGGGGTTCGTTGCCTCGGCCATGGACTGACCTCTCTCCACTCGCAAGAAGGGCGTCGATGTGTGTTTCCCAATGAGGGCGGTCACCTTCTCGGTTGGAGGAAGGGTATGGAAGGTGTTTGTTGGCGTGTCTATTGAGCGTTGGCCTCTCGAGGCAGCGTCGTATTGTGTGGGTAGGGTTTATGATCGAGTGTCTGCTACCTCATGAGGGAAGGTTGGTGGTGACAGTCGACTCGGTGCGGTGGAATTGTCGGTGAGGGTAGGATTGGCGGAGTGAGAGATGTCCTGAATAGAGTATGGAGCGGGTGCCCAGCGAGGGAGGTTTCACTCGGAGCGGGGACAGTGCACTGTACGGGGTCCTCGAGGGTGGATCGTCCGGAGGAGAGTGTCTCTGAGAGAGTGGGAGAGTTTCGTGGGGGGTAGTTGGCTGAGAGGGGGAGGGGGAGGGGAGACGGTGAGAGGGTACTGTAAGTGAGCGAAACAGTATCGTGGGAGCGGTTGTAGAGTTCTTGAGTAGAAGAGGAAGAGAAAGAGAAGGGGGAGAGAGAGGAGAAAGAAAGAGGAGGAAGAGAAGAAAGAGGAGAAAGAGATCCGTCGGAGGAGAGAGGATGGGAACAAGCCCGGGGGGGTGGGGTGTGTGTGAAGTAGGTGGTGGTGGTGGTATTGGTGGTAAGAGGTGGTTTAGTAGAGAGAGTACAGTATGGTTCAGTACTAGAGAGACGAGACGGGTGGGTAGAGATTTGGCGGTATTTAGCAGGTATGTATAGTATACTAAGATTGTGGTAGGTTGAAGGGGAGGAGGAGAGGAGGAGAGGAGGAGAGGGAGAGGGAGTAAGTACAGAGACAGAGGAGGTAAGTAACTCTCTCAGTAGTAAGGTAGGTGGTAAGGTAAGTTGGTAGGTGTAGTAGGTGTAGTAGGTGTAGTAGGTGTAGTAGGTGTAGTAGGTAGGTGTGGTAGGTGTGGTAGGTGTGGTAGGTGTGGTAGGCGTGGTAGGTGTGGTAGGCGTAGTAGGTGTGGTAGGCGTAGTAGGTGTGGTAGGCGTAGGTAGGTAGATGGCGTAGTAGCGTAGTAGGTGTGGTAGGCGTCGTTGGCGTAGGTAGGTAGATGGCGTAGTAGCGTAGTTGGCGTAGTAGGCGTAGTAGGCGTAGGTAGGTAGATGGCGTAGTAGCGTAGTTGGCGTAGTAGGCGTAGTAGGCGTAGGTAGGTAGATGGCGTAGTAGCGTAGTTGGCGTAGTTGGCGTAGGTAGGTAGATGGCGTAGTTGGCGTATAAGTAGGTAAGTAGGTAGTCTGTGTGTGGGTGTGTGGGTGTGTGGCTGTGGACTAGGTACTTACTGCCTGCGTACAGCCATTTCCAAGTGCGTGTAGGACAGTTACTCGCTCGACTCGACGTTACTCGACGTACTCGACGTTACTCGACGTTACTCGACGTTACATACGACGGGAGTTATGAGAGAGAGATGGGATGTACCAGACATAGGTAGATGTACTGCACGATATGTCACTGGTACCGTACCAGTCCTGCTACTAACCAGTCCTGCTACTACTGCCATGCCAGTCCTGCCATGCTAGTCCTGCTACTGCTGCCATGCTAGTCCTGCCATCCCACCATTCCTGCCACTGCCACTCCCATAACTGCCACTGCCAACTAACTGCCACTGCCAACTAACTGCCACTGCCAACTAACTGCCAGCTATTACCATCACCATCGGCCGTGGCTGCCAGTAGTAACCAAATGCTGGTTGGGCCATGGCCAAGTTACTCTCCCCCCTCCCCCCTCGGAAAAAACGTCGTCAGACAGTCAAGCAAGAACCGGCTGCGAAGGGGAAAGAAAACAAAAACAAACAAGCCCAAAAAAAAAAGAGGACCGCACCACGCTGGAAGAAGAAGAAGAAGAAGAAGAAGAAGAAAAAGAAATGTTGGAAACAGCGGGCGCACAGCTGCATCCGGTCGGTGGTGTTTCAATCCGACACACTCAACCCACCCGACCACCCAACCCCCACCAACCACCCAACCCCCACCATGGCCCCATCGCCCGATTCAGCAGTTTGGGAGAGCGACGAGAAGGCGGCGACGACCGAAATGTCAGTGGAGGTAGGTAGGTTGGAGGACTTGGACCCATACAGAGACAAGCTCGGCCGGACCGGGGCTGGGCTATTTCGTGTTGATACGATTCTACTTTGGAAGTTAGGTCAAGTTGGGGTAAGTTGGGTTAGGTTAGGTTAGGTTAGGTTAGGTTAGGTTAGGTTAGGTTAGGTTAGGTTAGGTTAGGTTAGGTTAGGTTAGGTTAGGTTAGGTTAGGTTAGGTTAGGTTAGGTTAGGTTAGGTTAGGTTAGGTTAGGTTAGGTTAGGTTAGGTTAGGTTAGGTTAGGTTAGGTTAGGTTAGGTTAGGTTAGGTTAGGTTAGGTTAGGTTAGGTTAGGTTAGGTTAGGTTAGGTTAGGTTAGGTTAGGTTAGGTTAGGTTAGGTTAGGTTAGGTTAACTCAACTTAACTCAACTTACCCCAACTTAACACAACTTAACTCAACTTACCCCAATACTAGCTGCTTTTGACAGGTGCTGCCCGACGAGCCCAGTCTTTATCGCCTGCGTGCCCGGCCAACAAGGTGACGGTCGATACTAATCTATCGTCAGCATCGGGCACAATCTCCCGTTTGTCACCGCATCTCACCGCATCTAACCCATCCCCCCCTTCCTTCCCAACCCCATCCGCCTTACCTCGCCCATAAGAAGCCCGCGCCCGCGCCCGCCGTAACACCCCTCCGCTCACAACTCACAACTCACTTCTCCACTCCCCACTCCCCACTCCGCCTCCGTCCGTTCCCTGCGCTCCCTCGCTCCCTCGCCTCTCAGCCGTTGCGAAACGAGGGCGACGTAACCGCCCCCGTCTTTATCGATGGTATAGGAACACACGTCACTGAGGGGTTGGGTTTGGGAATGGTCGACGGTACCGCCGGCGGTACCGCCAGCCATGGCCAAAAGTTCTCCCACCATGCAAGCCCGTCCGCGATATCGCCTTGGGATTTTGCTTCTACACTGGCTGCGTCCGTCTAGATAGCCCTGCGCCCGCCCGCCCAACTTACCGCTCTCGCCCCGACTTCCTTCTCCCATGCCCTGCAGCCAACACCAACCACACCACCATCACACCAACACCGTATTTGCGCATCCCGTGCGCAAAGGATCATAGTGGCGGAAAGAAAAAGAAAAAAACCC
This sequence comes from Pseudogymnoascus destructans, assembly GCF_001641265.1. Classification (NCBI taxonomy): domain Eukaryota; kingdom Fungi; phylum Ascomycota; class Leotiomycetes; order Thelebolales; family Thelebolaceae; genus Pseudogymnoascus; species Pseudogymnoascus destructans. Next base: position 442,145 of record NW_020167540.1, on the reverse strand, counting down.
CCCCAAAAAAAAAAAAAACCCCCCCAAAAGGGGGGCACACGGACGCAATGGAAGAGTCGGGGAGGGACTATTGAATTGAAGCCAAGACGAGAAGTTCGGACCTGACCGACTTCGTTAAGACGTAAGTGGGTAGGTAAGGTAGGTAGGGAATGTTTGCTCCGTCCCCTCTGTCCCGTCTCGCCCCGTCGCCGTCGATCGTCCGTCGATTCTGTACATACATACACACAGCGCGCGCACACACCAGCCAGCTAAATACCCATCCATCTATTGCCTCGCTGCAGCCGACCGACCGGTCGGCTGGGATATCCGCCACCTGCCTGCACCCGCCAGCGCCGCCGGAAGAATCGGGTGTTCCGGTTGGTGAGATCGCTGGTCTCTCGGCGGGCGGGGTGCGGGTGTTGGTTTGCGAGCGCAAGACGGGGTGAGAAATGCCTGGAGACGGTATACAACAGTGGGTATTCGCTTTCTGGGTGTTAGTAAGGGTTGTGTGAGTGAAGAAGTTCTAAGGGAAGGAGCGATAGTGCCATCTTCTAAGCAGAGACAGAGGGAGAACCACCCCTTGTACAACTCTCGCGCAGCAACGCGGCCCAATGCATGCCTCCTATCCACCTAGGCGGCCACTATGGCAAACACACCATTACAGACTACAGAGTGTGTTTGATGGAGAAGGGAAGATAATGAAGGCCTGGGGTTACTTTCTCAGATAAAGCAAATTCTACTGGACAGCCCACCTCCACCACCTCACCAAGCGTATCATCCCCCCCAACATTCCCCGGAAACACAATATACGGCACCCCAGCATGCCTACGTCTCCTCGTCGCACCTCCACATCGGGACACCCAGCGCTGCTTGGCCGAGGATCATGGCTCGCTTCATATTTAGGCCTTGTGTTGCTGCGTCGGAGGAGGTTATGCCGCCCTGGTGGTTCTCGTTAGTATAATCGAAGGCTCTGTAATACACCAAGTACGTGAGATGGAGTAATAAAAGGAGTTTGGTTACCTTGGCGATCACATATCGTGGCCCGACTGTGACACCCTGCACCACCCTCACCAGCGCAGCTGCGACGACCCCACCGATTCCCAGACTTGAAATCCCGTCAGAGCCGGTACTAAGGCGCCGCGAAGTCATGACCAGGACATCCACCCCCTCCCCCAACCTCCCACCGCCTCCCTAGCCGCGTTCTCAACAACCCCTTCAGCCTCCCCACCTGCCCCGATCAGTGTCCCGACATCAAGTTCAATGACATGCAACCCCCCCCCCCCTCCGCTCCCGCAACGACGCGGTCTTGGGAACATCCGAGCAGGCGATGATGAGGCCGCCGGTAGTCGCGACGCCGGAGTGGTACGCCATATCCAGCTCCTCCGCCGACATGGGTGCTTTACCAGCTATCCCGAGGCGCGAAGAGACGAATGCCGCGCCGGTGCGGTATCAATACCTCTTCCCCTGTTTCTCGGCACTAATAGCCCCCGCGGCGAAGATAGCCATGTCCTCCTCCGCCGCCGTGTTGACGACGACCACGCACCCCCTCGGGAGCTGCAGTATTGCCGGAGGATGAGCCATTTTTTAGTCAGTGATTTATGGACCTCGTGAAAGGTGTTCGGGATCCAAGTTACCGTTAGTTCCCCCTTTGCTGCCCTCGCTACCCCGCCACTGACAGGGGCGTCGATTAACTCTAGCCCTTTTCCTAAACTCGACAAACGCGTTGAGAGATCCCTGACTGCCGTTGGAGATACGGTGGAGTTCAGGATGACAATTGATCCATCAGGAAGTGACTTCGCAGCTGCCCCAGCTCCAAACAAAACATCCTCAGCTTGAGCAGCATTCTGGACCATGAGGACTAGTACCTCTGCCTCCCTCGCTGCTTCAGCTGGCGATGTCGCTTCTATTGCTTTGCCACCGCCGGCAACGAACTTCTGGATTGATGGCTCATAAACGTCGTAGCCACAGGCGTTGAACCCTGCCTTCACGAGGGAGGCTGCCATTCCAACACCCATCGCGCCTAAGCCGACAAAACCCACTTTGGATATCTCAAATGGGGTCGCTGGTGGAGTGAGCACGTCGGATTGAAGAGTCGCTGACTTTGAGCTCTCGTGGACTAACGTAGGCGTTGACGGCGTGAAAATTCGTACGATCCCAGAGTCATCTTGGCGTCCGAACCTGGGATGAAGCAGAAAGATAGAGTTGTTCCGCTACCGAGGAGAGCGGGACTGGGAACCCGTGTGATCGTGCGGAGGAGGTGACGATGCCCTACATATCGTCAATTCAGACCGTGGAAATGGGAATAGACGACGGAATGAATATAACTCACCATGTCTTTGACAAAGGTATCTAATGCTGAGTATGGAGTCAGATCATTGTCCAGCACATGCGGTACTCTGTTCTCAAACATCCAGCTGCTCCCTGATGTCAGTCAGGATTATATCGTAGACTTGCCGCGTATTCAGTCCGGCTTTTACGGCGAGGCCCATCGCTTCGCCGGCCGCGGCGATGTGGATTCTGGCGAGGAGTTGATTGATCATCTTCACATTGCCCGCAGTGCCGATTCCACCGGGTATGATGTATAACTTTTCCGAAACGAGCGTGAGCACCTCGTGGCCTTGTTGTAATGCTGATTCTGTACCAGCTGCTAGGACTGTGAGTTTTCCTTGCGAGACTCGAACGGTGCCTCCGGAGACGGGGCTGTCCATCAGATGTATATCTTACCTGTTCATGTCATTCAGCTTCTGTTGAATGGATTTGAGAATGTTGCTGGGACCGTCGAGCATAATATGACGGTTGAGTTTGTGGGTAGTGCTACATTATGTTACAATTTGATCCAGTCTTCCATCGAGTGCATGCTCATACCTTGGACAGCACCATTCATCGAATCGAACAATACCGATTCAGCTTGTTGTGAGTTTGTGACCATGCAAACCAAATAATTATCCCCCCTCGCAGCCTCTTTGGGAGACGATGACACCACTCCTTCCAACTACCCTGAATTTCTCTAGGCATGGTTCGTAGACATCATAGCCATTTACATTATGGCCCTCTGAGACTAGATGAGATGTCATTCCAAGCCCCATTGCACCTAGCCCGGCAAAGGCAATGTTGAGGGCTTTACATGGCGCCATGTTCGTGTGGAGTGTGTGAGTAATTGTGTGTTGATGATACAAGTACGACAATAGTCGGGGTTATAATGAAAGATGTATGGATGTGTACGTGAACATAGAACAGGCTATAAGAAAAGACTTGAGATGAAGAAAAACAGAAAATAAGAAGAGAGAGTCACATATACTAACCCTGCACGACCTCCGTAGAGTGCAGTAGCAATTTTTGTAGATTTTACTTAACTTTGCCAAGAAAAGGTTAAGTTGAGGTTGTTATCGTCAATCTCGGTGTTCCTTCCGCGATTAGCTTATTCGTTCCTGCCCATTGCTACCTTGTAGCAATGGGCAGGAACGAATAAGCTAAGGTCCCCGCAGTAAGCCAAGATTGCGGACTTCATCCCGAGAACCGTCAGCCGACAAGTTTAATTTCTGGTGCATCTTCTCCAACTATTTTGCTTTTGCCTAGCTGACATACATCACCTATCCACTGGGAAACAGGAGACGCCTTGATTCGGCCCACAGAACAACCGGCATCATTGAGCCTAAGAAACGTCGCTTCAGACGCGATAGTGATATGGCATTGGAAGGCTAGAACCATTTGAGCGCCAACATCAATAGTGGCGATGGATCGTCATGATATCGAGAAAGGTTCACGCGTGTACAGAGTGTCAAGCCCGAAAGATCAAGTGCGATGTTAATCCACCGTAGCAGCCAAAAATGTACTCGCTGTTCTAAGAAGCGGGTGCGCTGTGTAGTTAATAAGAGTTTACAGTCTCTTCTAGGCGAGGGCACAGAGTACGTCATGTAATATTTACATGTAAGGAGATGTGGAATTTTTTATTTTGTTTATATCCTTTTCATCGTTTAAATTCATCTGTTATACGGGGTAGGAACGTCTTGAATATGATAGCATTCAGCCATCTCTTTCTTTAAGTTTAGAGAGCCAATCTAGTTAATTTATCCTAACATATCAATCAAATATAATGCTCAGCTTACTGACAATACAATTTGATTAGGTGGAAGGCTACTATGGAGGAAAACAGTCAGACCCTATCACTCGCAGTGTCGAAGATCTTAAGCGTGTTGGAGCTCCCCTCTCTGGAATCATTTGCAGCGCAGCTACATCACAACCAGCCACAGGCCCAACAAGCTGTCACCAGAAGTATCGAGGCTCCTGATGAGTCGAGACCCTTCCGAACACGGGCATGGCCATGACGCGCGAGAACTCCCAAGAACCAACCCAAAGCAGGGCAAATGATACTCTTGTCACAGATCCCATGGGAGCTTTGTATGAGGTAACCAAACTGAGAAACCTCCGGAGCAACAACCTCCATGGGCATGTTTACGCTGCCAGGCCAACAATTCTAGAGGATGATTTTATCTCCAAGGCTAAAGTTAGCGAAGCCGATGCCGAAGAATTATTTCGCACCTTTAGTACATCTCTCAATCATTACCTGTGGGGTGGTATTGCTCTGGTCCACGAAGATCTTATTTCAGTGCGACGGTCCTCATCTCTATTGCTAGCAGCCATTTTAACAGTTACAGCGCTACACGTACCCGGGAAAGAGCAAGTCTTTGGTATCTGTTATGCCGCATTCACAGCACTTGTTTGCGATTCCATGTTCGACCGATATCATACGCTAGACGGTATTCGAGCTCTTTGCATTGGCGCGTTCTGGCTTTCAGACGTTAGTTGTATGCAGCCCTAGGTCTTTGTTAGACTCGAATGCTAACTGAGCTATTCTCGAGCGATGCGAGGTTCACGGGAACATTTTGAGGGTGCGAGGCTGTGGTACTTTATATACGTTTGCGATCACCACTTCAGTATCGCCTAGGGTCGACCGCCTGTTATTCATGAAGATGCGACTATTACCAACCATGAGAAATTTTTAAACCTGCCGGGAATCTCACAAGCCAACTACCGCCTGCACAGTCAGGTCTCCGTATTCATTATCCTAACAAGAGTTGTACCCTGCAAAGGGAGTCGTTCTGCACTATCACTTTGCAAGGCTGCAAGTGAGCTCACTGTCCTTGCGTGGGATTCAAAAAGACGGCATGCACGACTTGACCATAGATCGGCGAGACCTAGCAAATACCGCCATTGCCTGCGCTACTTCCATCCTCCAAAACTGTCCTAGATGAACCTGGTATCCGGAATTCCGTCGTCGGTGTACCAATCTACCTCCATACTGTAACGGGTGCCGCCGTTACAGTACATGTGGTATATAAAGCGTGTTACGCGTATTCCGGGCGAGCCGGAATATTGTAGTCTTTTTGGCTCAGTGGGATGTAGCGCGAGCGTAACCGTACATCATTACACATACTATGAGCTGTCTTCCTCATGAAAGTGCAGCAGAAGTGGAAGGCGTATAATTTTAGCGCCGATGCTACTCTAATCCGGGATCTTGTGATGAGAATCATACGGCTTTTGCTCGATGCCAGAGCAGGTGAACGATATCTATCAAGTCATCTCGCTACCGGTTTGAGTAAAATGCTGGACCGTTTCACGTCATGGGAGGCAGGAGAGAAATCGAGGAATCTCCTCGTGGATTCGGGACGAATCAGCCAAGACGAAGCAACCATTCTAGCTGCGCAGATGTGGGAACCAAACTATGCGATTTCTGACACTGGAATTCTTCGCATGTTCGACTCTTCTGTGCCGTTCTACGATGAGCATTATTTCCCCTTGGGCTTTTTCGATGTGATGTCCGCTAGCCAGACTGATACTGAGTATCGACATTGGGCATGAATAAAACAAGAGACTCGCGAGGAGCTCCTAGAAGTCAACGCAGGAACGCCACAAATTAGAGCAAGCAACACTTCCTCGTGTATTAATCTCCACGGAGATTTAAATATTGTAGAATAAGTAATGATGTTCCATTTGCCGAGGCCCTGCCTAGATACCAATTCCAACTGACTGGACCCGCAAACCAATGCTCTGGGCTTTCGACATCGTATCAGCTTGGTTGGCCCCTCGCAGTTCTTTCCGTGGCGAGGTGCGGTGTTCTGTCCGAGATTCCAATGGCCCTTGTTGACATTTTGATTTAGTGCCGCTGCCATTCCGCTAAAACGCGGAGAAACCACCAAGGGGGGTAGGTCATTTGCCCCCCGTCAAAATTTACGCCAGGGCTAGACTCCACATTACATTTTCCCGTCCCAACTGCCGCCATGAATAGATAAAGACGAGAGTCATGACAACATCTCTACCTCTTTGACATATTAATACTATACACACTTCAATTTTTAACCATTTCGCCATGGAGGAATTGAAGGACAACGCCCTTCATGTCGAGATGACATTTACCACTACCAAGGGATGTGGTGCGACGGAGGAGATTAAGTTGCAAGAAGCTTTGAGCAATTCTGTTCCAGACACAGGCGCGGAGAAGAAACTTGTACGGAAAATTGACATGCACTTAATGCCAACTCTCTGGATCATGTACATTCTCAACTATGTTGATGGAAAATATTGTAGGTAACCTTGTTGCTTTGCTTTTTAATATACTAAGCTAACATGTCTTATAGGGAAACGCAAGAATTGCTGGAATGGGGGACGACCTAAATCTTGATGCCCAGAGTCAGTATCCTCATTTCATTAGTTGGATCTAAAACATACTGACGCATGTAATAGAATATGCATGGGTTCTCTCCTTCTTCTTCTTTGGTTACCTCATCATGGAAGTGCCATCCAATATGATTCTCAGTCGAAGCCGTCCCTCAATATTTCTCCCTTCTATTCTCGGCTGCATCGAATCTGGCTTTTTTCCCGATTGCTTTTCGTCATGAGCTGCTGGTACAAGGCAGCAGAGATTGGGAAACGATTTGCTATATTCTACAGTGCCGCTGTCATATCAGGGGCTTTCGGTGGCCTTCTTGCTGGCGGAATCACCAACGGTCTCCACGAAGCGCACGGTATTGCCGGGTGGAGATGGCTCTTCATCATCGAAGGCGTCGCAACAGTCGGAGTAGCCATTGTCGCGAAGTTCATCCTCCTCGACTTCCCTCAGAGCTCACCAGTCCTCACCCTCGAAGAGCGCCAACTAGCCACCGTCCGAATCATCGCAGACAGCGCGGCATCTGGCTCCGCATCCGGCTCGTCTAGAGATGATCGACTTTCCCACTGGGAGGCTTTCAAGGCAGCTGCCACCGACCCCGCGCACATACTCTTTCATGCTTCTCTTCGTCCTCGACGTCGGCGCCGGCACAATTTCATATTCATCCCCACCATCACCAAGTCATTGGGCTACGACACCGTCAAGGCGCAGTACATGACTGTTCCCGTGTACGCAGTTGCCACACTTTGCCTCAACATCTGCGCCTACTCCGCCGATCGTCACGAGGAGCGAACATGGCACATTACGTCCGCTCTCTCGCTAGGATTCATCTCTGCAATGGTCTGCGCCATCGTCGAAACACCCGTAGTCCGCTACGTCATGCTCTGCTTCGTCGCCTCTGGGATCTGGAGTGCGCTCCCACTCATCCTCGCATGGGCATCCAAGACCATCGACCTTCCGGCCGAGAAACGCGCTATTGCGATTGCGATGATTAATGCGGTTGGGAATCTATCGTCCGTGTATGGGAGCCAGATCTGGCCTACTAAGAGTGCTCCCCACTATACTCTGGGCTGGGGTATAACGGCTGGCTTCCTGGGTGCGGGTGCTTGTGTAGCTGCTCTGATGCCGGTGTTTATTAAGTTGGTCCCGAATAAGTTGACAAAGGCGGAACTTGCGCTAAAGGAGAGGGGTGAGAAGATGGTGGCTGAAGCGGCCGCTTTGTAAGAGACAGTATACCGTATGGTATAGCGTATAGTGTGATATTACAAATGATTCTATGCGTTGTTAGCGTTTAACAAGAAGTACTGCTAGATTTCAATATTTTTGTGTCCCACGCCCTCCTTGCCTAATTCAAAACCACCCGTACAAGACTCGCTTCATGGCTATTCAGACCAGCCAATACAGTCAGATAGTCGTGTCGAAATTAGATATCCAGGGGAAATCCGCACTGTTATTAGCGATTAATTATTGGATATATAGCTATAGGAAAGAAGGCTCAATGGTGGGGTTGAGTTAGATCCTGTCAATCAGAGGCCGTAATGGATGGTAGTCATCTATGGCCGAACCAGGACGAATAGATTCTCCTCGGATTGGGGCACTTGCTTCCCCTCCCTCCTCCCCCTTCATCCATCGATACAGGTCTGTCGTCTGTTAATGGTGATGGCTAGGAATACCATAGCAGCAAGACTCAGCAAAAGATGCACAGTCAACTCAGCAATCACTGTATTTCACTCTCAAGCCTCCAGAAAACCATAGTGTGGATAGTAGCAAGAAATGGTTATAGTATTTGTGTTTCTTTCTTTCTGCGCCGTTGAATTACAACTTTGTCTGTTTGTTTGTTTGTGCTCCCCGCTCTAAATCAAACTTTCGAGAATACTCTTACCATCCCATTCCCCCCGTCCCCCAAACCGACAAAAAGATTCATATTTTCCTTTCTCAGACACGTGTCCCCGAATCCACCCCTCTACTCAGCAGCATTGCTCCTCGTAGGCCTCTTGTTAACCTCTGCCTTCCCAGCATCCACCGCGCTTGCAGCCGCACTATCAGCCTTCTCCTTCCCCTCCTTCGCCGCGGCCTTTCCGCTCTTAGCAGCCGCCTTGACTTTCTCGGGCGCCGGTGCAGCACCCAGAGTCAAGAGACCAACCAAAACACCAAGAAGCGTGAGGGCGCCGACACCAGCGCCAATAGCAACCTCGGGGACGAACTTGATAGCCTCAATAGGGTCGTGCTTGGCGATAGTGATGAAGAGGTCGAGCTTCTGCTTGACGAACTTGACAGGGTCGTCGCCGAAGGCGATGTCGAGGTCCGACTTGGGCTTGTCCTCAGCCTTGGGCTTGGCGGCGAGTTCGGCGGCCTTCTCGGCGGCGTGCTTGACGTCGAAGGTCTCGGCGGCGAGGGCCTCGGCGTCGGCGATGGAGTGGCCGATATAGATGTTGTCGAAGAGGATGTCGTTCTGCATGGTCCAGATCTCGAATCCGATAGCTCCCATAGGCTCGAGGTTGGAGGGCTTCTTGTCCTCGTAGTAGTTGGGGTTCTTGATCTTCCTCGGGGCCCAGACGCCCTTGTAGTCCGGGTTATCGATGAGCGGGGCGACCCACTTGCCCTTGTACTCGGGGTTGGCCTTCATGGGCTTAGTCCAGGGGCCGCATCCGGATGCCTCCTCGCACTTGGGGTTGGGGATGCTGGGGGCGATCCAGTCTCCGTCCTCCTCGTCGTCCCAGTCCTCGGGCTTGAGGGCCTCGGGGTCGGGGATCACTTGGGCCTCGGTCTCGAGCCAGTCGGCAGGCATCTCGGCCTCCTCGTCGACGATCTCGAATGGGGCCTCCTCGTTCCAGTCCTCGGGCTTCTTGGCCTCGGGGTCGGCGATGCGGGCCTCGTCGACCCAGGTGTTGGGTTTGCTGTCCTTGGCGTCGTCGATCTCCTTCTCGGGGTTGAAGGATGGGTTGAAGTCCTCGAGGAGGCTGCCCTCCTTGACCTGCTTGCCATTCTGTTTGATGGCGAAGGTGTTGTTGGGGTGGACGATGAGGGTGTAGAGCTCAGTGGTCTTGGAGATCTGAGCGGTTGGTGGCGAGTTCATGTGCTTCTCCTCGTATTCGCCGGTCTTGGGGTTCTTGTGGTTGACGATGAAGTGGACCTTGTTGGTGTGGCCGCACTTGTCGGGGCCAAACATGATCACGTAAGGGGAGGAGTTGGCGAACTCCTCCTGGTGAAGGGCCTTGTTGTCTCTGAGGAGCTTCAGGTAGGCGCCTCCGCACTCGAGGCCGTCTGACTAAAGTCAACAAGGGGATTTGAAGTCGTAATATATAGATCTACTCACTTTGAAGCTTGACCTCGTACTGTACAACAAGGGTCTTGCCCTTGTTCTCAATTGGCTTGGGGAACTTGGCCGAGATGGCGTGGTGAGCAGCCGCGTTCTTGACAACGAGGCCCTTGTCGCCATTGATGCCCTTGAACACATGTGGCTCCTCAACAGCCCACTCGCCGACGTATGCCCACTCCTCATCCACATCGGATCCCTTCATGTCCTTCTTCGCGTGGGACGGCTTCCATCGCTGCTCCCAGTCGTCTGTGAACTGCTCGACGAAGTCGCCCTTGATTTTGGTAGGCTGTGTTCAAGTTAGCTAGATGTTGACAGACTGTGCAGATGGCAAGAGTAGGGTTTAAGCTTACGGTGAAGGAAGGAAGAACCGCGGAGTCAACCGCAGTAGAGGCTTCGGCATCTTTTACTTCAGCCTGGGCGTGGGCAGCTCCCGCGAGGAGAGCTGTCGACAGGACGGCCGCAGCGTTGAAGCGCATGATGGACAACAACTGAACAAGGGATCAAAGTGCAATTATGGATTAATACAATTGCAGCAGGAGTGCAAATCTGAATCCCGAACTCAAATTGTCTTTGAGAGGGGAGGTAAATTGAGGGAAATACAAAATGGTAGATGAGGAGGTGTTTGAGAGGGAGAGGGTGGAATTTAAGTCCAGGTCAGGGAATCCAAAAGAACACATATCAATTACTAGCGAGGAACCACCTACAGTACCATATTACGTACCGAATTGCATACTGTAATAAGCTCAATAGCACTTGCTGTATGAAGTTAAGGATGAGGCCAGTCTTACTAAAACAACTTCTTACTTATTGCATAATACAATACATTACTCCTGGTTCATGGCGGTTGATATTGATGTTGCTGTCGTTCCTGTCGCGCCCGTTAACTTGTCTTGTTTACTTTGGGTGTCGGCACCTATTGCACCTATCAAACAAATTGATCAATCAGAGCTCGATGATAGAGCACCACTTACGATTTCGCAATCGCCAAGGTACCACCTTTACTATATTTTGGCTGTGGTGGTCCAACAGCCAAAAAAATAGTATAAGAAGGTGTCAAGAGATGACGACCGACTAATCTTCCCACCTCCAATCTCTCGTCCGTCTCTTCGTCTCTTCGTCTCATCGTCTCTTCGTCTCTTCGTCTCTTCGTCTCTTCGTCTCTTTTAATCGCCCATACACCTCGGAACGAAGCCATGGCCGTAATCGGGACCCCCCCCCAACTAGAGCCTGCCAAAAACACCAGCAATGACCATCTCGTGAAGTCGGATGACTCGCAACACCCCGCCAACCTCATCCCCGAGCTGTGCGCAAAGTTCTGGCACCTGGGCTGGGTCACAGGAACCGGCGGGGGAGCCAGCATCCGCCAGGAGCGAGTCCCCCCTCATCAGCAAACCTCTACCCTTGATCTAACGACCCCGCCAGTGACCTCGTCTACCTCGCTCCCTCCGGCGTCCAAAAAGAGCTCATGAAGCCCGAAGACATCTACGTCCTGTCGCTGAAGGCGCAGACCGACCCCAAACAGCGCATCTACCTGCGCTCCCCGCCCTCCTTCAAGCCGTCGCAATGTACCCCGCTCTTCCTGGCGGCGTTCAACAAGCGCAACGCCGGGTGCTGCATCCACACGCACTCGCAGTGGGCGGTGCTGATCACGCTGCTGCTGGAGCAGAGCGGGGCGGAGACGGATATCTTTGAGATTAATAATATTGAGCAGATCAAGGGGTTTGGGAGGGGGTGCCAGAAGACGGGGAATCTGGGGTATCATGATACGTTGAGGATTCCGGTGATTGAGAATACGCCGTTTGAGGAGGATCTGACGGATAGCTTGGAGGCGGCGATGGATAAATACACGGATACTTATGCGGTGTTGGTTAGGAGACATGGGATCTACGTGTGGGGTGAGACTGTTCACAAGGCAAAGACACAGTGTGAAAGGTCGGTCGTCGCCGTCACATTCAGTGCTCATAATCACAAGCTAACTCCCCCGCAGCTTAGACTACCTCTTCCAGCTCGCCGTCGAGATGAAGAAGCTCAGCCTCCCATGGCTGAGCAACATAGCTTAGAACAAATGCCAATACAACATTGAATTAAGGAAGAACTGAATTGGTAATTCCCTAACTACTTGAACGGACCGATTAAAGGATTATTACGCGATATGGTACCCTCATGCATTTGCATACGCCGCTATTCCAAGGACACCCACCAGAGACACAAATCCAGCCACCATCTTACAATGCGAGCATCATGGCGAACAGACCGAGACCAGCACCAACGGAGACGCTGACGGCCATGTTGGCGGCAGCACCGGTTTTGGTGGCGGATGGGGCAGCACCGGTGCCGGAGGCCTTCACGTCGGAGCCGGAGCCGGACGAAGAGGCCCCACCAGAGCCGGAGCCAGTGCCGGAGCCAGTTCCAGTTCCAGATCCAGATCCAGCTGTAAATAGTATTAGCGCGTTATTCTTTCGTTAATTGGGTATGGAGGTGGGAAAACTCACTGCCAGTTGGGGTAGAGGAAGCAACAGCACGGGAAGTCTCAGAGGCGGTTGGCTCCGGAGAGATGGAGGCGCAGCTCTGGAAGCAGTTCCTGTAGGACAGGTTGGCGGCAGCGCTGCCGTCACCCTTGGGGCAGGCGGCCTGGCAGTCAATTTTGGGGTTCACGGAGTTGGCGAGGAGCTGGCACTTGGCGCGGCAGTCGTTGTCGTTGGAGGGGCCTGGGAAGTTGTTAGGATCTGCTGTAGAACGCGTGATGGGAGGTTTGATGACTTACAAGCCTCGAGGCAGACGGTGGTGGCCTGCTGGCCTGCGTTGGGCTTTGCGGTTCCGGAGACAACTGGGCTCACGGTGGTGGCAGTTCCGTTGTTGGCCTGAGCCTGGACAGAGAGGGCGGCGACGACCGTGGACAGGAAGATGGTGGAGAAACGCATGTTTGCTGTAGATTTAAGATAAGACCTGGTGAGCTTTTGTAGAATCGGAATGGATATGGCAAGCAAAAACGAGTGTGAATTGGAAAAAAGGTGAATTTTGAAATGTATGGTAGGAGAGACAAAATGTGAAGTTGGAAACAGCAGGATCGAGACGAGGTGGGATCGAGGAGGTTGAGATCCTATTTTAAGATTTAGGGGGGCGCCAATCGTTGCCGTGCCAGCCGGCCGAACAGGTCAAAAGACATCAACATTGAATACGAGGCAGCAGGGCGACTAAGACAGAAATGTTTTTTTTATTTTCTCAATCAAGCCGCATGCATGCCGCTTGTTTCTGATCGTTTGATCGTTTGCTACATATCGTCTTAATTCCAATGGAGATGAGCAAGGAAATGCAAGGGAATGCGCAGAGTTGAGGGGGGAGGTTTCAATGGACACCGAAACCGGCTCACGCATGTGCCACTGGATCTCCCGATTTGCTGTTTCGCGCGCAACAACATTGGGTCAAAAATTGTTAAACGTGCAATGATCGTCTCCCCCCTTGTAGGAGAGTAGTCCAATAAAAACCCGAGTAATGATATGCTGCTTTAGCACTCGTACGTACGTGACGCGTTATATAGATTATTATTTCTCGCGACTTTTTAAAACAGCGTTGAGGTGAAACTACGTACATGGGTCCCCTGTTAACAATTATGGAATTATGGGCAAAAGATCTATTTACCCTGTTTTCCCCCTGTAAAGATCTATATGCCCTGTTTCTGAAAAAATATCCCTCTACTACACGTGACCCTAAACCCTCTAAACCTTCCTGTATCTCGGTTAGGCTCATATGTAGTATTCCGGCTCGGGGGAATGCGTAACATGCTATATATACCATACGCACTGTAACGGACCCCTTCTAGCCCGTGACGTCCTAGCACAATTATAGAGGCTACATCTACTATGCTATAATGTCTTATAACGCCGTGCTCCCAAGGCCTCATCACTACTCAGGATGCTAGGGTGTATTATATATATAGCTTAAGCCCGTAAGGTTGCCCTTGTCAGTCAGGTAAGGAGACTACAGTCCGGCGCCATAAGTATGCATACAGGTCTGTGCTTCTCCCATAAAAAAGACGCTCGTTTACTGGAATTTACGCACAGACGTGTATTCATACTTATGGCGCCGTACTGTATAATAGTAGCTCGCTTAGCTAAAGCTAAAGCGAATCAATCAAAAACCCATTGACCGTTAAGCCGGAATACTCTTAACGATGTACGGTTACCGTAGTATTCCAGCTTGGCGGAATACGTGTAGAGTAACACGCTATATATACCATACGCACTGTAACGGTCGGCACCCGTTGCCGCCACCTCGCTATCGCCTCATTTCTACCACCTTACCGTCACTACCTTGCTATTAACCCCCTTCCCATTTCGTCTAATATAGCCTCCTAGTTCCTCTATCATAAACCCCCTCCCTTACTACCCCTTACTAATAGAGGTAATAGTAAGTCTATATGTTATAGCTTACTACTATTAAAGGTAACAAGCGTCCTTAGACACGCTCCTTCTTCACCTCCGTTACGTTATAGAACCCCGTGTTACGAAGGGGTCACATAGGAGGTCTGTAAAAGCCGACTTAGCAGAGAATATCTATTAATAGTTAGCGCGTGGTAGATGAATCTTTCAAGGGGGCAAACAGGGTAAATAGATCTTTTGCCTAACAATTATTTGACCCAAAGTACGAGTACAACGCTGTCTCCGCCATATCAAGGGAATGGAATGAATATCAAATCTGCATACAAACAAACAAAACTTCAATTGATACGCAAACAAGTGCTACCAATAACTAACTCGTCGTTAAAAACATACACCTGACCGAACAGCGAGCACTGGATCGGTGTAAGAGAGCCTTGGCTGAACAGGGCAGTGGGAAGTCACGTTGTAGATAGTTACGTAGTCCAGCTCTCTATTGATACGAAGACTGAACGCTGCCCTTCCGATTAAGGGCCGCGTTCCTACTATATACGTTCTCGTGAGGGGTACCGAGGGAAGACCCTCCGACTTGGCACAGCATCACACGTGACTCGACTCAGCACGTGAGGCTGCTCGTGACAATCGGCTCCGACCTCCACCGCCCCATCGATCAACAAGGCTTAACCCCAGCCTCGCCACACACTTAAAAGTCGCGTCTCCCCCGTCGCGTCCAACCGCGTCGTCAAGTCGAGTTCCCATCCGAACTCTCAACCCCAAAATGTCCACCCCACCACCCCCAGACCTCACATCCCCCATTTCCTCACCCCTCCCTAAACGCACCAAAACCACACACGACTCGTCTGTACTCGCCCCAGTTAACGGTGCAATCATGGCCTCTTCTGCTCCTGCTGCTTCGGTCCCTGTGACTAAGGTCCAGGATGGTCCACACCTCCTCATCAAGAAGCTGAGTGACAAGGCGAAGCTTCCTACCCGTGGCAGCGCTTTTGCGGCGGGTTATGATCTGTACGCGAGCAAGGAGACGACTATTCCTGCGAGGGGAAAGGGACTTGTTGATACCGACCTGAGCATGGCTGTGCCTGCTGGAACTTGTTCGTCCCCCTCCTCCCACAGCAACCTCAGCAGGATTGTCCCTAACTAACTTCCGTTCGAATAGATGGACGCATCGCCCCCCGCTCCGGGCTCGCAGCCAAGAACTTCATCGATACAGGTGCAGGCGTTATCGATGCCGATTACAGGGGCCAAGTCAGGGTCCTGCTTTTCAACCACAGCGATGTCGATTTCGAGATTAAGGGGCATGACCGCATAGCGCAGTTGGTGTTGGAGAGGATTTATACGCCGGAGGTCATGGAGGTTGCGGAGCTGGAGGAGAGTGTTAGGGGAGAGGGTGGGTTTGGAAGCACCGGTGTTGGGAAGGCTTGATTGGGGGTTAGATATGGGATAAATAGATGGGAACTGGAGTAGTTATGATGAGATGCAGTTATGTGGTATAGATGGTGGTCAGATTAGGTTCAACTACCTGTCCCTTATTATCTCTTGCTCGTCTCTGTTTAGTACTCCCAATCCTGTTTCTAGCTCTAAACCGTGGTTATGGTGTGCGGTTCTGGTCTCTACCTGTGTTCTCGTATACTCCCCAAACCTCCCTTCATACCGCACCAATCGGCAAATTCCCGACAATATCAATCTTCTCTGCCTGATACTTCACCTCCGGATGCTTCAAACACTCCAGGTTCCTCACAAGCCTCACCTCCGCCGCCTTAGTCCTCATCAAATGCCTCGTCTTCTCAACATCAACACCATCCCCAGCTCCACTAACCGCATGTTTCGCCTCCCACGCCGCAATCTCCTCATCCCTCTTCACCAGCGACCGCGCCAGCACCTCCTGCATACTCGCGAGCGCCCTTTCAACAGCCCTCGCCAACGGCAATTCAATCTCAGACACCTCATCGCCACTCACCCACGACTCCTTCTGTCCGAGCCCTTCAACAGCACATACTGCCTCACGCAGCCTTACAACCATAAGCGCAGCGAGCATGTCGCCCGTGCCGCAGAAGAAGCAGTCGAGTGAAGGGACTTGGGCGCGAAAGATGCGCGGCTTATCCAGGGAGGTTTTCGTGCTGCCTACCACCGAGAGAGAGGGGACTTCGCCTGGCGCGCTGAGGTTGACGGATGTTATGAGGATGTGTGGGACTTTGTAGATTTCGTGCATGGAGGTGATGGCTTTCTTTAGGGATTCCACGTCTGTGATTCTGATGCCGGAGAGAGACCTAGTGGGTATTAGTCGAGCTGCTGCTGGCGCGGTGTAAGTACGTAACGAACTCTGCTTCAAACTGATTCGGCATGATCAAATCCGCGTCATACACCAACTTCTTATACGCCGACACGACATCCTCGGCAACATATAATTTCCCATTATCCCCCATCACCGGATCGAGCACCCAGAAGAAACTCCCCGGCTTCTCAGCCGCCTTGGTCTTCAACTCCCGCGCGATGGTGCCAACCACTTCCACCGCCTCCCTGCCGGGTATGTATCCCGAGAGCATCATATCAAAGTCATCGAGTCCCGAGTTCTTAAGCCCTGTGTATAAATCTTCGATATCAGCCGCTGTCGCTTTCGTGCCTTTAACCTGTCGATATCCAGTATGGTTGCCTTCATTCATTGTTAGCCGTCGCGCCCTCCCAATCGGCGCAGGGACGGCATACTGAAGTTCACGGTGTTTATGGCGGAGGCTTCACAGCCCAGCGCTTGCAGCACGAAGGCTGCCATCGTGTTCCCGACATATCTGCGCCGTCTTAGTTGGTGACTCGGGGGGCCTGGACGCGTCGTAGAGGGACTCACCCATAGGTGACCTTGGAGATATAGTGTCAGTTGAGGTCCGCCATAAAACGGTAGTAGTGTATCCATACATGGCTTGCTATGGTGAGAACCCTAGTCTCAGGTATTAAATCCTTGGTCGCCATTGTTCGATGTACAGGAGTAGTAATGCGGGGTTGGGTGCGGGGTCGTAAATTGATTAGTCCGGCCCGTCCTATGGTGGTGTTCAGGGCGGTGAGGAGGATTCGGTGCTTGGCGATATCAAAGTAAGACGCTCAACGGGGTATTATGGAAGTATGTATAGACTTTATATAGATGACAGAAGGATGAGGGATTCAGTTTGTAATCACGAAATATGACTCGGGACCTTAGCGGCTCCTTCGGGAGACTGTGGGGAAATGTCTTGGCGAAGCTGTCTATCGTCACCGCATCTACACACGTCACATAGTGCAATTACGGCCGTGGGTGAACTCCGTTGTTCTCGAGATCTGTTTGTAACAGTAGTGTTCATGTTTGTCTGAACCTTAGCTAAAACATTTTTGTTCATTCCTCGTAAAAAAAAAGACAATAATCGCAGACGAGAAGAACCAGTATCCATGAAAGTCAACCGTACGCGCCCTGCAGGATGTCAAATGCTGGTTATATCATTACTATCCCAATCCATCTATTCGTCGTCACCAATCTAGAGTACGTTAGTGAGTACAGGCAGTAATGATGATGGTGGAAATTACCTTTGGTGCCAGGTAAAACCTCAAGTAGCTGCTGCCGGCCAGCGCGTACTCTACCAGCAGAGGAACTTCGGGGGAGAGGCACAGCTTAACCGTTCCCGACAATCCGGAGGCCTTGCAGAAGTTGACGAGGTACTTGAGGGAGAAGGTTAAGGCGACGGAGTCGGTGAGCTCAATCTCAACATTGTTTTCTGGCTTGTCGACGTTTGTGTGGCTGCGGAGAGTAACAGCTCCGTTTCCGATATCACCAGCGCACGAGAACTTGACTCCATCCTTGGAAGCTTCGATAGACACTACGCAGCTTGTTAGATAGTGAACGTTTTGGAGGATGCTATGGTGGGTAGCTGCTTACCAGACTCGGAAAGTGCCATCAAGTCCATGCAGATTCTCTTGAACTCAGCAGATGGCATGGAGACAGTAGCAGAGTAGTCGGTCTCTGGGATACCAAGGTGCTCCTGGTCAATATCCATCAACTTGAGGTCATACTCGCTCAACCTATCGCTGTCGCTGCTCTCAAAGACAAGGTTCAACACATCAGGCGCATCCTCAGCCTTGATGGTGAGGATATCCTCGTTCTGTGCCGCGCGGAGAACCTTGGTCAAAGACGTAAGGTTAACACCAAGCGCGATGTTGCGGTCGCAGCGGTATGGGGAGAATCCCTCGGCCTTGAGCATCATGGACACGAGCGCGACGTGCGAGTTGTCCATGGCCTGGAGGGCGATTCCGGAGTCATTGCAGTCAAAGTTGCAGTCTTGTACCAGATCCTTAATGGCATCGACAACCTGCACGGGTTAGTCTGTATCTTCGTGGAGTGTAATCGGCCCATGCTCACCTTCTTCAGCAGGTTTGCCTGTTCGAGGCGTGCTTCAAGCACTGGTAATAGTAAGCAGCGGAACCAATGGTCACATTGAAGCTAAGGAGGGTGATCTTGACATACTTTTAGCGGTATTTTGCGGTTTGTTGTGTGCGAGGTATAGAGATGAGGTTGAGGTTGAGTGACGGGAGTTGCGTTGATTGCAGTTTACGTGGTTTTCGTGAAGTGAGAAGTGTGGAGGGGCAAGGGACGCGTTCAAGTAGCGTGTTTGCTCTACGTGTTAAGTGGTTTCCACTGTGACAGCCCCCCCTAAATAAATCGATTGTCACGTGATTATCAGACAATTCGGATTTCGTCGTCAACGAAGAGGAAGCATCTGATAGAGCACAGTACGAGCAGGATATCCTATTATGTATCTAATTACAGATTTCCGGGTATATGTATATGCTTCTAGGCTCCTGGCCATGCGTGTGGGCTTCCACCTTGGAAAGCACCACTAATTAACTTTGAATGAAATCGTCGCCGTCAGGCCCTGTCTTGATCAAATATATACAGTAAAATTCGTTCATCATATCGACGTAATTCGTGTTCCCGGTCTAGGTCCTATTTTGCGCCGAGGCCGTAGATTTATCACCGATTCCAGCTCACGAAGCATCTTCGTGCTCGCCTCAGCTGTTTCTCGCGCCGTTTCTCGCTTCACTCTATCATCCTTCATCTTGACAATTCTTTCTTCTCGCGTGAGGGTGCTTCGTGGGCCTATGCCTGGGCGTGGGAGGCCAATTGCCTCAAATACCTCTTCATTCTCGGAACTCAATTCCGGGCTTAGGCGGCTTTCTCCGTTCAATGCCTTCAATGCATCTGCGGGGGTACCTTCTTCCACCGATGTGAGGCCACCTAAGCTTGTTGTCGGGGAGAGTAATCCACTCATAGATGAAATGCGTCGCTCGTTCCTATCGATCGTGTTCGCAAGCGCTGCTTTGCCAGCTTCCCATTCTTTCATTAACGATCTTAAATCCACACCTATGGCATCATATTGGATCATCAAATGCGGCCCTAACTGGGAGATGTCTTCGGATTCATCCAAGGTCTTGTCGGATTCTTCGCGTAAAACGTGCATTTTAGCTTGTAAGCTTCTGATTCCAGTGGATAGGGTGTTAAGCTTCCGCAGCTGGCTTCTCCATCGTTCGCGGCCAGGAGTCAGGGGAGACTTTGGGGTCGTTGGTACTGGGAATGCTGATTCTGTTAGCAGCTTCCATGAGGCGCTGAATAGGCAATACTTACATTCTTCTTGCTCAAAGACGGATCGTACCCGGCTATCAGCTATAGATGCGACATCCGAAAGCCCCTTGATCTCACCTAGAGCAGTTCTCCACCTCGTAAAGACTTCCTTGCCGCCGTCTGCTTCAAGAGCCAAAAGGCAGCAAAGAAATAGCTTCCGCAGAGTAACAAATCTAGATATGAGGATTTTTAAGACCCTCAGGGACTCGTAGTCTTCGAACTCGTCTCTTGTGTACTCGGTAAGAGCCTCTTGCATATCAATAGTTGTTATATCATATATATCGTAGTACTTTTCAAGGTTAAGCGATTCTGTCAATGGCTGGAGAGCGAGGTAGCCTTGGTGATATCGGCGCATAAGGTCTATGGCGCTATCAAATAATGCTCGGCGCAACTGAAGGCACCTTCTCGCTTGGCTGCGATCTTCGAGGCGTGTTATCGGTGGTAGTGGCAGGCTCCTGAGCAGGTGTTAGCTTCGTGCATAACTATCCCCTGTGTGTGTATGCTTACAATCGATACCCTCTTGATACGAGCTCAACCTCTTGTATAAGAGATAACGCGGCTGTCACTGCGGAATCTAAATCTTGTGTCTGTCCAACGAGTCTCGTAGCCTCGGTAATATTCTGCTCGCGGAGGTAGAGTAACCATTTGCGCCGTAGGTATGCCTGGCCTATTATTGCTCCTGCCACCAACAGTGCGGCAATTATTATGCATCGTAACGTGATGGATATCCAGTCCCGCCCAGCAGAACCCCAGCGAATCATCCATGACACTCCAAACGCGACTGAAGCCGTGACAACAGCGCCTCGTGGGCTAAACGTCTTCAGGGTGGCAACAGGCGCATCGTCCGACGAACGCGGCGGCGACTTGCTACCATATGCCTGCCCATGGTATTGTCGGTCATTCAGCAACTGTGATGCCACTATAATATATCGAAACCGTTCCTGGAATTTGGTATTGTCGGCCTTTCCCAGCCGGGAATTCAGTGCTTCCTTCATTTTAAGTCAGGGGAAATCCATAGAATATGATCAGCATAATATCAACGTACCGAGCATGTATTCCGAATCGCAGTCGCCGCAGTCGTTTTTGGTACGCTTATCCGCAATGGCGAAATGAGTTTGTGGCGAAATCTCGAGGGGACTGTTGGCCTGCCTCGCGGCGCGAATGATGGGCTTGAGTTCGCTGAGGATGATTCATTTTGTTCCTCATCTGGCGACCAAGTATCCGATTTGTTGCCACTTCCTGGTGATTCTCCGTCAGTAAGTATCCTTGGTTGGCAGGTGGAAGGGGGGACATACCCTCAAAGTAACTAGCGAGAGGCGAGTCTTCAAAGACAACGGCGTCCATGTTGAGTGGTGCTATCGAACGAAGATCATCATGGTTATAATTCAAGCCAACGTAACAAAGCGCGTGGGAGATGAAGCTGGGAGGAATGTTGGTGTTGACGTGGGCCAGTCGTCCCTGGGTCAATAATTACCCAGGAACTCGTTAAAAGGGTAGGAAATGGATCACGATTCAGGGAAGGCTGATCTCCAGAATCCTCAGCCTCGCCGGCCCCCATGTCAGTAGCCTATCAATTGTTTCATAGTTATACTCGTGCGGCCCAAAAGTCTGTACAGGGTCTGTGCACTCCAGCCAATTAGAACACTAGAATAATTAGGAAGCATAAGTACTCAGTTACAACAATAATACCCAACTCTCAACTACTCGAGTATCTTCAAGTACAACACTCAGTTACAACAATAATACCCAACTCTCAACTATCTTGTACAATGGCCGAAATTTCAATTCCACTACGTGCAGCAATCATTACCCTACGCATATTTATGAATGATTCATATGCAGAAATTGAAAAGAAGCTTGGAATCTCAGCTAATTTGTCATACTGACATTCGTTGCACTCGGTTTGCTATCAAACTCAAGAGCAAACTTAGAAATCTCCTCCTCAAACCTACAAGTCACTATACATATTTTGGCTTGTCACACCAACAACAAGAGCAATACTACTCAATGATTGCTACAACCCTCTATGATTCATTACACTTCATTGCTCCTTAGTTACTGGGCCGAGATGACCACATAGCATATCTCTACAACCCTCTATGATTCATTACATGACATCACTCCTTAGTTACTGGGCTAATACTACACATGACATATCTCTATCAACTAGAGGCCTAGGAACATGAACGATAGCTCCAAAAGCTTCTACAGCCCTCTATGATTCATTACACGTCATCGCTCCTTAGTTATCAACAAGATTGGTTAAGTTATGACATAATTTGTCTATAGGGCTACTCTGACCTTGGACCTCCTTTCACTTCCTATAGGCTAGGAACCTAGGAGATGGTTCTATGGGATTCTCTTACGTCGACTACAGTTACCAAGCCTGGTTAGTCATGGAAAGTCTTGGAAAATGAGAGAACTACACTCCTTTAGCATAAATAGGATTGCCCTTTCCTTAAAGGGCAAGCAGACAATACAGTAAATCGACTATCACATACTTCCACGTCTTTTCCAAGCTTCCAAGCATTGATCTTGTTACTCCTTGTTTCTGAAAAGTCAGTGAGGTGCTAACCTCTGACTTATCCCTGAGTTCTGTAATGGTGGGTGCACCAGATATGAGAATCTAGCCACCCAAGGAAGGGATGAATTTACTAAGACAACACACTGTCTTAGGAAACAGAGCCAAAGGGTTGTAGCTTAGACTATTCCACAACGCAGCAATCAGGTGTATGATGTGATGAAGTGGTTTAGACAAGTTGCAACAAATGTTGAGTCTGAGAACTCAGGGGTAAGTCAGAGGTTAGCACCTCACTGACTTTTCAAAAACAGAGAATAACAAGATCAATGCTTGGAAGCTTGGAAAAGACGTAGAAGTATGTGCTAGTCGATTTACTGTATTGCCTGCTTGCCCTTTCTTAAGGAAAGGGCAATCCTATTTATGCCAAAGGAGTGTAGTTCTCTCATTTTCCATGACTTTCCATGACTAACCAGGCTTGGTAAATGTATTAGAAATCAAGTGCGACCCACAACTAGCTTGCTAATCATGTAGCGAATGTAAGAGAATCCCATAGAACCATCTCTTGGGTTCCTAGCCTATAGGAAGTGAAAAGGAGGTCCAAGGTCAGAGCACCTATGTAAGGACACAGGGCACCCAGCTCACAGTAATAGCATATGAGAGTGCGAGTCGGAGGCTAAACGGATGCTATCCTATAGGTCTACTACGAAGGATACAAAAAAGATGAAGGGGGAACCCCGTTGAGTCTGTTTCCTTAACTCCTGAAACGGGCCCGACTCGGTTATCCCAACCCTAGCCCTGAACCTTCCACCGCAACAGGTCTACATCGGCCCTGAACCCTATACACTTACCGTCCCCCACTATAGTGTAACTCGCTATATGATCCTCTACTGGTTCGAAACCCCACCGAGTCGGATTCCATGTTTGTAGTGACCGTAACAGTTCTGAGACAGGTTCTTCGAGTATCTAGGTAGGAGGCATCCTTACAACCTATAGATAAATTATGTCATAACTTAACCAATCTTGTGGGTAACTAAGGAGCGATGACATGTAATGAATCATAGAGGGTTGTAGAAGCTTTTGGAGCTATCGTTCATGTTCCTAGGCCTCTAGTTGGTAGAGATATGCCATGTGGTAGTATTGGCCCACCCCCTTAAGGAGGAGATTTTCTTAATAACTTGTTCAATGAGTGTCCAAATGATATGCCGTGATGTATGTAGCATAAACAGATGTAGTAGAAGAGTTTGCAGCAATCGTTGAGTAGTATTGCTTCTGTTGTTGATGTGATAAGCCAAGATATGTATGTTGACTTGTAGGTTTGAGGAGGAGATTTCTAAGTTTGCTCTTGAGTTTGATAGCAAACTGAGTGCAACGAATGTCAGTATGACAAGTTCTCAGACTCAACATTTGTTACAACTTGTCTAAACCACTCCACTATATCATACACCTGATTGCTGCGTTGTGGAATAGTCTAAGCTACGACCCTTTGGCTCTTTTTCCTAAGACAGTGTGTTGTCTTAGTAAAATCATCCCTTCCTTGGGTGGTTAGATTCTCACATCTGGTGCACCCACCATTACATAATTCTGTTGCACGTATATGGCAACAAACTGTGGAAAAGGCAGGAAATACAGATATTCTCAACCTTCTTGAACATCTTAACCCAAAGCCTCGGAGCGGAAGACCTCAAACGATACAGAAAGATTCTCAAGAGTCATTACGCATATGCTCTTTACTTCTGGCAAATCCATTCAATACATTCCAACAAGTTATTGATAAGGAGAAATTACTATATTCACGCTCTATTGTTGAACGAGTTGCAAAGAACCACTCAAGTGCAGAGATCCCTCGCCCAATTGTATGCAAAAACATCTGTCTCAAGCCATATCTTGATAATATTATTCCTGAAGTACGCTTGAGATTCTGCAAATGGGCATTATCAGAACTTGAAGCTGGTTCTATCTTCATATTCTCAGACGAGTCATATATCAACTTTGGAGGAAATCCACACAAGAAACACTGAATTACAGTCCAACAAGGTCAAACAGCAGAAAGTATGGCAGTTCAACAGAAGAAATCTCTCTTTCAAGTTATGTTCTGGGGTGCAACAAAAAAAGGCAGATGATGAGCTTTTACGGGCAAGAACAGTTGAAACTCTCGAATATGAATATATGGAGACTTTAAACAGAGATATCCAAGAAGGGAAAAGCAAATGGAAACGGCCACGAAGACCATCACAAGAATTTGGAGACATGGAGAGTTGGAGTAGAGGAAGAGTTTCAGAAAACCAAGAAGTTTCAAAGGGTGGGATTGATTGGTTTTTATACTGTGAAATGGTTTTACTCCCACTTCTCTTTCCTTATTTTCAGAAAATCAAATCATTACATCCAGAAAAACGACTCTGGTTTGTAGATGACAATGTTAGTCTTCATTTGAAAGCACACCGTTCACTTGAAGATTATATGAAAAGAGAAGGAATTCACAGAGTAGGATTCTGGCCTCCAAACTCTCCTGATTTACATCCTATTGAGAATGCTTTTGATTATCTGAAAGATTGAGTTGATGAATATATACCTTTAAATGGAGGTAAGCTTGAGAAAGCTCATGCAAGGGTATTTCTTGAGGAAGAATGGGGGAGGAAAATGGATGGGAAAACTGCTCAACTATGTGCGTCGTTCAGGGACAAGTTTGAGCGGTGTATTGCAGTAAATGGAGGTAACAATTTTCGTGGGTAGATTATGTACATTTCTATGTATTTATTTTTCGAAAGTACTTACAATGACCCACTTCCTGTGCACAGACCCTGTACAGACTTTTGAGCTGCACGAGTATTACACCATGCATACCGCAGCTTTGTACGACTACAGTAAAAATACGATAAGTCGATGCCTCGGATCCACAAAAATATATCCACTTAATGCATATATCGAGTAAATGTATTACATGTGATTAAATTAAAAATTGAAGCTATTTACATAAACCATGAGTCTAATGTCCCCTGCCTTTGTGAATTGGCTTCAAGGAGCCTTAACTGTCTCTCAAAACATTCAAAAGAACGTAAGAATGTTGGTGCTTCTGAGGTGTCACTATTCCCAGATTCCGTAAACTCAATCAGAACTTGAATGGCGTTAATCACAGCTTGTGTAGTTGGCACAGGCTGTGAAGAAGGCTCATCCTCTTCCTCATCATCTTGAGTGGTATCTGGGACGTATTGTGACATGATATCCTCAAGAATAGCATCACCCCCCTGAAAATCCTCCCACCCCTCTAACTCTTGTATATCCTCATCGACTGGATTTAAAAAGCTCGAAAGATCCATAGTGTCATGTACATTCCCAGCTTGTTGTACTTGTTCATAGAGATTGGTAATATCAGGAAGAGGTTGTGAGGGTAGTTGAACTGGCTTTTGAACAATCGTACTCTTTCGAAAACAGTTATAGATTGTCGAGTTTGTAAGGTCGTGATTCCAGGATCGAAGAAGCCATTGAATAGCAAGTCATATATTCATCGTTTGGACAGGATCTTCATTCCTTTCAAAAGCGTCAAGGATGTAAAGGAGCCATTGTCGACGGTAATGGGCTTTGACAGAGGCAATGATACCTTGATCTAGGGCTTGAAATCGACTTGTTGCATTTGGAGGAAGCCAGATAACTCAGATATTCGCAGGGGGTGGTGTCGATTCGAGGGCCTTGATATGTGCTGAAAAGTTGTCCATGGTGAGAAGAACCTCCCGTGTTGTACCAATACGAGCATAAAAAGCCCTTAACCATTCTGCCATAATAAACTGATTCATCCAAGCCTTCTTATTCCACCTCCAAACCCCTCCCATTGCTATGACATCGATGTTTCGTTTTCACCTTGCCAATAAACCAAGGAGGACATCGATCAGTACCAGCAGCATTACAACAGAATACGACAGACATCCTTGCCTTGTCCATCTTCCTTCCTACTTGAGCCTCCATTGTAGAAAGCCCATGAGATGGCATCATCTTCCAGTATAAACCCGTCTCGTCCATGTTATAAATGTTGTCCTCTAAATACTCCGCAGTGTTACGGCTAACCCCACCACTAGTGCTAAGGAGGGGATTGGCTACGGAACTGCATGTGAGAAATCATAGTCATTGGTCCAGAGGGGTTAAGTATCATGTGATGGACCACGCAGGACCACGGTGGTCCAGTGTGGGCCAGGACCATGATGGACCACGATGGTCCTTCATGGCATTTGGCACGACGCCACTATATAAGTAGATAGTTAGTTCTTAGATAGGTGTAATGGTGGGTGCACCAGATGTGAGAATCTAGCCACCCAAGGAAGGGATGATTTTACTAAGACAACACACTGTCTTAGGAAACAGAGCCAAAGGGTTGTAGCTTAGACTATTCCACAACGCAGCAATTAGGTGTGTGATGTAGTGAAGTGGTTCAGACAAGTTGCAACAAATGTTGAGTCTGGGAACTCAGGGGTAAGTCAGAGGTTAGCACCTCACTGACTTTTCAAAAACAGAGAATAACAAGATCAATGCTTGGAAGCTTGGAAAAGACGTAGAAGTATGTGCTAGTCGATTTACTGTATTGCCTGCTTGCCCTTTCTTAAGGAAAGGGCAATCCTATTTATGCCAAAGGAGTGTAGTTCTCTCATTTTCCATGACTTTCCATGACTAACCAGGCTTGGTAAATGTATTAGAAATCAAGTGCGACCCACAACTAGCTTGCTAATCATGTAGTGAACGTAAGAGAATCCCATAGAACCATCTCTTGGGTTCCTAGCCTATAGGAAGTGAAAAGGAGGTCCAAGGTCAGAGTACCTATAGACAAATTATGTCATAACTTAACCAATCTTGTGGGTAACTAAGGAGCGATGACGTGTAATGAATCATAGAGGATTGTAGAAGCTTCTAGAGCTATCGTTCATGTTCCTAGGCCTCTAGTTGGTAGAGATATGCCATGTGGTAGTATTGGCCCACCCCCTTAAGGAGGAGATTTTCTTAATAACTTGTTCAATGAGTGTCCAAATGATATGCCGTGATGTATGTAGCATAAACAGATGTAGTAGAAGAGTTTGCAGCAATCGTTGAGTAGTATTGCTTCTGTTGTTGATGTGATAAGCCAAGATATGTATGGTGACTTGTAGGTTTGAGGAGGAGATTTCTAAGTTTGCTCTTGAGTTTGATAGCAAACTGAGTGCAACGAATGTCAGTATGACAATAGGAGCTTCGTGCTCAACTCAATACAGTATTTGTTATATACTAGTAACGTGTTTTAAGAAAGCCTTTGTGTCTGATCCCCTGCCTCCTCTGTTAAGTAAACCAACGCAACGAAACCTCTGTGAGTCTTATACGTTTAAGACCCAGCGTTACACGCAGCCACTGTCTGAATAGCCCTCATCTCGTCCTCTGCTGTCTCACTGACTGATGCCCCTTCTCCTTGCCTCTTTCTATTCTGGATGTTGTGACATAGTCAAAATTTCTGTATCCAAGCAATGCTAAACTCTGGCGAAGGCTTCCCTTGATATTGTGGTAGTTGTGACCAAATTCGCTTTGCCTTCTCTTGTAAGATCTCCGCAGTTGTAAAACCTCCTTTTGAATCGATTCATTCTTGCCACTCAAAAAGAATAGCCTCAATATCTGGCCAAGCCACTTCCCATCGACGTATATTCGTATCGTTCCTCTTCCCTATTGTTGGTGTATTAATCGGATCATCAAGGTTGATAAATCGGCTGCTAAGGGATTCTGAGACTGTAGATTGACTAATTCGAATGTTGTACTTCTCAAAAAACCAGGCGATACAATCTTTTTGGGAAGGTCAAGGTGTTTTGTTGACGGTCCATTGTCGAAGAGCACGACACTGTTCAATTGTCATTGAATTGAGCTTTCTTGAAGGCATTCTATAAGATTCAAAAGATTAGCATAAGTCGATATTCAAGGAGGATTTCACGATATCGGATGCAGTCTCACCACACTTTCCACAGCGACGTGCATGGGTTTCTTCCCTTGGCTTCCGACCACTACTTGCCCTTATTTCTTGCTCTACTTGCTGTACAACGTCCCTCTCGTCCTGTAGCTCCTGTGCTACCTGTTGACTAAGTGATCCTCCTTGCTGTAGTCATGTTTTTTTAGCTCTCCGGCGCTTGCTTAGCAGGTTTTGGTTCTCTGCTTTTAACAATGCTAATTGATGCATTATTTGCGATGCACCCTTTGTAAACTGGTCAACAGCTGCATAGATTGAGGTTGGAGAGCTATTTTGATGATGCACAATTCAGTTTTTAATGAAAGTAGACTGTGATACAGCTTCAGTTGGGTTATTTGGTGTCTGAGAAACCCATGGTTGAGCGGTGTTTGGGCGAGAGGTTGGAGGTGTTGGCGTCTTAAACCTAAGGTCAAGTGTAGATATTACACTCTCAGGGCTAAATGGAAGAAGCCCAGCACCTCGGAACCCTCCCTGAATATTGTTTTCTGTCATTGCAATGTTAAATGCAGCGTGGAAGGCAGGAAAGAAGTCATCCTTAGTAATGTGAATAATATGAGCCCGCATCATATCTTCAATTTGCTGACCGTAAGCTCTCTTTAATGGGCCAAAACAGCCAACATCAAGTGGTTGGAGTATATGGGAAGAGTGAGCAGGCATACAAAGCATAATAATGTTGTGTTCTTTGCAGTACTCCTCAAACTTGTCTGAGTGGTGGCTCTCATGACCATCAAGGACTAACAAGCGATAACCACCAACACTCTGGGGCTTTGTGTGCTTCTCAAAATTCTGAGTCCAATCCATACCTCTCTCGTTTGTAGTCCAGCCATTTTCAGTAACAGCGATTACCCAATCTGCTGGAAATCCGCTATTCTCATACCAAGATGCAAGGTGGTTTTTACCTGCCACAATGACAAATGGCGGCACTGCCCAACCTTGAGAACTAACGCCTTGGATTACTGTAACCCATTCCCGATTGCCAGGCTGCACCTTTTTTGCCTTTGCCCGCCCATCTGAGCTCGTTACTACCATTGCGCTTGAGATGACGCCCATCATAAACCCAGTCTCATCAAAGTTGTAGATATCTGCATTGTTGATGCCATACTTTAGAATTGTGTTCCATACAAGCTCAAACCAGCCACGAATGACTTCTGGATCTTCGCACTTAGCCCTCTGGTAGTCGTATTTTCGCTGGAAGCGTGTCCGGAGCTCTACATGGCGCTTAACAAAGTTTGAAGCCCAACGTGACCCGACGCGTGGCGCGTCGCGTGTTGCAAGTAGTCGATTTGCCATATCTTCAACAATAGACAACTGAGGAGGGAACCCTTTAGCAGCTAAGTCAAGTATATACTGAACAAGAACTGATTCCTCTAGGTTACTTAATTTCTGTAAGTTGGCTTGGATATCGCGTCATGAAGGTACGCCTTGTAAACGGTGACATAGCTTGCGGTGGTCTACGGAATAGATCCTAGCTGCAACTCGAAGGCGCAAATTTGGGTCGCTTTGCATAGCTTGGATAGCTAGCACTAATTTGCTTTCATCATTTTTATGGCGCATGTTTTGTTGTGGAGGAATTTAACATTTAGTTGGGGGGGTTGGTCACCACATGATTTTGGCACTTTCGCTTGTTTGGCACTTTCGTTATACAACGTTATATATATACTATTCTAACTCTTATTGTCTGTATCGTCGCCGCTGTCTTCGTTGTCGCCTTGTGATAAAACACCCCAATTCCGTAAGCAAAGCAGATATCTAAGTGTAGAAGGCGACAATCGGTTCCGTTTCTTTGTGATAATATCACCGCCAACACTAAATACTTGTTCTGAGTCTGCTGAGGTAGCTGGAATAGCTAGGTGATCCTTCGCAATAGAAGCAATCAATGGATATTGGTATTGCTTACTCTGCCAATACTTGAGAATATCTGTATTCCTACCAACTGTTGGCTCCTTCATCCATCGCTTCCATTCTGGCTCAATATCGTGGCGGCTTTGTGATACGTATAGCTCATCTTCTGAGTCTATATCAATATTCATAGCTTGCTCTGTATCTAGATCCTCATCCTCAGCTTCATTTGCCGCTTGAATATCAGACTCGCGGCCTGAATATCGATAGAAGCAGTCCTGCCACTGTGCTTTTGCCCTATTCTTCCTAGTTGAGTGTGTGCTGTCTTTCCATATAATATTGAAGACGTTGAAGTTATACCAAGGATCACAAATTGTAGCAATTGTAGAGTGACTCTGTTGCTGATTTGTAGCTAGAGTATAGTAATCATTAAGCTTCTTTAATGCAATTAAAGAAGCAGTAGCAATTGGGCTCTGTTCTGGTAGCTCACTTCTTATATCTTCAAGCTTCTTAATCATTCTCATATACTGCGGAACAGCGTAGTTGAGAGTTGGGTAAGAAGAGCCCTGTAGCTTCTCGGTTGGGTGTCATACTGACATTCGTTGCACTCAGTTTGCTATCAAACTCAAGAGCAAACTTAGAAATCTCCTCCTCAAACCTACAAGTCACCATACATATCTTGGCTTATCACACCAACAACAGAAGCAATACTACTCAACGATTGCTGCAAACTCTTCTACTACATCTGTTTATGCTACATACATCACGGCATATCATTTGGACACTCATTGAACAAGTTATTAAGAAAATCTCCTCCTTAAGGGGGTGGGCCAATACTACCACATGGCATATCTCTACCAACTAGAGGCCTAGTAACATGAACGATAGCTCTAGAAGCTTCTACAACCCTCTATGATTCATTACACGTCATCGCTCCTTAGTTACCCACAAGATTGGTTAAGTTATGACATAATTTGTCTATAGGTACTCTGACCTTGGACCTCCTTTTCACTTCCTATAGGCTAGGAACCCAAGAGATGGTTCTATGGGATTCTCTTACGTTCACTACATGATTAGCAAGCTAGTTGTGGGTCGCACTTGATTTCTAATACATTTACCAAGCCTGGTTAGTCATGGAAAGTCATGGAAAATGAGAGAACTACACTCCTTTGGCATAAATAGGATTGCCCTTTCCTTAAGAAAGGGCAAGCAGGCAATACAGTAAATCGACTAGCACATACTTCTACGTCTTTTCCAAGCTTCCAAGCATTGATCTTGTTATTCTCTGTTTTTTGAAAAGTCAGTGAGGTGCTAACCTCTGACTTACCCCTGAGTTCTCAGACTCAACATTTGTTGCAACTTGTCTAAACCACTTCACCACATCATACACCTGATTGCTGCGTTGTGGAATAGTCTAAGCTACAACCCTTTGGCTCTGTTTCCTAAGACAGTGTGTTGTCTTAGTAAATTCATCCCTTCCTTGGGTGGCTAGATTCTCATATCTGGTGCACCCACCATTACATTGGGCGGACGAAGATATGGAATAGCTTCAATAAGTCATGTAATGTAGCCCAATCTATTGTTGTTAAAGCAATATTCCTCATACTAATATCAAGTTGCTGTGATGCACATAAAGCTGTAATCGGAGCCTGAAGCTTTAAAGCTATATCGATCATTTGATAAGTTGAGCTCCAGCAGACTGGCATATCAAGTGTTAACTGACGGACTTGAATACCTATAGCTTTACACTGACTCTTCAAGGCATCTTTCCACCCACGGCGGTTCCGAAACACATATATATGACGCCGTAGCTTTGCAAGAACAGTTATAATTTCGTATTCAGCAGCAGTTGATATTCCAGTTGGTATTCGTGCAGCCCCAACCTCAAGCCGGTATGCCTCTACCCTTTCGTCAGGCGTTGCCTTTAAGGAAGCTAAAGCAGCTTGAACAGCAATGTTGATAATATGCCCAATACAGCGTACGTCTCCTGCTTTTGCTGTAAAAGCCCATGGTTGTTTCAAGGAAGTAGGGGCTATTGATGCCAGTCTCTCATACTCTAATAGCATTGTTGTATTCGATGACGCATTATCTCTTGTAACTGTGAAGATAGCAGGCGTGATATTATAATCATCTGTTACACTCATCATCTGTTCAGCAAGGTATTCACCAGAGTGGATCGGCTCTTGAAGGTGTATAACGTCAAGTATCGTAGTTCTCATTTGCCAATTGTCATTTATCCAGTGTACAGTAACTGCTGCGTATTCAGAGTAGTTCCGAGCAGACCAAGTATCAGTTGTTATGGATAGTCGTCCACCATTTATAACATGCTGCTGTAGCTCTACTTGAAGCCGTGCTTTATGATAGCAGAATAGACGATATAGATCCCGTCCGATTGTAGTTCTACCTACTGTTAAAACAGTAGGGTTTAGATGATGAACTAATTGCCGGAATGAGTGGCTTTCTACAAGGCGTAGCGGTAGGTTATTTGATACCACAAAAGAGAGTATAAGCTCTCTATATTTCGACGAGCTTGGTGCGTTATTAGGTGCTTGGCGGGGCTGGAAAAAAGCAGAAGCAGAAGTAGAAGTAGAAGCAGAAGCAGAAGCAGAAGTAGACGGCGTTGACGAGCTTCTAATTGAGGAGGATAGCTTCTCGTATTCTGTATACAGATGGGTGCATCTTTTTAAGATGCTTCCAAAGATTACTCGTTGTCTGGCTCTTTAGTGGCTGGCTCGGCATATAGTTACAATCGGTTTGAAGGCATTGGTATTGGACTCTAGCAGGTATTGTATCTAATAAAGTACGGTAGAATAGCCCTTTTAAAAAGAGGATTGACGTAGACTCAGGTAATTGAAGTCTTAGAGGCATATGCGGCATCAGCATCGGAATAAGGGGCGGCAGCTCTAAAGCATCAGACTGATACTCAGCCGGCACCGGCGATAGCGAAGAGTCACTCATTGTAGGAAGCAATACAGAACGCTCAAGTGGAAGAAAGCTTCAATTATCTATTCTATTCTACGATCTATATTACCCCTCTTTGCCAAGGGCTTGGCAGTACTCGGAGTACTCGGAGTAGTACTCGGGGACTCACCGAGTACTCAAAAATATCACCCGAGTACAGTAGTACTCGGGTACTCGGCGAGTACTACTCACGGCGAGTACTACTCGGGCAACACTGGTTGGCAGTCTCTTCTTCACATTTAAATAGGCAGGTTTCGAAAAATGCAAGACAGCAGTCTTAAAATTTAATGAGATGTCCTGTCCTGATTCAGGCGAGGACTCAGAGCCTGACTTATGAACGACACCAGATATGAAATGAAGTCGCTTGTACAATCTCTGCACTATCTAGAGCCAACCATAGCAACGTCATGGGGGTGAGGGCCTCATCCCGTCTTCTTAACGCCGTGGCAACATTCGTATCTGCGCACCCCTACTCTCTACTCCCCACTTGCTCTGGATCTTCTGGATTGCGTTTCCATTGGCATTTCGTGTCGGCGTCATGTGGCAACATATTTATAGGGATTGGAAAAGAATTCATCTTGCCACCAATTAGTAAAATGTCATCGAAGTCAGAAGAGAGCCTACAATTTCTTTCTTGGATGGTGGAAAACATGGGTTGCCAGGAGATACGTAAGTATAATAGCGCCCTTTCTGATAGATGACCAAGGCAACATCTGCGCCGTATAATTCCGCGTACTCATAGGCCTTGTTGGTCAAAGTGCTTCTCCTTCTAGATGCATTCTGGCTTTGGCGTTTTCGTACGTTGCTCATGTTGCGATAGAGTCTATTAGGCACAGAGAGGTGTGATGTCCCTTGTAATTTTGAGAGTTACAACTAGAAATGGATAGTCGTAGACTGTCACTGGCATTTCATGGCAAGCTACGACTATGCAAAAATGTCAGAGATCTTATCTCTCTAGAAACGGTAATTCTGACATCCCACGCTTGAGGGGCACCACCCGATGGTCTCACCCGACGGTCTCAATGAACCCACACCAGGTAGCCACTGACTTATCCTTGCAATCGACTCCATCCTTGAGGATGATGGTAATTACGGAAGTTGGTTCAGAATGAATCCATCCCTCCCAATAGTATCGATCATCCACGGATCCACTCTGGGGCCGTGAGTGCTGATCAAGACTTGCGGCCCCTCACTAAATTGACGGGCCGCGATCCACGGATCCACCAATATACGTAGTACTGACGGGCGCACTGTGGACTACTACATCAACTTTAAATATGTGGGATATAGAAACGGGAGCTCTTGACACCTGTGCGCCCGAAAGACCATAGACTTGCTGATGAATTCATGCTTGTTCGGGGCCACTAGCTTCTTCTATTCTGCTTTTGGCGCCGTAGTGTACGCTGTGTATATGGATCGTGGATGCGCGGCACCTCATTAATGGAGGGGCCGCGCATTCACGAATCCACTGCGCAACGGAGTACGTGATATCCGCGCGAGGAAGACGGAGCGACTTCGCTATAGTAGCATCCCGATGGCGGCGGAGTGTGAGCGACTTCGCTATAGTAGCATCCCGATGGCGGCGGAGTGTGAGCTGCTGCAATCATCCACGTCTGTGGGTTTATCATGACAAAATTTCAATGCTGGAACCAACTGGTCGCCGACATTGACTCGGGAATCAAGTCATGGATGAGCAGCGTACGGAGTACAAATAAAATTCAGCTGCTTTAGGATAAGCCATGCAGCCTCGTTCGACTAATTGACAGATCAGGCGTAGGAGAGCATGTTTGCCATCTCTCCTGATCCTCTGAAATCATTTTCAAACTCCTTTCCAACCTCGAGGACGTTCTCTAAATGAGAATAGCATAGGTGTGTACCATCGCTGCTTGCTATGGCATGTGCTGAACGCACTGCGTTCTTAATCTGTGCGACAGTATCAGCAAAATAACTCTATTCGAGGGTACCTGGAACACTTGCCTGTCTACCATTGAGACTGTGCTTGGCCAGGATGTTCAACTGCTTGTCACTATACGCTGCATTCCCGTTCTCTGTTTTTGCCCTCTCGAGAAAGGTCCTCCAGATCGCTTTTCTCGTATCAACGCCTAAGGGGCTGTCCTTAACACCAATGTGCTGCTCTGCACTGCTTCATCAAAGTCTCTGACCTGGTTCATGGTAAGTAACATAATGCCCTTATAATACTCGAGCTTCCGTAAAAAGACCGAGACAAGAGAGTTGTGATTAGAGTCATATGAGCGCTTGCACAGAAAGTCGTCAGCTTCATTGAGGAGAAGTAAAGCTTTCCAGTTTTCTGCAACTTCAAACATCTCACACAATTGCACCTCGAGATGTTTCGCATCCTTGCTTAAGTTTCCGGCAGAGACCTCACTAAGTCAGTACAAGCCTTTGCCAGATTGATATGGAAGTGCTTACTGTGTACAGAGGCCTCTTGAGGTGTTCCGACAGCCCTTCTGCTGTCATTGTCTTTCCTACACCTGGTGGACCACTATCAAAGATGTTAGACTTATACACGTCGATCGTTACTACCGTGAACATACTAGAGTAGCATAATCAAGCCACGGCCTTTTCCCTCCACAAAATCATCAAACGTATATTTAGCTTGTCCACCAGACTGGAACGTGGTCAGAGCTTCAATGAGCTTCTTTGACCTAGACGGTATAGCCACTTGATTGAAGAGTGACTCATTCCAGGAAATTTTCGAAATGTCTGCAACCGCAAATTCCACTAGTACGTGATCAGCAATGTCGCAACAGCAGAGCACATGTCTTACACCATAATTTGTCATTCAGACTGAAGCCCAGCACAGTCGGGCTACAGATTAGAAAATCTTCATCGGTCAGCGCATCAAGGTCCATACTGCTCTTCATAGCCGATTCATCGATCTGGTTGCTAGAAGCCGCATCTAATATTAGCCACAAATCAATACTGTCAGAGCTCTTGAAGATGCTTGGTCTGGTGTAGTTGGGATTGATCTCCTGAAATGATGCGGCATCAACCATAATTCTACTGTTGATAAATATCTCAACGGGTTTCTTTTTCTTCATCTGAAAGGCCCTGCCTCTATATTGCCGATGTTGGGTCCCGATTAAAGAGAAGCAGAACTTGCGACCGCATTTGACAAGTGTTTCTCTGATGCTCTTCTCTGTTTCGTGATATTGGAGAGGAAATGCCTCGAGAGAGTTGATATTTCTCAATCCGCGGAACCCGAGAATTGCAGTTTCGATTGGAACTTTCCCAAGCATCTTCCCGTCAAATTCCAAATACTTTCCTTTGATGTGGAAATATTCAACTCCATCTGCGGTTACTTTCGCTTCGCCAGATTCGAATCTGATGCATCGTGGGCTTTTCGTCCCGCGGCAAGTGGTATACACAAATTCGTTTGGCTTGAAAAGAAACGGTAGTAGGTCGTAAGTTATCTCTCCGGTTTTCAACAATGAAACAAGCCGTACTTTCGTATCCTTGTAGGATAAATTAATATGATTGATAAGGAGGGCAATGTGCTCCCGGATGATGCTGTCCTGGGGATCAACGCGATTCCATTTGCGGGACGCCTCGAGATCTGGGAGATAGTGGAAGAGGATATTTCGCTCGACCTTTTGAAGAAGTGAGAAAGTCGATCGTGATTGTTGGATAGGGCATGCTTACGGAGAGGCTTTTCTCGTTGAGACTAATCTCAGGAGCTTGTGCAAGTATAACTCTCAAGGTATCTCGGAGCAATTTCGACTTGATGTCAATATAGACCACTGGTATTTCGGTTTTCTTGACTGGAAACTTCCGTTAGCAGGTACTATTTGTGGGGAGGACATACCAACTAATACGCCTGCGCTCTATCAAAACGTATCGATCCAGTCCATCAACTTTTTCTTCCGGTTGGTGTTGTTCCTCGATGACATACTTGCACGCCTTTTCATCCCAACTGCACCAGTATCTTGTGAGCCAGGGGAAGGCCTCAGCGACAGGAAGACTTACACTTCATTGACTGTCTTGTATGTCTCTGGAGGGTCTTCGGCTTTAACTTCGTCTGCGGCAGCAAGGGCTGCAGGGGCGCTCTGCGTGGAATTGAGAGACTTGAGAACGTCTAAGAACTGTTGGGCGAAAGGCAGCAATTCAGACCGATAATAGTGAGGGTTTGGAGACGTGGGATGCATCTTCATAGCTGTGAAAATCTCACTAGCATCCTCGTCGCTCATCGTCGGGGTCTTGGGTGGGGAGGCTGGCCGTGGACTGTGCAGTGGAAGGCCGACTTGAATCATCTCTGTTGGAGCCATGATCAACGTAGAGTGTTGGTAGGTGCTTGATATGAGAGATGGGAAATATGGACAAAAGTAAGAAGCTTGAGGATGAGTGATGATTTGAAGACTGGAGAGGTTGTGATTGAACTTCTGGGGAATCGCACGCCCTTATATATTCCTCAATTCTTTGCCCATCATGTCAATGGAAGACCAACCCCCCTGAAACCAACAACGGCCGGGGAGTTGAGGAAAGCCGATTCTCCTTCGTTCAGGATTACCAGCAGCCCATCGCCATGCAGCATTACGCATGGGCTGAGTGATCAAGGGTTTGTTGGTGCATCATGCAAACAACACGGGGAGAAGCACATATCTACAAGACAGTTTTGGGGGAAATCCTAGCTAGACCAATTCACAATGCAACAGTGTGGGGGATGCAGACCATTAACGTGAGATGGATAGCGTTTATACTGTTGGAAGGCAGGGTTTATGTCATATGATTGTGCAAGAGTGGAATGTCTCCGTGTGGTCCTTTCGATTTTCAATAGATGTGATTCTCACTAGGATATTCATAGCTTTAATCGCTCCCTAGCTCTGGCTCCACCTGATGAGTGGTCTCCCTTGTGAAAAGTGTAGCATCCAACCGTTCTTCCTACACCATCACCCGTCATTTTCAGATTATGGGCACATGAGCCTAGCCTGTTTCTGTTATTGCTGCTTGGTTGCTGCTTAAAGGGAATAAGGCGACCAACAGTTCACGCGCAGAATTTGGCGCTGGCTGACTCACTTCATCCTATTCAGTTGCATTGCAGTGAACCCACCCAAGGCCACTAGCAGAAGCAAGGAATTTCCTTAACTGCCATGCACGTAGCATGCCTCCTGTGACTGTTGGACGGTTACGGACTCCTGCTCAAATACCGCCATGGCCCAGAAATGGCCCTTCAATAAGGCTGGCCTCGAACGAGCGCCGCTCCTCCCGACCAACCGCATGCTACATAACATCTTAAATCAGCAGCAGGGAAACATGATGATATGTACCACGCAAGAGCTTTCTTTCCACCAAGGCAGTAGTTTTTTTCTCTATAAGTACGGAGTTCCTCGACCGTTACAGCTCTTTCCCTCGGCCCTCTCTAACATATCAACAAACCCCCCTTGTCAATATCGCCAGCGATCATGGCTACTGTCTCGGCCTTCTCATCTCATCCCTTCCAGCTGGACACAGTCTACGACCCAGCGGCATACAACACTCTTCCATCTCTCGGAAAAGCTCATAGTTTGATGACTGAAGATGTCATGGCCAAACTCCAAGGTCCAATTCGGCAATTGTTCCTGGACCACGAAGTGCAGGACCACTACGGCGTATGTCTTCTCGACAATCACTTTCAAATTCCCAATGGTCAACGTCTCGTTGAACACGGGCCCGTCTCTCTTCCATGGGATTTGGGGGACGAAAACAAGAACACCGCCGTGCTGAAATTTGATGGGGTCATTGCTCCCCGGTCGATCAGACTGCTTGACGGGAAACTAGCTCCATTCGAGTTTTCTTTCTCCCTGACGGAGCCTCAGCTCAACAGCGAGTTCCTGATGGAGGCTTTTCGTACTATTCAGGACTTAGGATTGCATGGTGTCTTCGGGGTCCGATACTTCGATAAGCACGACACCCAGCTTTCGGTTGAGATCACACAAGGAACCGCGAATGTCATGATACCACGAGGATCACTTTCGGGCCTGATCGATGCGTTCTGGGTCTTCAACCAAGATGAAGACGATAGATGCCACTGCAGAGAACAGTGCTTTCCACAAGGAGGTTCTGAGCACCAGAAGAACCATTCTTGCGGATGATAGAGGCAGGATGGACTTTACGAACCTGATATTTTAGTGACGGTTATTGGATTGGATTGTTGTGTACCTGTTTTCAAGAACCTACTATTTACAGTCACTACTGCTCTTGAAGGATTTAAACCAGTTTGATATTTAAATTTAAATATCAACAAACCCAGCTTTCTTTTCTTGTCCCACATACGGTTTCGATTCCCGAAACATACTTGTGAAGGTACCATGCTCTGTCTGTACCTGCCCCATAACTTCAAAACAGAATCTGCTGCAGAGTCGAACTCCATCAGGAGATGCCATAACAAAGGAATTCCAGCCACAAGAGTCTGCCTTATCGCAGCCCCACTGCAGCAGCATAGACCCAACGCCCTGCCTTTGATACTCTGGTGCCACCGATATCGTATTCAATCCTAACACAGGGACTTAGTTCACTTCAGAACAGGAATAGTAGCAGACTTACTCCATATGTTTTGTTTGCCATCCAGCACCTTTTGGCGCTCTTCTCTCAGACGCTTAGAGACTTGATTCCAAGCTCTCACATCTAGTGAAGCAGGATTCCAGGACTCACGCCTCTCGTTCGAGTTTGCCTTGCGCCTTGTTTTTCCACTGCTCGACTCCAGAGTCCACACAGCAAAGCCAGCATAGCAATCAGAGCCAACGGTCACTTTCCGAAAACAGCATGAATCGTTCTCTAAGCTTTCTTGCAAGCCCTCGACTGTCCACCTTATTTCCTCTTCTTCTTCGTCGGGATTTGGATTCGCATTAGGGAACATGGTCATTTGTAAGGGATCTCGCCTCATTGCAGGAAATTCACACTGACGAACCAACATATCAGTATCGCTAAGACATACGTCCGATAGCTTGGTACTGCATTTCTGAGAAAGGCTAAAAGATTCGGTTTTGTGTTAAACCCTAACCACTGGAGATGTTGCGTCACAAACTTGGTGTAGTATCAAGGCTGAAACTTCGAAGCATTGTTTCCAACCAATCACTATTTGGCATGGCGCCTAAATAACTTTCCGAGCGATGTCGATTATTCAGGCGAAGTAGTCACGTGATCGTGCGTGGAGACTGGCGGCAAATCAGGCTCCAGTCAGTTTGTTGAGGAACGGCGCTAAGGCTGAGGGTGGAGCGCAGATAGGTCTGTCAGGTGCCTCCTGTCATCTTAACCCGTGCTGTCACGCCTGAAACCTGCCAGTCGTCCCTGCGACAGTTCTACGAAAGTCCCAGAAATACTCGAACTTGCAGAATGGTTGGCTATCGGGCTTTTGCTCAACAGGCAGACAACCTCAGCTTCTCAACTAATTCGTATTCAGCATAGCGCCCACGATTAGTTCCCGTCGATTTCAACCCCTCCACCTTCACCCGTCGCCTCCTACCCTGCACCTCTGACTCTTTTGCCCATCTTCGGCCGTTTAAACCCCGCTGTAATATAACTTCACATTTCCAGTCGATATGGCCCCTCGTGAAGCAAAGCCAAACGTCCAAAAGGTTGGGCGGAAATCATCGGCGCCAAAAGACCATGGCAAGTCATCTTTCGTTGTTATAACGTACTCCAACTGATCATTGACAGGAAAGAGACCTCAAGGTATCGAGAAACGACCACATCGCAAGAGTGCGCGCCTAAAAAATCCAGAACGCCGCCAGGAACGAACCATACCTGGGGACACAAATACGCATGGAGCTCTATTTCCAAGAGTGAAAGAGGTATGTCCCTCGTCTCCTACGACACCTGCACAGCTAACTCAAGGTCCCCACAGAACTCCTTGGAACCTCTAAAAGCTGAGAATCGAAAACGAAGACGACCGCAAGAATCCGAAAGCCCACTTAGTGGCGCACTATCCAATTCTGCTCGAAAGCGACCGCGAACATCTGTTACAAGCTCGGTTATCGGGGATAAATCCATCAAGCAGTCCCCAAAGCGAACGCGAACGTCACCCCGACAACTTGCTATTGAGGATACATCTATCGGGAGTACGCCGACCGGAGTTGAGGTGAAGGAGATCAACCCCATTGAATTCTGGACGAGAAAACAACGGTGGCCAAAGGAACTTTTTCAACAAGACGATCAGGCAAGGGAAGATCTCGAGAAAGACAGCTGGTACGAGAAGTATTGGGTGCCAGAGATGAACCATCTACTTGCCAGGAAGAAATCATCATCCTCTCTTCGCAGGAAGCAATTAAATGCCGGCTCTGTCACGGCCAGCTCTGCTACGCCTAGCGATCAAAAGCCCCGAGAAGTCAAAAGCGCTCCTTATCAAGATGGGCGTTATCAAACTATTCTTGCCAGTCAAGGCAGCTTCATGAGCAAATCAGAACTGGGCAGCACAGATGCCAGCAAAAGCCTCTGTCAAACCCTACTTGAGAATGAGCAGACGGTGCCTCAAGAGTCATTGTTTCGTGATGACCTATTTGAAAAAGCCTGCGAAAAAATACAAAATAGAAACGAGGCTAGAGTCGTTCAGGATATTGCTCGACTAATCGTCCCTTCTGCGGAAACTCTTGCAACACTCGGATCGAAACACCTCGAGAGTTTAGTCGAAAGTGTCAACGAAGGCTGGAATAACTCCATACCTATCACCCAGATTCGTCCGCAACCCGACTATGCTGTTGGATTTGGGCGAGAGGCATTCACAGAAGATCAACTCAAACGACTGGAACCTTTCGTTGGCGAGCTTACAGATACCTCTTACTTCATGGCCACATACTACATGTACTTCCCGTTCCTGACATGCGAGGTCAAATGCGGTGCTGCCGCTCTCGACGTTGCAGATCGACAGAATGCTCATAGCATGACGATGGCAGTGAGGGGTATAGTTGAACTCTTTAGATTAGTGAAGCGCGAAAAGGAGCTCCACCGGGAAATTCTCGCCTTCTCACTCTCCCATGACCATCGCACGGTGAGAATCTACGGCCACTATCCTATAATAAGCGGAGACAAGACAACATTCTACCGTCACCCAATCCATACGTTCGACTTTACATCGCTGGATGGCAAAGAGAAATGGACTGCATACAGGTTCACTAAAAATGTCTACGATATATGGATGCCGACTCACCTCAAAAGAATCTGCTCGGTTATTGATGAGTTACCGCCCGATTTAGATTTTGAGGTGTCGCAGCAATCCGACCTAGGGGGATCTGGACTTTCACAGGGGTTGCAAAGCCACCATCTCTCTCGCAAATCAAGTTATGGTGCTGTATCTCTACAAGAGGAAGCTGAAAGCCAGCCAAGCCGTACTCCATCACGAGATATCACTCCAGACACTTCCCTGTCTCAAGGGATCGATAAAGCCTTCAAAAAGCCTAAGAAAAGAGGTCGTGCAGTAGAGTTACACCAATAATGCCGCTATCCCATTGAGGACATGAAGATGCATTATTGGGCTGATTCAACGTCTTTTATCACATGCCCCAAGGCGTTCAAGAAGTTTCCTAGGGACAGGGTATGGGGGAAGTTATGCGACACAATGATACCGGGATCGATTTGATGTATAATTATAGCAATTGTTTCTGAATGACGTCCAGTTTTAACCTAAAACCAATTTGTACCTGATGTGCTTCCATACTCACTTCCGGGAGAATTCCTCAAGAGCGTTGATTCAGAGTCTCTGTCCTTCAACTCATTGCAATAGCGTACTTGAAGCGATCCGATGCTCCTGTCTGAAAAAGCACGGATGAAAGCCCGATGTATCTCTTTCCACGACAAGCCCTTCTTCTTGGGTCGCATTAGCAAATTATCTTCTTCCGCTGTATATTGGAGACGTCCACGCTTTCTCTGCTTTTGCAGACCTGGCCGTGACCTCTTTGCATGAGATGCGCAAACCCGTGAATGAGCTGATCCAACAACTGATTCCTTGCTAGACGTGGGATTTGATATGTGGAGACCGATCGATGGTCTGAGCGAATCTGGAAGGTCTAACAGCCTGAACTCGAGGTTGTAAGTCGTCTCTCGTCCGATCCTCACGCACTTGAGGAAGCCCTGCAAAGGGTATTCTTGGTAGTCCGCACCTATTGACTCCGTATCGTTTGACTCCGTATCGTTTGACTCCGTATCGTCTGGTGAACTTCGAGAAACTGAAGAGCCTCGAGTAGTGCAGGTCTGGGCTTGGGCTATAGTGGACGAGCGCCTGTGGACCTTCTTGCGGGTGGCAATTTCAGTCGTATCAGAATCTATGCGGCACCGCTTTCGTCGTCTCGGAGGCCGCACGTCCTCATCCTCGTCCTCCCCATCTTCATAATCCTCATTATCCTCATGTTCTTTATAATATGATTTGGCGCTGTGTTGGCAGACTTGTGAGGGAGGGGCCTCAACTATGGTCTCGTCTCTCACCCGGTGGTGCTGAGGGCTCTCCTTCATTTGCTGGCAGTAGCTAATCAGGCCCTTATCGTCGCTGCTGGTCACCTCTATGTCGTCCTCCTGTTCGTCTTCTTTCTCGTTTTGTTGGCACTGCTGCTGTTCTATCATCTTTCTCCACAATAGTTCTTCAGTCGAAATACCTCGAATTTCTGTATTATCTTGAGTTTCCTGGTTCAGCAGATTGCATTGGGAGTGGGCTGCGCTCGAAGGCGGCGATCCTTCTGGTTCTTTTGAAGTTTGTTGTGGTTCATTCTCGATATCACAGACGCTGCCACGGTCGCACGATCCACCAGCCCTCTCGCGTAGTAGAGAAGGCCTCATTTCGTCGACTATGGCCTTCTCAACACCCTGGTGAATTTGATCAAAATCCGTTGGCTCAGCTAGCTCAGAGCAACTTGGAGAAGCTCATTGAATGTGAACAGAAAATGTCGAGTCCGGCTCTGCAAAAAACCGGCGTTGCTGTCCATCCTTGGAGAAACAATCGGCACTGAGGCAATCCGAGTCTCGAGGAGTGGACAGGCCAAATAGGCTGCTTGGGGTCGAGGCAGTATCTTGAGTGGCCAGGCCACACTCGCTCGCGTCTTGGTCCTCAATGCTGGCAAGGAGATCGCTCGAGGCAACTCCAGCCTCAGCTTCGTCGTCGCTTTCATCTTCGATAATTAAGGGCTCTTCTGCGTGGAATTAATAAGGTGTACGGGCATACAAAAGCGAGCTCAGAAACCTACTTTGATTATTGCCTGGCAAATAGACCGAGTTCGAGATTGTAGCATCAGTAAGCAGACGGCTCTCGTCAATCAGTTGGCG
Source organism: Pseudogymnoascus destructans (assembly GCF_001641265.1). NCBI lineage: Eukaryota > Fungi > Ascomycota > Leotiomycetes > Thelebolales > Thelebolaceae > Pseudogymnoascus > Pseudogymnoascus destructans. Next base: position 397,630 of record NW_020167540.1, on the reverse strand, counting down.
CTTCGAGATATGGAGGGACTGGTGGTTTTGATGTGGCACCTGAGCGATGTCTTTGTTTTGAGGAGGGCGGAGCAGCTCTTCAAGTGATAGAAGAGAGTCATCTAAAGAGTCGTTATCTTTAACATCCCCCACTGACATTGCAGGTGGCGATCTGCTGGGTTGTAGAGGCAGTCGGTGCTTGTTCAACCCCGACTTCGTCAGCTGAGAGTGTGAGGCCTTTAAGGCGGGTTTGAGGTTGGGGTTATAGAATTCAACGCAGTTCATGTTCACAGTAGCCATGCTGACACAGAGTAGGACATGAGTGGGAGAATGTGTCATACTGACATTCGTTGCACTCAGCTTGCTATCAAACTCAAGAGCAAACTTAGAAATCTCCTCCTCAAACCTACAAGTCACTATACATATTTTGGCTTGTCACACCAACAACAAGAGCAATACTACTCAATGATTGCTACAACCCTCTATGATTCATTACACGTCATTGCTCCTTAGTTACTGGGCCGAGATGACCACATAGCATATCTCTACAACCCTCTATGATTCATTACATGACATCACTCCTTAGTTACTGGGCTAATACTACACATGACATATCTCTATCAACTAGAGGCCTAGGAACATGAACGATAGCTCCAAAAGCTTCTACAGCCCTCTATGATTCATTACACGTCATCGCTCCTTAGTTACCCACAAGATTGGTTAAGTTATGACATAATTTGTCTATAGGGCTACTCTGACCTTGGACCTCCTTTCACTTCCTATAGGCTAGGAACCTAGGAGATGGTTCTATGGGATTCTCTTACGTCGACTACAGTTACCAAGCCTGGTTAGTCATGGAAAGTCTTGGAAAATGAGAGAACTACACTCCTTTAGCATAAATAGGATTGCCCTTTCCTTAAAGGGCAAGCAGACAATACAGTAAATCGACTATCACATACTTCCACGTCTTTTCCAAGCTTCCAAGCATTAATCTTGTTACTCCTTGTTTCTGAAAAGTCAGTGAGGTGTTGACCTCTGACTTATCCCTCAGTTCTCAGACTCAACATCTGTACAACTTGTCTAAACCACTCCACTACATCATACACTTGATTGCTGCATTGTGGAATAGTCTAAGCTACGACCCTTTGGCTCTTTTTCTAAGACAGTGTGTTGTCTTGGTAAAATCATCCCTTCCTTGGGTGGCTAGATTCTCACATCTGGTGCACTCACCATTACAGAATGGATTTTAAAACGACTCTCAAGCGGAATGAAGGAATTATATAGATTCGGGCGGTCGCTCCACTGTTGACTCGCTAGCCCCCTTGCTTCCCTGCTAAAAATGCAGCCTTCACTCCAACCTGGTCTTCACGCTGTAAGGATGCCTCCGTACCTAGATACTCGAAGAACCTGTCTCAGAACTGTTACGGTCACTACAAACATGGAATCCGACTCGGTGGGGTTTCGAACCAGTAGAGGATCATATAGCGAGTTACACTATAGTGGGGGATGGTAAGTGTATAGGGTTCAGGGCCGATGTAGACCTGTTGCGGTGGAAGGTTCAGGGCTAGGGTTGGGATAACCGAGTCGGGCCCGTTTCGGGAGTTAAGGAAACAGACTCAACGGGGTTCCCCCTTCATCTTTTTTGTATCCTTCGTAGTAGACCTATAGGATAGAATACAGCATCACCTCCGACTCGCACTCCCATATGCACCTACGGAGAGCCGTATTCCCTGTGTCCTTACATTATACAAAAAAGATCACGCCTGCCGGGGACGGCCGTACTTAAATAATATCCCACAACGGAACGACTCAGGAGAACTACCGTTGCACCATCGACTGCGACTCGGTGATGTTTCGGAGTAGAGACCTGACGACTTCAAATAGCCGTGATTCCAGAGATCTCACGGACAGCCAGTGGATCAGGGTTTGATTCTTCAGAACAAGCTGGTAAAGTCGCCGACGCGTTGGCGCCAAATAGGATACGAGATCCTTAAGAACCCCCTCATAGCACAGAGGAAATTGTGGACAAGAGCGTTGATAGCTACGAGCTACCGGAAGTCAAGCTCTTTCGTATCGGTACTGATACACACCCGAGGCAATATGTCGAAAAAGCCGACATCAAACATACCCCAAGACAACGACGGTCAACTGCCCAGAATGACTACCAGACAAACCACCGCTGCAGCTACGACGTCTGTGCCATCCGAAGACATCCCGAGTCGAATGGCCCACCTCGAAGCACAGATACAGGAGGTCAAGGATCTACTAGTTATCCTGTCGGCATCCCAGACCAGAATCCCGTCCACACCGCCGGTGGACGCCCCCATACCCACAGTCGAAGTTACGGAGCAACGAACGCCTCGTACACGAAACACACCCGAGACGGTTCAATTGCCGCCTCTTCGGAACACTCATTCTCCCTCGACTCCAGGGTCATCACGAATGCACACCGAGGACCCTCCGAATCGCTATAAGAAATCAACCATCTCTGAGAAAATCCTTCCTCTCAGCGATGGGGTAGAACATACCTTCTTACAATGGAGCGCTTCGATTCGGGACCGACTCGTAGTTAATGAGGATCACTATCTTACCGACGTCTCGAGAAGAGCGTTGATATGGGGAACTATGACCGGCCTGGCGAAGACCTACCATACCTGTCCGCTACGCATGGGTTCCGCAGTGCTGAGGAGATGATGGATCTACTAGGTTCATACTACCTCACAGGCAACGAGACGGAACAGGCCAGGAACCTCTTCGACGACCTGCAAATGGGAGAGAAAGGGCATGCTAGCGAAACCTTCCCAGAGTTCAAGGCTCGTTTCCAAAGTGCAGCTATCACAGGACAAGTCTCCGAGTCGGAATGGTTTCGGTACATGTGGAACAAGTTGACTCCTCAATTCCGCAGCCGCGTTGCGATCATCAAAAACCAATGGAAGGGAGAATACCAGACCATGGTACGAGAACTTACCGCCTTCGACCAGGAACGGTGCCGGAACAACGAATTGAATCCGCTACCCGCTCTCGCAAGGACGTCCACACGTACCACGGATACGGCAAAGACGTCATCAGCGTCGAAGCCGACTCGAGCCACATCCACTCTGTTCACCCGAACCGCGTTCCTCCCCAAGCCAGCCATACCGGAACGTCCGAGAACCGCAGTCCCTGCGCCCTCAGGAAACTGTTTCAAGTGTGGCAAGCCCGGCCATTTCCAGGACAAATGCCCCCTTAATGCTACTATCAAGGAAATGGACCGTAACGACCCCGAGGCAGCAGAACAATGGGAAGAAGCCGTGGAACTTCAATCGGATGCATCCCTCGAGGAAAACGATGAGGCCTAGGAGAAGGCTCCTTCCTAGGTCTACGCAAATGTGACCTGCGAGGACTAGACTTACGAGAACTCCTGGGAGGCACCCAGTTCTTAGTCGACACGACCCTGAGTATGAATGGACTCGGTGTGCAAACAAAGTCCCTAGCAGACACAGGAGCAAATGGCTACCTCGTCATTAACAAGCCTTTCGCAATACGACTGTCGAAAGCGCTTCAGAGCCCTATACGGAAACTACCCTACTCTGTACCCATACGTGGATTTCAGCGCAAAATCCAAGGCCACGTATCGGAGTATATTCGGTTACACTTAACAGTCGAAGGACGCCGAATATATAACTGCCCCTTTGTACTCCTGGACCTCGGAGAACAAGATGTGATAATTGGGAAGAAGCTTTTCAGCCGCTTCCGAATACTACTCGACTCTGCAAAGAGCCGGTTAGTATGGCCAAAGGAGTACCCGCCGACTCCTAGCTGGAGCAAGGAGATCACCTTGCCCTACCACTCACGCGAAACGTCCATTAAACATCCTGCATACCAGTCGGATGCGAATCGCCGGGATTTCGCAATCCACCGCGAAGACAGACGCCGCGCAGGCGGACGTTCAATGGAAATGAAAGTGATAACTTCTGACTATGAAGAGATCACCGATACGACATCGAACCCACCACGAAACCAGGAGGTTTCTCCCCCACCGCAGAAAACCCTAATACATAGGTTTACGCCCATGCATATATGCGAAATCAGTGCAAATGCTTTCCACCACGAGATGATGCGAAACGACTCCGAGTTTTTTCAAACTAGCATCTACGAAATCGATCAGATCATTCATGAAAAGGAGTTGGTAGAGGACGAAGAAACGCTCCGCCTCATCCAGCAGAAGCTTCCGCATATGCACCGGAGGTACACCGATGTCTTTTCGAAGTTGGAATCGGATCGAATCCCCCCCCCCCGCATATACGACCACAAGATACAGCTCGAAGCCCCTTTACCAAATGCTTTCTCCCCGTTATATCGACAGGGCACCGAAGAGCTTAAGGCTACCAAGCAATACCTGCTGGAAAACCTGGAAAAGGGATTCATCGTCAACAGCAACAGCCCCTTTGCATCCCCTATCCTATTCGTAAAGAAAGCGGATGGCAAATTAAGATTTTGCATCGATTACCGGAAGTTAAATGGTCTCACCCGGAACGATCCCTACCCCATCCCGCGTATCGATGAACTACTAGGACGAGTGTCGAAAGCAAAAATCTTCACGAAGCTAGATATCAGACAAGCCTTCCATCGTATACGGATGCACCCCGACTCGGAAGAGTACACGACCTTTCGGACTCGCTATGGATCCTATAAGTGCAAAGTGCTGCCATTTGGACTGACGAATGGTCCCGCAACCTATCAGCGGTATATGAATGACGTCCTGATGCAATACTTAGACGACTTCTGTACCGCGTACTTAGACGACATCCTAATCTATTTAGAGGACCCTACGAAACACATAGAGCATGTGCATAAGGTCCTACAGCATCTTCGCGAAGCTGGACTCCAAGCCGATTTGAACAAATGCGAGTTCAACGTCACCAGGACAAAATACTTGGGTTATGTTCTCACTACCTCCGGTGTCGAAGCGGATCCTGACAAAATCGAACCCCTTCGTAACTGGATCCGACCGACCACTGTTACGGGTGTGAAGTCCTACCTGGGATTCTGTGGCTTCTATAGACAATTCATTCGTAATTTTGGCAAAATAGCAAAGCCCCTCACCACCATCACTAGTCCCTCGGAGCCGTTCCGGTGGACAGACGAATGTGAGGATGCGTTCGAGGAATTGCGACAACAACTTTTAGCGGTACAGGCACTTCACCACTTCAACCCCGAATTGCCTACGAAGCTGGAGACCGACTCCTCTGATGGAGTGGTAGCTGGTGTCCTGTCTCAAGAACACCCTGACAAGCGATGGTACCCAGTAAGCTTCTACAGTCACGTCCTATCCGGACATGAGATCAACTGGGAGATCCACGACAAGGAACTATTCGCAATCGTGAAAGCCTTTGAAAAATGGAGGCCCAAGCTGGCTTCGGTACGCCACCGAGTTGACGTCTACACTGATCACCGTTCGTTGGAATATTTCATGTCTACCAAGATTCTCACAGCGAAACAGGTTCGGTGGATGGAGCTACTCTCCGACTTCAATTTCTGCATCACGTACACCGCAGGCAAGAATAATCAGAAGGCTGATATTCTGAGCCGAAGAGACCAAGACCTGGTAACGCAGCAGAAAGTCAAACTTGATAGTAGGGCGAGGGTATTGTTAGGTCCAAGCCGCCTACACCCCCGAATCAGCACCGAACTCGCCGAGAGCTACATAGCATCCATTAATTCAATGGACACCGCCAAGCCCCAGGTGCCCTTCAATTTAATAGAAGCGCTATGTGCGGACAATCGGAAGTCGTTCACTGAGACTCGCGCGAAACAACCCCTACCGGACGGATTCGCGATGAACGACCAGCTCCTCCTATACAAAGGCCGCCTATGTGTGAATCGCCACACTGACCTATGTACGAAACTGATCCGGGAAGCGCACGATCAAGTGTCGTCAGCACACCCAAGTGGCAGGAAAACCTACCAATTGCTCGCCCCAAAGTATCATTGGGTCGGGATGGAAGCGGACTGTTTGCGGTATGTACGAAACTGCGTGAAATGCCGGCTTTCTCACACCAATGTCACTAAGCAACAAGGATTTCTACACCCACTACCCGTACCCGAGTACCCTATGCAACACCTCACCATGGACTTCAAGGAGTTCCCAAGGGACAAGCATGGATACGATAGCATCTTAGTGTTTATGGACCGACTCGGAAAGAGTTCAGTGACAATACCTTGCTACAAGACCATAACTGCCCGCCAGATGGCGCAATTGTTCATCGAATGGATATACCGATTCGGACACACTCCGGAGTCGATTGTAAGCGACCACGGACCCCAATTCGTATCATCCTTTTGGCAAGAGTTCTGTTGAATTATCGGCGTTAAGGTTAAGCTGTCAACGGCCTATCATAAGCAGACCGACGGGCAGACGGAAATCATGAACCGATACATCGATCAGAGACTGAGGCCCTTCGTATCCTATTATCAGGATAACTGGAGCGAGCTCATCCCCATAATGGACTGCGTGCAAATGACACTCCCCCACGCATCCATTGGCATGACCCCCTACCGACTCAAGTACGGAACCAATCCGCGTACGAGTTGGGATTGGAACACTCTGAAAAGCACCAACCCCCGGGAGACCCTAAACCGAGAGGAAGCCAAGGCGGTGGCAGACCGAATGCATACCGCATGGGTCCACGCAAAGGAAAACATGGCAAAGGCACAAGAGGAAATGTCTAAGCATGCGAATCGACGCCGCAGGGCCATCGACTGGGACGTAGGAGATAGAGTGTACCTATCGACCAAAAATTTGAAAAACTCTCGTCCTAGCCGCAAGCTGGGCCAACAATGGGTCGGACCATATACGGTGGTGGAACGGATTGGGCACGCATTTCGATTGGAACTACCTAGCGGTTCTCAAATACACGATGTGTTCTCACCAGACGTACTTATGAAGGATCCAAACAATCCCCTACCTGGTCAGGATCCGCCTGAGCCTAGCAGCGAAGTGATAGACGGCGTAGAGGAATGGGAAGTGGAAAAGATCCTCGGCGTAAGGGTCCACCGGAAGCAACTACAATACCGGGTTAGTTGGGTCGGATACGATCCGGACCCGGAGTGGTACCCAGCGTCAAACTTCATGAACTCTCCCCAGAAACTCAGAGAGTTTCATACGGAATACCCAGACTTACCAGGTCCACCTCACGAACTACTAGGAGTTGTTACGGCAGGGGAGACGGGAAAGGAACAAAACTACGATCACGGAGGGAAAGACAAAGCGGAAGAAACAGAGTCATTGCTGTCGGCGACTCTAAACTAAATATACCCTCCGAGCCAGGGCGCACTCACCACCGTAACCCTTGCAAGAGCCACCCTTCCCAAACGTCTCACCGGCGTCGCAACAAGCGGCTACCACCATGAGAGACGAAGGGTCGAAGTGACCCCACGCGAAGGGCCAGGCCCGAGTCCCCTCCGACACAAGGTCTTCCCCCACCTAGGCCCCATAGGCCGCCCCAACTTCCCCATCCTCCCCCTCCCTCCTTCCATCACCCCGAGTCGGAGCAACCGCGGGAGCGGCAGCGGTGGGCAGTTTGCCCACAGCAGCCACCAACTCCCCCAAGAGAGCAGGAACGCTCTCCTGTTCCGTCCGAAGACGGCGCAGCGACGACCGAATTTGCTGCCCAGAGTCAGCATCAAAACCATACCGAGTCACAAGGGGAAGGGGGGATACTCACGGCCAGCCCCAACTCGAGGGCAGCCCGAGTGGCGCGTGCCTCCTCGTAGAGGTCACGCTCCGCCTCAGAGCGGAACTTGGGCACGCTCTGGGCGGCCAGGAGGGCCACCCGATTGGCCTCGGTGGCGGCGGCGACGACTTCGGCGAGGATGAGGGGGGTGGCCTCTTCGGCGGCCAGGAGGGCCGCAAACTCTTCCCCGAGGAACCAGGGCAGCTTCCACCAAAGTCAGCAACGGCCAACCAAACCAAACACCGAACCCCAGAAGAAAACCTACCGGGACGCAAGGCGAGTGCTGCGCGGTGCAGTACCCACACTTCGAACTGGTCGAGGACCAGACGCAGTCGTGGGACTGGATCCCACGGGCTTTGGCCCGAAGGCAGCGCAAACAGAGCACATGGAAGGCAACCGTAAGGGCCCCGGAGGGGGTCGGAACCAGCATCGTCGATTCTTTGGATTTGAATGGAATCTGCGATTCCGTTAGCCAAGCCCAAGTTATTACCAGCGCGCCAACGCGCTCCCATCACCTACTCGTTCGTTCAGATTGTGGATATCCTATACAATCAGTTAGTAGACGATCAAGAAACGGACGGGGAGTGGCCACTTACTGGTCTCGGAGGTCGGTTTGTGGGCGTTGTTGTTGTGAAGCAATAAAAAACGAGAAAGTGGGCGAAGCTCTGAACTCAGATTTGGCTTACAACAATGACACCCGAATCGGGTTAGCGCAGCTACCCTCCTTGCGCGATGGGGAACTTTCGACGCGTACCTGTAGCGGATACCTCCCGGTGCTCATTCGGACCATCACCACTAAGCTAGAGATTGAACAAAGAAAACAAAAAGTAATTGCATACCAGATGGAGCTGATACGGTAGTACTGCTCCAGGATTATTTTTTCCATCTCCCGGCACATCAGACCAATGCGGTTGTCACTAATGCGGCCACGCACGCAAACCCCACGACAAAGAACGCCCAAGCCACTGACGCTACCCAGATGGGTTCCGGACCATAGGCGGGCGGCGTGCTTTGCGGACAAAGCACTCTCTTACGACGGGGGGTAGTGTAAGGATGCCTCCATACCTAGATACTCGAAGAACCTGTCTCAGAACTGTTACGGTCACTACAAACATGGAATCCGACTCGGTGGGGTTTCGAACCAGTAGAGGATCATATAGCGAGTTACACTATAGTGGGGGACGGTAAGTGTATAGGGTTCAGGGCCGATGTAGACCTGTTGCGGTGGAAGGTTCAGGGCTAGGGTTGGGATAACCGAGTCGGGCCCGTTTCGGGAGTTAAGGAAACAGACTCAACGGGGTTCCCCCTTCATCTTTTTTGTATCCTTCGTAGTAGACCTATAGGATAGAATACAGCATCACCTCCGACTCGCACTCCCATATGCACCTACGGAGAGCCGTATTCCCTGTGTCCTTACACACGCTCCATGTGTCCCCTCCTCCTTTTCCTTGCTCTGCAGCCAGGCAATGAACTTTCTGCCACATGCTTGACCCCGATTCCACCAACCAGACATATGCATCAAAGACAGGCAAGACACATCGTATTTCGAGGCATTCTGGTGATTGGGCTGTTCCAATTTGAGCGGTCTTGTAATGACACAGGGCACCCAGCTCACAGTAATAGCATATGAGAGTGAGAGTCGGAGGCTAAACGGATGCTATCCTATAGGTCTACTATGAAGGATACAAAAAAGATGAAGAGGGAACCCCGTTGAGTCTGTTTCCTTAAGTACCCGAAACGGGCCCGACTCAGTTGTCCCAACCCTAGCCCTGAACCTTCCACCGCAACAGGTCGGCATATACCCTGAACCCTACACCATTACCGTCCCCCATGCCGTAACTTGCTATGTGCTCCTCTACTGGTTCGAAACCACACCAAGTCAGATTTCATGCTTGTAGTGACCGTAACAGCTCTGAGGCAGGTTCTTCGAGTATCTAGGTAAGGAGGCATCGAAGAGCGGGGTCTCAGTTCCAGCTGAAAGTGTAGTGCTGCGGTCAGCCCCTCTGCTGCCAAAAGGAGAAATCATGTCCAGACTATGCGTGCTGTGAAGGTGATCACTTTGAAAGCCTAGGTCAGACGACTCTACAGGATTGCAATAGTTGTCCACTCCCATATCCATTTATCCGCAATCCCGGTAGTATTCCCGTATCAGCACCTCGAATTGAAGGTGAACCGCAGCCTCCAACGCATGGATGGTCGCGGCCGCGATGGCCTTCGAGAGGGATCTCCACCTTCGATCTCCAGGATGTGAGTACAGGCCCCCAAAAAGCTAGGCTCGCAAACATAAATCGGCCCTTCTCTCAAAGATCAGCCTATACTGAGGCAGACGTCACTGCTCAGTGCATGTAACTCGCAGCGTCGCAAAGTGTGCCGCGCGGCAGTCTACCCAAGGGCCGGCCACGTCACTGCGAGGCATTTTTGCGATTGGCTAGGTCGCCACGCAAGGCACTCGAGGCAGATTGTGCATGCCACGGTCACGAGAAGCTTCAGATGAGCGCGGCGACGAGGAAGGGCTCAAGAGAGGCAGGTCGAGCAGGACGCAGCTCAGCTCGATCTCGCATCTTGACTGATCCGACGACCAAGACGTCGATGCTCAAAGGGCTTTCTGCCATCGCGGAGAGCTCAGTGTAAAGGGCGTAAATCGAGGTTGTGGCTCTGCTGAAGCGTTTCATTTGCCACTGCGGGTTTTCAGCTGCGGCGAGGCCGAGCCGGGGGATCCGTTGGGCGGGGCCATGCAGTTGGGAGGGGGCGGAGTGGCCAAGCGTCGCACGATGAGCGCAGCAGGTGCGAGAAAGTTGGGAGGGAGGAGCGACGGTGGAGAGGGACAGAGTCGAGGGGGGAGGGAGCGGCCGTTTTATAGAAGTTGAAAGCGGCAGCAGGCCCGTGCATGTATGTTGCCCAATTAGGGCGGGTGCTAAACCCGAAGCTCGAACACCACAATCTCTATTATATTTTTAAATTATATACTAATATGTTAATAGAGTATTAAGAGAGGAATTTAATAACGAATTACCTCTAACACAACAACAACTACAACTACAACTACAACTACAACAACAACTACAACAACAACTACAACAACAACTACAACTACAACAACAACTACAACAACAACTACAACAACAACTACAACTACAACTACAACTACAACTACAACAAGAGAATGAGGAAGATAATTATATTCTCAAACTATAGAAGATGACTTTGAAACAGAAACTTCTATCTATTTCCAAGAACCTATTACTCATTATAAGGTAAGCTATTAACCCTCTTTAATAATTAACTTACTAATATTATAACGTACATGTATAGCGAAAGCGCCAAACAAGCGAAAGCGCCAAAATTATCTACCCTCACGACAAACATTGCGATAAATCTACCACAACATTAGAAATCAATTGAAACTACTCGGAGTCCTCTTCCTCAGAGGTGTCTATTACAATCTGACACGTGCGCGCATTGTGCCCAGTCTCACCACACTTGCCACAGCGACGGGCACGGGTTTCTTCCCTTGGCTTCCGACCACGGCTTGCCCTTATTTCCTGCTCTACCTGCTGCACAACATCCCTCTCATCCTGTAGCTCTTGCGCCCCTTGTTGACTAAGTGATCCTCCTTGCTGTAGTCGTGTTTTCCTAGCTCTCCGGCGCTTGCTTAGTACTTCATTTGCCTGTCGTAGGTTTTGGTTCTCTCCCTTTAGCAGTGCTAATTGATGCATTATTTGCGATGCACCCTTTGTAAACTGGTCAACAGCTGCATAGATTGAGGTTGGAGAGCTATTTTGATGGCGTGAAATCCGAGTTTTAATAAATGTAGACTGTGACATAGCTTCAATTGGGTTGTTTGGTGTCTGAGAAACCCAAGGTTGAGCAGTACCTGGGCGGGAGCTTGGAGGCGTTGGTGTCCTTAACTTAAGATCAAGTGTAGATATCACTCTCTCAGGGTCAAATGGAAGAAGCCCTGCCCCTCGGAACCCGCCTCGAATGTTACTTTCCGTCATTGTAGTGTTAAATGCAGTGTGGAAGGCAGGAAAGAAGTCATCCTTTGTAATATGAGAAATATGAGCCTGCATCATATCTTCAATTTGCCGACCATAGGCCTGCTTTAACGGGCCGAAACAGCCAACATCAAGTGGCTGGAGTAGATGAGAAGAGTGAGCAGGCATACAAAGCGTAATAATGTTGTGTTCCTTGCAGTACTCCTCAAACTCATCTGAGTGGTGGCTCTCATGACCATCAAGGACTAACAAGCGATAACCACCAACACTCCGGGCCTTTGTATGCTTCTCAAAGTGCTGAATCCAATCCATGCCTCTCTCGTTTGTAGTCCAGCCATTTTCAGTAACAGAAATCACCCAATCGCTTGAAAATCCACTATTCTCATACCAAGATGTAAGGTGGTTTTTGCCTGCAACAATGATAAATGGTGGTACTGCCCAACCTTGAGAACTAACGCCTTGGATTACTGTAACCCATTCCCGATTACCAGGCTGTACCTTCTTTACTTTTGCCCGCCCGTCTGAGCTTGTTACAACCATAGCAGTTGAGATAACGCCCATCATAAACCCAGTCTCATCAAAGTTGTAGATATCTGCTTCATCGATACCATATTTCGCAATTGTGTTACGCACAAGCTCAAACCAGCCATTAATAACTTCTGGATCTTCACACTTAGCCCTCTGGTAGTCGTATTTGCGCTGAAAGCGTGTCTGGAGCTCTACACGCCGCTTAACAAAGTTTGAAGCCCAACGCGACCCAACGCGTGACGCGTCGCGTGTTGCAAGTAGTCGACTTGCCATATCTTCAACAACAGACAGCCGAGGAGGAAACCCTTTGGCAGCTAGGTCGAGTATATACTGAACAAGGACGGACTCCTCTAGGTTAGTTAATTTCCGTGAGTTGGCTTGGATATCGCGTCGTGAAGGTACACCTTCTAGACGACGACCTAGCTTGCGGTGGTCCACAGAATAGATCCTAGCAGCAACTCGAAGGCGTAACTTTGGGTCGCTTTGCATAGCCTGGATAGCTAGCACTAATTGGCTTTCATCGTTTTTATGGGGCATGTTTTGTTGTTGAGGAATTTAACATTTAGTTGGGGGGTTTGGTCACCGCATCATTTTGGCGCTTTCGCTTGTTTGGCGCTTTCGCTATACATGTACGTTAACCAATATAATTAATAAATAGAAACCTATGTGAGAGGCTACTGTATAATTCAACACACGTGATATTCAAATACAAAATATAATATAAGTGTAATTAAAAACATTGAATTTATATTCCACTACAAGTACAAATACCGTCCTATTATATTCCTTCATCAAACACACTACGTAAATCCTCTCTACTACCAGAAGTACCATTATTGTCATCGTACTGGTCATCATCCTCGTCATTCTCGTCGTCCCCATATTGCCTTTGCCCTTCGCTACCACCATCCTCCTCATCTGCCGAACCCCAGTCAATACTGTCCTTCAAGGTGCCTATTGATTGTTGTGCAATCTGGTCATCAATAAGTGGCATTTTCCTCCGCCGTCCATACATATCCTTAAATTTTAGCCAGGTAGGCTTGATGTTTTTATGCTGGTTCCTCGGATAGGCATCAAACCAATTAAGGAGCACCTGCCTAGGAACGCCATTGTGAACACCATGATTCCTTTCAAAGTCAAGGTGTAGCTTTACCTTCACTGCCAATGAGATAAACCAGACTAAGTTAGTTAGCATGTATACTTGTATATATAATAGACACTGTACATTTAATCCAGAATGGCCCAGGAGCAATTGAGGCTGTCCTGTCAGGACGCGGTTCACTTGATTCTATTTTCTCATAGAAAAGGATGTATCGGCTAGCCCAACAGAACACACTCTCTGCATCCACTACACTATAAACAGACTCAAACACATCCCATATTTGAGATGGATCATGTTCGTTCTGCATAGCGTATATACCTGGCTTTGCAAGGGTTTTGCTAACCCACTCCTGTACATGTTCAGATAAGTTACCACATAAAGGGTTGAGTAGTCATACCATCATGCAGGTAATAGTCCGATGCTTCCATGTATTTGTATTGCCTCTTGCCTTATAAAGAGCCTTGTCTCATAGTGCAAAATTCTCGTCGAAATCAATGGATAGGGTAACCTCATTTACTATAGTTTCGAGCTCCTTGTCAGTAGCCCGCCCATATCGAAGGGTAAGTCATTGGATCTCTGGGTCCAACTTCTTCCGAATTTGTTTCCAGGCTGCATTGTCAAAGATTTTGCTATGGTTACCTGCCTGCCAGAAGGGCTCACTATTACCATCGAGAGACCCATAGTTGTTGGGCCTCATACACTTCGTAGCAGGTTTGTAGACTGGCAAGGACCTTGTAGAATTACTACTTCGACCACTATGTTGTGGGGTTGAGGTTGTAGCAGTTGCACCTTGGAGGCTAGAGTCATTCCGAAGTAGTTGAGGTCTATTGAAGTGACCGTTGTCAAAAGGTAAGGTCGTCTCAGGCTGGGTATGAAGCTGGGAAGACATCACATAAAACGGAGGCTGTTGGACCTGCCCAACTTGAGACTGCGCTGGGCTAATATTATTTAGTTGAGTATTAAGCTGCGAAGTAGGGGAGTTGATCGCGGTATGTAGGGCACTGTTGTTGGTCAAGTTGGACAAGATCGGACTTGAGAAAGTGCTGGGCTATTTGAATTGCGAGGAACTATGCTGCGTGCACCATATGGATATTGGGAGATTGAAATCTGGGATTCCAGTATTTGTGAGCCTTCTTGATTGTGTTCTTCCTGATTATATGCTTGTGACGCATCTCTAGTTAAGCCTCTAGTGGTGCGTCTCGGGCAGTGTGATGTCGTCTTTGGCATGGTATTGATCCTATAACTCTGGAATTAGCCTCCTGTTACGGCTACAGTAACGTGATGTGTGAGTCACAGGGAACAAGCGGGGTAGGCTGACATGTGATGGGGCTAATGGATAGTTGCAGAAACTAGTGGATATTGTATAGTTGAGCTATCCACGAACTATCCTCAATATCTAGCTATCCGCCAACTATCTAGATTACCTATGAGGCATGACGCTACTATATAAGTAGACAGTATTTCCTTAGATAGGAGCTTCCTGCTCAACTCAATATAGTATTCTTTACAATACTGTAACATGTTACTTGGAAAGCCTTTGTGTGCCTCCTCTGTCAAGTCAACCTTACGCAAGAAACCTCTGTATCTTCTATCGTTTAGAAGTCAGCGTTACACCTCCCTTCTGTACATGTTCAGAGGGGGGAGGGGGTAAGGGGGAGTACCGATAGTAAACTCCTATATACTGGTTATAGACACCAACACATTGTAGTATAAGTGCAAAGTTCGTAATGGGGTGTATAAATCCAAGAATTGCAAAATACGCGCATGATGGTCTAGCAAAGTCACATGACTGGCAGTCGCCAAGCCTAGACTTCCAATTTTGTTGTAATATGTCACATGATCTCAGCACCACTTCCCCGCAATTTCAGGCAGCAATAGATAGACAGGAATACACACGCATATTACTCAACAGTTATGAGCCCGGAGCAACTCCAAGACGCATTTTGAAGCCTATAGAAACCCGAACGGACCAAAATCAAGTCCTGTGTCCTGGAGTCGAAAAAACCATCATTATGGCAACCCTACAGAAGGCGGGGGTGGTCCTCACAAGCCCTAGAGACTGGGATGAGTGGATAGAGACTATCAAAACTGCTTCAATGAAGGCAGGAGTATGGGGGTATATCGATCCATCAATCGAGGACCCTCCTACACTCCTACAGCCCGTTCAACCTATTCCTGAGTTTGTACGGAGTGCCACGCAAGCTGGTGGTGGTGTTACTGCTCAAACAAGACCTGGAGTGTCAACAAGAGCTTCAGGTAGCCAGACCATCCAACCTTCAGTAGAAGGCCAACAGCAATTAACGCCAATTATGTACGCATCTCTTACAGAAGATCAGAAGGAACAGCTTCGAAACCTACAAGCTGATTTCCAATATGAGCGCAAGGTGTGGGAAAAGCAGGAGGAAGCAATTCAGGGGCTTCACTCTAAGATCCAAGAAACCATCAAACGCGACTTCCTACCCTATACCTACAATTGCGATACTCCGTACGATATGCTTAGAAAGCTACGAGACCGATTCGCACCTACTCAAAGAGCTAGAATCGGAGAATGGAGACTAGAATGGCAAAAGGCTGCGAAAATGCAAAGAGGCAAGGACCTTGAAGACTGGCTCCTAAACTGGGAGAATCTATACACTCAAGGCCGTACGCTACAGGCAACAGAGGTTATCGACCCTCACGACGCTATCTATACCTTCCTTGATGCAATAGGACCTTGCGAATTCCGAGGACCATGGAAACACAAGCTAGAGAAGCAGACAAAGTCGTACGAATTTGAGGAGGTCCTACGACAGTATAGAACCAACCGTAGGCAAGAGAGATTCACCCAGAAACCTAGGGGGGAACATGGAGTTTTTGCACTACAAAAGGATGAAAATAGCGACCTACAGCCAACGCTCCAAGGCCGTACGAACAACCTACAACAAGGTCAGCAAGGTCAGAGAGGCAGAAAACAGAAAAATCAGGCTCGACTAGACTGCCCTTGCGGAACAACACACAAGTGGCGGGACTGCCTCTATGTGATGAAGTCAAAGCGTACGAGGCAATGGCGCCCAAATAAAGAGATTGAAGCTAAAGTAGAGGCCTATATAAGTGACAAACCAGGATTCCAGTACGTTATCCAAAAGGCAGAAGAACAGAACAATTTCAACAACCCGAATGGAGTACAATCCCGTACGAATACAGATCCACCTATGTCTTTCACTACAGTCTTCCAAGTCTCCCAAGGACTAAAGCCGAAAACCTCAGCCTATGAGCTCTCTAAAAGCATAATTCTCGACTCTGGAGCTACAATTCACGTCTGCAACGACCGTACGAGGTTCTACAATATCCAAGAATGTCAAGATAATAGCTACCTCTTAGCTGGAGACCAAAGGGTGAAGATTGAAGCATTTGGGTCTGTAGATATTACAGTCCAAAACGGGGAGGATAAGAAGTCTCTACGGACTATCACCCTTACAGATACAGCTCTCGTTTCATCCTTCCACACTTCAGTCGCTTCTCTTAGACGATTCATCCAAAAGGGAGTTCATTGGAATACCGCCGCACAAGGACTTACGTACGGAGATCAACCATTCTGCAATACTCCAATGCTTCATGGACAATGGGTTCTTGAATACATCAAAAATGAGCCTACCCGAGCTGTTTATAGCACTCAGGATCAACAGGACAACGTTGTCCTATCTTCGTACGGACCTCGTAAGGACCTAAAAGGCACTTCAAAGGAATGGCATAACCGCATGGGACACCTAAACCAAAACGCCATTAGAAAACTCCAAGAGAAGACCACCGGAGTTATCGTCACAGACCTAGACTCGTACGATACTCAGTGCGAAGTATGCCGACTTACGCATGCTACAAGGCAGATTTCTAGAAGATCTACACCACGCTCAAAAGTGCCATATGAGAAGGTCCACCTTGACCTAATCCAAATGCCAGAGGCGTACGATGGCAGCACACAAGCCTTACACTTCATATGTGATAATTGCCGCATGAACCACGTCTATACTATAAAGGATAAAACACAAGGAACGCTCCTACAGACGATTAAGGACTTTGTGAGCTACGTACGGAGAAGATGGGGGTTCCAAATCCGCATATTCCACCTAGATGGTGAAGCCTCACTTGGAAATGAATGGGAGGGTTGGATTAAGGACGAAGGATATGAAATCCACATCTCTCCACCCTATACAGCAGAGCCGAACGGAGGAATAGAGAGGTCAGGCCGTACGATAATCACACGATCACGCGCACTTAAAGAATCAGCCAACTTACCAGAAGGAATGTGGCCTGAGATTTTCAAAACAGCAGGGTACCTCATAAACCGCTCACCATCGTCAGTCATAAACGATAAGACCCCGTACGGACTTCTACTCCAGTCCTTACCTACAGAGAGCCAAAAGCCAGAGCTACTTAAGCCATTACTCTCTCATATTCGCGCTTATGGCTGTAGAGCCTATGCCCTTATTCTAAACAAGCCAAAGCTTGAGAGGATACAGAGGAACGCCCAAATAGGCTACCTAGTTGGCTATAACTCTACAAACATATTCTGCATTTGGGTTCCGCAACTTAAAAGGGTTATAGTTACAAGAGACGTTACCTTTGATGAGACAAAGGCTTATGACCCTTCGTACGAGGCTCAGCTTGTCCAAACAGAGCTCGAAAAGACAGTTCAGGTCATTGAAATACCAGATATTCAAGATCAAGAAGATGAGGAGTTTGAGGGGGAACAACAGCCTCAGAACGGGACAACAATTCCGTACAAATCAGAGGCAACAAACACCTCCTCTCCTCAAGAAGAGCCGCCTACTCAGAAGGACCACGGAGCTACAGAGCTACAGGAACAACTTCAAACGCCTGAAATGACACCGGAACGCCCTGAGGACACCGTACGAAGACACGACGTCTACCTAGCTACAATAGCGATACCAGAAGCAAAGCTAAGCTTACACCAAGCTTTCCTAGTAGGAACGGAGTTCAATCGACAGAGCATACACTGTACGGACCTACCAGCTGCTCCAAAGTTCTGGAATCAACTCCAAACTCATCCACATCGAATAGGATTCCAAGCTGCAGCTGCAAAGGAAATAGGAGACCTTCGAAAGCAAGGAACGTTCACATCTGTCAACGACAGCTCCGTACGGAACTTTGTGATACCCCTTATGTGGGTTTTCACATACAAATTCAATGACAATGGCTACCTTCTTAAATATAAGGCTAGACTTGTTGTAAGAGGCGACCTACAATGCTATTCTATCCATGATGAGACGTAAGCAGCTACGCTTGCTTCGAAAACCTTCCGAGCCTTAATGGCAATCACAGCCTACTTTGATTTGGATACACAACAATTAGATGCTATAAACGCATTCACAAACAGCCGTATTGACGAGGAGGTCTACGTACGGTGTGCAGACGGCTACCAGGAGCAAGGAAAATGCTGGAAACTTAACAGGGCACTCTATGGACTTCGAAGGTCCCCCTTACTCTGGTTTCGAGACTTCTCAGAGACACTCAAGGCTCTAGGCCTCGTACAGGTCCCAGAAGCACAGTGCCTCTTTGTATCTTCAAAGATTATTGTCTTCTTCTATGTTGACGATATTTGCATCCTTAGCCATCCTAGCCACAAAATGGAGGCAACACAGTTCCGTACGAGACTGATGGAAGTGTATGAGTTTCGAGAAATAGGAGAACTTCAATGGTTCTTAGGCATAAGAATTGTGAGGGACCGCACCCAGAAAACCCTATGGCTGTGCTAGGACTCCTATATCGACAAGATCACAACTACGTACGGAGTAGCCTCTATTCGATCCACCCGAACGCCAATGGTTACAGACAACCTAACCCAATTTGACGGCCAGGCAGATAAGCAACAAATCCATCTTTACCAACAGAAAGTAGGATCAGCAAACTACGCAGCAGTCGTAACGAGACCTGATATAGCCCGTACAACACAGAAACTATCTGAATTTCTCATCAATCCAGGCCCAGACCACATGGCTGCAATCGACAGACTTCTACTCTACCTTAAGGATACTAAGACCCTAGCTCTTCAGTTTGGACCTAATATTCAAGAGGCTCGCTTTCAATGCTCTAGTGACGCTTCGTACGCAGACTGCAAATCAACAAGAAAGAGCACAGAGGGTTATTTGTTTACCTTATTTGGAGGGGCAATAGACTGGCGCTGCTCAAAGCAGAAGACTGTGTCAACCTCTACAACAGAGGCAGAGCTTCTAGCTTTGTCCCACAGTGCGAAACAGCTCTATTGGTGGCAGCGTTTCTTCAACACAATCAAATTCGATCTAAACGAGCAATACTCACTTAATTGTGAGAATTTGCAGACCGTACGGATCTTACTTAAGGAGTCTCCAAAGCTAGTTACAAAGCTGAAGCATATTGACGTCCACTCACATTGGTTAAGACAGGAGGTTGAGCATCGGAACCTCAATATCAAATGGATAGCTACGTACGAAATGCCAGCAGATGGATTCACCAAAGCCCTACCACACCAGAAGCATAAGGAGTTCATTAAGCATCTTAACCTAGTGGACATTAAGCACCTCCTTTAGGAGTGTGCTACTATGAAAACAACTCCATACGATACAGATACTACACTATGCACCAATATTTCACAGTCATTTTTCGAAATTTTAATTCCATTTCAAAAAAGGGGGAAGAAAGATGAAAACAGGAGAAATCCCCAACTTTTACTATACAAATCCAGGAGATTCTCACACTTCCTACTACGTACGGACATGTCACAACTAGAAAAGAAGAATCAAAGCGAAATCCATTGCCATTTACGACTATCTAAGCACCCAAGGTGCACAAACCAGATATCCACCAGTTAATCCACCACAACAGGGTTCTTAGCAGCCGTAGCTGCGGCCTCGCGGGCCAACTGGGCGGCGTGGGCACGGGTGCCAGCTCTCTTGCCAGCCTTTGGTGGCTGGGGGGGTGCTGGGGTGGCCGGGCGCCAGGTCTTCGCGGTGCCTATCCAGAAAGTCAATTCAAGCTACGTACAATACTAGGAAAGGAAGACTTACTAAAGGAGCAACCCGCCGCGTTGTGCTTGAGCACACAAGAGCCACAGGCGCCGCCCTGAAGGGCGCCGGAGACGACACAGAAGAGGAAGAAGGGGCGCGCACAGTTACTACTGTTCGCGTGCAAACACTGGTCACACTCCGGGGAGGTGGTACAGCCTGAAGCTTGGATATACCAAGCCGCAAGCTCTTGGGGGTGCGTAACCACCACCTCGCCTGGGCCCTCGTAGCCCCGCCTCCAATTCCACTTCCATAAGAACCTCATCCTCCGAGGAGGGAGCAGAGCCTAAGTCGTAGGCAGAGAGGGAGTCGCGTAAGTCCTCACGGACTTGAACCATCTTGAGGTTGCCCTCGGTAACTTCGCCAACGACTGGCATCTTGATTGATTAATTGATTGATTGATTGATTGATTGATTGATTGATTGTGGGGGGTGGTGGGTGGCGGGGTGGAGGGGTCGGGTTCGGCGTGGTTGTGTAGGAAGAATGGAGCCGACGGGCCCGAAGCCGAAGCTCTATACCCGTATGGTCTTGCCGGGTAGCTTGGGGAGCAACCTTTCTCCTAATTCCCCTTTAATTTACTACTGTAGAGCTGGGATACGTGGGGGGTGTGTTGTAATATGGTCACGTGACCCAACTCAACTTCACCGTAATTTCAGGCAGCTACAATTAGACAGAACAATACA
Organism: Pseudogymnoascus destructans; assembly: GCF_001641265.1. Lineage (NCBI taxonomy): Eukaryota > Fungi > Ascomycota > Leotiomycetes > Thelebolales > Thelebolaceae > Pseudogymnoascus > Pseudogymnoascus destructans. The sequence goes on along the minus strand of NW_020167540.1, from coordinate 376,591 downwards.
CAGATTACTGAACACAATTTGACTGTTCATGATGCGGCTCTTACTTATAACCCCTATAAAAATTGGGATTTATAAAATCAACCCACCACATACAGCAATGACCTCAGACCCAAATGCAAAATATACAGCAGAGGATTTCGGTAATCCAAATCGCCAGCGTAGACCTAGGTGGTCAGTTTATGGGGCAAATCTTCGGAGGCATGTTACACATCAGACTAACCAGATTGTAATGGTGGGTGCACCAGATGTGAGAATCTAGCCACCCAAGGAAGGGATGATTTTACTAAGACAATACACTGTCTTAGCAGAGCCAAAGGGTCGTAGCTTAGGCTATTCCATAACGCAGCAATCAGGAGCTATCGTTCATGTTCCTAGGCCTCTAGTTGATAGAGATATGTCATGTGTAGTATTAGCCCAGTAACTAAGGAGTGATGTCATGAAATGAATCATAGACGGTTGTAGAGATATGCTATGTGGTCATATCAGCCCAGTAACTAAGGAGCAATGACATGTAATGAATCATAGAGGGTTGTCGCAATCGTTGAGTAGTATTGCTCTTGTTGTTGCTGTGACAAGCCAAAATATGTATAGTGACTTGTAGGTTTGAGGAGGAGATTTCTAAGTTTGCTCTTGAGTTTGATAGCAAACTGAGTGCAACGAATGTCAGTATGACAGTTAGCAACTCACTGAGTTTTCAAAAACAAGATAACAAGATCAATGCTTGGAAGCTTGGAAAAGACGTGGAAGTATGTGATAGTTGATTTACTGTATTGTCTGCTTGCCCTTTCTTAAGGAAAGGGCAATCCTATTTATGCTAAAGGAGTGTAGTTCTCTCATTTTCCATGACTTTCCATGACTAACCTGTCACGGTTCACCAAGGCATAGGGCACCAGTTGGGTATTATGAATTAAACTCAATCTAGAGAAGAAAGAAAAGAGAAGAGGAGCACTCGAGCAGTGGCTCGATCTATATACTTGATATAGCTTGCGGTACTCAGTTTGTGCAGTGTGTCATCTAATAGGGTCACTAAACACTTTCTTAAGGAGTTGGATGATTTCTTCTGCTAACTAGAGCATGTTTGGCGATGTAATGCGAAGCCTTAGGTTCACATAGCAAACTGCGAGTCCTACTAGTCTGCTTTGGAGATAACTCATCTACATCTTGTTGTTTAGGAAGTGGTCGATGTTGGCTTCTAGCTTAAGTCAGTGTCATACTGACATTCCTTGCACTCAGTTTGCTACTAAACTCAAGAGCAAACTTAGAAATCTACTCCTCAAACCTACAAGTCACCATACATATCTTGGCTTATCACACAATAACAAGAGCAATACTACTCAACGATTGCTGTAAACTCTTCTACAACATCTGTTTATGCTACATACATCACGGCATATCATTTGGATACTCATTGAACAAGTTATTAAGAAAATCTCCTCCTTAAGGTGGTGTGCTAATACTACCACATGGCATGTCTCTACCAACTAGAGGCCTAGGAACATGAACAATAGCTCTAAAAGCTTCTACAACCCAATATGATTCATTACACATCATTGCCCCTTAGTTACCCACAAGATTGGTTAAGTTATGACATAATTTGTCTCTAGGGGTACTCTGACCTTGGACCTCTTTTCACTTCCTATAGGCTAGGAACTTAAGAGATGGTTCTATGGGATTCTCTTACATTCACTACATGATTAGCAAGCTAGTTATGGGTTGCACTTGATTTCTAATACAGTTACCAAGCCCGGTTAGTCATGGAAAGTCTTGGAAAATGAGAGAACTACACTCCTTTAGCATAAATAGGATTGCCCTTTCCTTAAGAAAGGGCAAGCAGACAATACAGTAAATCGACTATCACATACTTCCAGATCTTTTCCAAGCTTCCAAGCACTGATCTTGTTACTCCTTGTTTCTGAAAGTCAGTGAGGTGCTGACCTCTGACTGGAGCGTCTAAATTAACTGAACTAGAGGAGGATGTAATTGTTCGAAACATACTTGATATGGATACAAGAGGGTTTGCGCCCTAGTTAACTAGCGTCGAAGATATGGCAAATTTGATCCTACAAACGCATAGAGGGCAACGTGTCAGAAAGCTCTAGGCACATCGATTTGTAAAGCGACAACCAGCTCTTAAGACATGTTAATTGCGTTTATGATTTCCAAAGGGCCTTATGCGAAGATTCTGAGCTAATTAACTCGTGGTTCTGACTAGTTAAAAATAGAAGGGCAAAATACAGGGTGTTGGACTCTAACTTGTACAACTTTGACGAAACTGGCTTTATGATGGGTGTTATTTGTCCTTTAATGGTTGTTACCCGTGTAGATCGACGTGGTAGAGGCAGTGATAGTTGAACGCCGTTTCAACGACGTCGTTTTGAGGCTCTTGAACTAACTGTCATTTTGCTACCTGTAAACCAACTGTAGTCAGTTTCTGTATGCCCAACGAACGTAACGATGTCATTGCCAAGAACCAACGGACAAACTTACCTACAAATCTGCCTCTATAGTGTATCTAGCGGCTTCCTCAACTCCTGGCCCCTTTAAGATGGCATTCTTTGCAACCTCCATATCTCTCACTTCCATCTCCCACTCTAATAGGCCAGTCCACGACTTCAAGCACTCCAAAAACTCAATCATACGTATGCCCAGCTTATTCCGGCGATCTGAAAGAGTGATTTTTGCCGCAGAAAACACGTGTTCTGGATCTGAGGACATTGCCGGAAGAGAGAGCATATCGAGAGCCATTTTGGAGAGATTCAGGTAGGCCTTTTGTTGCGCAGGTTCAAGCCACCACTCAATAGCGCTCTGGTAGCCCAAAACATGCTCTGCTTTACAGTAGTAATTGAATTCGTCTACAACTGCAATTGGCGTATCAATAGAGTTCAGCCAGAGCTCAAATTCATTAGTAGACGTGGTGGCAGGCGCAATAGAGGTCGGAATAGTCGATTCTGGCTTGTATTCCTCCTCCCACAACTTCTTGATACTCTTCTTTGCCTTTTCTTGCCAAGTTTGTTACGATATCAAGTGCGCCTTGCAGCTCGAGTGGGGGTTCAGGGGTGTGGGGAGCTTTCCGGGGTTGGAGCGAAGTTTTCAGTTGTGGAGTGAATTCTCAGAACTGGTCTTGCTAAAGATAATTCACTCCACAACAACATAGCTGTATATAGATCGAGCCACTGCTCGAGTGCTCCTCTTCTCTTTCCTTTCTTCTCTAGATTGAGTTTAATTCATAATACCCAACTGGCGCCCTATGCCTTGGTGAACCGTGACATAAAACTCAATCTTTCTTATACCTCTTTTCCTGCTCTTTGAGCTGAACCCTCTTCTGAAATCGAAATCGAAATCCACTCTTTGAAAACCCCAGAATCAGAAACCTTATCCTGAAGTCAATTCCAGGACGATCTCGAGGCAACCCCTCAAAGTTGGCTTTCGACAGTCAGCTCGACACACACACACCACCTTCGCAAGTCAGACCTTTTACAATGCTCCCTCGACAAGGATATAACTGTGAGGGAAGTGCGCTCCTCTCGAGTGGCTCCTACGGCCAACAACTGCACAATAGGTCCTTTGGCAATATGTGTCTGACTTGACGATATAAACCGAAATTGAAATAGCAACTCGCTATGGCTTATACAGCTGAAGAAAAAGCTGCAATGGCAGCTCGAAATGATCCAGAACAAGGCCAGGAATCCCTGGCAGAAGGAGCATCAATTCCAAGCTCTGCAAACCAAACCAATGAACTTCATGATCCTAATTTCAAATCCGAAACCTTCCTTCACACTCTGGGCAAAACAGCTCAAGAGAGACATGAATCTATACTTGCAAATCGACATGAAAAGGCTGAATGGAATGTTGAAACCTTTGACGAATTCCAGAAACTATCTGTCACCAACCAGAAAATGGCATGGACTTTGCACAAGAACATTCTTCAGGACTATTTGGCCCCAGCAGAGGACTCAAATTCGATACTGGCTGAAAAGAATGATGCCATTCTCCAGTTACAGGAACTGATCCAGAGCAACGAGCAACAAATCACAGAGCAATGTTACGGCTATAGTAACATGATGTCATGGTTACAGGGCCAGGGCCTAGTAACGTGACGTGTGAGTCACATAACGTGACGTGTGAGTCACAGTGGGAAGCGGGGTAGGCTGCCATGTGACGGGGCTAATGGATAGTTGCAGAAACTAGTGGATATTGGATAGTTGAGCTATCCACGAACTATCCTGAATATCTAGCTATCCGCCAACTATCCAGATTACCCATGAGGCACGACGCCACTATATAAGTAGATAGTATTTCCTTAGATAGGAGCTTTGTGCTCAACTCAATACAGTATTTGTTATATACTAGTAACGTGTTACTTGAAGCCTTTGTGTCTGATCCCCTGCCTCCTCTGATAAGTAAACCTTTACGCAAGAGAACCTCTGTATCTTCTATCGTTTAGAAGTCAGCGTTACACTTTGAGCACCACTTCTACGAGGCACTGGCTCATACACAAAGCAACATGTCTGTCGTCAGTTCGAAGGGGAAAACCCCCACCATGCCAACTTCGTCTCAGAGGTCTAAGCCTGAGAATGAAGAGATGCCCGACGCACCCACCATCAACGAACTCAAGGAAACTCTACGCGTCAAGTTGCCCGACACTTACTCCGGCAACCGAAAGGAACTTGAGGTGTTTTTGCTACAGGTCGAACTGTACCAGCACTTCAATGACGAGAAGTTTCCCACCCAGGAGAGCTATGCCCTGTAGACTGCGTCCTACCTTAGGGGGGAAGCCCTGCGATGGATCGAACCATTCCTCAAGGATTATTTCAAATATGAAAGTACCAATGGAATGGCAACTACGTAGACTATGTTTGGCAGCTGGAAAGGATTCTGTAAGGAAATCCGACGCATGTTCAGAGACATTGATGAGATTAAGACCGCGGAAGACCATCTGTTTGCACTTAAGCAGACTGACAGCACCCTCACGTACTCCACAGAATTCCAGAGATACGGCAATCAGACAGGATGGGACGCCAGCACACTCATCAGCCACTACCGACGTGGGCTGAAGAGCCATATACGTATGGAACTTGCCCGTTTGGAACAACAACCAACGGACATGGTAGCGCTAATTGAACATACGGTCCGAATCGACAATCGACTATACGAATTCCAGAAGGAACGTCGGACCTATGACAAGCCCAAGAAAAGTTACCCCTACTGGGGAAACGAGGGCAGACGACGGGATCAACACCCGCGAGACAACCGTTGGTCGGACCCAATGGAACTCGATGCCACGTTCAAACCTGGACGACCCCGTGACCCTAAGAAAGACAGACAATTCAAGGAACGACTCTGTTTTAACTGCGACAAGCCAGGCCACATGGCCCGAGACTGCAGACAGCCAAAGAAAGGGAACGGCGGACGCAAAGTCGGCAAACAACTCAATGCTACCTGGCAAGGCCGGGGAGGTTACAATGCCTCGGGGATAGGACAGTTGAACGCAACGTTTGTGAGCAAACAGGACTGGGGAATAAACAGCGAAAGCACCCCAGAAGACGAGAGCTCAGACGAAGGGTCGGAGGAGGAATCGTTCACCGTCTCGGAACAGGGAACCTTCAACGAGCTCGCACCTATGGAACCAATGAGTCCACGGTGCAAGAGCGTAGTAAGACACATGGCAAAACACGCCCATGCGAAGATTAGGGCCGAACGAGACAAGCCCAGCGGCCAGAGGAGAATGCCCACACTTAAGGGCATCTACGGGAACCTATTACAGGGACTTCCGTTAGAGTGCAAGGTGGACGACTGCAAGGATGACCTCTGGAGATACTACGACCAACTAACGAATACCCGCAGGCTGCTTGGCACGTCCCCAGACGTAGCTAAGTTGGAGGCCCAAGAAGCGGAAGAACTGGAGAAGGATGTCGAGCATATGGCTAAACTGAAGAATATGAAAAGCGTCGAACTTTACTACCAGGACCGCAGGAGAGCCCTGGAGAAGTACGACGAGAAAGCCAGAGGTATGCTGCGACGGGAAAATGCGAGACCCACTCCACGCATCGAAAGGAGAGCCATGGAGCAACTAGACACGTTCTCCACGCCTCCGAGGGAAGATAGTGCATGGGTGAGAGGACAGCGGGAACTATCAATGACAGACGCAACAGAGACTGATCATCCCTGGCACGCGTATGTCTACTGGGAGTATTGCAGCGAAGATGACTGCAAGCTCCACTGGAAAAAAAAACACCAGAATCAGTTGTTTCCCCGATCCTCGCCCAGGATACAATTCAGAGACGCAGAGCAAGTTCACGCCCTCAGGCAAAGCCAGTCTGAAGGGGACTTGCCTATCAAAAGCGAACAGGTATACGAGAAATACCCACATCTGCTAGACGAAGCAGAAGAGCGAGGGAAACGATCTCCCCAAGGACCACCATTGGAAGCGGATGAATACTATCCTTCCTCGGACGAGTCAAAAAACTAGGAGTCCTCGACGGTAGGCCACCGGCGAGCGACACGAAGAGGCCTAGTACAGACCAGCTATGCGCCACGACGGGCAGCATGCAACTATATGTGGTCGCTAAGATACAACAGCGACACCTCCGAGCAATGATTGACTCAGGAGCAACGGGCAACTTTATGACAAAGAAAGTAGCAGACACGCAAGGTTTCAAGACGCAATTGAAAACCGAACCATACCCGTTAATGGTCGTAGATGGAGAGCCCATCTCGACTAATGAAGGAATGGTGACCCACGAAACGGTCCCATTGGAAATGGTCATGCTACACGGGCACAAGGAAACGATTCAGTTTGACATCGTGCACATGGACAACCATGCGTGCATCCTTGGTGTGCCATGGCTCAAGAAACACAACCCCCAGATCGACTGGTGGAACGAGAAAGTTGTGATGAGCCAGTGCACGTGTGAACAACGGACGGACACGCGACAACGGGAGAAACCCTCCCAGGGCCGGAAGGAGTTATGTGCAACCTCCGAGCTCGATGACCTAGCCCAGGCATCCTCACCGACGAGTATACCGGTGGAGTACAAGGAATACGAGCAATTATTCCAGGAAGGCCCTAAGAACGAGGCGCTTCCTAAGCACCAACCATGGGATCACGAGATACCTTTGGAGAAAGACAAGAGTCCACCGTTCGGACCAATATATCAGCTATCGGAAAAGGAGCTGAAGGTACTTAAGGAGTACATCGATGATAACCTAGCGAAAGGATTCATCAAACCATCCACATCACCAGCAGGAAGTCCGGTGCTTTTCATACCAAAGAAAGACGGCTCCCTACGGTTATGTGTGGACTATCGAGCATTGAACAACATCACAATCAAGGACAGGTATGCCCTGCCGTTAATCAACGAACTACACGATAGATTTCAAGGAGCAAAGATCTTCAGTAAGCTAGATCTGCGAGGAGCATACAACCTGATCCGAATCAAGGCTGGGGAAGAGTGGAAAACAGCATTCCGCACCCGCTATGGCCTATTCGAGTATCAAGTCATGCCCTTTGGGCTAACAAACGCACCCGCATCCATGCAATGACTGATGAATGATGCTTTGCACGAATACTTAGACATCTTTACCATTGTCTACTTAGACGACGTCCTGGTGTATTCAGCAACCAAGGAGGAGCATGTCAAGCATGTCAAACTCATCCTGAAGAAACTAAAGGAGTACAGCTTACTCCTCAAACCAGAGAAGTGCGAGTTCCATAAAAACCAAGTCAAATTCTTGGGTTACATTATTGGAACGCACGGCATCAAGATGGACCAAGCAAAAGTAACGGCAGTGTTGGAATGGCCAACACCGACCACGGTCAAGGAAGTGCAAGCCTTCCTAGGCTTCACCAACTTCTACCGAAGATTCATCTCGGGATATTCCAAGGTAGCTCAACCACTCACGGAGCTTACCAGAAAGGATCTCGAATTCAAATGGACGGACAAGGCAGAGGCTGCTTTCCAGGAACTTAAGACGAAGTTCACGGAAGCACCTATCCTTGCTACATTTGACCCTGCAAAGAAGATCATCCTCGAAACGGACTCTTCTGACTTCGCAATTGGAGCATGTCTGAATCAACCAGACGAGAACGGTAAGTTCAAACCAATCGCGTACTACTCTAGGAAACTGTCACCCGCGGAACTCAATTACGACATCCACGACAAAGAGCTACTGGCTATTGTCGTTGCCTTTGAGCAGTGGCGAGTATATCTTGAGGGACCCACCTACCCTGTGCAGGTATGGACGGATCACAAGAACCTCATATACTTCACCATGACCAAGGTTTTAAACCGCAGACAAGTCCGCTGGGCAGAAACCCTCGCAGCCTACAACTTCACGATAACCTATCGCAAGGGCTCCGAGAATGCAAGAGCAGACGCTCTCAGCAGACGGACCGACTACGCCGGCCCAAAGGAAGAAAGACCTAGAGCAATTCTGAAGAAAACAGATGCAGGAATACAGTACAACGAGTTACTAGCGACGATCTCAGTCATCGAAGATACAGAACTCGAGGAAAGACTCAAGAAAGCTTACGCAACAGACGAATGCGCCAAGCGAGTCTTGTCCAAAGTCGAAGGCGACTTCACCATCGACGAACAAGGATTGATTCGATACAAAGGGTTAGTATATGTCCCAAGTCAAATGAGATGCCCGCTGGTGCAAGAACAACACTCGTTACCAGCACACGGTCATCAGGGAGTAACACGAACCTTCGAACGAATCACCCGACACTACTACTTCCCAGGTATGAGGAAGCAGGTAGAGACAGTGGTAAGAGAGTGCGACATTTGCAGCAAGTCAAAATCCAATAGGCATCTGCCATACGGACAACTCAAGTCGACACCAGTACCAAAAGGAGCGTGGAAATCAATAGCTTTGGACTTCGTCGTCAAGCTTCCACCCTCCAAGGACCCGTTAACAGGAATAGAATACGACTCTATCCTCGTCATCACAGAAAGACTCACGAAATATGGGAAGTTTATACCATATCTAGAAGCTAGCGACGCCGAGGCGCTCGCATATACCTTCATTCGAGTCATATTAGCCGATCATGGGATGCCAGAAGAAATCATCTCAGATAGAGACAAGCTCTTTACTTCGAAATTCTGGAAATCATTGATGGCGCTACTGGGAACAAATCATAAGCTATCAACAGCTTTTCATCCCCAGACAGACGGCCAAACAGAAAGATTAAATCAGACCCTTGAACAGTACCTGCGAAGCTATGTCAATCATCAACAGGATAACTGGGTTCAGATCTTACCCATCGCACAGTTTGCATATAACAGCGCGATGACAGAAGCAACGAAAGTCTCACCATTCTTTGCCAATTACGGCTACCAGCCAGAAGCATATAGGCAACCAAGACCGGATGAATCACGAGCTGAACAAGCCCTGATCGTGGTGGAACAACTGAAATCGTTCCACGAACAACTTGCGACGGACATCCAATTCTTAAATGAACGATCCGCCGCATACGCAAACAAGAAGCGCAGTATGGAACCTGCCTTCAAGGAGGGGGATAAAGTATACCTACTCCGGAAACATATCAAAACGAAACGACCAAGTACAAAGTTGGACTTCAAGAAATTGGGACCATTCAAAATATTGAACAAAGTCAGCTCAGTTAATTACAGACTGCAGCTACCCAAGAAGTCTAGACTACACCCGGTATTTCATGTCTCACTACTGGAACCAGCAAGAGGAAATACCCCAATTGCGACAGATACAGAACTTCAACCAGAGAATGAGATTGTTGAATACGAAGTCGAAGCGATCCTAGACAGAAGGTTAGTAGGACGCAAAGAAGAGTTTTTGATAAAATGGAAAGGTTATGAACCTACGGACAATTCATGGGAAACGGTCAGAAACCTTAGCTGTCCAGAGCTACTGGAGGCGTTTCGCCGTCGACACCCAAGCGATCAAAGAAGCCAGGAGACAGGGCCACGAAAAGATCCTGGTCAGGGGCAGCACCCTCGGAAACGGCAGTAGAAGGGCTGTGCAAGAGAGTCCCTTTGACCTCTGCCTCCCTACATTCCTTCTCCTCTGCTTCATCCAATTCGTCCAAATATTTCAGACCACGACGCAGCATCTCAACACCGTGGGTTTTGAGAGCCTTCTGCTGTTTGCGAAGACGCATGCGACGGGCATATGCTTCTTGAGCGCAGAGGTGAGCCTCTCGCTCCTGAGATGCCGCCGCTTCCTCTTCTACCTCAAGACGCTCTTCTTCTTTTCGAAGCTTCTCCCAATCAGTTGGAGAAGGGGCGCAAGCGTTGCATTTGGAATTGCGACGAGTACATTCACTACAACAATGACTACCAGCAACAACGATACAGAATCGATTGTTGTGAAGACAGCTGGAACATGGCGACATTAGGTTTCCGTTCTTTTCAATACGGTCTGCAAGAAGATGACGTTCTTTGATTTTTATGTGTCTACTAGAAGACATGGTAAGCAGCGCAACCTGCTCGACAAATTAAGTGGGCATCACCCTACTTAAGTAAGCGATTCCTTAATCAGCAAGACCTAAGGGACTAGGCCTTTTGGAGGAGGACCTAGTGTTATGGCTATAGTAACATGATGTCATGGTTACAGGGCCAGGGCCTAGTAACGTGACGTGTGAGTCACAGTGGGAAGCGGGGTAGGCTGCCATGTGATGGGGCTAATGGATAGTTGCAGAAACTAGTGGATATTGGATAGTTGAGCTATCCACGAACTATCCTGAATATCTAGCTATCCGCCAACTATCCAGATTACCCATGAGGCACGACGCCACTATATAAGTAGATAGTATTTCCTTAGATATGTAAGGACACAGGGAATACGGCTCTCCGTAGGTGCATATGGGAGTGCGAGTCGGAGGTGATGCTGTATTCTATCCTATAGGTCTACTACGAAGGATACAAAAAAGATGAAGGGGGAACCCCGTTGAGTCTGTTTCCTTAACTCCCGAAACGGGCCCGACTCGGTTATCCCAACCCTAGCCCTGAACCTTCCACCGCAACAGGTCTACATCGGCCCTGAACCCTATACACTTACCGTCCCCCACTATAGTGTAACTCGCTATATGATCCTCTACTGGTTCGAAACCCCACCGAGTCGGATTCCATGTTTGTAGTGACCGTAACAGTTCTGAGACAGGTTCTTCGAGTATCTAGGTATGGAGGCATCCTTACACTACCCCCCGTCGTAAGAGAGTGCTTTGTCCGCAAAGCACGCCGCCCGCCTATGGTCCGGAACCCATCTGGGTAGCGTCAGTGGCTTGGGCGTTCTTTGTCGTGGGGTTTGCGTGCGTGGCCGCATTAGTGACAACCGCATTGGTCTGATGTGCCGGGAGATGGAAAAAATAATCCTGGAGCAGTACTACCGTATCAGCTCCATCTGGTATGCAATTACTTTTTGTTTTCTTTGTTCAATCTCTAGCTTAGTGGTGATGGTCCGAATGAGCACCGGGAGGTATCCGCTACAGGTACGCGTCGAAAGTTCCCCATCGCGCAAGGAGGGTAGCTGCGCTAACCCGATTCGGGTGTCATTGTTGTAAGCCAAATCTGAGTTCAGAGCTTCGCCCACTTTCTCGTTTTTTATTGCTTCACAACAACAACGCCCACAAACCGACCTCCGAGACCAGTAAGTGGCCACTCCCCGTCCGTTTCTTGATCGTCTACTAACTGATTGTATAGGATATCCACAATCTGAACGAACGAGTAGGTGATGGGAGCGCGTTGGCGCGCTGGTAATAACTTGGGCTTGGCTAACGGAATCGCAGATTCCATTCAAATCCAAAGAATCGACGATGCTGGTTCCGACCCCCTCCGGGGCCCTTACGGTTGCCTTCCATGTGCTCTGTTTGCGCTGCCTTCGGGCCAAAGCCCGTGGGATCCAGTCCCACGACTGCGTCTGGTCCTCGACCAGTTCGAAGTGTGGGTACTGCACCGCGCAGCACTCGCCTTGCGTCCCGGTAGGTTTTCTTCTGGGGTTCGGTGTTTGGTTTGGTTGGCCGTTGCTGACTTTGGTGGAAGCTGCCCTGGTTCCTCGGGGAAGAGTTTGCGGCCCTCCTGGCCGCCGAAGAGGCCACCCCCCTCATCCTCGCCGAAGTCGTCGCCGCCGCCACCGAGGCCAATCGGGTGGCCCTCCTGGCCGCCCAGAGCGTGCCCAAGTTCCGCTCTGAGGCGGAGCGTGACCTCTACGAGGAGGCACGCGCCACTCGGGCTGCCCTCGAGTTGGGGCTGGCCGTGAGTATCCCCCCTTCCCCTTGTGACTCGGTATGGTTTTGATGCTGACTCTGGGCAGCAAATTCGGTCGTCGCTGCGCCGTCTTCGGACGGAACAGGAGAGCGTTCCTGCTCTCTTGGGGGAGTTGGTGGCTGCTGTGGGCAAACTGCCCACCGCTGCCGCTCCCGCGGTTGCTCCGACTCGGGGTGATGGAAGGAGGGAGGGGGAGGATGGGGAAGTTGGGGCGGCCTATGGGGCCTAGGTGGGGGAAGACCTTGTGTCGGAGGGGACTCGGGCCTGGCCCTTCGCGTGGGGTCACTTCGACCCTTCGTCTCTCATGGTGGTAGCCGCTTGTTGCGACGCCGGTGAGACGTTTGGGAAGGGTGGCTCTTGCAAGGGTTACGGTGGTGAGTGCGCCCTGGCTCGGAGGGTATATTTAGTTTAGAGTCGCCGACAGCAATGACTCTGTTTCTTCCGCTTTGTCTTTCCCTCCGTGATCGTAGTTTTGTTCCTTTCCCGTCTCCCCTGCCGTAACAACTCCTAGTAGTTCGTGAGGTGGACCTGGTAAGTCTGGGTATTCCGTATGAAACTCTCTGAGTTTCTGGGGAGAGTTCATGAAGTTTGACGCTGGGTACCACTCCGGGTCCGGATCGTATCCGACCCAACTAACCCGGTATTGTAGTTGCTTCCGGTGGACCCTTACGCCGAGGATCTTTTCCACTTCCCATTCCTCTACGCCGTCTATCACTTCGCTGCTAGGCTCAGGCGGATCCTGACCAGGTAGGGGATTGTTTGGATCCTTCATAAGTACGTCTGGTGAGAACACATCGTGTATTTGAGAACCGCTAGGTAGTTCCAATCGAAATGCGTGCCCAATCCGTTCCACCACCGTATATGGTCCGACCCATTGTTGGCCCAGCTTGCGGCTAGGACGAGAGTTTTTCAAATTTTTGGTCGATAGGTACACTCTATCTCCTACGTCCCAGTCGATGGCCCTGCGGCGTCGATTCGCATGCTTAGACATTTCCTCTTGTGCCTTTGCCATGTTTTCCTTTGCGTGGACCCATGCGGTATGCATTCGGTCTGCCACCGCCTTGGCTTCCTCTCGGTTTAGGGTCTCCCGGGGGTTGGTGCTTTTCAGAGTGTTCCAATCCCAACTCGTACGCGGATTGGTTCCGTACTTGAGTCGGTAGGGGGTCATGCCAATGGATGCGTGGGGGAGTGTCATTTGCACGCAGTCCATTATTGGGATGAGCTCGCTCCAGTTATCCTGATAATAGGATACGAAGGGCCTCAGTCTCTGATCGATGTATCGGTTCATGATTTCCGTCTGCCCGTCGGTCTGCTTATGATAGGCCGTTGACAGCTTAACCTTAACGCCGATAATTCAACAGAACTCTTGCCAAAAGGATGATACGAATTGGGGTCCGTGGTCGCTTACAATCGACTCCGGAGTGTGTCCGAATCGGTATATCCATTCGATGAACAATTGCGCCATCTGGCGGGCAGTTATGGTCTTGTAGCAAGGTATTGTCACTGAACTCTTTCCGAGTCGGTCCATAAACACTAAGATGCTATCGTATCCATGCTTGTCCCTTGGGAACTCCTTGAAGTCCATGGTGAGGTGTTGCATAGGGTACTCGGGTACGGGTAGTGGGTGTAGAAATCCTTGTTGCTTAGTGACATTGGTGTGAGAAAGCCGGCATTTCACGCAGTTTCGTACATACCGCAAACAGTCCGCTTCCATCCCGACCCAATGATACTTTGGGGCGAGCAATTGGTAGGTTTTCCTGCCACTTGGGTGTGCTGACGACACTTGATCGTGCGCTTCCCGGATCAGTTTCGTACATAGGTCAGTGTGGCGATTCACACATAGGCGGCCTTTGTATAGGAGGAGCTGGTCGTTCATCGCGAATCCGTCCGGTAGGGGTTGTTTCGCGCGAGTCTCAGTGAACGACTTCCGATTGTCCGCACATAGCGCTTCTATTAAATTGAAGGGCACCTGGGGCTTGGCGGTGTCCATTGAATTAATGGATGCTATGTAGCTCTCGGCGAGTTCGGTGCTGATTCGGGGGTGTAGGCGGCTTGGACCTAACAATACCCTCGCCCTACTATCAAGTTTGACTTTCTGCTGCGTTACCAGGTCTTGGTCTCTTCGGCTCAGAATATCAGCCTTCTGATTATTCTTGCCTGCGGTGTACGTGATGCAGAAATTGAAGTCGGAGAGTAGCTCCATCCACCGAACCTGTTTCGCTGTGAGAATCTTGGTAGACATGAAATATTCCAACGAACGGTGATCAGTGTAGACGTCAACTCGGTGGCGTACCGAAGCCAGCTTGGGCCTCCATTTTTCAAAGGCTTTCACGATTGCGAATAGTTCCTTGTCGTGGATCTCCCAGTTGATCTCATGTCCGGATAGGACGTGACTGTAGAAGCTTACTGGGTACCATCGCTTGTCAGGGTGTTCTTGAGACAGGACACCAGCTACCACTCCATCAGAGGAGTCGGTCTCCAGCTTCGTAGGCAATTCGGGGTTGAAGTGGTGAAGTGCCTGTACCGCTAAAAGTTGTTGTCGCAATTCCTCGAACGCATCCTCACATTCGTCTGTCCACCGAAACGGCTCCGAGGGACTAGTGATGGTGGTGAGGGGCTTTGCTATTTTGCCAAAATTACGAATGAATTGTCTATAGAAGCCACAGAATCCCAGGTAGGACTTCACACCCGTAACAGTGGTCGGTCGGATCCAGTTACGAAGGGGTTCGATTTTGTCAGGATCCGCTTCGACACCGGAGGTAGTGAGAACATAACCCAAGTATTTTGTCCTGGTGACGTTGAACTCGCATTTGTTCAAATCGGCTTGGAGTCCAGCTTCGCGAAGATGCTGTAGGACCTTATGCACATGCTCTATGTGTTTCGTAGGGTCCTCTAAATAGATTAGGATGTCGTCTAAGTACGCGGTACAGAAGTCGTCTAAGTATTGCATCAGGACGTCATTCATATACCGCTGATAGGTTGCGGGACCATTCGTCAGTCCAAATGGCAGCACTTTGCACTTATAGGATCCATAGCGAGTCCGAAAGGTCGTGTACTCTTCCGAGTCGGGGTGCATCCGTATACGATGGAAGGCTTGTCTGATATCTAGCTTCGTGAAGATTTTTGCTTTCGACACTCGTCCTAGTAGTTCATCGATACGCGGGATGGGGTAGGGATCGTTCCGGGTGAGACCATTTAACTTCCGGTAATCGATGCAAAATCTTAATTTGCCATCCGCTTTCTTTACGAATAGGATAGGGGATGCAAAGGGGCTGTTGCTGTTGACGATGAATCCCTTTTCCAGGTTTTCCAGCAGGTATTGCTTGGTAGCCTTAAGCTCTTCGGTGCCCTGTCGATATAACGGGGAGAAAGCATTTGGTAAAGGGGCTTCGAGCTGTATCTTGTGGTCGTATATGCGGGGGGGGGGGATTCGATCCGATTCCAACTTCGAAAAGACATCGGTGTACCTCCGGTGCATATGCGGAAGCTTCTGCTGGATGAGGCGGAGCGTTTCTTCGTCCTCTACCAACTCCTTTTCATGAATGATCTGATCGATTTCGTAGATGCTAGTTTGAAAAAACTCGGAGTCGTTTCGCATCATCTCGTGGTGGAAAGCATTTGCACTGATTTCGCATATATGCATGGGCGTAAACCTATGTATTAGGGTTTTCTGCGGTGGGGGAGAAACCTCCTGGTTTCGTGGTGGGTTCGATGTCGTATCGGTGATCTCTTCATAGTCAGAAGTTATCACTTTCATTTCCATTGAACGTCCGCCTGCGCGGCGTCTGTCTTCGCGGTGGATTGCGAAATCCCGGCGATTCGCATCCGACTGGTATGCAGGATGTTTAATGGACGTTTCGCGTGAGTGGTAGGGCAAGGTGATCTCCTTGCTCCAGCTAGGAGTCGGCGGGTACTCCTTTGGCCATACTAACCGGCTCTTTGCAGAGTCGAGTAGTATTCGGAAGCGGCTGAAAAGCTTCTTCCCAATTATCACATCTTGTGCTCCGAGGTCCAGGAGTACAAAGGGGCAGTTATATATTCGGCGTCCTTCGACTGTTAAGTGTAACCGAATATACTCTGATACGTGGCCTTGGATTTTGCGCTGAAATCCACGTATGGGTACAGAGTAGGGTAGTTTCCGTATAGGGCTCTGAAGCGCTTTCGACAGTCGTATTGCGAAAGGCTTGTTAATGACGAGGTAGCCGTTTGCTCCTGTGTCTGCTAGGGACTTTGTTTGCACACCGAGTCCATTCATACTCAGGGTCGTGTCGACTAAGAACTGGGTGCCTCCCAGGAGTTCTCGTAAGTCTAGTCCTCGCAGGTCACATTTGCGTAGACCTAGGAAGGAGCCTTCTCCTAGGCCTCGTCGTTTTCCTCGAGGGACGCATCCGATTGAAGTTCCATGGCGTCTTCCCATTGTTCTGCTGCCTCGGGGTCGTTACGGTCCATTTCCTTGATAGTAGCGTTAAGGGGGCATTTGTCCTGGAAATGGCCGGGCTTGCCACACTTGAAACAGTTTCCTGAGGGCACAGGGACTGCGGTTCTCGGACGTTCCGGTATGGCTGGCTTGGGGAGGAACGCGGTTCGGGTGAACAGAGTGGATGTGGCTCGAGTCGGCTTCGACGCTGATGACGTCTTTGCCGTATCCGTGGTACGTGTGGACGTCCTTGCGAGAGCGGGTAGCGGATTCAATTCGTTGTTCCAGCGCCGTTCCTGGTCGAAGGCGGTAAGTTCTCGTACCATGGTCTGGTATTCTCCCTTCCATTGGTTTTTAAATTCCTTCGGAAGGATCAGTCGAGAGTCAATTTCTTCAGTTTTGGTCTTGTTCTTGTGCTCGATTATGTCCTTCATTGATATAGCAAAGACTTGAGCTCCTCTTTGCTTCATGAGCATTCGAAATGGTGCTGCGCCAATCATTGCTATGGTGCAAGGTTTTGGTTTTTCCACTTTCGGAGCAGGTTCTGGAGGAGGCATTTCTTTGGCTTTCTTCTTTGGCCTTTGTCTTTCGCTTTTAGATATAGGCTCTGTTTCGAGGGCTCGATCTGGTATAGAATGGTTGCAATAATCTCCAGTGAAGAGGACTTGATTATTGATCATATCGAGAACAACTCCATGTTGCTTCATCCAAGCTTTCCCGAGAATGATGGAATGTTTTCCCATCGAAGTGATGAATAATGGACATAGGCTCTCCACATGCTCTCCCACTTGTAGTCGAGGATATATAGCATGTGTGATAGCAGGGGCAGCCTCTCCATTGAATCCTTCAACTTGTTTTGGCTGCACTGCCTCTAGTGATGACTTGTCTAGAGGCTATTCGTTTTCCGAATCGATGATAGACTCAGCTGTAGATACCTCATTCACTTGAGCTTTGAGCTTCTGGGGACAGTCTCGAGCTCGATGTCCATTTTGTCGGCATATGAAGCATTTCCCAAGTTTCATGAGCATTTCTTTTGCTGGATCTTGATGCGGTGGTTGATACAGCTTCTGCGTCTTGTTTTGCATGTTCGAATCCATTGTAGGTTGAGGGATTGAAGTTCGAAGTGCCTGGCCCTGATTTTGAGTTTGGCCCATGTTGTTCGAAAATGACTTTGGCTTCCTTTTGTCTTCTTGTTCCTTGATCCGCTGAATGTTCTGGTCGATGAGCATGCATTTCTTTGCAAACTCGTGAAGTGTAGTAGCTCCAACTTCAGCCACTAAGGCTTTCTGCATCTGTTGGTTGACTTTGAAGCGCAAGTCATCCAGCAAAGCTTCTTCAGAGTAATCAAGCTCTGTTGTGAGCCTTTGGAACTCAGCCCAGAACACTGCAAAGGTGTTGTTTCTCTGATACAGCTTTCGATACTCAGTTTGAGCTGTGTGCCTTCGATCGGGATCACGAAGACTTTTTCCAAAAGTTCGAGAATTTCTTCTGCTGTCTGCAATTTGTTTGTAAAGTTTGGTCGAAGCCTTGGATTGACATGTCGAACTGCCAGTCCTCCCAGTCGACTCTGAATGTAGCTCATTTGTAAAGTCTGTGTTGGAAAATGATCAATATTGGCTTCGAGCTTGAGGCAAATTTTCACAACCCAGTCTTCAAATGCTGGCTCTATCCCATCTGTGAGGATTGGAGGGTCTGGAATCCGAGCTGACAGTCGACTGTGAGAGTGGTGTCCTGGTTCATTCTTCAGAGCTTGTTGGGTTTGCTTTTCAAGAAATTTCTGAATTGTTTGTTGCTTGTAACGCTGACTTCTAAACGATAGAAGACACAGAGGTTCTCTTGCGTAAAGGTTTACTTATCAGAGGAGGCAGGGGATCAGACACAAAGGCTTCAAGTAACACGTTACTAGTATATAACAAATACTGTATTGAGTTGAGCACGAAGCTCCTATCTTGTAAGGATGCCTCCGTACCTAGATACTCGAAGAACCTGTCTCAGAACTGTTACGGTCACTACAAACATGGAATCCGACTCGGTGGGGTTTCGAACCAGTAGAGGATCATATAGCGAGTTACACTATAGTGGGGGACGGTAAGTGTATAGGGTTCAGGGCCGATGTAGACCTGTTGCGGTGGAAGGTTCAGGGCTAGGGTTGGGATAACCGAGTCGGGCCCGTTTCGGGAGTTAAGGAAACAGACTCAACGGGGTTCCCCCTTCATCTTTTTTGTATCCTTTATAGTAGACCTATAGGATAGCATCCGTTTAGCCTCCGACTCGCACTCTCATATGCTATTACTGTGAGCTGGGTGCCCTGTGTCCTTACAGTAATTATGGTGAGATTTGGTTGATCCTCATGCTCAATTGTCTCATTTTCTCCTTAACTTTCTTGCTGCTAGGGGCGCAGCGCTATCCGCGGCCCGCAGCTGAAAAACTAGCCAAAACAGGTTACAACGGACCCGTTCCGTTGGGAATCTGACCAACCAACGGCCGTTTAAGGGGCCTAAAACGGACGCCAGTCCATTTAGGGTAGGCGATAACGAACGGCAGTTAGTGCTGTTGAACGGGATAACGAGAAAAATATCGACCACGCTGGGTAGAGGCAAGGCAGTTTAGCTAGGCAATTGGGAATGGGCTATAGCAATTGCTTGTATCAACAGTAGCGTACTCCGATTTGCAGGAATACTACGCTCGAGTTGGTCATGTATAAATTGGCAAATTGCAGCATTTTGTACAGGAGTTAATACTTGGTTTTGTCCTCCATATGGCTTGTGCGTTGTAGATGTCAGCTTCGATATGTGTCATCATAGAGTTTCGTACTTAATGTCAAATTTTGTAGTGACCTAGTAGATTGTATGGTCTTGTGGAGGCTTTAAAAAGAACTGCACAGCTTCTGCAATGCGAGATTTATATTCAGATTCATGGGTTGGAGGCATATTGGTAGTATTGTTCATGAATTGGTAGTATTAAAGTGGTTTTCATAAGGTGACGTGGCATACCAGTGTTCGGCGGATACATATCCGGGTAGTATCCGTGAAGCTCACGGGTAGGGTATATACCCGGCGACGATCTGACGGGTAGGGTAGGGTATATATCCGGATACATGAGGCTGAATATTGTATATAAAAATAGAATAGCGTATATAAAAAAGAATGAAGCTTTTGATAATAGTAGTAAACCCCTTTCCGCGAGCCCCCTTTCCGTGAGACCCCCCCTTTCTGCGAGTCCCTATTCAGGTGCTTCATCGTCAGCATCATCGCCGTCGCTATCAGCCTCCCGTATTTTACCCCAATTCCGTAAGCAAAGTAAATATCTAATAGTTGGCGGTGATAACCTATTCCGCTTCTTTGTAATAATATCACTACCATTACTAAATACTCGTTCCGATGCTGCAGATGTTGCTGGAATAGCTAGATGATCACGAGCAATACGGGCAATAACTGGATATTGGTATTGCTTTGCGCACCAATATTTGAGAATATCAGTATGCTCACCGGGCCGTGGTTCAAGCATCCAGCGCCTCCATTCTGGCTCTTGAAAAGCCAAGCCTTCTGACGCAAATAGATCTTCGTCAGAATCAGGTTCTTGATCTATTGTAGCAGTAGCACTTATTGCTTCTGCAAGAGCTGTTTCGTGAGTAATTCGCTCCGTATCAAGGTGATACTCTCGCTTTTGGTACGTTCTACAAACGTCTTCGAACTGCGCTCTTGCTCGTAATCTTCGTGTATCGTCTATAGCATTTGGATATATCTTCTTAAATACTGTATGATTCATTCGTGGGTCGCAAATTGTAGCAACAGCTGAGTGCTTACATTGCCGATTCGTTGTAAGAGTATAATACTCATTAAGCTTTTGAAGCGCAGCTCCACAAGCTACTCCGATCGTAGAGCTTCTACCAAGCTCTTCTTGTAGTAATGTGACCTTATTTATCATCTTTAAGTAAAGAGGAATTGTAAAGTTGAGCGTTGGATATGAATCGCTTTGTAGCCGTCTTGACGGCTTTAAGAATACTAAGAATAATCGTTCAAGAGCTTCGATAATAGCCCAATCGTTGCTTGTTAACGCAATATCCTTCATACTGATATCAAGCTTCTGCGTAGAGCATACTGCAGTAATTGGTATTCGAAGCTTTATAGCTGTTTCAAGCATATAGTACGTTGAATTCCAGCGTATAGGCATATCAAGTGATAGCTGGCGTGGCTTCTGGCCTGCAGCTTGTATCTGCTTCTGTAAAGCATCCTTCCATGCTCTTCGGTTTCGAAAGACATAAATATGCCTTCGGAGCTTCTCAAGCGTAGCTGATACTTCAGTAGAAGAGTTATCAATACGCTGCGGAATCCGGGCAAGCCCTTGCTGACACCAGTACGCTTCTGTTTCTGTATCCGGGCTAGCTTTCAAGCTCTTTAGAGTAGCTTGAACTGCAAGATTGATAATATGAGCAATACACCGAACGTCCCCTTCCTTTACAGTAAACGTCCATGGCTGTTGAATAGTCGTCTGCTGCTTACTGGCTATTTTCTCATATTCTGAAAGCATCACAGTATTCGCTGAGGCATTATCCCGCGTACAAGTAAATATAGCACCTGTAATTTCGAAGCTATCTGTTACTGCAGCTAACTCTTGAGCGAGATATTCGCCGCTATGAATTGGCTCTTGAAGGTGGATTACATCAAGTAATACGCACCGGTGCTGCCACTTCTCATTAATCCAATGGCCTGTGACAGCAGCGTACTCTGTATAGTTCCGTGCAGTCCATGCATCTGTTGTAATAGATATCCGGCCGCCATAGGTAATATGAGCCTGGAGTTCTAATTGTAGCAATCCTCGGTGATATGAGAATTGCCGCTGTAGCTCTCGGTGTAGTGTTCGCGACGATATCGATAGAGTACTTGGGCTTAAGAACTGTACTAATTGATGGAACGAATAGCTCTCAATAAGTCGTAAGGAGAGGTTATTTGATACAACGAATGAGAGTAATAACTCTCGGTATTTCGCTCTACTATTTGATGCTTGAGCTTGAGCGGGCTGGACTTGCGGGTTCCGCGGCCGTGGCTCAAAAAATAACGATGCACTACTTGATGGGCTTGACGGCGTAATTGTATGACCTTTCATTGTATATGCTACTGTTGGATGCTTCTGCGTATAGTGCTTCCAAAGATTACCGGTTGAAGTCTGACTTAATAGCTGCGGAGTAGGTGAATATCCGCAGCCTGGTTGTAAGCAAGTTACTTTGACTGTAGGTGGGTTACTATCAAGTATCAATCGCGAATATAATAGCTTCGTAAATAGTACCGACGACGTTGGTGGCAGCATTCGTCCTGGAGGCTGAAGCCGGAGCGGTGTAGGATTAATATCCTGTTGAATATGAATAGGGGGTGGCAGCGTTGGCAGACTTGGCTCATTATAAGTATCATAGCTATTATAGCCCTCAGGCTCCGTTGGTATATCTGATAACGACGAGTCGCTCATTCTGAGGATAATTATCACTTTATACAGCATCAATATAGATCTCACGGCGTTGGAAAAAAGAGGTCTTGGCTGCGCTTGGCTATTCTTGGCATGTATCCGGATATATACTCGAGAGTATCCGGATACGCCGGATACTCCTAAAATATCGCCGGGTAGGTATATACTCGAGGATATACCCGGATACCACGGGTATATTGGTATCCGTGCCGAACACTGTGGCATACTCAAACTTGCTTTCGCATACCCTGAGTAGGTTACAGCCGGTTTGTATGGTGTAGTACAGTGCACTAAGTAATTTCCTAATGGTGCGGAAGCCAGTATCACCACAGTGTAGTAATCAATTCAATTGCATTTCTATTCTAATGTAACTATGTAGTATTTATAGGCCTAGAGGAGCCTTCTATAACCCCTGAAACCCCCAAGTAACACATCGATTTTAGTGCAGAGTTTTCACCTTCTGCCCCGCTAAGAACCATAGGAACACTGGCTCCTACAGTGGAGATTACTAGATTTCTAGGGCCAAAATCACACCTAGCTCGAATGACCTTTGAGAATTTGCTACACCGCTCCTGTCTTAGAATTCCAGAGCCACACTCTTTGATCCATTTAACCTGTCATGACTAGCTTGCCATCTAGCGAGAAGACATAAGAGTTATACTCTTTATAAGAGTCTCTTCGCCATTTGCACTTAGTTTCTGAGGGCGTCCTGTTCGATGGGCATCAATAAGATATTTATCGAGTAATTGCTTGTCGATATCTGGATTATATCTACGGCGGCGTGCTTCAGCCATGTAGTACCACACTTGCCGCTCGGAAATTTTTGTATCCTCTTTAATTTGTTGATATGTAGCTCCATAAGCTCGGAGTCCTATAGCTTGAGCTCACGTTGCAAGAGAGTATGAAGGCATATTTAATATCTGTATTATCTTCTACTCTACAAAATACGAATTGACGATGCCTATTTACTGACTTTACCCCGATTTTTACCCCCGAACGCCACATTACTTGGCACTGTTAGCCCGGCAAGGACTTTTGGTACACGCCTCCATAGTCAATTTAATGTGTTATGGTTGCTTAATTATATTTTGAAGTGGTAGGCCAGTGCGCGACTTGGTGTTGTGACGCACAACACCGAGTTGTACACCGTGTATTTAAATTATCACTTCTAATTTTTTCTAAAGTCCGACTTCTCACCCAGTCAGCACAAATCCGTGCATCACTTTTTAACTTCAACCGTCCCCTCAACTTTGCTGCCGATTGGTTCCTGATACGCCTCTTTGAACACAAACTGGACTCGTTCCCATTCCTGTCACCCCTACACGTGAGTTTCTGTGTCGCCTTTTTCCTGTCTAAAATTGAGGCGACAATTGGGAAGATAGATGACATGATTGTTTGGGAGTCGGACGACGTAACTGTTGGCCCCATAGTTGCTGCAGCCAAGCAGTCGCTATTGCATCTAATTCCACATATAATGCCGGAAGAAGACAACGAGTCGGGTGATGAGCCTTTCGCTCTACCGTCTTGTTTTAGAACACGGCGATTTCGGTATTCACAACATGTCTATTGCGGTAGAAGCAAACGGCCGACCCCTCGTGACGTCGTTATATGACTGGGGGACTGGATGTATAGTGCCGGCAATTTTGTATCCGTCAATGGCAGTCAGTCCTGTCAACCTAGTTATCGTTGAGAATGCCGCCCCATCGTCAATGACAAGCCTGATGACACAACAGTGGAGGGGGGCCAGAAGTATACTTCATGGGCGACGGAATATTCCAAGGTACTCCCAGTCGCCTAATAGATTTTTTGGCATACTTGGAAAAAGCTAATGATGGTCTCCCCGTAGGTTCTCTTCGAACACGCGCCAAACTATGAGCGTGCAATCAAAGCGGGCAAAGATGAACGCCACCTTTGGTTTGCATTACGGGATTGGCGAGGTCAGGACCCGGAAGGATATTTCGGCCGTTTGGGGGATTGGGCGGAGGCCAGGGTTAAGGATCTACGGGTTGACTGATTGTCAATATACCTTTTGGTTATCCATTAAATGAACAGTTCCTTCAGCCTCAGCCATAATCTCATCTATGCCAGTCAGTAGTGTGATAACACTGTTGGGGGGAGTCGCAGACTGAAGCTCGATAGTTCAACGACTCAGTTTAAGCCTAGGTCCACCTCAATCATAGTCCCTTTCAAGGCGCTGATGCTGATTAGTAAATATGGAATTTAATAAAGTTTTGATGTGAGTGAGAGGGACCAACGAAGAAAGGTAGGGAGGGGTCAGCCCCACTTAAATGATTTGATCACATGATTGCGCGTCTGATGCGTAAACTTTAAACCAACGAACGCGCCAAATCAACCGCGACGAATAACTTCAAGGCTGACCCGCCTTGGTCACATCGACAACTACTTCACTCCAAGCTCAACATCTTACCA
The DNA here is from genome assembly GCF_001641265.1 of Pseudogymnoascus destructans. Taxonomy (NCBI): domain Eukaryota; kingdom Fungi; phylum Ascomycota; class Leotiomycetes; order Thelebolales; family Thelebolaceae; genus Pseudogymnoascus; species Pseudogymnoascus destructans. Next base: position 352,042 of record NW_020167540.1, on the reverse strand, counting down.
TCTCTCGAACACGTCTTCGCTTCGCAGATGGGAAGCATACGAGATGTGTGCAGCCATATGTCCCCATGACTTTACATAATCTCGACAGTCATATTTCTTGGTTGTTACAGAGCAGGCCCACGGTTGTTTCTTGCGGCGCCCCGGTCCATCGCTCCACAGCAATAGCAGCCACATTACAGAAAAGAAGCCCTGATGCCTCCATTCGAGAGACCAGTACTACGCATTTAGAAAGACAACGACTGCGTTTCGATCCCCATCTGGACGTCGATAATTCAACAAGGCTGGGGCACACCAACCCATCGTCAGACATCAACCAAGCGGGCCCTCTTAGAGAAATTGCGCGGAAGGCAGAGGAAAGTAATATGGCAAAGCTGGCCTCTGCATCGCGGTCATCCCGACCTAAACTTCTATACAATCAGCAAACTCCCGAGGGGGCTCCAGGTACCACAACACCTTCCTCTATTGCAGCTGCATACGCCGCCTCATTCCATAAAGACGGTGCGTGATGGGTCCAATCTCTTCTTAGTTTTATTTTCTGACAATATACAGGTGCATCTGCAGGTACACCCTCGAGGCAGCCAACGTCAGCCATTCCAAAGACTACCCACGCCCCACAAACCTCGCGGCAGACGCCAGGACAACTACCCAGGCAGCAACCACAATTTTCGTCTGTGAGCCATGGCAATATCGAGCCAGTGGATCTTACCGGAGATGAGGAGGTTGTTAGGAGTTCGTCGCTGGAAGAATTTGGCGAGCCTCAGTCGCTATGGCGTGAAGACTATGCTTCCAGGGCCTCACCCAGGCGAGGGACGAAGCGAAAAAGCGACGAAATGACTAGGGAAAGACCGAGAAAGGAGTTGATGACAGCAAGCTCTCAGAAAGAAAATTGCCGGCCAACGCGTCTTTCGGAAGAATTTATTGACATCGACACACTCATCGAGCCTGATGAGCCGCCGCCACCGTACTCCACAGTCGATTCAAAGACTCGAAACCAAAAAAGAGCCAACCAACCGATCAAACCAAGTGTGGAGGCGGCAAACTCGGAGCCTGAATTTGAAGAGCAGTATCATGTTGTTGAAACAGTGAGTCGGATAAAAACCCGCACACGCAGGGCACTTAGCCGAATGGCATCGCACGACACTCCTGGTAATGTCGGTGAGAACAAGCGTTCATTGTCTGCGATGGCGAGTCCGAAGTTTCAAAATGCGACCAGCCCCGTTGTTAGCGGTTTGAAGAAAGAAAACTCTCCGTTTAAACAGTTGACGGACCGATCGATTTCTCCCTCTATAAAAGCGCCTCGGAATAATCAGATTCTTCAGAAAGATCGCATCATAGAAGACTCTGAGGACGACGACCTTATTTCCCAAGCCGAATGGGCGGATGCACATGTGCCCGAACCCATGAAGGTTGACAGTATCGTTCGGAGGACCGTTTTCAAATCACCATCAAAGGAACAAAGTGTAGAGCACAAATCGCTTGGCCATTTAAAAAACGAGCCGCTTTTTGGTACAGATGCGTCCCGAAACGGGTCAGTTAAGACGGCTGCTGTCAGCAATCTCAAGCAAGAGAGCTTTCCATCTCCTTTCCAGCGAGATTCGCCAACTAGGTTAGCCACTTCTCAAATAATCCCCAAGCAAAGCACCGCCTCGAGCCAGCAAATTCCGTCATCATCATCGCCAGAAGAAGATAAAAGGCTTTTCGGCATCTTCCTGGACAAGCCGTCTCATATACAGCAATTTTTGTCCCTACTGAATGAGAGGCTCCAAGAAAACCGTAGGGTTATGTGCGAATACTTTGACGCCGGCGAAATCGCGCCTGGACATATGAAACTTGAGCGAGAGAAGCTGGCAAAGCAAAGAAACGCGGCCACAGACCTGCTTCCACTGTATGAAAAGCACGCCAAGTTAAGCAACCAGAAGGAAAAAACCAAGGCCGATTATTTCGCGTATTTAGAGACCTCCCGCGATGTTGGGGGATTTGAAAACGAGATTCCACTCATCACACACAATATCAACAAAATAGAGGCTCGAATAGTATCGCTAGTTAGAGCATGTGGAGTTACAGCTGATGACCTCTTAGCAATCGAAGGGTTGACGAATAGTGGCAAGCAGGCACAACTTGAACGGCACACAGAAAAGGCCAAAGAATCAACAGAATTGCTCGGATCCAGAACACCGTCTAGCTTATATTGCGATTCTCAAATAGTCCACCAGACCCAGATGCCCTCCAATGGAATGCAGCCGACAACGAACCAAAAACCAGCCGCCGCCAAAGAGTACCGTCCTGTAAACGCTGGCTCTTCATCCACATTCCAAGCCAATATGAGTACAGAATTTCAGCGCAACGCCCAGAATTCCCTCCAATCTGATAGGATGAACTATCAGCCGGCGATGATGCAAAGTGCTCCCAGCCGTTTCGATTGCCCAGAAGATTTTGAAGATGAAGATGATATGCTCGGCAACTTTGATCCCATTACTCGCAATATGGATGAAGAAGATTATGGCGACTTTGATGATGACGATGACATGATTGAGTTTGCAGAGTCTTGGGATCGAGGTGAGGCTAGTTCAGGTCGTGTTGCAGCTGACACCCACGAAGTTTCTATGCCTCCCCCCTCAACTCCTTCAGCTTCTAGAAGGCCAAAGTTAAGCAGCAGCAAAGACATGTCCCTGTCTGTTAATGCAGGGTCAGCTGCCCTTATGAAACATAAATGGTCAGGTGAAGTCAAACAAAAGTTAACGGCGCGATTCCACCTCAGGGGATTCAGACAAAATCAGCTTGAGGCTATAAACGCTACATTGGGAGGCAAGGATACGTTTGTTCTCATGCCGACTGGAGGCGGGAAATCATTGTGCTATCAGCTTCCAGCGATTATCCGCTCAGGCACCACACGTGGTGTCACTATTGTCATCTCTCCTCTTCTGAGTCTTATGCAGGATCAAGTGGACCATCTCCAGAAACTTGGCATCCAGGCTTTTGTGATCAATAGCGAAGTGACACAAAGCTACAAAAATATGGTAATGTCGGGACTCGAAGAACGCATCCCGGAGGACTTTGTTGAACTACTCTATGTCACACCTGAAATGGTAACTAAAAGCGAAGCGATACTTAGCAGGTTTGCGTCTCTCCATCGTAGGCACAAACTTGCTCGCATTGTAATCGACGAAGCTCATTGCGTGAGCCAATGGGGACACGACTTCCGACCAGATTATAAAGAGCTAGGGGAGGTTCGAGCTAGATTTCCAGGCGTCCCAATCATGGCCCTCACAGCAACAGCGACAGAAAACGTCAAAGTCGATGTTATCCATAATCTTGCGATGGAAGGTTGTCAACAGTATACACAGAGCTTCAACCGTCCCAATTTGACGTATGAAGTGAGGCCCAAGCCTAAACACGAAGAGTTGATGAAAAGTATAGTGGAGATCATCACCAAGAAATATAAAGGGCAAACTGGTATCATTTATGCTCTTTCTCGCAAAAATTGCGAGAAGGTTGCCGATGAACTCTCTACACGTTATAACATCAAAGCATGCCACTACCACGCTGCTTTGAAACCAATAGAAAAGAAGCGAGTGCAGCAGGATTGGCAGGCAGGAAAGTGGCAGGTCATAGTTGCTACTATTGCGTTTGGTATGGGAATCGACAAAGCCAACGTTCGGTTTGTAATACACCAGACAATGCCGAAAAGTCTGGAGGGTTATTATCAAGAAACTGGCCGTGCTGGTAGGGACGGAAAACTCTCCGGGTGTTATCTATATTACGGCTATCAGGACACCACCGTCCTTCGGAAATTTATTGAAGATGGCGACGGAAGTCACGAGCAAAAAGACAGGCAGCGATCAATGCTAAATCGAATGTCCCAATTCTGCGAGAACAGAGTGGATTGCCGCAGAGTAGAAGTTCTTGCCTACTTTGGCGAACGATTTCAGAAGGAGGATTGCAATGGTACTTGCGATAACTGCAACTCCACCAGTGTTTACGAGGCTGTTGATCGCTCAAAAGAGACTCGAATTGCTTTGAGTATTGTCCGACAGCTTCATACGGAAAACCTTACTCTGGTCAATTACGCCGACATAATGCGTGGCAACCGTGGCAACAAGTCAGCTAAAATCGTCTCTTTGAATCTCGACAAAATGAGCCTCTTTGGTCAAGTGAAGCATCTACACAAAAACGAAGTTGAGGCCCTGCTATATCGTCTTGTCAGCGAGAATGCCCTCAAAGAAGTGAACCAAATCAACAAAGCCGGGTTTGCCACTGCATACTTGAAAGTAAGTTCCCATCCTACCTTATGTTACCTAGCTAATCATGCAGCTCGGAAAATCATTCCAAGATTTCTTAACAGGCCGCAGGAAGATTAAGGTGTCTGTCAGGGTTTCATCTCCGGGTGCAGCTAAGGCAAGCCGCCCCAATAAAGCCTCCCAGGCTAGTAGCGACTTCACTGGCGTTGCGGCTGCGCGGGGCGTACAGCACCATCCTCAGTCAACGAACGTATCTTCTCCTGTCTCTATGGCGGCAAACAGACGCAAGGGCAAGAATCCTTATATTGACGATGAGGCGGAAGAGGACGAGGAAGAGGAGGAAGAATCTGACAATTATGGATTTGAAGATGGATTTATTGTCCCCGATGACCACGTATCTACTGATGATGATGAGGACGATGACTTCGAGCCAGTTCGCCAAGGCAACAGGCCTGCGCTATTTCAAAGATCCAAACGAGATGTCGGACCCCGCATCACGAATGATGTTCTGATGACCGAAGCAAACCTCTCATCTCTTCACATTCATGTCATCTCAAACTTTGTTATTGAGGCCAAGCAACTAGACGAAGAAATCCGCAACAGCAGAGGGATCAGAAAGCCAATCTTTACGGAAACCCAGCTACGGGCGATGTGCATCAATTGGATGTTGGAACTGAAAGACATCAAATCTATAGAAGGCGTCAACCAAGAGCAAGTAGAAAAGTTTGGATCCAAATTCGTGGCGCTAATCCGACGCTTCCACACCGAATACGACGCAATGATGCGACACAATGAGGACCGAGATATAGACCAAAACCACAGAAACGTCATAGACCTCGTCAGCGACAATGACGACGCCAAGTTTGACGACGACGATGACGAAGAGGCCGACGAAGAGGAGATCTCACAGGGCGAGACGAGCCAGTGGTTCCAGAACCGCCAGATTAACTCAGCAACTCAAGCTTTCAACCAGCGACTTGCAGAGACCATGCCTGCACCAGACGAGGACGAGGAGGTATCGGATGGTGAGCCAATCAGGCCCGCTATGACCCAGCCACCGAGGGGAGGGGCAGGCAAGGCCCGCGGAGGGTCACGGAAGCCCTACGCCCGTAGGACGTCAGGCGGAAGCACTGGAGGTGCAGCCAGAGCGCCAAGAGCGAGGGCTGGAGGCGCAAGGAAGAGGAGTAGTGGTGCTGGAAGTGGCGCCGCGGCGCCGAGTAGGAGAGCCGCGCCCAAAGCGCCAAGTAGAGGGTTACCTGTCGAGAGACGTGGGAGCAGTACTGCTACTGTAATGAGTAATTTTGTGCAGAAGAATGGGGGTGGAGGGACGTGGCAAAGGGCGGGTGAGGGAGGCGGCGGGCTGCCTGGGATCGGGATGATGCCTACTAGATAATGTTGCGCCTTTGGTGTTGTAGCTTTGTTGCTCTATGGCTTGTGTTGGAAAAACTATATAGAATCTTACGAGCTTGACCATTTTGGTGTTTCGTGCAAAGACATTTCATAGGGGCGTGGTACAGACGGGAGACTATTTATTTAATGTAGCATGCCAACAAACGTCGCCAACTCCCTATCCCTATTCTCCAACATCTGCTCCACTCACCCCACCGCCCTCCCCGACAAACTCCTCTCCCCCAACCCGCCGCCATCAGCTATCCCCCACAACCCAGTCCCCGGTCCACCCTCCAACACCATCTTTCTCCCCGCCAAAACCTTCAAATTAGCAGCCACAGGCCCAGCCAGCCGCCTACCCAGCATGATCTGCAACACGCTCTTCCGCAAAGTAAACTTGCGCCACTGGCGAACAGCGCGCTGAGTACCAGCTTTAACCTTCTCATAACGACCGAGCCGCAATTTCTTGCGCGGGTCGGGTTCCTCGGGACTCGGGATGTGTTCGTAAGGCTGGCCGGGAACGGGGGCAATGGCGGTGGGCGAGAGGCGCGTTAGGGGGGTGCGTTTCTTGGGTTTGAAAGAGGAGAATTTAGAGGGTTTGTGGTGTTTGGGTTTGGGGGTTGAGCCGGGGGCGTCTCGGGGCTCGGTGGGGATGTCGGTGGGTTCTGCGAAGACGGCAAGAGCAAAGGAAGTTTCTGGTTTGGTGGTTGTGAGAGGAGAAATCTCCCCCGAGCGTGGTCCGGCGAGACTGCTTTTCATAGAGGTATCGGATTTCTTCCGCCCGAGAGAGATTCTTCGTTTTGTCGGTGGCGTGCTGCTGTGTACGACTGATGAAAATCTCAGCTTTTTTGTTGTCGCTGGTTTGGGTGTCTCGTCTGATTTGGTTCTCCCTCGCAATTTTGGGAGGGTCGACTTTGATCTGGCCGACTGGTTTGGAGGGTCGGTACTTTTCTTTGGTATGAAATTGAAAGAGGGCTTGGGAATAGCCAGGGGGAATTGTCTGGGTTTTTTCTTTGGTGGTAATGCAACTGGAGAGCTTATGCTGGGCTTCAAATAAGAAGCGCCATCTACAGAGGCAGAGAGTCCCGGGTCTTCGGAGACAATGGCGCCATCTTGCCAACTTGGACGCAACTTTGAATGGCTGGGTATGTCTGAAGCGTCGTGGTACGTATCAGCCGATGTTGTCTCATCTCCCAGGTCGCTATGTGGCTCGAAAGCATGCTGGTCTGATCCTATTGTTGCTGGTTCAGGAAGAGCAGCATGAATATCCGGATTGCGTTGCATCCAAGCTGCCAAGTAATCGGGCAGTAGTTCTGCTGGAGGATGATCAAGGATGTCTAGGTGAACCTGGGGAGCTACTGGCTGGCTTGCAGTGCCACTTCTCCATCCAAGCTTCTCCTCTGCATATATGGCTTGGATAAGTCCATCCGGATCAGGGAGAATAGCATCTCCCACAGCAGGTTGATTAGTCCAACGACGAGGTGGGTTATATTGACGAGGAATAGTCTCCTGTAATATACAGCCGTTGTCATTTAGACCTGAGCGGCTGATATTTTCCCAATTGCTGGATATAGGGCTATCTTCTGGAAATAAGTCAATCGACTCTCGCTGCGCAGATGAGCGAGGTTGTGATGGGGTTCTAGGATTGCGAGATCGAGGCGGAATCCAACGCATATTATGATATCGGTGGGCGTTCGGGAGATTTTAGGGTAGTTGAGATATAAAGAGAGTATAAACAGGTACGGAGAGCATATTATGATATCGGTGGGCGTTCGGGAGATTTTAGGGTAGTTGAGATATAAAGAGAGTATAAACAGGTACATTTTGATATATGAAATATAGAGCTTACCATGTTGCCTTGCCTTGTCCGGAAGAGTTTCCCTTGTTCCTGTGTTCCTTCCATATTTATGATAAAAGGTTGGAAGAAGAACGAGTAAGCGTCCACTTTAGCACTGTACTGAGGTACAACGCGAGGCGCGCGCGTCCAGCCGTGCACGGACCAACGACTTTTGAATTTCAGGACAACCTCAACAACCAACCACCACCAACGACGACACGGAGTCGTTGAAACCCACCAGGAGCCATGGCGACCACCGTGGATCAGAAGCTTTTGAAAGCGACAAAGTTTCCTCCAGAGTTTAATCAGAAGGTGGACATGCAGAAGGTTAACCTTGAGGTTATGAGAAAGTATGCCTCCACAGCCATTACCACCACACTCCGGTCGATAAGCTAACCTCTCTTCCCTCAGATGGATCGCAGGCAAGATTTCGGATATCCTTGGAAGCGAAGATGATGTGGTTATAGAGCTATGCTTCAACTTGATTGAAGGGTCTCGTTACGTATGTCTCTACAACACCTACAGCCGTTGGTCTCGTGCCTCGCCCAATCTAACATTTGTTCCAGCCCGAAATTAAGAAACTACAAATCCAACTGACAGGCTTCCTGGAAAATGATACTCCCGCCTTTTGTAAAGAGTTGTGGAAGCTATGTCTAAGTGCACAGAATAGCCCTCAAGGTGTTCCGAAGGAGTTACTCGAGGCCAAGAAGCTGGAGCTCATCCAGGAAAAGGTACAACTGGCATTGTCCTATCGTTTCATGTTGATCTCCCGCTGACAGAAACACACCAGGTCGAAGCTGAGAAGGCTGCTGAAGAAGCGAGGCGCAGGCGCGAAATTGATAGCCAACGTGAACGAGACATGGACTCCATCCGAAACCGTGAACGAAATGAGCGTGGAAGGGGCGGGTATGGGATGCGCAACGACAACTGGCGCCGCGGGCGCGGAGATCGTGATTTTGGGCGTGGTGGAGACAACAATCGAGGGGGACATCGCAGGTCTCGCTCACCTGGGCAGTGGCGTGCCCCGCCAAGAGACATGGACTCATATGTTCCACGAGGAGGCGGTAGGAGGAGGGACGATAACAGGCGAACATCGCCATCACCGGCATTGGACAAACGACCCGTATCTGCGTCATCTTCGCGCTCCCGTCCCCGCCAACGTCGGCATTCAACAAGCCCATCCGCTTCCCCGCCTCGTCGCCGAAACTGCTCAATAAGCAGATCACCATCCTCAAATAGACGCGGAGACAGCTACCGCGGCCGTGGTGGGAGAAGTAGGCGACACAGCCCGGATCGCCGCCGCCGAAGGTCATACTCATCATCCGACTATCGATCTCCATCCCCAGCACCGCGGAAACGCAGGAGGTCGCCATCCCCCTCCGAAAGCCGCTCTCCTCCACCGAAGTCTCGCCGAAGACGCCGAGACAGCAGCAGCTCCCGCTCCCGTTCTCGTTCTCGTAACCGCTCCGTTTCACGGTCACCCATCCGAGGCAAGTCGCCGATGCGAAAACAATTCTCCGTAACCCCAGCGAGAGATCTAATTAGACCGAAACCTACTTCAAGTCGTAAGGGCCGTGACCGTGACGAGCACCGGCTAACTCGCAGTCATAGCCGAGACGAACGCAGCTTAACTCCTCGACAGCGCCCAACTACTAACAGAAGCCGGTCGAGAAGCGTCAGCCGAAGCAGGAGTAGAGCCAGGAGCCCGAGGAGGGAGAGGAAGAGAAGGGGTTCTATTGAACGATATGCGCCGCGGAGACACCACACCTCCTCCATCTCACCCCCTAGTACCAAAAGAATCAAAAGGGCTGATATTGAGGAAGATGAACGACGACGATCGCCATCGTCTGTTCAGAGCCCTCGAGGCAGGACGAGAACCAGAAGCATCAGCAGACCCCACAGCCCAGCAAAAGATGATGCGGAGATGACGGGGACAAAGGATCAAGAGGTTGGTAGTGCCTGATCATGAAGTCGCCGGCTTAGATGGACTGGCCTTGGCTGACCTCTGCGCATGATGACAGGCCAGTGCCGACCAGCCAGTGCCACAGCAAGGCCCTCAGAAAGAAGCAAGTGCGTTACGAGAGAAGTTGTTGAGGGAAAAGATTAAGAAGATGAGAATGTTAAGTATCAGCTCCAATAAGGCGGAATAGCCCGAAGAAGATGTTTCTGGGGAGCCATGGCAAGCGTCTCGCTGATTTATGTTAATCAGCACAGCGGTTTACTGAGCTAGTTAACACTGGATGGAAATGGGGAAATTTTGCTGCGCTAGCAGATGAGTCTACCTTATATTTTGCTGTGAGACTCTTGACTTTACCATTCTAATTAGTCGGGCTATATGACAGAACACCACCCCTTCACATCTCGTGCAGAACTACAGGAGATCATGCCACATCCCTCGTGCTCCATTTCTGTCTCTACTCGGCCCTGTCGTTCCCCAAACGTACTCCTTACGACTATCCGATGAAGACATCAGGCTTGATTCGAAATGTCACTTGGTAAATATATACAAATCTCGATGTAAGCCAAAAGAGGAAATGTAGCTGTGAATTATATTTTGCTATTGTGTCGTTTCCATAACAGGTTTCTAAATTGTAAGCCAGGCACAACCCGGCTGATCTGATAATCTTGACTAGTTTTGGCTGGACAAACTCAAAATGGAGGCAGTAACCGATCGCCTTGCCTTTACAACTGTCACACCATGTTTCTTTAAATCCAATAGATCCTATCTTTAATTACATCTTCGCAGCTTCTTTAGCTATCTCTTCTCTAGTCAATCCTGGCGTCCCATTCTCCTTCTCACCCAGACGGCCCATCTTAAAGAGGGTATCCATCAATTTCTCGTCGCCGTAATGGTCATTATGCTGTGAAACGATATTAGCGATATGACCGAGCTCATGCTTTGGTAAAACTTGCCTCAAACTCCGGGTTTTCACCGTACGCTACTCTCGCAACATCGACCAAGATCCTCGCCGTCATACCCCATACCTTGTATCTCTCCATACCTGCCTCCTCTTCCTCCTCTAGCTGCTCCGCAATAGCCTTAAGCCCACCTTGTCTTACTTTGGGTTTAGTGACTTTCTGGTTGTTGATGGGGACATAGAAGTTGTGCACACGCCAGAGGTACCCATCATGCCAGTCGACCCAGCTGCCCTCATACCAATCGCTCTTGCTTCCCGGTACCGTCTCACCTTCTGGTACCTCATCCTCAAGCTTGAGGAAATTATGGAAAGGCGCTGAGAAGACTGCAGCCACCTCCTTCGCATCGAGAGTGGGTATCATCGCCTCTTCGGCGGTCTCTCCGTTTGCGCCATCGGAGTGGAGGAATGCTACGCAGGGACTCACCGCAAGCTCCGTCTTAGCCAGGTTAAATGGGAGTTGGCAGAGATGCTCTATCCTGATCGACTTTGGGAGTTTTGAGTCATCCATCGGCAAACCAATCTCCTCGAACGCTTCTCGGCGTGCAATCTGGAACGGTGTTTCTTCAAGGGTATCGGCTTTCCCGCCCGGTAAGGCCGCATGGCCAGAGTAGTTACGGAGCGAGGCAGCTCGCATAGTAACGACGACCCGGAGGTCGCCTTGGCGGTCGGCAAAGAGGAGGAGGAGGACGGCGGCGCGGCGGGAGACGGGGAGGTAGTTCCATATGGGAAATGGCGGTGGGACATAGGCTCGAAGCCGTGCAAGAGCTGCCTTTGACCGGGTCAGCATGTTCGGAGAAAGCATCCCGCATTCAGAAAATGTTGAGCTGGAATGGACTAACTGCGGCGGCTGGGGAAGCAGGGGCCATGGCTGAGTGGTCAAAGACGCTGGAGCCGTAGGGTAGTAGGTCGGAGCTGGAGGCGGTCTTGATGCTCTCTATAAGCTCTGTTACACCATCTGTGTCTAATAATCGGGTATCGGTTTGCCTGCTCTCGTCAACATTGATGTTGGGTCCGGCTTCCAGGGTACTCATGTTGGTCGTAATATGTATGATACAGCCTCGGCCTGTACCTCGGAAACCGCCTCCCATCTCTCATGCGGTTCGTAGGTTCGTAGTGGTTCGTAGTGGATAACATGGGATTCTTGGCAAGGCTGAGAAATGATAACAGCCTCGTCAACTATTGTCCTCTTAAACAAAATCCAATTGCTTCCTTTCATCTCCTCCTCCGCCCTCTATGTCTATATCCTTCATCTCGGCCCCATTCGCATGTCATTAGTACGACACTCCTGTTGCCCTGTTTTCAAGCGCCAATTCATCAAACATTGCATTTGCTGTTTGTTAGCTGGTAAGGAGTTTCTTTATGTGACACCACAAACAGCACAAACAAAGTCTTGGAATCACCTTGCGTCGTTTCCGGCCGGAGAACCACCTGCTTTCTGTCGTCGTGATTGCTATAAGTATATACGGAGCCATTCTCGGTCGTCAGTTTGCCTGACTGAGTTAGCCATGTGAGCTTCTTTGTTTTTGTTGTTGTGGGCAGTGTCTTCTTTCTTTATTCTAGCGTAAGTCCTGTCTCATGTCAATCCTTTCTGTCTCGCCCAGGTCACCAGCGACGCGACATGCTTTGGATCTTGGAATCTCTTTCTTTCTACCTTGATCATATATGATGGACGACCCACGCTCAAACGTAACTATGCATGATATCGCGTTGCATTTGCCTCTGATCGGAGGTCTTGAGATTGGACTTCCACCAGAACAGCCCTATATGGAGCGAATTCCACCCTACTTCGTCAACAAAGAGCTGCCACCTATTCCCAAGCTCGCGCCTGAACCGGGTTCGTTAGCACCTCCGATCCCTCCTTACAACCCTTTGCGCTTCTCGCGAGCCCGTTCGAATGTGTTTCCGACACGAGATACAGCGATATCGCCGCCCCTTGGCTCCACATCGTCCAAAGACTCACTGTCAAGAGTGCCATCTTTGTCGCATTCGCGACATGCAAAGTCACCAAAGACACTACGACTGCTTGGCCAGCCGAACTTGACCCTCAAGACGCCCACATACGGCCAGACAGACAGGGTGTGCCAGCTTACAGGCTATGATCTCGCATCACCAGTTGAACGCCGCCACGACCGTAAACTATCTACGGCCTCTGCATCAACATCATCTAGCTGCTACAGCGACCCTGAAGTCCACCTACTCAGTGATCGCGAAAGCAACGGCTCTGGAGGATATATCGGTCTTCACCACTCACCCAACATAGAGCCGCACTACACCCACAACAAAACTCTCAGCGCCTCATTCCCAAAAACCCAAAGACGCGTCTCAAAAAGATATAGCAAGACCACCATCGACGACCTTCTCCAGCGCCAATGCGCGCGCTTCCAACACGATGCCCTCTCTCCAACCAGCTCTCACGTCCATTCTCCCAACTACTCTACAGCGCAATCTCTATACTCCACCCCCGAAACGTCTCCCCTCCCAGGTGCACCACACGCTACCGAATTCACCCTTCCTCTCCGAATCCGCCCTTCTCAAAGCAACGAGGAACCAGCCAGCAGATTCAGCGATGCTTCAACTCCCCCTGCCTCCCCTACGACGCGTTTCTCAGCCGGCATACGCGATAGCGTGCTATCAATCGCCGCGCACGCACCGTTTGGGCACACGCGTGCCGTGTCGCGACTCTTGGAGAGGCGAGATGAAAACGCTAGCGAAGAGCTATTCATTGGAGAGGAGAGTTGTGAGAGTGGAGACGAAGCGGTGATGGGGAGTGCTCTTCAGAGATTGGTGGGGAGGAAGAGAGACGCTGCTTACGATGCTGAGATAGAGGGGAGAGGGAAAATGTCGAGGGGTGGGGGGTTGATGAGGAGAATTACCGATGCGGTGTTTCCTAGGCGCCCCATCCATAGACCCAGGAGTGATGAAAAGAGCGGCAGTGGGTTGGGGATTGTGATTCCTGATCATCGACGTAAGGTTGGTGGACCGGACACTCCGATGCCGGTGATGGGGAATGGGAAAGGATGGGTTGAAGGTGTTTTATCTAGGGAGGCGTCGATGAGGCGGCGACAGTCTGTTCGGGGGGCTATTGGGAGGGCGGCAGAGAGTCGGTGGGTTGTGGGTGGGGATGAGAGGAGGGAGAGGAGAAGGGAGAGATTGAAAGGTCAGATAAAGGTTATTGGATTAAAGGAGGTGCAGGGGGATGAGGAGATGGCGGAGCTAAGAATCTAGTGAATAAGTAGATATAATGTGGAAGGGGTAGCTAGATGGCATCAGACGTACAAAGCTCGCCAGGTATAGAATAATTTACGCTAATACACGTTCATAACTCATATCTTCATACACACTTTCCTCCGTAATGACATCCCCGAATAACACCAGATATACCCCGCCACAACTCCGCCCAATAGCCCACCCTCCAATCTACCTAACCCTTCTCAACCCAAACCTCTCCTCCACCCCCTCCACTAGCCTCCTTGCCTCCCCCAACACCTCCGTACCACCCCCTTCCCCCGCCAACTTCCTCCTCACATCAAAACACCTCAACAGCATCCTCGCGCGCCTCATATCCGGATCCTCATCTTCCCCATCCTCCGCCGCGAACGCGCCTAAGCTGCCACTCCGCGTGCCCGACGGGCCAGCTGGTGCCTTCCTCGAAGCCGCAGGCGAAGCTGGTGTCCCGGCAGACGATTTCCTCGCAGACTCAGGCAACCTCAGCGCTGTAGGAGTAGTCGAGCCCGACACAAAACGTCGCGACGCAGCGGCTTTTGCGCGCGCGATGGCGGGCGCGTCGGGGATGGAGAGGGTGCGCGAGGCGCAGCCATCGGTGATGGGGGGGGTGGGCGCGAGGCAGGATATCATGTGGATGGCTGCTGTTGGGTCCTGGGGGTGTTAGTGGAGTGTTTTGGGGGGGTGGAGAGGGAACGGACAGCTACGAAGAGGTCGCTGAGATCGGCGAGGACCTGGGCTGTTTGGAGGGGTTCTGGTGGGCTGGAGGTTGACATTGTGGGTGGGTGGTTGGTGTGTTGCGGTTGTCGAGGGTGTAATGCATTCGCGATCGTAGATGGAGTACGCGTTTATGTCAGGAAGATATCAGTCGTTGGAGAATATTTCGGATTTCACAATTGCCACTCCAGTCTTTCAAGGTTACAACAGGCGTCAATTCGGGAACGAAGTGCCGTGTCCGTGCCTGTCATCAGAGCGGACATGATTCCGCCGAAGCTCCATTGGCATCAATGCTCCACTGCCGCCGAATATATAGTGTGACTATCCCCCTCTTCGTCCTACACAACCCCCCAAACCCACATCGTATAAAAAAAAAGCATTGAGATAGCACAGCATGTCATTAACCTTTAAGCGCGGTCTGGCGACGGCGGCCCCCAAGTTGACAGGGGCTGTCAACTTTGCGAAGTACCCCAAGATCGTCTGCATTGGCCGTAATTACGCGTGAGTCTTCCCCAATCTGCCTTCTCGCCCAGTGGGGATCAACCAGTCCCAATCCTCTAAGAAAGGAGCATAAGGAAACACAGCTAATAGACGTCTTCCGCAGTGCCCACGCCGCAGAACTCAACAATGCGCAACCCAAGCAGCCGTTCTTCTTCCTGAAGCCCGCCTCCTCCATGCTCCTCCCCGGCGCCGGCCCCGTGCGGCGCCCCAAGGGCGTCGATCTACACTACGAGGTCGAGCTGGCCATTCTAATCGGACGTACCGTGAAGGGTCTTGCACCCGACAATATGAAGTGCGCGATGCATGCTATCGAGGGCTACGCAGTGAGCATCGATATGACCGCGCGTAACATGCAAGACGAGGCGAAGTCGAAGGGCCTGCCGTGGAGCATCGCGAAGGGCTTCGATACATTCCTACCCCTGTCCAATACGATTCCGAGGGAGGTTATAGCGGATCCGCATGCGGCGGAGTTGTGGTTGAGTGTTAATGGGGAGACGAAGCAGAATGATAGTACGGGGCTGATGGTGTTCCGGATCCCAAGGATCTTGAGCGATATTAGCAAGGTGATGACGTTGAGGAGGGGGGATATCGTGTTGACTGGCACGCCGAAGGGGGTGGGGAGTGTGAAGCCGGGAGATGTGATAACAGCGGGAATTAGATACGGTGGGGTGGAGATTGAGGAGGGAAGGATTGAGGTCACGGTCGAGGAGGCGAAGGGGTCGTTTACGTATGGGGAGACTTAAGAGCTGATTAGTGAAGGACATGGCGAGGAGTAACTGTACTACATATATATCACTGTTATAGAATAGCGAGCAATAGTAAAAACAGCCCTGCTTTTGGCATTGTATATACAAACTTCATTGGTAAAAAATATGTAATGTAAGCAAAGAATATATACCATCGAAAAAGCCAGCAGTTACGTAGAGAGGCAGCAGCCCGTGCTTACACGCCTACAGCCCATACCACGGTCCCACTGACCCCTCAGACGTTCAAAGCAACGCTGTGCCCGCTGGTCTTCATGAGCGCGTTGGTACCAACGAACGGCTCAGTGCCGGCCCCAATACTGGTAACGTACTGACTAGAGCTAAAGCCCTGACTCGACCCGAGGTACGTATAAAACGCCTTGAGATCGCCGTCGAAGCTGCTGATCTGGCTGGCCGCTACGAAGGAGTACACCTTCAGGAGCCGTTGGAGCCGTACCACAGGTTCCACTGGTGGTCAGCAACGGTGACCGACGCGATGGGAGAGCCGGTGGCGGAGATGGGTCCTGCGCCGCCGAGGGCCGCGAGCCAGATCATGAGCCCATAGTCGCTGGAGCCATCGCTGTTGCCGCCGGCGCTGCTACACGTAGGTTGTAGGCGACGTTGGCGACGATGCCGGTGCCAGTGTAGCTATTTCCGTGTCAGGGCCTACGCCGCAAAAGTTGAAATGTAAGATAAATAAGACGAGAACTTACGTGTACGACCACTTTGACGGAATCGACTTAATAGCAGACACCTTTTCCCCCGTGTCCTGCTTAAGAACCATGCTCGCCTTTTAATTAAGCTTGGAGCGAAGAGGTGGTGATGGAGATGAAATGTCCCCGTTTGTTTTTTATTGGACTTGGAGATGTTTACAGGTGCGTTTGCTCATAATGCAGTCTCTGTGGTGACATTCTCGTTTCTTCGACACAGGCACATATTCACTGGCAGACACAAAGATAGTACATCAACAACAGAGCAAGACACACCACAAACAACACACCCTAACATAGAAGCTCAGTCTCGATTCTCATCTCATCTCACCTCATCTTATCACTCCCTTTCTTTCGTACACGCATCCCCCCGCCTCGTCCATAAACTTACACCCCCACCCCTCCCTCCCCATCCAATCCATTGTTATCTACGATATACATCTCCCCCCCCCATTGATCCAGCCCCAGCCAGCCCCAGCCAGCCCCAGCCACCATCCAACAAGCCAGCCCGCAAGCCTAAGCCACGAAAAACAGCGATCGCTAAAAATGTAGCAAAAATCCAGATGATCAAAGTGGTATCAAACGACAACGACAACAGACAACGACAGCAGCAAAACAAGCAATTAAACACAAACAAAGACCACGGCCACACCAGGTTTAGTCCACTACCTCCGGCGTCGAGCGTCGATCTTTTGTCCAGGGAACACCCCCCCTTCTACTCCCTCCACTTCGGCTTATTATCCCCCCCGCTCGCACTCCCCTCCCTCCTCATCGCCCACCTCGTCCCCACAACCGCGGGACTCTCCCTCCCACTCGCCGCTCTACTATCCCTCCCCGTTGCCTCCCTCCCCCTCGGCTGCGGCAGCAAACTCGTTCTGCTCCCTCCATTCCCAGCACCAGCACCACCAGCTAACGAACTCCCCGGCCGTTTTGCCACAGCCAACGGACTCGTAGAGGGGCTTCTCTCTGGGCCCCCCTCACCAGAGATAGGTTGCATCGACGCACGTCTCGATACCGAGCGTCCCCCGGCTCCAGGGCTGGGTTGGACGCTTAATCGCCTTCCCGCTTTGAGGCCGCCGGGGGAGGACATGGGTTGTTGTGCATACGGCCCCGGGCTGGGGCTCGCCATGCGGTCTTTAAACGACGCTAGATTCTTCGTTCGCGTCGGTAACGGCGTCGTCACCTGCGGTATCCTCGGCGACGCCTCAGGCGACCCGAGACTCTCCCCCTCCCCCCCCAACGACCTCCTCAACGGGATCTTCGAAGCGCTCCCACTCCGCTCATGCGCGCGCTCAGCAAACGACGCGTTCCGGCCCCCCGTCGGCGTCGCACCGCGAGCGTAGGGACTCGGTGTCCCCACGCTCAAGGGTTTAAAGTTATGTCCCGTACTCCCATCCTCGGTCTTGACGCTGGAATTCCACCTCGGTCGCCCCGCCATACTCGCTGACGACAAGGAGAGGCGCAGGATTCGGTTCCCGGTTGGTGTGGCGGAGGACTCGCGCGAGGCAGGGGTGGGCGTGTATGTAGATTTTCCGTACCCCGAGGAGCGGGGCGCGGAGAGGTTGCGGCGGGGGTAGTTCCCGCTCAAGGGTGTGTGGCGGGATCCCGGTTGGGGGAGTCCGGTGGTGGGGGCGCGGGGTTTGCCTGCTTTGCCGGGGGTGGTTGGGTCGGTGCCGTGGGCGAGGTTGGACATTATAACCGAAGACGCTGGGGAGCTACCTGGTGTATCAGCCGCGGATCCAACGGTGGAAGAGCGGTCGTTGGACATTAGGCTCGAGACGGAGTCGCGGAGTTGTTGCTCGCGGCGCCCTACTTGCGCTGCTTCGACGGCCTTGTCCAGCTTGGCCATTTGGGATTTGAGGTCTTCCCATTTCCCCTGCATCTCGGAGTGGAGGCGGACGATCTCGCCGTTTACGGTTAGGCGGTCTTGGACGCCCTTTTCGATGATGCCGAGGACGCGCTCGATGGCTGGACCGTAGTGTGTCTTTTTGGTTTCGTAATTCTCGATCTTTTGGCCGAGGGTTGAGGCGTTTTGCGCTTGGGAGCCGTTGTCGAGCGCTTCTTGGAGTTTGAAGAGACTGCGGCCGACGGACTCGTACATCTTGTTCGCCTGACGTCCTGCCCCGCGGAAGACGAGCACCCAGCGGTCCTCACCCAGCTCGCGGCGTAGGGATGCGGCATCCTTCTCAAGGGCGGCCCAGCTGCTTTCGAGCCCGTCACGGCGCCCTTCCAGCTCGTCGCAGGCGGTTGGGAAGGTATCCTCAGCGCGTGCATGGAAGGTAGAGAGGCGCATTGGGAGGAAGTCGAGGGATGCCCTCAAGGGTTGCATCCGTGCGAATAGGGCGAGGAGACTCGAATCGTCGTGTGCCGTAGTGGGTGCGCTTGGTGAGTTCGGGGTTAAAGGGAAGGGCGCAGGAGCGACGCTGAAGCGGTTCTTCGAGTGTATGACCTTGGTAGGTGGTGTCTCTTCCACGATTGTTTCGAGATCTTTCAGATCGACGCCCTCTTCGCTGGCTTCGGCCAGGAGTGACTTGTGCCGCTTCTCCTCCATCTCAAACACCAGCGTACTTAATATATCCATCTCATATCCAATATCTCCCAGCACAACATTCCACAGCTCCTCCCACTCTATAGCCACGCCAACCTGTCCCTTGACCTCCGTCAGCGTCCTCCGTATCTTCTCCCACTCACTCAATATCGTCTCCACCTGCGTAACCACCATCGTAAGCTCGCTCGCCGGCACGGACGAGATGTCCGTCCTATTATGTAACTCCTCGATCGCGGTCACATACACGCTGATGAGCTGCTCGAATCGCACAATCGCATTATCCACATCCTCCAATCCCTCACGGCCACCCGCAGCGGCCCACTCAACATCATCATCTGCGTCCAGTCCGTCCAGCACCTCCGACGCCTTGGATACCCAACCCTTTATCTGCTCTGCCGAACCCATCAGCGCCCTCGCTGCCGCATGCGACGTTGGTATCGCTGACACCTTGCTAGCCAGGGACCCAGCATCCGGCAGCTGCAGCGACGTCAGCTGGGCCAATTGGTTCGCAAACGACACGCGAGAGAGCGTATATATCGAACCCGCACGCTGCAACCCAAACGGGTTAAAGTACGACTGCACATCCGCCGAGAAGTCGTCCTCGCCCGTCGGCAAATCAGGCAGGTCCTTTGGTAGCGGCATAGGCGGCGGCGGATCGTCCGTACGTTCTAGGTGCGCTGCTTTCGTGGCCAACGTGGCCTTGGTGCCATTGCCGTTGATATGCTCGGGGAGGCGGTACTTCTGGGCGTCCTCGTTGTCACCGAGCGCGCCGTCGTAGGTACTCATGTCGCTGATCTCGACCTTGGGGACGGGGGAAGGATCTCTCCTCGCTACTTGGTCCGCCGGAACGGCCGCCTTGCTTACGGACAGCGCAGCAGGCGGTGTTGGCGTTGCTACGGTGGCAGCTGTCGCGGGTGGTGTAAGGTCTTGTGTAGCGTCGCCTGCGCGGCGGTCGGCCGCAGGATCTAAGACAGGGAAGCCTGTCTCTGCGGAGCCGGTGATCTGTGGAGAGTTCCTGCTACTGCTAGTGCTGTTGGAGCTCCACGTGCGTCCGCGGCGGGGGACGAGGGAGCTGGTCGAGTTCGCGCGGTGCAGGGAGTCGATGGAGCGGATGTGGTCTTGGGGGATGCGGCCGATGTAGTCGTTGGAGCCTGATGGGTCGGTGGAGGACGGCGAGCGCTGCTTGGAGTCGGTGTTGAAGCCAAGGGCCTTGAGTCGCGCGGCCAATCCGGGGGATGGGCGGCGGGTCTGTCGTGGGAGGGGCGGTGGATTGGGAGGGCGCTCGTGGGTTGGAGTTGTTGAGTCGAGGTTGGGGGAGACGCGGCGGTCGGTGGTTGAGGTGGAAGTGGGAGTGGAAGTGGGATTGGAAGTGGAAGTGGAAGTGGTCGTGGTCGTGGTCGTGGTGGCCGTTGTTGCATGCGTGGGTTTTAATTCTGAGGATGATGATCCATGCCGTCGTAGAAGGGGAAGTACCAGAGACCCGATGGTCATGGTCACTCTCAAGGGGCCAAGGGATCCAAATCAGGGCAAAGTCATAATGGCCTATAAAGTAAGAGGAGAGGAAATGGGGAATGAGGAATGAGGAATGAGGATTGAGGAATGAGGAATGAGGAATAGGAATAGGAATAGGAATGAGGTATTTGGAGAATGATTCCAGGAGTAACTTACTCGTCTCGTTTATGGGGGACAATAAATTACTAAATTACAGCACCCACCCACCCACCCACTCGCCCATCAACCCTCATCTCATCTCATCCCACAAACATCACCAAAGACACGCCGATCTACCACTCCATCCTCAACTCTCGACAACTGTAAATACTCCCAGCATCTGCTCAACATCAAGCCAGACCCTCATATACTTCCTCTACACAAACTCACGCCATCACAGCCCACGACATCCCCCACTGTCGACACCGACAACAGTCAAACGGTCCACGCTCATGGTCCGCTTAATCTAAGCTCCAGCGTGTGTGCAATCTCCCTCACAAACCACGACAAACGTCGCCCATCCCCCATCCCCCATCCCCCATCCCTCACACCACAATCCCTCAAACCCTTTCATGCCTCTCCAGCGACCGACCATGGCGACAAAGGACACCGATCCCAGCGGAGATGTCTCCCTCCTCTCCTCCTCGCCCTCACCGCTGCTCTCCCCTACCAGCGCCGCATCCTTCTCCCCCTCCTCTCATAACTACAGCTCAACCCCCTCCACCTCCACCACCTCACCAACGCGCTCCGCCTGCCTCGGCCCCTCTCCCACCACCACCGACTCCTCGCGGCAATCCATGCCCGTCTACCCCTCCCGCTCCTCCTCCGCCTCCTACACCTCGCGGCAATCGATGGGTGGCCTCGAGCGCCCCAAACGGCGGGGTTACGTGCGCCCCCAGGGAACCAACTTCGCCGCCTCCGCCCAGTCCCGCGAGAGCGTCATGAACCTCGGCAGCATCGCCCATCTCCAATACTACTTCGCGCGCACCGGGCTCCTCGACGGCAAAGGTGGGCAGCTAGCCAAAAGGAAGGACCCCAACGGCCTAGACCTCTCCTCTCTCGAAGGCGGCCTCCTACCCCCAGGCCGAAGAACAAGCCACCACTCCGACAAAGACGGCTCCTATTCCTCCATGCGCAGCAGCCCCGACCTGACCCCCCGCCGCCGACACAGCGGTCTCGGCTCCCCCGGCCCCATCTCCGCCGAGCCAGACAGCTACGACTACGAGTCGGAATACGACTCCGACGCCTCGCACGCCGAGATGCTCCCCCCCACCGTCTCAACATACAACCACCGCACCAAACTCGTCCCCCGCCCCCCCACTTTCGCCGAGCTGAAATCAGACCTCGAGTCCTCCCTCCGCGCCGCAACCCAGGCCCTCTCCGAAGCCACCTCCCCCCCCTCCCCCTCCAGCGCCGCGGCCCCAGCCAAAAAAATTCCCCACCTCCGCACCCCCTCCTCCCTCTCCCTCTCCGGCTCAAGACGCCGCTCCGAATCCGACGCTACCGCCCTCCTCATCACAACCCCCGCCCCAACCAGCAACCCCTCCAACGCCTCTGACCCCTCCACGCGCGACCCAGACCCAAACCAAGGCTGGCACGAGCTCCAAGGCCTGCACATCCTCGACATCCTCACCCTCGCCATCCGCGCCGCGCGGCGCTACTACACATCCCACGCGCACCCGTCACGGCTCTCCTCCATCCGCTCCGAGCGTCGCATCCGCGCTGACCTCTTGGGTGTCATGGATGTGCTCCGACGCATGGCGACGCGGAATTTCGCGCACGGTCTCCGCGACGACGAGGCGAGGACGATCAGTGATTGGGTGAAGGGGGTGTGGGATATGCTCGCTAAGGAAGAGGCTATTGAGCGCGAGGAGATGGAGGAAAGGAGGGCGTGGACGTGGTTGGATGATCGGTTGTGGAAGGGGGGGGGGAGGTGGATGTTGTGCGGGAGATTGCGTTTTTGCGCGCGATGGCACCCGCTGCTTCGCTGCCGGATTATGCGCCTGTGGAGTTTCCGGGGGCGGGGGAGGGAGAGGTGAAGTTGGGACCCTTCTGGGAGGGGCTGAGGACGGGGAAGGTGCTGGTAGAGTTGCATAATGCGGTTGTGGCGCGCTCGAAGCGGCCGTTTGGCGCTATTCCGGTGTGGCATACCGACACCGCCAAGCCGTATCGGTGTGCGGAGAATCTGCGGTTCTGGATTAAAGCCGCCGAGTTGAGGTGGGAGGTGCTTCTTACGGTTGATGTTAGGGGGGTGGTGGCGGGGACGGAGGAGGGGGTCTGGAGGGGGTTTGAGGGCGCGGTGTGGGGGTGGGTTGGGCGGGTTAGGGGGGAGTTGGCGGCGGAGATAAAGGGGTAGGGGGGGGAGGGGATGTGATTGAATTTACAAATATTGGAGAGGAGGAGAAGGGGGAGGAGATGAGCCGGCATGGTACCGTTCTCTCTCTCTCTCCCTCTCTCCTCGGTGAGGAAGAGGTGGATGGAGGATGTACATATACGAGCAACACACACACGGAGGGGCCAGAGTTTAATTTCGACGATACCCAAGATTGCTAGCTAGCTAGATCACCTTACATATTGCCACATCAATGCCTGATATATTCTTGCTCTCTCTTGGCATCTCTCAGGTTATACCTGAGTTTCCCTACAAACACTCATTCAGCATGATAACACCTAACTCCTGCATAGTTTGGCAGACTGGTAAGGTCAACGAACGAAGGCTAGGCTTACTGCGAATGCATAGGATCCTGCAAATGCAATCCGTATCTCACTCCTCGCGTTCTCTATAACGGTGGCGGGTGCGAGGCGACGCGACTCTAGCGGTGACGACAGACATTAGCAGTGGCGAGAGAGTGTGATGATAGCAGTAGGCCCCCAGTAAACATCTGCAAGAAGCTCTGGCTCATGATCCTCAACAGCGGCTCTATTCGCCTCGAAGGGTAATTGCTTTTAATCGTATCAGAGTTCAAGGGAATATAATTATGCGTCATTCTAAGAGCACCAGACAATTTCTCCACAAAGCGACATCGCGCCGCACAGGGGCTCTCACACGCCTGAATAATACCAGCCTCGATAGAAGATAACACCGATACTGCTTTTACCCATCCACCAGTATAGCATACAACTTCGACTTCCTTCTCTAACAGTACACTGCACTACACTACACTACACCACAATTATCCAACCCCCCCCCCCCCCCCCAAACCTCCCCTCCTACCTCTTCTCCCTCTCAGCCTTCAAAAGCGCCTCCCTCACCCCCGCCCTCGCACTCCTACTCCCCCCCAACTTCGGCCCCTTCAACCCCTCCTCCTCCTTCCTTCCCTTCCCCACCACCTTCCCCCCTCCTTTCCCTCCTCCCCCTCCTGCTCCACCACCACCACCACGTCTCCGCTCCTCAACACCCTCGAGAAATTCCCGTCGGAAGCGCTCTTCTATCTCTTCATCCCCTTCTCCGTCACCAGTTGTGGAGGTTGTGGGAAGGGGGGGGGATTCGTATATCCCGAGACCGTTTTCTTGCATGATGGATTCGACGAGGTTGTCGCGCCGGATATCTTCTTCTGTCCTCCTCTTCTTCCCTCGTAGCGGTTTGCCGTCGCGCCCGAGGCGGGGTTTGCGGACTGCTGCTCGGGGAGGGGCGGGGGTGGTGGAGGGGGGGGGGAGTTCAATTTCCATTAACTTCCCTCTTGAAGCTGTTTGGTACGGTGGAGAGGGCTGGTGCTGTCGTTGCGATTGCGACGCCGTGGCGGCATCAGCGCCGGTGGTGGTGGCGGATGTGGATGGCGGTGTAGATGTGTCGGCGCTACTGATGCCAGCGGGTTTAAGGCGTTTCGCGAGTTCAGAATCTATATATGCCATCCTGGGTCATCAGTCTCTGCGTCACTCATACAAAAACCACGGAAAGGGGCGGGGGGGGACGTACATATGCCTATCAACACCCTCAGCACTCATCCCCGTCTGCGTCACGAATCGCTTCCCTCCCATCGCTAACCCGCCCTCCTCATTGTGCCCGTCATCATGCGATTCTCGCCGCACTACGACTACAGCGCCCTCACCCTCGACCTCCTCCGCGTCGTCGGCCCCGCGCGGGTTAGAGGCGCGGAACTCGACGCCCCCGCCACGCTGTCTGCGGGAGGCTAGGAGTCGACGGATCGCTGCTGTGGATGGGGCGGTGTCATCATCATCGGCGACGGCGACGGCGACGGCGGCGGTGCTGGGGGGTGATTGTGGCGGTAGTGCGGAGGATGTAGCTCCTTCGGCGGGGGAGTGTGGGATCGCCGTCGTAGGTGCGGAGGTGGCGCGCTGGCGGTAGATTTTCCGTTTTTTGGAGGGGCGGAATAAGGGAGGTTGGTCGGGTGCCGTGGGGGCGTCTGTGTACATTGCTTGCGCTTGCTTGTTTGGTTTTGAGGGAGGAGGTGAAGATATGGCGTTATAGAGAGAGGATGGAGGATGGAGAGATGGGATGGAAAAGAGCGGCCTGGATGATGTATGTGGAATCTGGGGACGGGCGCTAGGGAGGAAGCTAGGGCGAGGCTGGTGGGCGCTAAGATTGGGGTGGGTTTGCCGGATGGTGTGTCGGGGTATGACGGAGTGGGGAGAGTTTTGGATTGTTGCTTACTTGTTCAAGTGAGTTGATACGGTAAACAAACGACGGCAGTGGTTAATTTGAACTTTGGGAGAGACAAATTCTTATCGGAGAAGATTCACGATGAATAAAAGGGTATGGACTACCTCTGGCTGGCGGTTGAGTTTATTCTCTACTGAGTTTGGCGTCTTTCGGTAACGAGGCTGATATGTTTCATCCCACCAGATATCTTTCAGAATCCATGGAGGGATAGTTCAAGGTCAGCTGTTACTGCTTACTGTAGGAGAGCACGACTTATCTAACAGTCTCCAGGTGTATTCTTCCGGTAAACCCTTCCACGGTGTCAAGTAAACTGTGCAGCCACTGATGCCACCACAGCAAGCATACGCAGACGCGAGCTCAGGAGTTTGGGGTCACGGGCTGGATCCAGAATATCGCTGGTGAAAAGGTGTGCTCTTTTACTTTACCTATCCAGGTCCCATCTCTATTGGTGCCTTTGTGATGCCTCTCGTATCATACCATATCTAAGATCCAAAACATGACGGCATACTCACGAACCAACTAGATCGAAGGCGAAGCTCAAGGCGACGAAAATGCTCTGCAGGAGATGGTGAAGGAGATTAAGACCGGCCCGCCAAATGCAGTGGTTGTCAAGGTGGAGACGGAGGATATTCCGGTGGTGGAGGGGGAGAAGGAGTTTGTGGTCAAGAGGACTGTGAGATAGATTCACGTGCTTGGATTTCCAAGGCGGGGGGGACGGTAATGTAGGGGTGATGAGATGTGAGGATAGAGGCTTGAGTGTTTATTCCTACTCTGCTCTTGTTGTATTTGTCCATGGCCAGCTATATCGTGTCACCATTCTATGCATCTGTGGGTACCTACTCTGGTATGCTTAGTTGCTGTCTGTCTATGTCATTGGTGCATACAAGTATCAGAGTAGTGAGATGTATTAATTGAGGCTGACAGGGTTAGCACAAATATGTTGAGGGAAAGAGAATGGGAGCTTTTCCCCAGTGCAATCGTCGGGCTCCCCGATTGGCGCTTGGCGTGAGCAGATTGCCTCGGAACTCCGGCGCATTGGGTTTCAGGCCCAAACCCTTCTGTTACTCAGGGCATTTGGGTAGGCCCTCCGAAAAGACATAAATAATACGTAGGCTCCATAGGTAGTGTAGTAATTCAATTGATCTATTCATTCTATATACTGTAGTCTATTGTCGAGTTTTCCTGCCCGTTGCGCAAAAGCCCAAAGGTCCGGTCACCAAACACACCGCACGATTTGCGCGCGGTCGCGATATTTCGGGCCTTCCACCAACAGGTTATGAGCCCGGCGACGCTCAGGAAGCCTCGCATTTGAACCAAAGAATTGATTCCGAAGTCTCACATCGATAAAGTGAGAGCCTGAGCTACCCACCGGTAATACTCAGTCTAAAGAAGCCCGCAAAGTAAGCCATCGACTTGGCTGCGGCAGTTCAGCTCCACAAGCCGGAAAGTGATAACGGCTCACAAAAAAATGGAGTCGGAACACATCGAGAGGTCCCGGATCCAGAAGCTGTCTGGTCCGAACTATCGGAATTGGGCCCTCCAGATCCAGATCGAGCTTATCGACAGGAAGGTTTGGAGCGCTATCGACAACAAGTTCACGCTCGAATATGAGCTGGACAAGCCAAAAAAGGAAGAAACTGAGGAGGCTGCCGCTACACGCGAAGAACAGCTCGCTTTCCTCCGCGACAACAGGGCTAGGAGGATCATCCTAGAAAGTTGCATCCCGTCGATTGTCAACCGGGTTATAGGTCTCTCGACAGCCAGGGAGGTCTGGGACAAGCTCAAGAAAATGCACGCCCGCGACGGGCTGCAGCAGCTGGACTTAAAAAACGAGGCCTTCGGGAGCTACCTTCCGCCAGCGTCTACACCGGTATTTGACATCGCCACGATGTTAAACCAGCTCCAGGACGACATCGCAGCGATAGAGCCAGAAGACAGGCCCTCGGACTCGAGGAAGGTCAGCCGGCTCCTGGCGATTATGAGAAGCCGTGGCAGCAAATATGACATTGCTAGCGCCCAGATCAGGGCGGCAAAAATCACAGATTACCAAGACATCATCGACCAGTTTGTCGATATTGAGGAACAGACCAAGGTTTCAAAGTCGGTCACCGAATCTGCCCGGCAAGCCTCTACGGATACTGGAAGTACAAGGGGCAAAGGGGGTGGACGGGGCAGCGGAGGCAAGTCCTCTCAGAAAGACACCCGTACGTGCTATCACTGCGGGAAGTCTGGACATATTCGCCAGGACTGCAACGCGAAGAAGAGAGGAGAGCCAAAGACAGCAGGGCCATCGACTGGACCTCTCGCTGCCCCTGGCGGTGGAAAGGGGTTATCACCGCCTCTACCGGAGGAGGCAAACACTGCCAGCATCCAAGCCGCTCCTACTACTGAGACATCCTGGATCGCCGCAGTTGACAAACTCTGTGGCGTCGATACCCGATGGGTTAGCGACGTCCAAGCCCAAAGCAAGGCTTGGATTATGGACTCGGGCTGCTCCCGCCATATGACGTACGCCAAAGAGGCGTTCGTTGACTATATTGCCCTAGACAAGCCGATTCCGGTCAGATTGGCCAACGGGATGGAAATCCAGGCTGTCGCCGAAGGGACTGTCAGCTTCGAAATAACTGTCAAGGGCAGCAAACGTCGTATTCAGCTTCATGAAGTGCTGCACGTACCGAAGCTCGCTGGAAGCCTCGTCTCGGTCTCCCATCTCCAGGACAGGGGGATCATGACAAGGACGACCAGTGGCGGCAAGATGCTCCTTGAGCTTAGGGGGGAAGTTATCGGCGTAGCCGATCGAATTGGACGCTCTTACGTCCTCGACGGCACCTAGGAAGGCGCCGTCACTGCGCTGCGCGCAGTGGCGATGTCACCAAAGGAAGCCATGCTTTGGCATCGGCGCTTCGGGCACCTGAGCTCAAGGAGTTTGAGGCTGGCCCATACAGCAGTTGACGGACTGCCAGGGCTAATTGGTGACCTTGCGGACTCGTGTAGGGAATGCCTACTCAACAAGAGTACGCAGGTTATCAATCGGAAGGCATCAGAGCATGCAACGGCCCCCCTCAACAGGATCCACAGCGATATCTGGGGGCCGTACCGGACGCCGTCACTTGGCGGAGACAACGTCTATTTTGTGACATTTACAGACGACTACACACGGAAGACTTGGGTCTATGTCATGAAGTCGACAGGGCAGCTACGGGCAATTTTTACAGAGTTTAGGGCTCGCGTTGAGCTTGAGACTGGCCGAAAGATCAAAGTCGTACGCTGCGACAACGGCAGCGAATACAAGGCCCTCGAACGGGACCTCGGAAGTTCCCAGGGCATTCTGTTCGAGTTTACAACGCCGTATACGTCGTATCAGAATGGAGTTTCTGAGCGACTGAATCGGGCCTTGGTGGCCCTAATCAGGGCGATGCTCGCCTACGCGCGCCTACCTACAAAGCTCTGGGCTGAGGCGGTGATGGCAGCCTCCTATCTACGGAACAGGCTGCCAATCGGGCCTGAGGGCAAATCGCCAGAAGAGGCGTACAGCGGCAAGAAGCCGTCTGTAGCCCACCTCCGTGTCTGGGGTTGCGTCGCATACGCAAACCTCTCAAAAGAACAGAGGAACGGTGACAAGCTCGCGCCTAACGCGATACGGACTGCACTGGTTGGCTATATGGCAACCTCGAAACAGTACCGATTATATGACCCGGTTGGCAATCGGATTATAATCGCGACCTCAGTGAGGTTTGTCGAAGATCAACGGCTTGATCTTGACAATTATAACGAGGGGCCTATTGAGGATGTGGGGTTTGACCCCATGGAGGCCTACCTCGAGAGGGAGCCTTCTATAGAGGCTGTTGATCGGCGAAGCCATCAGAACAGTACTCTGATAGGGGGCCTGCACGATGCTGATGATGATATTCTAGTCAGCGATTTGCCTGATCAGGAAATGCAACCCCCTATCCAGGGGGTAACACGGAGCAGTGAAGGGTTACTGCACCCTATAGTGCCGCTACCACCGGTCCAGTCGATAGAGCGGGACGAGGACAAGGCCCCTAACGCTGAAAACGACGAATCTACTGGCCTCCCAGAAGAAGAAGACGACTCCGGATCTGCGACCGACCAACTCCTCACGGAGGCGGAGACTCTTGAGGAAAGCTCTCCTGCTGAGGATTTTAGCGTCCGGCGAAGCGATAGAGAGCGACGACCAACGAGGCCGTTCGAGGAGGCGTTTGAGGCGTCGTACGCTATACCTGCCAAACTGCTAGTCCCGGACAAATACCCAGAGGCTGTCAACGATCCAGAACATGGTGCAGACTGGACTCTCGCTGTCCAGGAAGAGCTCGCACAGCTCCAGTCGCTCGGGACTTGGGAGCGTGCGAAGCTACCGAAAGGAAAGAGAGTTCTGGGTTGCCGCTGGGTGTTCAATGTCAAATACACGCCCACTGGCCTTCTTGACCGATTCAAGGCAAGACTTGTCGCCCAGGGCTTCGGTCAAGTCCCTGGCGACGATTACCTTGAGACATTCTCACCGACAATTCGGGCTGAGTCTCTTCGACTCCTCCTGGCGATTGGAGCCTACGAGGACATGGATATTCGGCAAATCGATGTCGTAAGCGCGTATCCACGCTCAGACCTACATGCGGAGGTCTATATGAGGCCTCCTGAAGGTTTATATTGTCCGGAGGGCTACGTCCTACGGCTACGGAAGTCGCTCTACGGATTGAAGCAGTCTGGGAGAGAGTGGTACATTGAGGCCTGCAAAGGCCTCGGTGGGCTGGGTTTCCAGCCAATTTTCAGCGAACCAAGTGTCTTCACGACAGCTGATCGAAGGATACTGGTGGGTCTGTACGTTGATGATATGTTGATCATGAGCAAGGATCCGTCAGATATCGACCGTGTCGTCAAAGGGATCCAGGGACGCTGGAAGATCAAGGACCTTGGCGAAGTTAATATGATACTTGGTATCAGGGTGACGCGGGACCGCAAGTATCGTCGAATATTCTTGGATCAAGAAGGATATATCGACGAGATCGTCAGGCGCTTCCGGCTTGAGCAAGCAGCCCCGTGCTCGACTCCTGCGACGACTGATCGCGCAGCGCTCCTCAAGGGCGATGGCAGTGAGCCTGAAGCCGATCAACACCTGTATCAACGGGGCGTTGGATCCTTGGCTTGGGTTGCAGTCTGCACGCGCCCCGATATCGCGTATGCCTGGGGGCAGCTCAGCCAGAACTGTTCCAGGCCTACAGTACGGAATTGGAACGGAGTTCTTCACGCCCTACGCTACCTAAAGAAGACCAGGAGCTTACGACTTTCCTTCGGAGGAATAGGGGGCGATATGCCCCCCTATCTACGCGGCTACAGCGACTCGGATTACGCAGGCGACCACACTGACCGACAATCGGTGTCGGGTCATATATTCATGTTGAATATAGGGCCGATAAGTTGGACTTCGGCGAAGCAACGATGTGTCGCGACGTCCACCACTGAAGCCGAATATATCGCCCTTTGCGAAGCAAGCAAGCAAGGCCAGTGGCTTCGCACGCTCCTCCAGGAAATCGGCCGACAAAAGCTTCTCGGTGGATGCAGTCGCCAGGTCCAGATCTTCGGCGACAACCAAGCCAGTCTGGCGATCGCTTCAGATCCAATGTCTCATCAGAGGACGAAGCACATCGACGTCCGTTATCACTACGTACGACAGCTGATTGCCTTTGGCAAGATGAAAATCGATTACGTTTCAACAGCGGATATGCCAGCCGACGTTCTCACGAAGCCGCTGCCGCTCCCAGCGTTCATGCGCTGCATCCGGGGATACCTGGTGCAAAAGGCCCTATAGGGGCCCCGAATCTCCATTCCCCCCGCAAGCGAAAGGAGACAGTGATCTCCGCGAAGGACTGCCGTCTGGCAGACGGGGCCGTTCGCCGCCTAGGCAAAAGCCGTACGTCGCAAGCGCAAGCCCGATGCAGGCGGAGATTTTTGGGGGCGTCAAGCCCTCAGTACCCTCAGCGATCTACTTTTGGGGCTGCTCTTGGCGCTCGAATCGCGGCCGAGAGGAGCCACAATGGTTTGTATACAGCTGGTGCTGGTGAGGGTGTTTGTCGATGAGATATATCGACGACAGGGGGCTGCGGTGAGAATCGAACAGCAGCAACACCGCTACGACGACAGGAAAAGCGTTCGGTGGCAATACCGAATGCAGCAAGAAGCCGGTCCAACACTGAGTCTTCAACTCTGTCCATTAAGGACAGAAGAAAATGACCCAGTTGGTCGCCCCCGCAACCCTGGCTTACTCCCGCGATTCATCGGAGTCGGTTTGAGGAAGGAAGGGCGATGGGAGGAAGGAGGTTTCCTTGGTGATATCGAGTTTGCTGACCTGTTACTTCATTTTTATCACTTTCCTACGAACTACGTAAGGGGGCTGTTGAGGGAAAGAGAATGGGAGCTTTTCCCCAGTGCAATCGTCGGGCTCCCCGATTGGCGCTTGGCGTGAGCAGATTGCCTCGGAACTCCGGCGCATTGGGTTTCAGGCCCAAACCCTTCTGTTACTCAGGGCATTTGGGTAGGCCCTCCGAAAAGACATAAATAATACGTAGGCTCCATAGGTAGTGTAGTAATTCAATTGATCTATTCATTCTATATACTGTAGTCTATTGTCGAGTTTTCCTGCCCGTTGCGCAAAAGCCCAAAGGTCCGGTCACCAAACACACCGCACGATTTGCGCGCGGTCGCGATATTTCGGGCCTTCCACCAACAAAATAATCATAAGCATGATTATCACATGATGTTAGAATCACGTGGCCTAAGTAATTATCAAGTATAACGTACATGTATAGCGAAAGCGCCAAACAAGCGAAAGCGCCAAAATTATGCGGTGACCAAACCCCCCAACTAAATGTTAAATTCCTCAACAACAAAACATGCCCCATAAAAACGATGAAAGCCAATTAGTGCTAGCTATCCAGGCTATGCAAAGCGACCCAAAGTTACGCCTTCGAGTTGCTGCTAGGATCTATTCTGTGGACCACCGCAAGCTAGGTCGTCGTCTAGAAGGTGTACCTTCACGACGCGATATCCAAGCCAACTCACGGAAATTAACTAACCTAGAGGAGTCCGTCCTTGTTCAGTATATACTCGACCTAGCTGCCAAAGGGTTTCCTCCTCGGCTGTCTGTTGTTGAAGATATGGCAAGTCGACTACTTGCAACACGCGACGCGTCACGCGTTGGGTCGCGTTGGGCTTCAAACTTTGTTAAGCGGCGTGTAGAGCTCCAGACACGCTTTCAGCGCAAATACGACTACCAGAGGGCTAAGTGCGAAGATCCAGAAGTTATTAATGGCTGGTTTGAGCTTGTGCGTAACACAATTGCGAAATATGGTATCGAT
Organism: Pseudogymnoascus destructans; assembly: GCF_001641265.1. Lineage (NCBI taxonomy): Eukaryota > Fungi > Ascomycota > Leotiomycetes > Thelebolales > Thelebolaceae > Pseudogymnoascus > Pseudogymnoascus destructans. Next base: position 319,737 of record NW_020167540.1, on the reverse strand, counting down.
GAAGCAGATATCTACAACTTTGATGAGACTGGGTTTATGATGGGCGTTATCTCAACTGCTATGGTTGTAACAAGCTCAGACGGGCGGGCAAAAGCAAAGAAGGTACAGCCTGGTAATCGGGAATGGGTTACAGTAATCCAAGGCGTTAGTTCTCAAGGTTGGGCAGTACCACCATTTATCATTGTTGCAGGCAAAAACCACCTTACATCTTGGTATGAGAATAGTGGATTTTCAAGCGATTGGGTGATTTCTGTTACTGAAAATGGCTGGACTACAAACGAGAGAGGCATGGATTGGATTCAGCACTTTGAGAAGCATACAAAGGCCCGGAGTGTTGGTGGTTATCGCTTGTTAGTCCTTGATGGTCATGAGAGCCACCACTCAGATGAGTTTGAGGAGTACTGCAAGGAACACAACATTATTACGCTTTGTATGCCTGCTCACTCTTCTCATCTACTCCAGCCACTTGATGTTGGCTGTTTCGGCCCGTTAAAGCAGGCCTATGGTCGGCAAATTGAAGATATGATGCAGGCTCATATTTCTCATATTACAAAGGATGACTTCTTTCCTGCCTTCCACACTGCATTTAACACTACAATGACGGAAAGTAACATTCGAGGCGGGTTCCGAGGGGCAGGGCTTCTTCCATTTGACCCTGAGAGAGTGATATCTACACTTGATCTTAAGTTAAGGACACCAACGCCTCCAAGCTCCCGCCCAGGTACTGCTCAACCTTGGGTTTCTCAGACACCAAACAACCCAATTGAAGCTATGTCACAGTCTACATTTATTAAAACTCGGATTTCACGCCATCAAAATAGCTCTCCAACCTCAATCTATGCAGCTGTTGACCAGTTTACAAAGGGTGCATCGCAAATAATGCATCAATTAGCACTGCTAAAGGGAGAGAACCAAAACCTACGACAGGCAAATGAAGTACTAAGCAAGCGCCGGAGAGCTAGGAAAACACGACTACAGCAAGGAGGATCACTTAGTCAACAAGGGGCGCAAGAGCTACAGGATGAGAGGGATGTTGTGCAGCAGGTAGAGCAGGAAATAAGGGCAAGCCGTGGTCGGAAGCCAAGGGAAGAAACCCGTGCCCGTCGCTGTGGCAAGTGTGGTGAGACTGGGCACAATGCGCGCACGTGTCAGATTGTAATAGACACCTCTGAGGAAGAGGACTCCGAGTAGTTTCAATTGATTTCTAATGTTGTGGTAGATTTATCGCAATGTTTGTCGTGAGGGTAGATAATTTTGGCGCTTTCGCTTGTTTGGCGCTTTCGCTATACATGTACGTTAGGCCTTAATTTCATTACTATTATTAATACTATTTTAGTATACAGATTATCTCAGAAGCGTCTTCGTATAGTAACACTGATTGGCTGTCAGAATATTACCTTCCGGAAATGCTACTAGTATGGGCTTGGCAGTAATATCATACTACGAAGCCCTTCCCTAGCCACATTATTAGCTACATAAGACAGTATGGGTCAGTCTAAGACCCTTTTACATTATTATCTCGTTAAGTCGATGTAATTAGTCATGCATCAATATATCGAGTTATAGAAATATCGAGTTAGAAAGTGATCTGAAGTAGACCCGAAGTAGCCCCTCAGCTAAACCATCCATCCAACCAACGTGCCTTGAACCAACTCATTGGCCTGTTTGGCCACTAATTGCCTCTACACGTGCTCTAAAGAGCGCAAAAATGATGCTGGATCTGTGATGCCACTATTCTCAGATTCTGAGAACTCAATCAGGACTTGGAGGGCTTGTACAGCGTTCTGTGTGGTGAGCATAGGACTCTGGGGCTCCTCATCGTCATCATCTTGAGCATCGGAAACCTGTATATATGGAGCCATCGCCTCCTGTAGAATTGTGTCCTCATCTAAGCCTCCCTCCACCTCTTGTATTCCCTCCTCCACTGGATTCAAAAAGTTCGAAAGGTCCATAGCGTCTGATATATGACCAGTTTGTTGTACTCGAGTATATAAGTCGTTTAGAACAGGGAGTGGGTGTATAGGAAGCTGTATTGGGCCATGATCGAATAAGCCAGCGAATTGCAAAGTGTATTGTCATTGTTTTGATTGGATCCAGGTTGTTGCTAAAAGATTCGAGCATGAACTCGAGCCATTGCTGACGATAATAGCTTTTTAAAGAGGCTATAATACCTTGATCGAGAGGTTGATATCGACTGGTCGCATTTGGAGGAAGCCAGATAATTCATATGTTTGGAGAAGGAGGCGTCGATTCCACTGCAGCGATATGGGCTGAGAAGTTATCCATTGTAAGCAGTATAGAACATGACGTACCAATATGAGTATAGAAAGCATTTAGCCAATCTGCCATAACAAATTGATTCATCCAAGCCTTCTTAGTCCACCTCCAAACCCGACCCATTGCCCCTACATCAATGTGTTGTAAAGCTCGAGGCTTTTTAGCCTTTCCAATAAACCAAAGAGGAAGTCGATCTGTTCCAGCAGCATTAACACAAATGGCTACTGATATGCATGCTTTGTCCTTCTTCTGTCCTGGAATTGATCATGTCGTAAAGCAATTTGAAGGGCTCATCCTCCAGTAAAGCCCAGTCTCATCCATGTTGTAAATATTGTCCTCTAAAAACTCCCCCGCAATAGTTTGTATAGCCTTCATTTGTTCTTATGCAGTGATACCAATAGATCCAGCTTCGCCATGTAGAGTTCGATATAATATATTATGCTGTTGTCGAAACTTTACGATCCATCCGTAGCTAAATTCTGGCATAGGTAGTCTACGGTATTGTGGTAGCTGATTCTAGATAATCTTCGCCTTTGATTGTAAGATTTCAGTAGTTGTAATGCCGCTACGCTCTTCAATAAGCCTCTGCCAGTCGTAAAGAGCAGCTTCTAATTCAGGCCAGGCGGCAGCACGGCGACGCTGAGCTTTAGAGCTGTTTGTTTCCAGAGTATTAGAAGTATCGTCAAGGTCCAAAAATCGAGAGCTAAGGGATTCTGAGACTGTAGATTGGCTAAGTCGACGATTGTATTTCTTGAGGAACCACTGTATAGTGGCCTTTTGTGTAGGTTTCAGATGGTGAGATCGATGCCAGGTTCGGAGGGCCTTTCGTTGTTCGAGAGACATAGAATAAAGCTTTTTCGAAGGCATTTTGCAGGTATTCTAAGAGTAGTCCAGTAATTAGTTTAAGTCGATAATTGGGAAAAGGGACTCAATATCGTGTGTATCGTGATTTGTATGACAAATGGAAGGATCCGAAGAAAGTTATCGAGTTATCCAGAAAATCGACTAATCGTGTATCGACTTAACGAGATAATACTGTATACGATTAATCCTCTCCAATGGTCACGAAAAAAGGGCCGGCCCCCCTAAGGTACTTAGCCACGAGCGGATACTTGGTAGTCCGCTCGTGGCGAAGTAGCCGCAAGCGCCCAAGAGCGACAGCGCCAGACAGCATTCTGCCAGGAAGCGGTGGGGGTGTCGGATGCCTTAGCTCGGTGTACCCAGGTGGAGCCTCAGGGTTAGGGGTCCACGACCGACTGAACAAGGAGTTATGAGTATTTACACCTACGACATACTTTCAGAATGAAGGCAGAATGCAAAGGTTACGGAGGGTCTCACAAGGACCAGTTGTTCAAGATATATATTTTTCGTCTCTAAGTCTGATTTCGTGCACCATCCCCATACTTTGCTAAGAGTTAGTGGTTGACAACCGCCTGCCACAGGTTGCACGTCTCATTCGTTTTCCAGCCTTTATAGTTAAGACTATCTAGGACCTCTCTAAGTAATCTGGTATTATATCTAGCAGCGGGGTCCCTTACACTCTCTGCGAGCATATCCTCGGCCACCTTTCTGTAGGCCATCTTCTGGGCACGATGCTTAATAGTGTTTCTCACTTCAAAATACAGCCACTTCCGACACTGGGCCAGGAATCTTATCCTCTCACCTAGAGGTAAACAATCTATCTCGTCCCGAAGATCCCCTGCAAGGCCTCCTCTTGTCATTACTCGTTGTTCGATCTCGCTCGTTGTCAACTCGTATGCTTTATTTTGCACGAGGACCGCCAACTGCATGTCCGTAATGGGCTCCTTCATGGCAATCATCTGACCGGTCGTTTCATGTCGCAGTTCTATTTCTCCTCGCAGGTATCTTGCAACTGACTCCGCCATCGTATCGGTTATGGATGCATATGTATGTGTCTTGTCGCCACGTTGCACGGCATCCACTTCTTCTGTGTATAGAATGGTCATAAACTCGCTGAAGACCACTCCATCTGAGCACCGCAGCTCAGGCTCGGCCGGTCTCATTCTCGGGCTACGGATAAGTGCTGTGAGCTGGGGTGGTAGATGGACCAGATGCGAGAAGTACTTGTTGCCGTATAGCTCTGGTGCCAGAGACGCAGCGGTAAGGTGAGCGAAATCATGCAGGTCCCACAACAGAGACACAGCATCCAACAAACTTTTGCTATCAGCGGCAAAATCTTGCGGACGAACAGCAACATGATAGGGACCGAGGGCTGATATAGCTTTTGGAGGAATGAGTCTGCCGTGTTGTTCGACGGTGATACTGAGACTGTTGATAAAACGGTGGACACCATAGTTGACGGCACGGATGACGTTTGAATTCGACGAGAGAAACGTAGCGATGGCATTAAAGTCATCCCCCTTGTTTTCTATTCCAGGCAGGAACTCATCTCGGCATTCGCAGCGACTAGCAAGGTAAACGACGCCGTACTTGTGTATGGATACACCAGCCCTCCAAAGAGTCTGGTGTTTGGCCAGAGATGGAAGGAGTGCCTGAGATCCCGTGCGCTCGTACAGTAATTGACACCCTTCCAGAACATATCGGAGCAAGTGGTTCTTGAACGCCCTGGCCCAGAACTGGATCTTCTCGGCATTGTCAAAGTGAGGATGTTCGGGATAGTGACCGTCTAACCACTCTGTCGAGGGGTCGAAAGAGGCAGGCAGGTCTTCAAATAAACTCAGTTGGCCTTTTGAATCTATGGAGCATGGGTTAGTTTGTTTGATGGTGTTGCTAGCAGCAGTATCTTTGGAAAGATTGGTTGCGTAACGCATCTTGAACCTGAGATGCAAGATGGGAATCATGGCCAGGAGAATATCAGTGGTGAGCACAGAGATACGGTAAAGGCTTCCTCGATCAGTGTAACCACCCTTCCCCATCCCTCATTCAGCCGAAGGTTGTCTACAGAGCCCGCCACGTCCAAATATCATTTACTTGTAACGTTACTAACCACAGTATGTTGGTTATGAAGTGGGTCCTAATGCACCAGCCTGATGTCCCATGTTCCAACTGCATTACATGACCCTTCCAATCTCCCAACTGCTTTAGTTTTTAGCTACTACTGCTCAATCTACCCCACTGGGTTGATCCTACAGCTGTACGTGGACGGGTCAACGACATATCGTAGAGGCTTAAGCTGCGTTGAGACGTCTCACCAGACGTATCAAGTAATAAACACCTATTCAAATGATAACACCAAGACATCTTGCAGTAAGCACGTTACAGTATGTGTAAAATACTAGATTGAGTTGAGCATAAAGCTCCTATCTAATAACTAACTTCGACTTCTATAGTGGCGTTGTGCCTAAGGATATCGCAGAATATCATGGATATGAGATATCCATGATATCGTTGTTGTCCTACGACTTTGGCCAATCGTGAGAGCCATCGCCTTCTCACGACCAGAGGTCGAGTGAGCTGACCATTAATCCCCAAGAGTCCTCTGTCCTCAAGACCCGACGTGGGGGAGTCATATTGAAGTGAAATATGGCTCATCAACTGCGACAACTTTGATATAGGCTATTAGAGCTAGAGTTACCGCAGCTACTGGCACTAGACTTGCCCTGTTCCTCATTAAGGGATTTAAATTGTACTCGTTCTAATTACAAGACCCAAAAGAGCCCTGTATCAGTATTTATTCACTATTTCCGTGTGTCGGGAATGGGTAATTTGCGCGCCTGCTGCTTTCCAGCCGCTTCTCAGACCGAAATAGCCCCGTTACTGTGACCAGGGTTGCATGCTGGCAATCTTCTATATATGGAACCAAAGTCCAAATTTTTGCCAGTTTGTCCATCGTTTCCAACACCTGCCGTATCCATCTCTAGCGGCAACGGTTTTCCATGCCAAAGCCGTGACCTGTTTGTGTTGCACGAGGAGCGCGTAATACGCACTCGTGATTTGCACGTTCGGTCTTGGCGCATGCAGGAATTTTCACTCGGCAGACTATGTCTGTAGCCACATATACAAGCATACTACCCTTATTCCGGGTCTTTTGGGGGGCATTTGCGGTGTGATCTAGCATGGAATTTCGACGAGTTGCACCCATTGCGTTTGTTAATCAGTCGAGCGAGGCTGCCATGCAACCAACGGAAGCACCGACAAATGAGTTGTTAGTGTACAAGCAGGAGATAGCCAACGGCCTCGATGGAGGGTTCAAAGCGTGGTCAGTGGTACTCGGCGCATGGTGCTGCCTTTTCTGTGCATTTGGTTGGGTCAATGGCAAGACTTCCCGGCCCATTCAAAGAATCCAGAAGAGACGAATCTCTAACAAATTTGGATTCTTACAGCTGTTGGCATTTTCCAGGACTATTATATGACGCACCAGCTAAGCAACCATTCCTCGTCGAGCATTGCCTGGATCCTCTCACTCGAGCCCTTTGTCCTCTTCGCCTCTGGAATCGTCATTGGCAAAGTCAGTGCTGTAAAACTCTTTCTACGGCCATTCGAACATGCTGAGACCCCGATAGGTATTCGACAGTTATGGGCCCCAGTGGCTCCTTGTCACGGGAACATTTTTGCATGTCTTCGGTCTTATGATGACATCGATCTCCTCGGAATACTATCAATTCGTACTGGCTCAAGGTATCTGTAGCCACTTGGAGCAAGCTTTGTTTTCTATGCGGCACTATCTTGCACAGCCACCTGGTTCCAGGAGCGCCGAGCCCTTGCTTTTGGCATTGTGTCGAGCGGCTCGTCTCTAGGTGGTGTTGTGTTCCCGATCATGTTGGCCCGACTGATGCCAATAGTGGGCTTCGGGTGGACGTTGCGCATCTCAGGGTTTGTGGTTTTGGCTCTGCTTCTCATCGCTAACCTAATGGTTCGCTCGAGGATCAAGCCCATCCCTCGGCCCTTTAGATTCAGCGACTACACTGACCCCTTCTCCGAACCGTGCTTTGTGCTACTCACGCTGTCGGCAACCTGTGGATTTTTCGCCATGTTCATCCCAATCAACTACATCGTGCTCGAGGCAGGTGAGAATGGGATAGACGCCAACTTGTCAAGCTACTTACTGGCAATCCTGAACGCTGGCAGGTCAGATCTACTCCTGCCTCCGATTTCACAACCTCTTCAGTGCTGATTTTTTGGACAGTCTGCCAGGTCGTATTCTGCCAGGATACTTTGGCGACAAGCTGGGCCGATTTAACGTCATGATTGCTATGTGCACCTTTTCCGCACTAGTGCTGCTTGTCATGTGGCTCCCTGGAACTCTCCTTGCCCCTGGCTCCGCGGCCGTCTACGTTGTGGTCAGTCTACTCTACGGCTTCGCTTCAGGAGCCTTTGTAGGAATGGTGCCGGCGCTATTGGGCCAGATTTCTCCCGACATTACGAAGATTGGGGTGCGACAGGGTGTCCTCTTCACATGTATCAGCTTAGCGACACTAACAGGCAGTCCTATCGCTGGTGCAATCCTCATTCGGCAGCGTGAGACCTACTGGGGATTGCAGGTCTTTGCGGGCGTAATGATGACAAGTAGTGTTCTGTTCCTGATTATGGCTCGGACAACACTGGTGGGCTTTACTTTGAAGGCGAAGGTGTAGATTATTAGGTTGGGAATGCTACATAGAGATGGAAGGGAATGATGTAGAGATAGAAGCAGCATTCCTTGTGAGTATTTTCAAATAGATAGCGCATCCTACAATTCTCGCCTTTGTCTTGCCGCAGCGAAGAGTTCCGCCTGCTCTGTGGTACTATAACACTCATCATCCCCATGCACTTGACTATATTCATCGCAAAGTTGGGCAAGATTGATGTCCTGTGTGTCAGGCCCTTCGGCGTATGGGTTGTCCACCGAATGGCTACCTTATTATAAACCTGCAAGCGTTAGCTACTGTTGGAGTTGAGATATAATTTGATTTTAACACAGACATTGCTCCATTCTGGATGATGGCCAAGTGCGGCAGCCTGGTCGGCAACCTGTCCTAGAAAACACTTGTGAACACGAATTAGCACAGCCTAACCCGAAGGTACTCATGTGGTTATGTAGTTCAACGTCAAGCATGTCTAGGGAAACCAACCCAAGCGGCCTTGAAGGTCTGGAACTGTATTTCTCTCTCGATCCCGGTCCCATCCTGTGTCAAAGTCCATAGTGGAGGAGCGATAATTATTCAAGGAGTCCTAATGGTCATGTAGGACGAGGGTAGGGGGTTGTCTTGATTAGTCAGCGACATGTGTTTTGTTTCGCTCGGCCATTCAATGAATCACTCCCTCACTTTCAGGTCACTTTACAATTTCGCCTGCCTGAACAAATACTCTTTATTCCCCGCCATGGCCGACCTCGTCATCTTCGATTTTGATGGCACGCTCTTTGATACACACCAGTCTATCGAGCACACAATCAAACTCACCTTCGAAACCCTTCTCCCCAATTACGTTCCGCCACAAGATGAGATTCACCGCCTAATCGCGTGCGGCGCTGGCCTGTCTGACACTTTTCGCGTTCTGCACCCGGACACGACTATCTTTAACTCGTCTGAAGAACAATGGATCACCAGATACCGCGAACTGTACAGTACACATGGTCAAGGCTTGATTAAGGCGTTTCCCGGCGCGAAGCAGCTACTTGAACACTTCAAGACGCACGACATCCCCATCTCTATTGTGAGCAACAAGGGCGTCGTAGCCCAAGACCGCATTAGACCGAAATGGACTTGGAGGTTACGTCCCTGAGGGACTGATTGTCAGTGATAAGACCCCAGGTGCCGAGAGGAAGCCGCATCCAGCCAGCTTTACAAGTGTGCTAGTGCCGATGCTGAGAGAACTTGGCAAATGGCGGGATGGAGCGGACGCCAGCAAGGTGCTAGTAGTAGGTGATACGGTCGACGGTATTCAGTTTGCGAAGAACATTGGCTGCCGGGTGTGTTGGTGTCGGTATGGTTATGGCGATCAGGAGGCGTGTCAGGCGTTAATCCCCGATTTTGTAGTTGACTCATTGGCAGATGTGGTCGGTATTCTGTCTATATACTAGGCCTATGGAATTTGATGAACTGCTAGAGTGTATAAGTGTTTCCTGCTGTGGTAGGAAGAGAGCTGGAGAAACTAATGCTTTTTTATACGGCGGAAAAATAAGCTTATTTTATCATTAAAATGGACACAGCTACTTCATACATACTCAAGTAATGACGCCAAAGCCCTGTTGATGTAATCTGACACTTTCGCGCTCACTATTGAGTTGTTTGATTCGAATGCAAATCAGTGTGCGGCGAATCACCTCTCGAATATTATTCGGCCATTCGCTATTATTTATTTGATGTCTATCGCTCACCTTCGACTGATTGTTGTCTTGGCGGCTCATAAGTGGCTCGCATGACTGCCACTCAGGTTCGTCTGATCTCCAAGCGAAAAGAGGGGGTTGGTCCATCCGGGCCGCTCCGATAGCCGTGTGGGGCTTTGCACAGTGGCACGTGCTCGCCACGATACTGTACTCGTGCGGCCCAAAAGTCTGTACAGGGTCTGTGCACGGGAGGTGGGGCAATTGTAAGTACAGTCGAGTCGCGATAAGTCGATACAATCCGTGCAGCTGAAATATATAGACTTATCAAGAATACCGAGTTATCAAATGCCAAGCTATTACATAATCCATTGATCCAATGTGCCCTGTGCCTGTAGTGATGCCCGCTTCGCTGTCAAAAACCGTTCAAAGCGCTCAAATGAGCGTAAATGTGCTGTATCAACCCCATCTTCAGACTCTGCATACCCAATTAGAACTTGGAGAGCTTGCTGAGCGGCCTGCATTGAGTACACTGGCTGTTCAGGTTGCTCCTCCTCTTCATCTTGAGTATCCCTTGTATATATTGTGCTAGAACCTCTTGTAATATATCATCGTTGCTGCCATTGTATTCCCCCTCTTGTAGTGATTCATCTGCTGGATTTAAGAAGTTTGAGAGGTCCATAACGTCGCGAATATGCCCAGCATTATTAACTTGACTGTATAGCGTATTAAGTGAAGGGAGCGGCTCTGTAGGCAGTTGTAATGGATGAGCAACAATAGTGCTTTTGCGAAAACAGTTGTAAATAGTTGTGTTTGTGACATCATGATACCAAGCACGGATTATCCAACGAAGTGCAAGGTGAAGAGACATGAAATCTAGAGGGTCATTGTTGTTCTCAAATGACACGAGCATGAATTCAAGCCATTGTCGACGGTAATGGGCTTTAAGAGAGGCAATAATGCCTTGATCAAGTGGTTGGAATCGACTTGTAGAATTTGCAGGTAGCCATATGATTCGGATATTCGAAGGCGGAGGAGCAATTTCAATAGCTGCAGTATGTCCAGGGAAGTTGTCCATTGTAAGGAGCACAGATCTAGAACTCCCTATGTGGAGGTAAAACGCTTGTAGCCACTCGGTCATGATGTATTGATTCATCCATGCCTTCTTATTCCATCTCCACTCTCCTCCCATTGTTGAAATATTAACGTTTCGTAAAGCGCGTGGCGCTTTTGCTTTGCCAATAAACCAAGGGCGGAATCGATCTGATCCTGTAGCATTTGTACAGACTACTACAGTAATGCGTGTCTTATCCTTTTTCAATCCAGGCCTTACTTGTGATGAGAGGCCCCTCGATGGTGTCATCCTCCAGTAGAGCCCTGTTTCATCCATGTTGTAGATGTCCTCCTCTTTAAAGTCTCCTGCTAGTGTTTGGATAGCCTTCATCTCGTCTTCTGTAGTTGAACAAACTGAACCTGCTTCGCCGTGTCTAATGTGGCTTTTGATCTGATACCGCTTCTTGAAATTGTCAAGCCACCCAATACTAAAGTTTGGTATAGGCTTCTCCTTGTATTGTGGTAACAACTGCCAGATCTGTTTTGCCTTCTCTTGTAGAATATCCCCAGTTATTATCCCTCCGCTTTCGTCAATACGCTTCTGCCAGTCGAAGAGAGCAGCCTCAAGCTCTGGCCAAGCAGCAGCTTTTCGCCGTTGGGTAGTGGGAGAGATGCTTGAAGTCGGGCTATCAAGGCTAGCAAATCGAGAGCTCAAGGAATCAGAGACTGTTGACTGGGTAAGGCGGTGATTATATGTTTGTAAGAACCACTCAATACAGGCTTTCTGGGTAGGCTGAGGATTTTGTTGAGAGTACCAGCTTCTGAGCGCGCGACGCTGCTCAGTCTTCATTGTATGCAGTCGAGTTGGAGGCATTATTTCGATCTATAAGTCGATATGAGGAGGATTGAGGTCGATATCGAGCGAATCGCGAATTGTATGAGGAATTAATTCATGCAGAAGAAAAGCATCGACTTATCGTGATTATCGACTTATCGCGAATCGACTTATCGCGACTCGACTGTACTTTCGAAAAATAAATACATAGAAATGTACATAATCTACCCGCGAAAATTGTTACCTCCATTTACTGCAATACATCGCTCTAACTTATCCCTGAACGACGCACATAGTTGAGCAGTTTCCACATCCATTTTCCTCCCCCATTCATTCCGAAAAAATACGATGCGCACCTGAAAAATCACTTGCGCAGGTAGGGGGTAGGCCACTTAGCCCAATTAGGCAAGGTGGCTATTGTAGCATTGTTGTCTAGGAGCTTAGCCCTAATTAGGCTAAGTGGCATGCACGAGTGCGCTTTTAGGAATAATTACCGACTTTCTACCCACCACCACCACCATCACCCCCCTACCTCATAGGCTCGCCCCTACCGCCGAACCTTTTTTCCTCGTCACTAACGAGTCTTTTAGAAAATGCCGCAACAATACACTTTCCACAACGCCGCCCAGACCACTATGGTGGGATGGGATCCTGCCATCCTTAGGAACCGCACTCCTGCGTAAGTGAAAGTTATGGTTTTAGAATCCTCGTCACTAACGAGTCTTTAGCCAACGCTGCACCGTCTTTAGCCAACGCTGCACCGTCTACCTTGCCCGCTGGGGAACTATCGCTGCCTGCCCCCCGCTGATTAGAGGAGCAGTTACGGTAAGTGAATTGGTAGTCTATAATCCTCGTTGCTAACGAACCTTTAGCCGCCTATGCTGCCCTCACAAGACCAATGGTGAAGTGCATGCTGGCACCACTGCCAAATGTTATGGCTGTAAGTGTTCTATATTATCTCTTATTTGTATCGTTGCTAACGAAGCTTTAGGCCACACTGGGAACCAGCTGATGCCGCTCCCCTAAGGTAAGTAGTATACCTTCTGTGATTCCTCGTTCCTAACGATGAATTAGACACCCCCCGTGGCCTTGACAACGAGGACGTACTGCCTTGCGGCTGTAAGTGGCAGCATACTGCAATAGAGCTGCTTTTCTACCGCAGGGCGCTCCCTGCTGCCACCCTCTGTTACGACTACAGTAACATGATGTCATGGTTACAGGACCAGGGCCTAGTAATGTGACGTGTGAGTCACAGGGGGCAAGCGGGGTAGGCTGCCATGTGACAGGGCTAATGGATAGTTGCAGAAACTAGTGGATATTGGATAGTTGAGCTATCCACGAACTATCCTGAATATCTAGCTATCCGCCAACTATCCAGATTACCCATGAGGCACGACGCCACTATATAAGTAGATAGTATTTCCTTAGATAGGAGCTTCGTGCTCAACTCAATATAGTATTCTTTACAATACTGTAACGTGTTACTTGGAAAGCCTTTGTGTCTAATCCCCTGCCTCCTTTGTCAAGTCAACCTTACGCAAGAAACCTCTGTGTCTTCTATCGTTTAGAAGTCAGTGTTACACCCTTCCTCCTGGCGACGTAAGTATTGTAGAGTAACGTGGTTTATCAGTACGTCGGACATATCAGTACCTCGGACACTTTTCATTGGCATTCTACTTTGAATATCAATAAATCAACCATAACATATTAAATTAACTATAACTAAGCGGAATCAGATGAACTAGACATATCTATAGCTTCTTGACAAGTTCGCGCATTATGACCAGCTTTTCCACAGATCCCACAGCATCGCCTAGACGGTTGCCCCTCCTTGCGACTACCCCCAACCGCACGTACGTCGCGTCGTACCTGCTCATCCACATCCTTCTGTGCGATAATAGCCTGTGCATCCTCTACTATAAGTGCACCTCCTTCACGGACACGAGCCTTTTTAGCCCTGCGGCGTTTGCTAAGGGCTTCGTTGGCTGCTCGAAGGGTACGTACCTCAGCAGATAGAAGGGTGTTCTCATGTGCTAGTCGCTCCGTACCCTTTGCCAATGCAATAACTGTCCCGAAGAGTGGAGTTGGCGAGCTTCCTTGGTGACGGGCAATTTGATTTCGAACGAGGGTTGTTTGTGAAAGAGCTTCAGTTGGGTTGGAAGGGGTCTGGCAGACCCAAGGGTTGGTGTTGGCAGTAGAGGGTCTAGAGGGAGTTGGAGTCCGTAACCTCACGTCAAGCTTTGAAAGCACTGCTTGCGGGTCGAAAGGCACTAAGCCAGCTCCGCGGAACCTGGACTGGGCGTTTTGGGCTGTCATGGATTCCAGATATGCTGCTCTAAAGGCGAGAAAAAACTCGACCTTGGTAATGTGGTTGATATGAGCCTTAATGAAGGTCTCAATCTGCTGACCATATGCCCGCTTCAACACACTAAAGCACCCGACATCAAGTGGCTGAGTTAAATGAGACGAGTGGGGAGGTAGTCCAAGAGTTATAATGTTGTGTGCCTTGCAGTACTCTTGGAACTCGGCCGATTCATGACTCTCGTGCCCGTCTAACACCAGCATTCGATATGGACCCCTTGCACGAACAGCAGTATGTTTGTCGAAGTGTTTCAACCATTCTAGACCCGTCTCATTGTTTGTCCATCCATTGCTTGTCGGTTTAACAACCCAGTTGTGTGGAAGGCCGCTGTCTGTATACCAATTTGCAAGATGATTCTTGCCTTTAACTACCAAAAATGGAGGAATACTCCAGCCGTCACTGTTGATACAAGCAATCGCTGTAGCCCATTCCCGATTCCCTGGCTGAACTGCCTTACCTCTGCCAAGTCGATCTGCACGGGTAACAACCATTGCAGGGCAAATCACACCCATCATAAACCCAGTTTCGTCAAAGTTATAGAAGTCGCAGTCCAAAACACCATATTTTGCCCTCATATTTTCCACTAGTCGAAACCACGCGCCAATTAGTTCAGTATCTTCGCACAAGGCCCTTTGGAAGTCGTAAACGCGATTAAAACGCGTCTTTAATTCTGGACGTCGTTGTACAAATCGGTGGGCCCAGAGCTTCCCGACGCGCCTCCCTCCACGCGATTCGAGTATAAAATTTGCCATATCTTCTACACCAGCAAGCCGGGGTGCAAATCCTCTTGAATCCATATCAAGTATATTCCGAATAACCACCTCCTCTTCTAGTATAGTTAATTTCATCATTGCAGGCCGGCGTTCGTAGACAGTAGTTCGGCCGTTCATTCTGTCGCAGAGTGTAGAATGAGGTACTTCATAGAGCTTAGCAGCCTTCCGACGACTTAGATTTTTTGATGTTCGGATAGCCTCGAGAGCTAGAATGATTTTTGCTTCTTGGGTAATCACTGACATAATAAAAGGTGGAAAAAACGCGTTGTGAAGTTAGAGGGTAGGAAATTCGGGAAAAGTGTCCGAGGTACTGATATGTCCGACGTACTGATAAACCACGTTAGATATTTTCCTCCGAGTATTCCCCTGCAATTATTCGTAATGCCTTCATTTCATCTTCTGCAGACTCTGGAACTGAGCCTGCTTCTCCGTGTTGAATTCATACTTTGATATTATGTCGTTCTTTAAATCGTCGAAGCCAGCCTACACTGAAGTCTGGGCAGACTGTGCTGTCGTTATGTGGAAGGCGTTCCCAGATTTGTCGCGCCTTTTGTTGAAGTAGATCACCAGTTGTAAACCCTCCATTCAACTCAATTCGAAGTTGCCAAGTAAGAAGAAGCTTTTCAACTTCAGGCCAGTTTCCAGTTCGTAATCGTGCTCTGTTGGTATTAGGAGCTTCGTCAAGGCTGTCAAAGTGATGGCTGAGAGACTCAGAGACTGTCGACTGGCTAAGTTTGTGGTTATATTGTTGGAGGAACCATTCGATACACTGCTTTTGAGTTGGCTTTTGATGTTGTTTCCGAGCCCAGGCACGAAGGGCACGGCATTGTTCGAGTAGAATAGGCTGCTTTCGAGGCATTCTGAAGGTCAAGAAACACACATTGGTTGATGGATAATACGATAATTGGAGGCAGAATGACGATTATCTGGAATATCGGACAATATATGGTGTTTTGATTCGGTGCGAGAAAATATATCGCACAATTGAATATATCTGCTAACCGAATTTGACTGTACTTTTTCCCCTAGCGTATATTGCCCCTGCACATACGGATGAGGCGCCGCAATTTCCGTCCACAGCTGGTCCAATCCGCTTGGTATGGGGCATAACTGACGCCACAGTGAGCTTGTATCACAAAAGCCTTTAAATTTTATCGCTTGATTGGCCGCTGTACCGATGTAGCACTATCCCCCTGTAAAACGTCAAAGCGACCTTCCGCATGCGAGGCGACTTCGGAGATACCAGATCCGGTTAAATACTAAGCACATCACCGACTGAGCCGTAGCACCAACCAATAGTAGCACCAACCAACAGCACCACCACAGCAGTAGCACCAACAGTAGTACGCCCACCTTGGATGATTTATGGATCATAGTGTACTATTGCACGGCCCAGTCTGTGCCTTTAGCGGCCGCAAGACACCTCCATAAAAATTTAGAAGGTTAATGTGCTCCGGCTAATATTTCAACCGGTTGCATTCGGACCTGAGTTGTGCTATTCTTCGCTGGTGAATTCGCTGAAGAGTCCCATGACTTCAAGCCTCCTCCTCGACTTGATATGGCCGGAAGGAATAATTCAGTCGCTCTTGGGGTGAATGCACGGTGCACTCTGGCGGTAAAATACGCGTACACTGTGTGAACATACCCATACCCCTATAGGGGTCTGAAAGTGGAGTTGAAGGATCCAAGTGGCTACCCCTGGGATCAATGGACCTGCTGAAAAACAAGAACCAACAAATATACCAACAAACATGCCAACAGTATCTGACCCCTTTTATGACTTTTGAGCCGCACGAGTTCCCTAGTGGCACGTTGGACCAGCACCATTCCAGACTCCCCGTCCATGAACGACTGACTAGCCCACTGTATCTACAACAGTTTGTTAGGTGGCAACGTGGCAGCGGTGTTGGCGTAGTACTTGAACAGGGCCACCTTACTCGTGTTCTCTCGTGAGATATCGCATGGATAATGGGTAAGTTCTTTCAGCTTGGCAGCATGCGAGCGCCGAGGCTGAGCCGACCTGTCTGGATATGTCTGGCCATCTGGGTCCTGATATCCTCCTTCTACGTCTTCAAAGCCGCCCAGTCGAAACAGACAGTCGTCGACTGACCGACTGAGCGATGGGCCGTGGACTTGCGCGCAGGCTGCCCACCGCACCTTGCTGCACCGTCGCCAGACCCGAATATAGACCCGAAACTGGCGCGGCCTCTATCAGCAGCGAAGCTCCTCTGCCGACCTTTGCCTTCCGACTACTCTTCCGTCCCGAAGCTGCTCCACCAGAGCTGGAAAACCAACGAGCTCCCGGCAAAGTTCGAGAAATGGAGCAGGGTGTGCCGTGAAAAACATCATGACTGGGAGTGGGTGTTATGGACCAACGACGACAACCTCAATCTTGTTAGGAAGCACTTCCCCTGGCTCGAGGAAGCGTACTTGGAGCTGCCAGGGGAAATCTACCGTGCCGACTTCTCTCGGAATTTGTACATGTATATATTTGGCGGGTGAGTTGCAATGACACAACTTGAGCCATGACAGCAATGTTTTGCTAATCCCCCTCGCTAGAGTTTATGCCGATCTTGACACCGATTGCCTTCGTCCCACTTCAGCCGTCTTCAAGGCCTTCGACATCCCAAATGTCGAGAACACCACCGCCGGCGCCGACGGCAATCACATAAACCAGTTCGCCGTATTTGGGCGGATGGGCACGAACGAGAACTTCGATAACTCGATCCCGAATGCGTGGATGGCCTCTTCCCCGGGACACCCATTTTTCCTCATGCCCCCATTGTCCGTACGACCCCGGATCGCAAAGAGTAAGTCGTTCATATATTGGTTGTTTCAGCATGTTTCGGCTGAGGAGTGGACGGGGCCGGTCGCTCTGTACAATGCTATGCTCGATTTCAACACGAACGGGCTAAGCAAAGAGGCCGTTGCTATGGCAGCCGTTGGTCCCTTTGCATCGCTGGCGAAGAAAACCAAACAGGAGATTGTCCTGCTTCCCAGTCATTGGATATATCCCTACGATTGGAATGTAAAAGAGTTGCGTCCTCTATGCTCCGCTGAAGCGGAGACATTCGACGCAAAAGCCTGCCAGGAGAGGCTAGAGGTCGACAAAAAGGGGGGCATTTCTATTACCTACTGGAGCCATACTCATGACAATAAGAACGACAATGCGAAGAATATCGACAGCCTCAGTAATGAATGATTAAGGCGAAGCTTTTCTACACTCGTGTTGGTGCGCAGGCTACTATTGGGGTTCTAATCGTGGAGGCAAGGCAAACATATATGTCAGTCGATGGTTCGTCAAAGACTTATTCTATTGTGTGTCCAAAAAGGAGATCGCATCGGAGGGACGACTGGCGCGTTCTATGGGAGCTGATGCATCTCTTGTTGCGCTGTGACGAAAACAGTGGAGGGTCAGCTTTCTGATAGTTCGGCAAATACTCGTGACCGAGGATAAAGTGTGTAGTTCTCACTCCGTGCCCTGGAATAGGGGCGCTGGTTTCACTGATGCCCCAGAGCTGCCTCACCCGTAGGCTGGTGAAACAGGGCACTCCGGCCCCTGAATTAGCTCAGGGGAACGGTGTCACAGTATATAAAGTAGTTATGGTAGCTACTTTAATCGATATGCATTTTACTTCTGATTAATTAGGCCTTACTTATTTACTATTCTACTGAACCTACCAAGCGCACTTCAACATAAAGTCCATAATGAGGTTAATATTAGCGACTAAAAGGAGTCGGCACGCCCGTTAGGAGTTCTATTACTAAGGCCGGAGGGCTACGTCTCAACAACATTATCCTTTTAGGAATCACGTGGAGATGGTGCATGAAATCAGACTTAGAGACGAAAAAGATATATCTTGAGCAGCTGGTCCTTGTGACATTGTCCGTTCCGAGACTCTCCGTAACCTTTGCATTCTGTCTTCATTCTACAAGTATGTTATAGGTGTAAATACTAGTAACTCCTTGTTTAGTCGGTCGCGGACCCCTAACCCTAAGGCTCTACGCGGGTACACCGAGCTTAGGCATGTGACACCCCTACTGCTTCCTAGTCGAACGAATAGTTTGGTGAAAAATGCGGCAGGGAGGAAATCGTAATGAGCCTCGTGAAGGGGTAACGGGGAAACGGAATCCACATAGGTGCCATGTGAGCTATCGCAATCGGAAGGAGAAGGACTCCTTGTCACTTTGGCTAGTGTATTTTAGAGGACGCAACAACTAGGCAGAGAAATGTAGAATAGCACAGCACAGTAGAAGAGCGAACGACCCCTCTAGGTCTCGAACCAAATATGTCTCGCTATTAATGCTTCCCGTCTTCCCAGGTTGTGGTAATTCTTGTATGCCTGATATGTTTTTGATGGTGGGATAGGAATTAAGGAAATAAGAACAAGTTCTCCTTTGTTAAGGAAATCAAGCTGTATATAACCCTCTTTATCGTTGGTAGTGACCCTTTTTGATGAGGTTGGTGGTAAGTAGAGTAGCTGAGGTCGCTGAATTATAGTAGGCAATGACCCTACTCTCTGGTTTTCCTCGTTGTCAACGACCCTTTCGGCTTCTTTGTCTGCGTTGTCCCTTTTCCTTTTTGGCTCATTTGGAATGACAAGTTTATAGGATTCCTCAATAGGACCGACGTATTTCTTACTATTATACCTTTAGCACCTATATATAAGTAAATATAGTAATATATTACCTTTCAGCTTCATATTTAGCTAGGTTAAAGGCATTGGCCCAACTTAAAAGTTGGTTTTTCTCAGTAATTGTTCTTATGTTCTTATATCAGAATCAATTATATTTTTAGGTGGAATAAATGATTCAATTGATGTATGGCCTGTGTCAATTTCTCGTTGTAGACGAGTATTTGAAGACATTTTTTTTTCTCTCAATGGGAGCGACATTTTTAATATAGTTGTAGCTAAATTATTTTATGATGTTATTTAATAATAATGCCTCTATAACGTGCATGTATAACGAAAGTGCCAAACAAGTGAAAGTGCCAAAATATCGCGACTACCCCATAAGAATTGCGATAAATCCACCACAACAATATAAATTAATTAAAACTACTCGGAGTCCTCTTCCTCAGACCTGTCTATTACAATCTGACAAGTGCGCGCATTGTGTCCAGTCTCACCACACTTGCCACAGCGACGTGCATGGGTTTCTTCCCTTGGCTTCTGACCACTACTTGCCCTTATTTCTTGCTCTACTTGCTGCACAACGTCCCTCTCGTCCTGTAGCTCCTGTGCTACCTGTTGACTAAGTGATCCTCCTTGCTGTAGTCGTGTTTTTTTAGCTCTCCGGCGCTTGCTTAACACTTCATTTGCCTGTCGCAGGTTTTGGTTCTCTGCTTTTAACAATGCTAATTGGTGCATTATTTGCGATGCACCCTTTGTAAACTGGTCAACAGCTGCATAGATTGAGGTTGGAGAGCTATTTTGATGATGCGCAATTCGGTTTTTAATGAAAGTAGACTGTGATACAGCTTCAGTTGGGTTATTTGGTGTCTGAGAAACCCATGGTTGAGCGGTGTTTGGGCGAGAGGTTGGAGGTGTTGGCGTCTTAAACCTAAGGTCAAGTGTAGATATTACACTCTCAGGGCTAAATGGAAGAAGCCCAGCACCTCGGAACCCTCCCTGAATATTGCTTTCTGTCATTGCAATGTTAAATGCAGCGTGGAAGGCAGGAAAGAAGTCATCCTTAGTAATGTGAATAATATGAGCCCGCATCATTTCTTCAATTTGCCGACCGTAAGCTCTCTTTAATGGGCCAAAACAGCCAACATCAAGTGGTTGGAGTATATGGGAAGAGTGAGCAGGCATACAAAGCGTAATAATGTTGTGTTCTTTGCAGTACTTCTCAAACTTGTCTGAGTGGTGGCTCTCATGACCATCAAGGACTAACAAGCGATAACCACCAACACTCCGGGGCTTTGTGTGCTTCTCAAAATGCTGAATCCAATCCATACCTCTCTCGTTTGTAGTCCAGCCATTTGCAGTAACAGCGATTACCCAATCTGCTGGAAATCCGCTATTCTCATACCAAGATGCAAGGTGGTTTTTACCTGCCACAATGACAAATGGCGGCACTGCCCAACCTTGAGAACTAACGCCTTGGATTACTGTAACCCATTCCCGATTGCCAGGCTGCACCTTTTTTGCCTTTGCCCACCCATCTGAGCTTGTTACTACCGTTGCGCTTGAGATGACGCCCATCATAAACCCAGTCTCATCAAAGTTGTAGATATCTGCATTGTTGATGCCATACTTTAGAATTGTGTTCCATACAAGCTCAAACCAGCCACGAATGACTTCTGGATCTTCGCACTTAGCCCTCTGGTAGTCGTATTTTTGCTGGAAGCGTGTCCGGAGCTCTACATGGCGCTTAACAAAGTTTGAAGCCCAACGTGACCCGACGCGTGGCGCGTCGCATGTTGCAAGTAGTCGATTTGCCATATCTTCAACAATAGACAACTGAGGAGGGAACCCTTTAGCAGCTAAGTCAAGTATATACTGAACAAGAACTGATTCCTCTAGGTTACTTAATTTCCGTAAGTTGGCTTGGATATCGCGTCGTGAAGGTACGCCTTGTAAACGGTGACGTAGCTTGCAGTGGTCTACGGAATAGATCCTAGCTGCAACTCGAAGGCGCAAATTTGGGTCGCTTTGCATAGCTTGGATAGCTAGCACTAATTTGCTTTCATCATTTTTATGGCGCATGTTTTGTTGTGGAGGAATTTAACATTTAGTTGGGGGGGTTGGTCACCGCATGATTTTGGCACTTTCACTTGTTTGGCACTTTCGTTATACATGCACGTTATATGGAAAAATAAAAAAAAATAGGACATTCTATAGGTAATTATATTACTCATTAACGTACATGTATAGCGAAAGCGCCAAACAAGCGAAAGCGCCAAAATGATGCGGTGACCAAACCCCCCAACTAAATGTTAAATTCCTCAACAACAAAACATGCCCCATAAAAACGATGAAAGCCAATTAGTGCTAGCTATCCAGGCTATGCAAAGCGACCCAAAGTTACGCCTTCGAGTTGCTGCTAGGATCTATTCTGTGGACCACCGCAAGCTAGGTCGTCGTCTAGAAGGTGTACCTTCACGACGCGATATCCAAGCCAACTCACGGAAATTAACTAACCTAGAGGAGTCCGTCCTTGTTCAGTATATACTCGACCTAGCTGCCAAAGGGTTTCCTCCTCGGCTGTCTGTTGTTGAAGATATGGCAAGTCGACTACTTGCAACACGCGACGCGTCACGCGTTGGGTCGCGTTGGGCTTCAAACTTTGTTAAGCGGCATGTAGAGCTCCAGACACGCTTTCAGCGCAAATACGACTACCAGAGGGCTAAGTGCGAAGATCCAGAAGTTATTAATGGCTGGTTTGAGCTTGTGCGTAACACAATTGCGAAATATGGTATCGATGAAGCAGATATCTACAACTTTGATGAGACTGGGTTTATGATGGGCGTTATCTCAACTGCTATGGTTGTAACAAGCTCAGACGGGCGGGCAAAAGCAAAGAAGGTACAGCCTGGTAATCGGGAATGGGTTACAGTAATCCAAGGCGTTAGTTCTCAAGGTTGGGCAGTGCCGCCATTTGTCATTGTTGCAGGCAAAAACCACCTTACATCTTGGTATGAGAATAGTGGATTTTCAAGCGATTGGGTGATTTCTGTTACTGAAAATGGCTGGACTACAAACGAGAGAGGCATGGATTGGATTCAGCACTTTGAGAAGCATACAAAGGCCCGGAGTGTTGGTGGTTATCGCTTGTTAGTCCTTGATGGTCATGAGAGCCACCACTCAGATGAGTTTGAGGAGTACTGCAAGGAACACAACATTATTACGCTTTGTATGCCTCCTCACTCTTCTCATCTACTCCAGCCACTTGATGTTGGCTGTTTCGGCCCGTTAAAGCAGGCCTATGGTCGGCAAATTGAAGATATGATGCAGGCTCATATTTCTCATATTACAAAGGATGACTTCTTTCCTGCCTTCCACGCTGCATTTAACACTACAATGACGGAAAGTAACATTTGAGGCGGGTTCCGAGGGGCAGGGCTTCTTCCATTTAGCCCTGAGAGTGTAATATCTACACTTGACCTTAGGTTTAAGACGCCAACACCTCCAACCTCTCGCCCAAACACCGCTCAACCTTGGGTTTCTCAGACACCAAACAACCCAATTGAAGCTATGTCACAGTCTACATTTATTAAAACTCGGATTTCACGCCATCAAAATAGCTCTCCAACCTCAATCTATGCAGCTGTTGACCAGTTTACAAAGGGTGCATCGCAAATAATGCATCAATTAGCACTGCTAAAGGGAGAGAACCAAAACCTACGACAGGCAAATGAAGTACTAAGCAAGCGCCGGAGAGCTAGGAAAACACGACTACAGCAAGGAGGATCACTTAGTCAACAAGGGGCGCAAGAGCTACAGGATGAGAGGGATGTTGTGCAGCAGGTAGAGCAGGAAATAAGGGCAAGCCGTGGTCGGAAGCCAAGGGAAGAAACCCGTGCCCGTCGCTGTGGCAAGTGTGGTGAGACTGGGCACAATGCGCGCACGTGTCAGATTGTAATAGACACCTCTGAGGAAGAGGACTCCGAGTAGTTTCAATTGATTTCTAATGTTGTGGTAGATTTATCGCAATGTTTGTCGTGAGGGTAGATAATTTTGGCGCTTTCGCTTGTTTGGCGCTTTCGCTATACATGTACGTTAACCTTTCTATTAATTCTATTACAGTTGAACCAGGATATAAGGATGCCCTCGGGACCAGGCATGGCATCCTTATAGCGAGGATATACTTATGTGGAGGTTCACAGAAATCTGAGGAATATATGTAAAACAAAAACAATTGTATGCTACTTTGACACCCAGCCATCTAGTAAATGTTGGGTACTCTTCGTGACTTTCTCTTGCGAGATATCCTTGCCAATCTGTTCTAATGCCTTTATTACTAAAATCCTACCTCCATCTTTAGCGAGGGAAGCAAATAATTGAAGGGTATTCAGTGCCTAGCTTGCTTCCGCAAGTGATAGTTGTAAGGATGCCTTCTTGTCTCTCATTCTAGGGAGTAGACTCCGGGTAGCCGCGGGGTCACGTGTGATCATTTGGGTGGCCTAACCGAGTCGGAACCGAGTCGGATGGGTTTCGGATACTTGAGAAAATCGACTGACGGGGTTCCCCATCATCTTTTTTGTATCCTTCATAGTAGAACTATAGGATAGCATCCGTTTAGCCTCCAACTCGCACTCTCATATGCTATTACTGTGAGCTGGGTGCCCTGTGTCCTTACATTATACAAAAAAGATCACGCCTGCCGGGGACGGCCGTACTTAAATAATATCCCACACCGGAACGACTCAGGAGAACTACCGTTACACCATCGACTGCAACTCGGTGACGTTTCGGAGGAGAGACCTGACGACTTCAAATAGCCGTGATTCCAGAGATCTCACAGACAGCCAGTGGATCAGGGTTTGATTCTTCAGAACAAGCTGGTAAAGTCGCTGACACGTTGGCGCCAAATAGGATACGAGATCCTTAAGAACCCCCTCCTAGCACAGAGGAAATTGTGGACAAGAGCGTTGATAGCTACGAGCTACCAGAAGTCAAGCTCTTTCGTATCGATACCGATACACACCCGAGGCAATATGTCGAAAAAGCTGACATCAAACATACCCCAAGACAACGACGGTCAACTGCCCAGAATGACTACCAGACAAACCACCGCTGCAGCTATGACCGCTGTGCCATTCGAAGACATCCCGAGTCGAATGGCCCATCTCGAAGCACAGATACAGGAGGTCAAGGGTCTACTAGTTATCCTGTCGGCATCCCAGACCAGAATCCCATCCACACCACCGGTGGACGCCCCCATACCCACAGTCGAAGCCACGGAGCAATGAACGCCTCACACACAAAACACCCCGAGACAGTTCAATTGCCACCTCTTCGGAACACTCGTTCTCCATCGATTCCAGGGTCATCACGAATGCACACCGAGGACCCTCCGAATCGCTATAAGAAATCAACCATCTCTGAGAAAATCCTTCCTCTCAGCGATGGGATAGAACATACCTTCTTACAATGGAGCGCTTCGATTCGGGACCGACTCGTAGTCAATGAGGACCACTACCATACTGACGTCTCGAGAAGGGCATTGATATGGGGAACTACGACCGGCCTGGCGAAGACCTACCTAGAGCCCCAATACCTGTCCGCTACGCATGGGTTCCTCAGTGCTGAGGAGATGATGGATCTACTAGGTTCATACTATCTCACAGGCAACGAGACGGAACAGGCCAGGAACCTCTTCGACAACCTGCAAATGGGAGAGAAAGGGCATGCTAGCGAAACCTTCCCAGAGTTCAAGGCTCGTTTCCAAAGTGCAGCTATCACAGGACAAGTCTCTGAGTCGGAATGGTTTCGGTACATGTGGAACAAGTTGACTCCCCAATTCCGCAGCCGCGTCGCGATGATCAAAAACCAATGGAATGGAGACTACCAGACCATGGTACGAGAACTTACCGCCTTCGATCAGGAACGGCGCTGGAACAACGAATTGACTCTGCTACCCGCTCTCGCAAGGACGCCAACACGTACCACGGTTACGGGAAAGGCATCAGCGTTGAAGCCGACTCGAACCACACCCACTCTGTTCACCCGGACCACGTTCCTCCCCAAGCCAGCCATACTGGAATGTTTGAGAACCGCAGTCCAAGCGTCCTCAGGAAACTGTTTCAAGTGTGGCAAGCCCGGCCATTTTCAGGACAAATGCCCCCTTAATGCTACTATCAAGGAAATCGACCGTAACAACCCTGAGGCAGAAGAACAATGGGAGGAAGCCTTGGAACTTCAATCGGATGCGTCCCTAGAGGAAAACGACGAGGCCTAGGAGAAGGCTCCTTCCTAGGTCTATGCAAATGTGACCTGCGAGGACTAGACTTACGAGAACTCCTGGGAGGCACCCAGTTCTTAGTCGACATGACCCTGAGTATGAATGGACTCGGGGTGCAAACGAAGTCCCTAGCAGACACAGGAGCAAATGGCTACCTCGTCATTAACAAGCCTTTCGCAATACGACTGTCAAAAGCACTTCAGAGCCCCATACGGAAACTACCCTACTCTGTACCCATACGTGGATTTCAGCGCAAAATCCAAGGCCACGTATTGGAGTATATTCGGTTACACTTAACAGTCGAAGGACGCCAGATATATAACTGCCCCTTTGTACTCCTGGACCTCGGTGCACAAGATGTGATACTTGGGAAGAAGCTTTTCAGCCGCTTCCGAATACTACTCGACTCTGCAAAGAGCCGGTTAGTATGGCCAAAGGAGTACCCGCTGACTCCTAGCTAGAGCAAGGAGATCACCTTGCCCTACCACTCATGCGAAACGTCCATTAAACATCCTTCATACGAGTCGGATGCGAATCGCCGGGATTCCGCAATCCACCGTGAAGACAGACGCCGCGCAGGCGGACGCTCGATGGAAATGAAAGTGATAATTTATGACTACGAAGAGATCACCGATACGCCATCGAACCCACTACGAAACCATGAGGTTTCTCCCCAACAGTAAAAAACCCTAGTACATAGGTTTACGCCTATGCATATATGCGAAATCAGTGCAAATGCTTTCCACCACGAGATGATGTGAAGCGACTCCGAGTTTTTTCAGACTAGCATCTACGAAATCGATCAGATCATTCATGAAAAGGAATTGGACGATGATGCAGAAACACTTCACCTCATCCAACAGAAACTCCCGCATATGCACCAAAGCTATGCCGATGTCTTTTCGAAGTTGGAATCTGATCGGATCCCTCCACACCGCATATACGACCATAAGATACAGCTCGAAACTCCTTTACCAAACGCCTTCTCCCCGCTATACCGACAAGGCACCGAAGAGCTTAAGGCTACCAAGCAATACCTGCTGGAAAACCTGGAAAAGGGATTCATCGTCAACAGCAACAGCCCCTTCGCGTCCCCTATCCTATTTGTAAAGAAAGCGGATGGCAAATTAAGATTTTGCATCGATTACCGGAAGTTAAATGGTCTCACCCGGAACGATCCCTACCCCATTCCGCGTATCGACGAATTACTAGGACGGGTGTCGAAAGCAAAAATCTTCACGAAGCTAGATATCAGACAAGCTTTCCATCGTATACGGATGCACCCCGACTCGGAAGAGTACACAACCTTTCAGACTCGCTATGGATCCTATAAGTGCAAAGTGCTGCCATTTGGACTGACGAACGGTCCCGCAACCTATCAGCGGTATATGAATGACGTCCTGATGCAATACTTAGACGACTTCTGTACCGCATACTTAGACGACATCCTAATCTATTCAGAGGACCCTACGAAACACATAGAGCATGTGCATAAGGTCCTACAGCATCTTCGCGAAGCTGGACTCCAAGCCGATTTGAACAAATGCGAGTTCAACGTCACCAGGACAAAATACTTGGGTTATGTTCTCACTACCTCCGGTGTCGAAGCGGATCCTGACAAAATCGAACCCCTTCGTAACTGGATCCGACCGACCACTGTTACGGGTGTGAAGTCCTACCTGGGATTCTGTGGCTTCTATAGACAATTCATTCGTAATTTTGGCAAAATAGCAAAGCCCCTCACCACCATCACTAGTCCCTCGGAGCCGTTCCGGTGGACAGACGAATGCGAGGATGCGTTCGAGGAATTGCGACGACAACTTTTAGCGGTACAGGAACTTCACCACTTCAACCCCGAATTGCCTACAAAGCTGGAGACCAACTCATCTGATGGAGTGGTAGCTGGTGTCCTGTCCCAGGAACACCCTGACAAGCGATAGTACCCCGTAAGCTTCTACAGTCACGTCCTATCGGACATGAGATCAACTGGGAGATCCACGACAAGGAACTATTTGCAATCGTGAAAGCCTTTGGAAAATGGAGGCCCGAGTTGGCTTCGGTATGCCAGTGAGTTGACGTCTACACTGATCACCGTTCGTTGGAATATTTCATGTCTACCAAGATTCTCACAGCGAAACAGGTTCCGTGGATGGAGCTACTCTCCGACTTCAATTTCTGCATCACGTACACCGCAGGCAAGAATAATCAGAAGGCTGATATTCTGAGCCGAAGAGACCAAGACCTGGTAACGCAACAGAAAGTCAAACTCGACAGTAGAGCGAGGGTATTGCTAGGTCCAAGCTGCTTACACCCCCATATCAGTGCCGAACTAGCAGAGAGCTACGTGGTATCCATTAACCTGATAGACACCCCCAAGGCACAGGTGCCCTTCAATTTAATAGAGGCGCTATGTGCAGACAATCGGAAGTCGTTCACCGAGACTCGCGCAAAACAACCCCTACCGGACGGATTCGCGATGAATGACCAGCTCCTCCTGTACAAAGGCCGCCTATGTGTGAATCGCCACACCGACCTATGTACGAAACTGATCCGAGAAGCGCACGATCAAGTGTTGTCAGCACATCCAAGTGGCAGGAAAACCTACCAATTGCTCGCTACAAAGTATCATTGGGTCGGGGTGGAAGCGGACTGTTTGCGGTATGTACGAAACTGTGTGACATGCCGGCTTTCTCACACCAATGTCACTAAGCAACAAGGATTCCTACACCCACTACCCGTACCCGAATATCCTATGCAACACCTCACCATGGACTTCAAGGAGTTCCCAAGGGACAAGCGTGGATACGATAGCATCTTAGTGTTTATGGACCGACTCGGAAAGAGTTCGGTGACAATACCTTGCTACAAAACCACAACTGCCCAGCAGATGGCGCAATTGTTCATCGAATGGATATACCGATTCGGACACACTCCGGAGTCGATTGTAAGCGACCGTGGACCCCAATTCGTATCATCCTTTTGGCAAGAGTTCTGTCGAATTATCAGCGTTAAGGTTAAGCTGTCGACTGCCTATCATAAGCAGACTGACGGGCAGACGGAAATCATGAACCGATACATCGATCAGAGACTGAGGCCTTTCGTATCCCATTATCAGGATAATTGGAGCAAACTCATCCCTATAATGGACCGCGTGCAAGTGACACTCCCCCACGCACCCATTGGCATGACCCCCTACCGACTCAAGTACGGAACCGATCCGCGTACGAGTTGGGATTGGAACACTCTGAAAAGCACCAACCCCCGGGAGACCCTAAACCGAGAGGAAGCCAAGGCGGTTGCAGACCGAATGCATACCGCATGGGTCCACGCAAAGGAAAACATGGCAAAGGCACAAGAGGAAATGTCTAAGCACGCGAATCGACGCCGAAGGGCCATCGAATGGGATGTAGGAGATAGAGTGTACCTATCGACCAAAAATCTGAAAAACTCTCGTCCTAGCCGCAAGCTGGGCCAACAATGGGTCGGACCATATACGGTGTTGAAACGGATTGGGCACGCATTTCGATTGGAACTACCTAGCGGTTCTCAAATACACGATGTGTTCTCACCAGACATACTCATGAAGGATCCGAACAATCCCCTACCTGGTCAGGATCTGCCTGAGCCTAGCAGCGAAGTGATAGATGGCGTAGAGGAATGGGAAGTGGAAAAGATCCTCGCCGTAAGGCTCCGCCGGAAGCAACTACAATACCAGGTTAGTTAGGTCGGATACAATCTGGACCCGGAGTGGTACCCAGCGTCAAACTTCACGAACTCTCCCCATAAACTCAGAGAGTTTCATACGGAATACCCAGATTTACCAGGTCCACCTCAAGAACTACTCGGAGGGGTTACGGCAGGGGAGACGGGAAAGGAACAAAACTACGATCACGGAGGGAAAGACAAAGCGGAAGAAACAGAGTCATTACTGTCTGCGACTCTAAGCTAAAATACCCTCCGAGCCAGGGCGCACTCACCACCGTAACCCTTGCAGGAGCCACCCTTCCCAAACGTCTCACCGGCGTCGCAACAAGCGGCTACCACCATGAGAGATGAAGGGTCGAAGTGACCCCACGCAAAGGGCCAGGCCCGAGTCCCCTCCGACACAAGGTCTTCCCCCACCTAGGCCCTGTAGGCCGCCCCAACTTCCCCATCCTCCCCCTCCCTCCTTCCATCACCCCGAGTAGGAGTGACCGTGGGAGCGGCAGCGGTGGGCAGTTTGCCCACAGCAGCCACCAACTCCCCCAAGAGAGCAGGGACGCTCTCCTGTTCCATCTGGAGACGGCGCAGCGACGACCGAATTTGCTGTCCAGAGTCAGCATCAAAACCACACCGAGTCACAAGGAGAAGGGGGTCTACTCACAGCCAGCCCCAACTCAAGGGCAGCCCGAGTGGCGCGTGCCTCCTCGTAGAGGTCACGCTCTGCCTCAGAGCAGAACTTTGGCATGCTCTGGGCGGCCAGGAGGGCCACCCGATTGGCCTCGGTGGCGGCGGCGATGACGTCAGCGGGGATGAGGGGGGTGGCCTCTTTGGCAGCCAGGAGGGCCGCAAACTCTTCCCCAAGGAACCAGGGCAGCTTTCAAAGTCAGCAACGGCCAACCAAACCAAACACTGAACCCCACAAGAAAACCTACTGGGACGCAAGGCGAGTGCTGCGACATGCAGTACCCACACTTCGAACTGGTCGGGGACCAGACGCAGTCGTGGGACTGGATCCCATGGGCTTTGGCCTGAAGGCAGCGCAGACAGAGCACGTGGAAGGCGACAGTAAGGGCCCCGGAGGGGGTGGGAACCAGCATCTTCAAATTTGGAATCTGTGATTCCGTCAGCCCAGCACAAGTTATCAACACCGCGCCAACGCGCTCTCATCACCTACTCGTTCGTGTGGATTGGAGTTATACTATCCAATCTATCAGTATCATAAACAAACGGACGGGGAGGGGCCACTTACTGGTCTCGGGCGGGAGGGTCGCTGGCGTTGTTGTTGTAAGGAAAAAACAAGAGGAAGTGGGCGAAGCGGAATACTGGTAAGGATACAGAGCACCCAGCTCACAGTAATAGCATATGAGAGTGTGAGTCGGAGGCTAAACGGATGCTATCCTATAGGTCTACTATGAAGGATACAAAAAAGATGAAGGGGGAACCCCGTTGAGTCTGTTTCCTTAAGTACCCGAAACGGGCACGACTCGGTTATCCCAACCCTAGCCCTGATCCTTCCACCGCAACAGGGCTGCATCGACCATGAACCCTACACCCTTACCGTCCCCCACTATAGTGTAACTCGCTATGTCTTCCTCTACTGGTTCGAAACCCCACCGACTCGGATTCCATGCTTGTAGTGACCGTAACAGTTCTGAGACAGGTTCTTCGAGTATCTAGGTACGGAGGCATCCTTACAATACTGAAATGTTGGCTTACAACAATAAACTCCGAATCGGGCTAGCGCGGCCACTTCTTCTTTCACGTTTACGAAAATTCTACTCAAACGTGTAGCGGACACCTTCCGGTACTGATTCGGACCTCAAGAACGAACGTGAGATCGAACAAAAGCGAGCTCCAGTTTCGCATGCCAAACAGACCCTAACGCGATACCACCTCGGGATGACTACTGTGGCAAACAAAGCACCTTCCCGACGCGCACGACAAACGAAGTTGTTCCGGACACAATTACCAGCCAACATTCTGATAACAAAGAACGCTCCGTTCACGGATACTATTCGGAGATGTTGCGGACATGATACTAGCTGCGTGCCTTGCGGACAAAGCACTCTCTCAGGAGGGGGGGTGTAAGGATGCCTGTCCCTCAGTGACGGAAAGGATCTGAGTCGGGCAGGTTATGGTCACATGATGAGGGTGAAGGCAGGTTAGCCGAGTCGGACCCGTTTCGGGTACTTAAGGAGATTGACCCAACGGAGGTTCCTCTCTTCATCTTTTTTGTATCCTTCGTAGTAGACCTATAGGATAGCATCCGTTTAGCCTCCAACTCGCACTCTCATATGCTATTACTGTGAGCTGGGTGCCCTGTGTCCTTACAAGGAGGAGGTTTTACAAGATATTATATCAAGTCATCTAAGTCAATGTAATGACACTTAAAATGAAGAAGAAGAAGCAACCCTAGAGCGGCCTATACCTTTAATACAGGCTGCTAGGCAGGCTGTTCAAATTCTAATTGAGTTCATAGAAAGTCGAGATGATATCTCAACAGCACAATTAAGAGCTATTGAGCGATATGACATAGATTTGGAGGCATTAGATGTTAATGGCAGAGTTCAAAGCAGTCTAGATAGTTGGATTATATAAGCATTCAGTTGCGCGATATATTCATTAAGCCAATATCAAATTAGTGGCTAGATTCCATCGGCTTAGCGGGACTCTACTGTACTGACCAAGTTAGGCTCCAATGCTAAAAGGTGAGCTACGGAACATTGTAATTGCAGGTCCGTGAAGAGACGGGTCCTGTCAACCATTCCTTGGTACTACCAGACTAAAGAATTGCCTTCAGCTTCTAATATCCACGACGGTCTAGGAAATATTCGACTTTTTACGTAGACGACGCCCGGCTAGCCTACCTCACTTCGCTCCTATGAGCTGGGGACGCACGTATCTCGACTCCAGGATTTCTCGGGGCCGCATTTAACAGCCCACGAAATATGTTGACGCGATTCAGCGACTCGCATATTGCGAAGTCGAATTTTACAGGAGCCTCGTCACTAAACTTAGGCAACAGAGTTAGTTCTAGGTAGATTGGCGGGGTAGAAGGTGTAAGTGAAAGGGCTTGTTGTATTGTTTAATGCCTATAAAATGAACAGCATCCTCAATCTGTTCGAGCTGATCCTCAAAAATGTGTAGTTTGTTGTCATCAAGAGCAGTCTCGACAGCCCTTCACCGTGCTGTCGAGACTGCTCTTGATGACAACAGGAAGCTGAACGGTACAACCCACCATCGACCAAATACCAGCACTCGCGGGCAAGATAGATAGTGCTGTCATCAAGTATGTTAACATATAATACGAATACATTGACTACTCCTACAGAAAAAGAAATGCAACACTAGTGGACAAGAGGTCCACTTGGCAAGCTTCATAATATCGTGGTCTATATATAACAAAGTGCGTAGCGAATGTCTACCTTTCGTACACTAAGTCAAGGTCGTACCCTTCGATAGTAGATGCAACATCAGAAGGTTCAGAAGCCATGATGTAGGCTGAATCATAAGACGTAAGGATAGAATGCAGAGTTTTCACGACGACCTGAAAATTGTGAAAGGATCACGTGGAATACTTAAGTATAATACGGGCCCGTATACGAGAGCCTCCCGTATATGGGCAATACTACTGGAAACACTGGAAGGGGTTAGGAATTGGTGGGATATAGCTTCGCATAACACAGATCTTCAATGGCAAACCTTATTGTTGAACGCTATGGAGAGTGGGAAGCCCGTCTAGTGTCTTACCTGACTGCCAAGGGCCATCTCAGTTGGGACTGAAGCTATTCATGTCACATGTTCGATATTCTCACATATATGCGTGTCTCACATATATAACTATTTAGGCCTAGTTTACTCACCGAGAGCAGCATCCTGAGCGAGCTTCAGGATGTGGCTCTCTAGACAATACACACTCGTTGGAGCGATCCATTTGATATATCAGTTGGTTGATATCGCCCGTAAATCGTACTGGCCGCCAACTGAGAGGCCACAATTGCTGTGCCTCTGATGCAGCAATCCTTTCTCATAAATGGGACCGCCTAGTATGGACGCCATATCCAGGCGTTGGCAGCTTCCATGGCATGAAATAAATGCGCTTTGTGGGTATCTCTAGACACTCCCGAACGCCACCCGCACAATCCCAGTCCCGTATAGTCTATGCGCAGTATTCTAAACCACCCAATGCATCACCCCCTTGCCCTCAAGTGAACTCCAAGCATAGTCCATCTGGTCCTCACTCATCCCCAAAGCTCAGCTTCACCTTCTTGACCTTCTTTTTCTTCTGTGGCGGCGCCCGTTTATCTTTCCCGGGGGCATCACTGACTTTCCCTTCTTCCTCCTCTGGCGCCCCTACAACCTTCCCAACCTTTCGTTTCCTCGCTGCCCCAATTGCGGCAATCTTCTCCTCTTTCCTCTCGGGCTCTCCCACCGCCTCTGGCTTGGCCTCCTCCGCAGCTTCCTCGCCTTTCTTTGCGGCCTTCTTCGTCACACCTAAACTGTGTAGCTCATCATCATCGAGAGCTGCCCCCTCTTCGTCTACATAGACGGGCTCATCCTCCTCGTCAGCGTCAGGGTTTGGGGCGCGCTTGGGGCGTGGTGCGGCTGTGGAGCCCGAAGTGTTCTCGGCACGGAGGCGCTGGAGGAAGGGCGGGAGAGAGGAGTCGTATGAGAGACTTTTGGAAGTGATTTTGGGGGACATGTCGACAGAGGATTGTTAATTGGCTGTGATAGTGCCAAGGCGGGGTCGTCGAGGCTGAATCTAGAAACACCGTGCTGTTGGTGAAGAGTGGTGCACGTGATTAGATTTATTGGTGGTTTCGAGGGGCTAAATTACGGCAGAATTGTTAATTAACAGGGCGGTGTGCAACTAATTGTGGTGCAATTGTGGTGGTGTCTCCTTCCCTTTTCTGGGTCCTTGGCTCGAATTGGACCTTCCTACTCAACAGGGACCCACGAACGTTTTCCATATCTTTCTCCCATACCAAGATCTCGTAAGTTCTCACCAGCCAAGACGTTCAATCAACCCGGAGGACCACATATAAACAACGCGCGAGTCGCTTGTCATAGTTTCCCAAGAAGAGCGTCGAGTCTGCACCACTCTTGGAACCAACTTCTTCTCTCGAATCTCAACGCGTCCAAACGCCATCACAAGGGCGAAGGGATTTTTGTTTCCCTTCGGCCACTCATTTTTTCATGGATCCTAACAATTTGCCCCCGAACATCGAGAGTGTCTCCGCTGCCTTCAACAGAATAGCAGAGGACGTGAACACTATCAACGAAGAGATCCCGCGTCTTGCTAATATAGAGCCCATCCAGCAAGCCGGGCAAATTCAGACCACTCTTGCGCAGCACAGCCAACTATTTCAACGGATCCTAGACCGCCTAGACCAACAATCCAATAACTTCCAGGAGACCTCACGCCGCCTGACCGTCATAGAAAGCACCCTAGACCAACAATCACGCCGCCTGACCGTCATAGAAAGCACCCTAGACCAACAATCACGCCGCCTGACCATCATAGAAAGCACCCTAGACCAACTGGCCAATAACTTCCAGGAGACCTCACGCCGCCTGACCGCCATAGAAAACACCCAAATTCGGAATTCAAATTCACAACGCCTTCACTACGATAGTTTAGCCATCATTTCTCCGCTTCTAGACCCCGAAACAGGAGTCGCTATACGAAACTGCCCAAATACAATTGCTGCTATTTACACATTATCTGCGCACCGAGCAACGCGCATCCTAGGTATCCTTCAGGTCCCTATACCCGCCTCTTTAGAAGCAAAGAGAGAGGCTGTACGGTTCCAATTCATCTAGGTTCAGTCTTCGCAGCTAGGAGGTTGTACGGCGAGCTATCAGACGCCCCCTGCGGTTAAAAGGGAATTCCGCCGTTTCCGTACCTCTCGGCGTCGTGCTTTTATTTCCCTTCATGGTCGTTATTTGCATCCTGGTTTTGTTTGTGCAGCACCCGTCGTCGCCGGGGAGGGGGTTATTAATGCCTGCTGGGGGACCGCCAACTATAAGGTATGGCTTGTGGATCTCTGCGATGGCTCGGGCTCATAGCTAATGGATTTACAGGAAAATTAGCGAGAAGTACGACAAGGTGTTTGTGACAGGAGATGTTCCGGATACCGCGAAGCCAAGGGCTAATGCCAAGAAATAAGGAGTTGGAGGGGGTTATCCAATCGCTCAAGTCTATCGAGCGTCATTTCAACAGATGGTATCATTACTTATACGTCTTTCTCAACGACGGCGACTTCAACTCAACTTTCAAGGAGACCGTCCAGAACCATACCAGTTCGTCAGTAGAGTTTGGGAAAATCGACTCGAGCATGTGGGGCTTCCCGGATTGGATAGATCCAAGGGTTGCGAAGGAGGGAATTGCAAAGCAAGGCGACGCCGCAATTATGTATGGTGGCATGGAGAGCTACCATTCCATGTGCAGATACTACTCTGGGTATGTCCAGACAAGTAGACCCTTTGAAATGGAATGTCACTAATGAAAATAGATTCTTTTACAAGCATGAATTGCTGCAAAACTATGAGTGGTACTGGCGCCTTGAGCTAGAGATCAAGTACTTCTGTGATATCACTTAGTAAGCGTTCTATACCACAGTTGATGGGTTAAACTAACGACTGTAGTGACCCGTTCCAAAAGATGATCGAAAATAACAAGACATACGGGTTTACCATCGCCGTGAAGGAATTGAAGGAGACTGTTCCCAATATCTTCCGATATGCATCTGCGTATATGAGAACTAACAACATCAAGTCCAAGAGGCTCTGGGAGATGTTCGTCGAGCCTGACCTAGAGGGACCGAAGAAGAAACGCCCAGAAGATACGCTAGGCTACAAGCCTCCAATTCCAGAACCGATTCTCCGCAAGGGCTCATCACTACCTGATGTTGACCCCGAAGCCATGGAAGGCGAGAAATACAACATGTGCCATTTCTGGTCGAATTTCGAGATTGCAAGCCTCAGCTGGTTCAGGAGCGAGGAGTACGAGGACTTCTTTCAGATGATGGACCGCAGCGGCGGTTTCTGGATGGAGAGGGTACATCTCCCCGACCCCTGATTTTGTAACAGAGTATCTGCTAACACACTCTACAGTGGGGCGACGCACCTATCCACTCCCTGGCCGCTGGCGCCCTCCTTTCCCCGAGCCAAGTCCATTATTTCCGCGACTTCGGGTACCGCCACACGACTATCCAGCACTGCCCTGCCAATGCGCCAGCAAGACGAGTACTGGGACAGCTGGGACGACCCGAAGGAGAACGGCGTCGGATGCCGATGCCGCTGCGATACGGCCATTGTGGATGTGGAAGGGAAGGAGGAAAGCTGCATGGCCGAGTGGGTCGATGTTGCGGGTGGATGGGCGAGTCCTTGATTGGCTTTGGGGTAGCATGCAGGCGGTTTATATTCATGTATGAACTAATTGGGCAAAACTTGGGAAGGAGAGTGTGAAAGGGTGGCAAATATCATGATGCTGATGATTGTGCTTGCTAGGGAAATATGCTTATTAGCATAGCGCAGGTGTCGCAACAAGTAGGCTGCGGGAGGGAAACGAGGGTGCTGATACGAGCATCCGAGACTCGGCGTTTGCGGCTGTAGAACTTGGGGGGAGGGGCATTGTATTTGTAGTGCCTTTAGCATAGCTTTTTCGAATAAGGGCTCATGATACCATTAATAGATCTCTTTTCAATGACCGGGGGATCTCTACTACTATATCGTGATGGTGAGTTATGGGCGACTTTTTGTGAGGTGAAATGGAAATCCTGCAAGTCACGAACGAGTTAGGGGGCATTTGAAGATTTGAGGTAATCCTTTGAAATTGGTATCTGTTTCCTTAAGATTCAGTAGAAAGACATTAACTATCAGGCCACCCCTCAGACTATCGAGATTCTTTCTCGCCCATCTTGCCAAAACTGTCAGAGGTAGTCCGTAGTTCCCCCAAACCAGTTCCAAGAATCCCGAAAACCCACCCCACCAAAGAGCCGCTCCCATATAGTCATAACCCCCACATTCCCATACAACCATTCATTACCTCTGCAACTGCAATGCTGTCCATGAGAACCCGTTTAAAAAACCACAAATCTATTAGCAAGCCAGCATCCATTCTGGGGCTCTCCCAAAATTTCCCGAATAAAAGCCTAGCCCAGCCCAAAAAACAAGCAAACCGCTCGAATTCCTTAGATCCTTGGATCCCCCAAGAAAATCGTAACAAAAAAAACCCAAGGATTTTTACCCGATAATTTCAAATCTATGTTGGTATTGTGTACGTCGTAACCACTCACTCACTCACTTGCGTCCTCTCACCGGGTCCTCCGCAAAGCGGATCCCGCGACTCCTCCCGCTCATAGTCGACGACTGGCTCTGCAGCGTCGGCAGCGTCGGGGACGCCTCATTCTCATCGCCCTCTTGCTCCTCGCTGTGTCCTAGCGCTGCAATACGACGCCTCCATTCCGCAGGTGTCTCGGAACCATCCCTCGTCGCTCCGGCGACAAAATTTCTCCTCGCCGTCGTAGCAGACTCTCTGCGCTTATCGGCGGGGGTAGCCACGGGGCGCTTTCCGGCGGGAACATCGTCATCATTTACCCCCTTGAGGGCTTGTTCGCGGCGCCTTCGCTCAGCTGCCGATTCTGGGACTTCACCCGAAGGAGAGCCCGCTGACGCGATGACACCCGTCCGACCCGGCGAGCCTACCCCCGGTCCTCGGAATCTTGTGCGTGCGCGAACAGCGCTCTTTGTTTCATAGCCACTGCGCGGTGCTCTTTGGCGTCCTCGCTGCTACGGCTGCTGCTGCTTGCCGCTCCGTCCAGCTCCTTGAGTTTTGGAGCATGGGCGCCTGACATCGCGGCGCCGACGACTTTGGCTGCGGCTGCGGAAGCGCCGAATTGCACGTTCTTTGCGCTGAAGAGGCGGTTTGAGCCGGGGATGCTGGAATCTGCGTCTCTGCGCGCGAGATCCTTCATTGCGGGCGGTGCATCAGACCTATCGAGTACAGCTGCGCGACCCTTAGGGTCTAGGGAGCGGATCTCGTTGAGGAAGTCTTCCTTGGTGAGACGGCGACCGGCGCTGCCGATGGTAAATCGGATGTGCTCGTCGTCCTTGTAGTCATCCTTGTTTTCCTTGAAAGAGTCGAAGATTTGGGTATCCTTGATTGCATTGAAGCCACTCCACTTGTTGAGACCTTGGAGCTGTGACCAGTCTGTTGAGCCTCAGAGCTCTCGCCCTCTTGGGCGCCTGCCTCTTCCCCTGCTTGACGACTTCGCCATCTTCATCTTCGACAATAATCTGAGAGAGTTAGTAAAATGTGTATTAATCGAGTATGCTTCATGACTTACAGTGTTACCGAACTGGTAAGCCAGTGCCGGGCCGCGTTTGGATTTCTGCTTGGACTTCTGCTCTTCGCCTTCATCACGATGCCTCCACTCGCCAATCTTCTTCCTGAACTGCTTGTAGCCAGTCCCGGGATGCTCAACGGTTTCCTTTGCTTTCTCCTCGAATTCGCCGAGCTTATCTTCCTTACCCTCTTCCGGAGGAGATTGTTCGACCGAGAGGACGTCGCCATCTTCATTTTCGATTATAATGTGATCGCCCTCTTGATAAGCTTCATATGTGTGGGGGACCTGTGTTGTTCTGGGCGTTCTTCCTCCTCGCCATGGTGCATAATCTCTTCCATTTCCTCATCGTGCTGAACCTTTCCAATTTCTCTTTTGCCCCTCTCCTCGCCTTCTCCTTCGCCTTCATGGCTTGTAGACTCTGGCGTCAAGGTTGCAGATGTGTTTTGGCTTTGGTTGCGAGGCTGTGGCGCGATAGGAGACTGGCTGACAGGGCCTCCTGGTCCGTATCCGTCCCATTTGGACTTCTTCCTTCGCCTAGGTATGATAGATGAACTCCGAACATTTGATTTGCCCGTATCTTCTTCCTTTTGCCGTCTAAGGAAAGCTCCTGAAACGCCAACAGGTGGAAGCGCCCCCGGTGGAGATCTTCCATCTTGATATCTTCGAGATCAGTATCCGACATTTTGGACATTGACTTGGACTGTGATGAAATTCGGGGCAATCTATTCATCCAAGACGGCCCTTCTTCATTGGCAGTCGTGTATGACATCGTCAGCGTTAACGTATTGATGTGTTTTCCGAGAGTGAAAACAGCAATTGACGATCCGTGGATGATAATAGAGGTGATAACGAGGAACGTCACGATCGGTCATATCAAGGCGATGAGATGATAATGTGGTGTGCCCTCTGCTGGGAGCACTGCCAAAGGCGTCGTAGAACCCGTCTCCAAATCTGCTCGCGCGAGAATGGCAATGAAAATAGCTCCAACTCCAATAGGGCCAAAGTGACCCGCAAACAGCGCTTCTCGCCAACTTTTTATGTCGGGTATAAATGGTTTGAGTGCTAACATGATCGGTATGCGCCGAAAGAAAACGACAAACAACGCTTCCACGCGGCAGTTCCAAGCTCGGGAGAGTTGAACTGATCCCAAGGAATGATAGTGCCAAAATAGACAAAATACGCCAAATTGAGAAGCAAATCAATGACGTTGGACACATGGGACTCTTCTGTCTTCTGCGTAAACCATTCATCGTTAGAGAAGCCTACACCGGCAGCGAAGCCAACAAGCAGGTCGTCCACGCCTAACATGCTACCCGATCCAGCACAGAAGAGTGCCAGGACAAAATAAAACACTAGGAAGGACTCTCTATTTCGGCAATTCGACGCCGATGGCGAAACATTGGACCACGAGGACGATTCGTGAGAATTCGAGGGTTATTTGATCGACATTTCCCCATGCTGGGGTCAATGAGGTTGGCGGCATGCGGGCCAAAGATGATGCCGCAGAGCGTGGCGACAGTCGCCTCGCCGATGTATAGTCTCTCTTTGATAAAAGACGAACATAACATAAACAGAGATGTGAAGCCCCCGAAGATGATATACACCATGGGGCTTGTTGATCGACAGATGCTCCCACGCCATTTCGAGTCAAGGTCAAGCCTCCGAAGGCTTCGATGTCTCGAATTTGTCGGCTTGTGCCGGGGAATGGCACCTTGCTTTGGACTCGCCAAGCCCTTTGGAGAACTTCTTGTCGCGCGCGTTTCGAACAGTATCCCGAAGCTTAGGTATGCTTGTGTAGTCCTAAGCTACAGATTCCTCCTCAGCGAGCGTCGTATTTGTAAAGGGTGCATTCAGGTCGAATGGCGCCAGTGTTGAGCGCAGAAAACCGAGGATCTTGGCTCTTAGCTATGAATTTGGCAAAGACCGCCCAGATAAGAGCTTACGGGTCGAGTGAGTTGCTAAGATTTCGAGATCTTTTGTTTGCTGAGAAGTTGTAAGAATAAAGAGAGTATTGGGAGAGGAATGCCTCTGGTATTTGAGGGACCAGTGAGCGTTGCTAGCGGAATTTCTGCTTGAGCGGCCGAAATCTTTTCGAGTTTGCCCAGGCTTTGCGCGTCAGTAGACTTTCCCAGCCCAACACTTGGGGCAATGTGGATGGGCAAAAATGACACTGGTGCTGTGAAGCTGAATTCCCCTATTTAGTAACAAAGGTTGCAGAATCAATTATTTATCTTTGTCCTACAGTAAAAATACGATAAGTCGATATGTTTCATGACTCGCAGCATCTTTCCAGCTCCTGGATGGCCCATAGAAGGTTGTTCATGAACTTCTCTCTCAACAAGTCCACCTGAATGGTTTCTGGCACCCAAACTCGATTTTGATATTCTAGCATGCCGTTTTTGAGTTCGCAATACGCCAATGCAACCTCTTTGCTTGTTCGATCACCATTCTCAAGCTTCTGTAGAGTAGCCTTGCAGAATTTGTCTTCCAGTTGAGACTGTTGGATTTTCTCAAGAATTGTCATTTCTCTGATATGAGTTTCCACTGGAGCTAGCTGAGCTGTTTGGCCTTGTTCTTTGAGTTTCTGAATGTCTGGATGTAGCCTCGAAGGTGGTAGCAACACCTGAAGCTGTTGCTTTTGTCGATCATCCTCATCATTGCCTTCTGGTCTGTCACCAGGCCTTCGAGTCAAAGCATCTGCTTTTCCATTTTGCTTCCCAGGCCTATAGATGATCTGGAAGTTGTATCGAGAGAGGAATTCAGCCCATCGAGCTTGTCTTCTTGTCAGCTTCTTGGTGGACATGAAGTATTCCAAGCTTTTGTGATCAGACAAGGCTTGGACTGGAAAATCTGTCCCTTCAAGTTCTGGTCTCCATGCTTCGAAACATCTGATGATTGCAAGCAATTCCTTGTCATATATGTAACCCAAGCGTTGAACTCGCATTTATTCAAATCGGCTTGGAGTCCAGCTTCTCAGAGACACTGTAGGACCTTATGCACATGCTCTATGTGTTTCATAGGGTTCTCTGAATAGATTAGGATGTCGTCTAAGTATGCGGTACAGAAGTTGTCTAAATATTGCATCAGGACGTCATTCATATACTGCTGATAGGTTGCGGGACCATTCGTTAGTCCAAACGGCAGCACTTTGCACTTATAGGATCCATAGCGAGTCCGAAAGGTCGTGTACTCTTCTGAGTCGGGGTGCATCCGTATACAATGGAAGGCTTGTCTGATATCTAGCTTTGTGAAGATTTTTGCTTTCAACACCCGTCCTAGTAGTTCATCGATACGTGGGATGGGGTAGGGATCATTCTGGGTGAGACCATTTAACTTCCGGTAATCGATGCAAAATCTTAATTTGCCATCAGCTTACGAATAGGATAGGGGATGCAAAGGGGCTGTTGCTATTGACGATGAAGCCTTTCTCTAGGTTCTCTAACAGGTATTGCTTGGTAGCCTTAAGCTCTTCGGTGCCCTGTCGATATAACGGGGAGAAAGTGTTTGGTAAAGGGGCTTCGAGCTGTATCTTGTGGTCGTATATGCAGTGTGGGGGGATTCGATCAGATTCCAACTTCGAAAAGACATCGGTGTACTTCCGGTGCATATGCGGAAGCTTCTGCTGGATGAGGCAGAGTGTTTCTCCATCCTCTACCAACTCCGTTTCATGGATGATCTGGTCAATTTTGTAGATGCTAGTCTAAAAGAACTCAGAGTCGGTTCGCATCATCTCGTGATGGAAGGCGTTGGCACTGATTTCGTATATCCGTATGGGCGTGAAACTAGGTACCAGTTTCACTAGTAGTGGGGGAGAAACCTCTTGGTTTCGGGTAGGGCTCGGTGGCATATCAGTGATCTCTTCATAGCCTGAAGTTATCACTTTCATGTTCATCGAGCATCCACCTGCACGGCGTCTGTCTTTGCAGTGGATTGCAGCATCCCTGCGATTCGCATCCGGCTGGTATGCGGGATGTCGAATGGACATTTCTCGCATGTAGTAGGGCAAGGTGATCTCCTTGCTCCAGCTAGGAGTCGGCAGGTACTCCTTTGGCCATACTAACCAGCTCTTTGCAGAGTCGAGTAGTATTCGGAAGCGGCTGAAAAGCTTCTTCCCAAGTATCACATCTTGTGCACCGAGGTCCAGGAGTACAAAGGGGCAGTTATATATACGGCGTCCTTCGACTGTTAAGTGTAACCGAATATACTCCAATACGTGGCCTTGGATTTTGCGCTGAAATCCACGTATGGGTACAGAGTAGGGTAGTTTCCGTATGGGGCTCTGAAGTGCTTTTGACAGTCGTATTGCGAAAGGCTTGTTAATGACGAGGTAGCCATTTGCTCCTGTGTCTGCTAGGGATTTCGTTTGCACCCCGAGTCCATTCATACTCAGGGTCATGTCGACTAAGAACTGGGTGCCTCCCAGGAGTTCTCGTAAGTCTAGTCCTCGCAGGTCACATTTGCATAGACCTAGGAAGGAGCCTTCTCCTAGGCCTCGTCGTTTTCCTCTAGGGACGCATCCGATTGAAGTTCCAAGGCTTCCTCCCATTGTTCTTCTGCCTCAGGGTTGTTACGGTCGATTTCCTTGATAGTAGCATTAAGGGGGCATTTGTCCTGGAAATGGCCGGGCTTGCCACACTTGAAACAGTTTCCTGAGGACGCTTGGACTGCGGTTCTCAAACATTCCAGTATGGCTGGCTTGGGGAGGAACGTGGTCCGGGTGAACAGAGTGGGTGTGGTTCGAGTCGGCTTCAACGCTGATGCCTTTCCCGTAACCGTGGTACGTGTTGGCGTCCTTGCGAGAGCGGGTAGCAGAGTCAATTCGTTGTTCCAGCGCCGTTCCTGATCGAAGGCGGTAAGTTCTCGTACCATGGTCTGGTAGTCTCCATTCCATTGGTTTTTGATGATCGCGACACGGCTGCGGAATTGGGGAGTCCACTTGTTCCACATGTACCGAAACCATTCCGACTCAGAGACTTTGTCATACTGACATTCGTTGCACTCAGTTTGCTATTAAACTCAAGAGCAAACTTAGAAATCTCCTCCTCAAACCTACAAGTCACCATACATATCTTGGCTTATCACACCAACAACAGAAGCAATACTACTCAACGATTGCTGCAAACTCTTCTACTACATCTGTTTATGCTACATACATCACGGCATATCATTTGGACACTCATTGAACAAGTTATTAAGAAAATCTCCTCCTTAAGGGGGTGGGTCAATACTACCACATGGCATATCTCTACGAACTAGAGGCCTAGTAGCATGAACGATAGCTCTAGAAGCTTATACAACCCTCTATGATTCATTACACGTCATCGCTCCTCAGTTACCCACAAGATTGGTTAAGTTATGACATAATTTGTCTATAGGTACTTTGACCTTGGACCTCCTTTTCACTTCCTATAGGCTAGAAACCCAAGAGATGGTTCTATGGGATTCTCTTACATTCACTACATGATTAGCAAGCTAGTTGTGGGTCGCACTTGATTTCTAATACATTTACCAAGCCTGGTTAGTCATGGAAAGTCATGGAAAATGAGAGAACTACACTCCTTTGGCATAAATAGGATTGCCCTTTCCTTAAGAAAGGGCAAGCAGGCAATACAG
This sequence comes from Pseudogymnoascus destructans, assembly GCF_001641265.1. Taxonomy (NCBI): domain Eukaryota; kingdom Fungi; phylum Ascomycota; class Leotiomycetes; order Thelebolales; family Thelebolaceae; genus Pseudogymnoascus; species Pseudogymnoascus destructans. The sequence goes on along the minus strand of NW_020167540.1, from coordinate 275,633 downwards.
TAAATCGACTATCACATACTTCCACGTCTTTTCCAAGCTTCCAAGCATTCATCTTGTTACTCCTTGTTTCTGAAAAGTCAGTGAGGTGTTAACCTCTGACTTACCCCTGAGTTCCCAGACTCAACATTTGTTGCAACTTGTCTGAACCACTTCACTACATCACACACCTGATTGCTGCGTTGTGGAATAGTCTAAGCTACAACCCTTTGGCTCTGTTTCCTAAGACAGTGTGTTGTCTTAGTAAAATCATCCCTTCCTTGGGTGGCTAGATTCTCACATCTGGTGCACCCACCATTACAGACTTGTCCTGTGATAGCTGCACTTTGGAAACGAGCCTTGAACTCTGGGAAGGTTTCGCTAGCATGCCCCTTCTCTCCTATTTCCAGGTCGTCGAAGAGGTTCCTGGCCTGTTCCGTCTCATTGCCTGTGAGGTAGTATGAACCTAGTAGATCCATCATCTCCTCAGCACTGCGGAACCCATGCGTAGCGGACAGGTATTGGGGCTCTAGGTAGGTCTTAGCCAGGCCGGTCGTAATTCCCCATATTAACGCTCTTCTTGAGACGTCGGTAAGGTAGTTGTTACGACGGAACAAGAAGGCTGGCCAACTACAGGACAGGAAGGAGGGAGGTCGCATGAGACCGGCCCTGGTACCTGGAGGGGCAGCGGGGAATAGTAGTTCTGAAAGTATCACGTGACGGACTCGCAGGATGATGAGAAGAGTCCTAAGAGTCCAGGACTCCGAGGACTCGAGTGAGTTCCCAAGAGTCCACTAGGCACGACGCCACTATATAAGTAGATAGTATTCCCTTAGATAGGAGCTTCGTGCTCAACTCAATACAGTATTTGTTATATACTAGTAACGTGTTACTTGAAGCCTTTGTGTCTGATCCCCTGCCTCCTCTGATAAGTAAACCTTTACGCAAGAGAACCTCTGTGTCTTCTATCATTTAGAAGTCAGCGTTACAGTGAGGATATCTATAACTTCGACGAGACGGGTTTCCAAATGGGCATAATTTCGACCGCAAAGGTTATTACGGGTTCTGAAAGAGCTAGCCGGCCAGTATCTATTCAACCAGGGAACCGTGAATGGGTTACGGTCATTGAATCTGTGTCGTTGTCTGGCTGGAGCCTACTGCCAATGGTCATCTTTGGTACACAGATATACTCCCACAAGATTGGACAATTGCGCTAAGTGATAAGGGGTGGACGGACAACTCTTTAGGTCTCGCATGGCTTACGGACGTCTTTGAGAAACATACAAAGGACTGTATGAAGGGTGTATATCCTCTTCTAATCCTTGACGGACATGGAAGCCATTCTACACCCACGTTTGATCTATTTTGCACAGAGCACGGGATTATTACACTTTGAATGCCTCCACATTCCTCGCACCTTTACAGCCGTTAAACGTAAGCTGTTTTGCAGTTCTAAAACACTTTTACGAACAGCAAATCGAGGGGTATATGCGCATGGGCCTTAATCACATTGACAAGCCAGACTTCCTTACGGCTTACCTCTCTGCCCACAACAAGGCTATGGGTGTAAATACGGTCCGCAATGGGTTTGCAGCTACAGGCCTTGTTCCCTTTGACCCAGAACGAGTACTTGTTAAGCTCAATACTCAGTTACGGACACCAACCCCACCAACAGACCTCTCTACTTCCCTACAAGGTCCTTGGGTACCTGAAACGCCCCAGAATATCGCTCAATTAGAGCTCCAAGCTCAAGTTATCAAGGGGTACATTAGCCGGCGTACGCAGAGTCCCCCAAGTCCAACAGATTACGCGCTTAACCAGCTGGTAAAAGGCTATCAAATGGCAATGCATTCCACTGTCCTTCTTGCGGATGAGAACAGGAAATTACGGTCTGAAAATGAGAGACAAAAGAAAAAGAGGGCACAGAGGAGGTCTTATATTACTCAGCGGGAAGTTTTAACAGTTCAGGAAAGGTTGAATCGGTCACAAAGGGTTGATTTAGAGCGTGTAGAGGAGGTTACAGACCAGCCAACCCAGCTGCAAATGCATGCGCCACGTATGTGTAGTTTATGTAGATCACTTGAGCATAATCGTTGGTTTCCAAACCACCGCCTGGAGGCAGTTGGCGAAAGCGATCCTTGCTCTCTCGGCAAACGCGAACGCGTCCAATGCGACATCAGGACAATGCGACTATCTGGACAACAAACAGCAATGAACGTAGATATAATTGATTAATTAAATAGGTTAGGATCTATATTGTCGGGCAGTGATTCATTATCACTTACACTGTCACTTGTGGATCATGTCGTAGTCAAGGTCTGCAAAGTCAACAAAACTACTTTCTTCAGTGGCCAATTGCCAGTGCAACTGCTCCTCCTTCTCCTCCTCTTCCTTCTGTCTCCTACGCTTAATATCAGGGTCTATGATTATTTCGAATAACTCCCTTGGTAGCTCGGTGTCTGGGTTACTCCTTTGGAATTCAAGTAATTCCCTTTTCCGTACCCGTTCCGCTCTCCGTGCATCAATGCCAGCACGGAGCTGCAGCTTATACTCAAGGTTAACCATGCACTTTCTCTCTCTTCTCTCTCTTGCTTCTTCTCTCTCTTGCTTCTTCTCTCTCTTGCTCCTTTACTATCTTTGTATGAATCTTCTTCCGTGCTTGTTGAACTGTAACAGCTCCACCCTTTTGAATAGATTTTCTGCTTCTAACTTTCCGTTGTCTTTGCTCAGACATAATAGTAGTAATTTGCATAAGCTCTGAGGTAACCAAAGTACTTTCTGTTAACTGTACTTGAATCTCTGTATAAGAAGATGTCCACTTTTGCCGTGATGGTGAACTAAGAATCTCTTCAAATCTTTGACTCCAATTTGAAAGATCTTGACTTGCTTGGATTGCTTGCCTTGGTGTTTCTAAAAGTGCTGGTTTTGTGTATATTGCCACTTTCTTTTCTATCTTCTCGTAGTTTGGTGGCCAAATACCAGAGTCTCTAAACGCTTTCATACAGTTTCCCTTTGTAAACGTTTGTGTTCGGATTGTAGGTAAGTCTCGGAAGAATGAAATAACATTATAGTCAACATCAAAATTCCGAATTGCTTGTTGAATAGCACGGCGGTGCCAATGCTTATACAGTGCAAATACTGTAACGTTGTATATGTGTAAGGTGAGAAGGGAATACATGTAAATGTATGTTGTTTTGATGTGCAAGTATTATAAATTCTGGAACTTCATGAGAAATGTGAGAGTCCAACTTCGTCTTTGTAGAGGGTGCAGAATGTTGAATAAAATGCTGTAGATATTCCATTGCGAGCTCAGAGTTTGTATATCCTGAATCTTATACTGCAACTCTCTCATCACCATGTAGATTATCATGGTACCAACTTTCCATATGAAGCTTTCCTTGAATTATTAGGAACGGTGGAAGTACAATGCCAGCAGCTGAAATTGTCTCTATTACTGTGAGACTTTGACGATTCTCTGGAGCTTGTATATAAAGCTATACAAATTAGAATAATATAATGTAAGATGAGTACATATAACGTACCTCCTTTACTGCTGTTGGCACCAACACATGTTCACCGGTGCTCATTCCCACTCGGAAACCCAACTTCGTCAAAGTTGTAGATGTTAGCTGCAGTAACATCTAATTGATTACACACATCTTTGAATCCATGAAACCATTCTTTGATAGCTGATACATCATGAGAAGCAACACGTGCTGCTTCAATTGGCCGGGTTTTAATGGTGTGGAAAGTCTCATGTTGAGTCTTAATCCAAGTCTGGAACCACCGTTGAGACGGTGGTGGATGCGTCGGGATTTCAGCTGCTAGTAGTTGGCAGATAGCATTAAACACCATTGGCTTCGTTGCCCGTACCCATTTTCATATGACCGTTGAATGTATCTTTGTATAGCTATAACTTGTATATCTGAAAGTATTCTGTTGCTTTGGTGGTTGGCGTTGCGCCATGCGTCGCATACGGAGTGTGGTTGGGAGTACATGGTAGATTCTAGCTGCTGCGGCGATAGTCTCCGTTGGGTTCTGATTTAGGAAATCAATTGCTTTTTGAATAGCTTCGTTTCTAGCTATATCAATTGACATGATTGTAACTTTACGTGTCAATTGTTGTCCAGATAGTCGCGTTGTCCTGATGTCGCATTGGACGCGCTCGCGTTTGCCGAGAGAGCAAGGATCGCTTTCGCAGCAAGGATCGCTTTCGCCAACCGCCTCCAGGCGGTGGTTTGGAAACCAATGATTACAGCTCGTACGTGCGCACAAAGGGAAGCTTCTCATTAGTGTATTTTAATAATCACAATAACAGAGTATGCCTCTCGACTCTACGTTTCTACCATACCACAACTATTTCCTACTGTTCTACCCTATGATATATGTTGCCGCTGACCCCTCCCCGACGTGACGTGGCCCACATGCTTCAATCACCCTTACCCCTTTCTTTGACTCACCGAAATATACATCTCCTGGCTGCTACAGACCATCCTGACATCCGCATTATCCACACCATTCATTCACAGGTACAGACCAAAAAAAGGTACGGTGTGCCGCCAACTCTCCCCGCCGGGTCCTCCCGCCTTATTTCCCCCCTCCCTTCAGCTATCTCATACACATTTACCACCCGCAACACCACAGCATTCACTTCACTCACAATCCCGACCCGGAAAAAAAAAAGGTATGCAGTGCCTTAGGCCCCTATCGGTTTTTCCCCGAGAAGGCTCCTAAAAAATGAGGGTATCCATTTATATCTAAGACAACGTCCCCTCCCCCATTCCAAAAATTACATCTCGTCGGCTGACCAAATGGATGCCAGCCAGACCAAACAAACAAACAAAAGCAATCCCAGATAACGCCTTTCCCTCCCTTTCTTTTGTAACCTTTTTTTCTGGTTTATTCGAATGCGTGTTGTGGGCTGGAATTGGCTTTGGTGTACACAGGCATGCTGTAGCAGTAGCTCAGTCAATACCTTCCTCCTCCCCCTCGCCTCACCCCCCTCCCCACTTTCATCCATCCCCCCACTAAGCCGCCAACTCCTCATCCCCCCCCCCGGTATTCCCCGGCACAATCAGCTCCTCCACCTGCCCACTCTCATCCACAAACTTCCTCTCACTAACATGCTTCCCCTCGTCCCCCGCGACCCACACCTTATCCTCAAATTTCCCCCTGCGCTGCCCCTCCTCATGCCTAAACGCACACTGCGGATTCAGGCACGGGTTGAACTTACACATCGTCTTGACATGCGTGAATTTGCACCCCTCACCCCTACAATCCGCGCCATTCCTACACAACGGCGCCGTCGGGTGACGGAAGGGGCAGCGCCCGTTCGTGCAGTTGGGGAAGAACTTGCAGTCCTGCTCCGCATTATGCGAGACTTTCTGCGCCGGCGAAGGGTGCCGCGCTGTGCATTTGCGGTTCTTGCAGGCCGCTCCGAAGGCGCACGAGTCGGTCACGTCGATGGTGGTGCCGGGGGGTGCGGCGGGGGACTGGTGCGCGAATTTGCAGGCGCTGTTGGTGCAGGTGAGGCTGAATTTGCAGGTTGTGTCTGGGGAGGCGAGTTCGTGGGCGGGGGTGAGGACCATGTCCATTGGGGAGACGGGGGCGGCTTGTTGTTGCTGCTGGTGGTGGTGTTGTTGTTGTTGGTGTTGCTGGAATGGCGTGCGGTTGTTGAATTGTTGCTGTCGTTGACCGCGGCTGGGTTGCACGCGGTCGAATAATGAGCGTCCAGCGTTACGGCCTTGTTGCTGCTGCTGGTAGGGTGGCATGCCGCCCATGGGCATCTGGCCGCCGTTTCCTGCCCTCATGGAGGCGTGCTGTTCGGGCGTAAACATCTGCTGCATCATGTGGAACATCTCCATCTGCTGCGCGGGGGTGATCATGTTTACCCCAGCTGGTCCGCCCTGCATGCCGCCCATGGCGCCGAATCGGCCGGCTCGTTGTTGCATGTTCCCCCGCGGTCCGGTTGGGGCGCCGCGTGCGCCGATGCGCTCGTTTCCTCCGTGGGCGCGGACGCGGTGGAGGACGGAGTCTTTGCCGTCGAGGTTCTTTTGTAGTTGGCCGAGCATGCGCCTATCTCGTCCTCGGCTCATGCCTGCACCGCCTGTGCGCATCGATTTTGGTCCTGTTGGTCTGTATTTAGTTAGTTGCTGCTCTTGAATCCCGTAGGCTGCGGTATAGTGCTGTACATACACATTTGGATCTCCTGCCTCGGATGCATCTTCCATTACTTCATCATTGCCACCTTCCGCCGCCTCAGCTCGAGGGACACCATTCTGATGAACAGCGCCGCCATTCTGCTGCTGGGTGAGGTGCGCCACCTGCTCAAACAGCCAGTGCGCAAACTCCTTCGCTCCTGGGTCGTCCGGGCCAAGGTTCAACAAGTCCCCCGACAACTCAGCCGCAATCTGGTCTTGTGTCTTTCCATTCGCCAGCATGAGGATGATGTATTCCGCCAGCGCAGAGTCGTCGGCTCCACCTGTGCTCCAGCCTATCTCGGCCAGCTTGGGCTGTATCGCGTCATTGAGAGCGGCTGTGATGGACTCGTTGGGGATGGCGACAGACATGGTGACGGTGGTAGGGTGGCGTGAAGAGGGCGAAGTTGGCGCGCGCGTCGGGTCTCTCGAGAAAGGGAGCCGGAGTCGATCGCTGGTGAATGGCCGTCTCTCTGTGACCTTGAGCGTGCTATGGCGACAATCAGTTGTATAGCTGCGCCGGTTGTGGTTGGAAGCAAAGGAAGTATGTGGAAGTTGGTTATTTCGACGTCTTCCAGCTAAGGTAACAAGAACCGGCTAGCGTGGTGGCTAGCACGTGACCATTCTGATGTTATGCAGGAAGTGGGGGATGTGAATATTCGTTCCAGCTTTCAGCATTTCTTTTTATCAACGATTTACCTTCGTTCGTTTCACCCATTTCCAGTGAAACGACATGATTTGCTGTATGGCATCATACAACGGTTAGTGTAAACTCACCGCCAAAGAGTTCATTTACTGGGTAACAAAAGGAGGCTGCTTGTTGTATGGGTATTTGAGGTGTAAACGTCAACAGCTGAAATATGTCCCCATCCCACGGTTCATGGATACCGAGTAGTTGTGCAGCGTTAGATCACTTGGGATGTATTGCTTATTTATGAAGTATTCCGATTAATTTTGACGGATATATTTGTCGCATGCAGGGCGTATAATATATAAGCCTTCAAATGCAGGACAGAGACGGTAAGAGTCGTAGTGAGCGTACGGAGTAGAGTAACTTGGGACTGGGATGCAGGCTGGAGGTAACGAAGATGTAGTGGTGTCGGTGTCAACAGTGGCCGACTGCCGATAAGCGCTTGTGGACATGATGGGCGTCTAGCGTTAGGAGGAGAAGGAGAAGGAGAAGAGAAGGAGATGGAGAAGGAGAAGGAGATGGAGATGGAGATGGGGGAAATGCGGGGGATAACGGGCTTAGTCATGCGTCCCATTGTCTCGTTGTCCGTCCGTCCGTCCGTCCGCAACGATGCCACGTGATTGTCACACGCCAGATATAAGTGTATATTTACGATACTAATATTTTGGTCAAACTACTCCGTTAAACCTTGAAGTCCAACTAAAACCTTTAATAAATTGGATCTGGAGGGAAGGCTTGCACCAGGTACGGAGTACGTAAAGTGAAACAGACAGCTACAGCTATTTTGACATGGCGACAACTGACCAAGTAAATACCCGGCAACGCGCGCCACAGCCGCAACAACCGAAGGTACCTGACTACCAAGACCTAACTGCTATTTTTGCCTACAGCCGAAGGTACCTGACACCTCACCAGACACACCTCAGACACATGTGAAGGGCAGCCCAAATACCGAGGAGAAGTGGAGCAACATGTGAACACTCTGTAAGTCACTGACTCACGTGCTCAGCCAATTAACCCAATTAGACGCCGGTAATAACATAATCACCCTAATGTAACCCTATTGTAACCCAATAAGAAGGCATCCGTCCTGCGAAGTACTCTCCCATACCACCATAGCCCATGCGCTACTTCCACCCGTACATACCACCCACATCCCCCCATCCCCCCATCCCCCCCATCCCAACCCACCCCCCCCCAACTACCGTACCCACCCCCCCCCCCTGCCATTCATCGCATTGATCCGGACCGCGGAACATAAACTTTGCGTGCAGGTCCAACATTATCCCGACTCGTCTTATATATGTCGCCTCATCCTATGCAGACGACAGGTCCAGCTCGAGTCGAATGGAGTGCCATCGCCAGTTTCCTTACTGTTAGAGCGAGCCATATACCACCACCACCACCACCACCACCCACTATATATCCCGTACATACCTTGTGCTAACCCACAACCATCATAACCCACAACCATCATAACCCACAACCATGATTCAAGATATTCTCAACGACCTCACCAGGACCAACATCGCCGTGGGTGTCTTCTGCCTCTGGGTTCTCTGGAACCTCGTCACGCGCATCGATGAGGAGAGGAGAATTGCCGCCTACGGAAAACATGCCCCCACCGTCAGGTGCTGGCTGCCATACAGTAACCCTCACGCCGCCCAAATACGGGTCCATCCATATATCTCTGAGCTCCGCTAACCTCCCCCCCCCCCCAGATCTCGACATGGTAGGCAGAGCAGTCTACAACAGCCTACACAACAACAACTTCGGAGGCTGGCGCAAGCTCTTCGAGAACAACGGCCGCGGCCGCTACACCGTCGAAGCCCGCCCCGCCAGCCAGCGCATAATCCTCACCGCCGAACCCGAGAACATCAAAGCCATCCTCGCGACCCAATTCGGCGATTTCGGCAAAGGCAAGCCCTTCCACAATGACTGGAAGCCCTTTCTGGGGGACAGCATCTTCACCACCGACGGGGATGCGTGGCATGCGTCGCGCCAGCTGATTCGCCCGCAGTTCGTCAAGGATCGGGTGAGTGATTTGCATACATTCGAGAAGCATGTGCAGACGCTTATGACGGCGATTGCGAATGGGGGGGTGGTTGGGATGCCGGGGGTGGCGACGGATGGGGTGGCGCAGGGGAGGGTGGTGGATGTTAGTGATTTGTTCTTTCGGTATACGCTTGATTCCTCGACCGACTTCTTGTTGGGGCATAGTGTGGATAGTCTACGTACGCCGATTCAGGAGTTTGCTGAGGCTTTTGGCGAGGTGCAGAGGGTTCAGAGTATTATCGCTCGTGCTGGGTGAGTCCCCCCCCCCTACTATTTTACCACATACAAAGTGCCCCTTCCCCCTGAACTACCTAACTAACCCCCACCCAGACTCCTCAACTGGCTCGTCCCCCGCGGCTCCTTCAACGCCGGCCTCAAAGTAATGAACACCTTCATCGACCAATACATCGACCGCACCCTCGCCTTCACCTCCGCCGAGCTGGACTCCAAAGCCAAATCCTCCTCGTACAACTTCCTCCACGCCCTCGGCGGCTTCACTCGCGACCGCAAAATGCTGCGCGACCAACTCACCGCCGTCCTCCTCGCCGGCCGCGACACCACCGCCTCAACCCTATCCTGGACATTCTACGAGCTCGCGCGCCACCCTGTTGCGTTCAAGAAGCTGAGGCAGGAGATTATGGATGTGATTGGCGAGACGGATGCGCCGACTTATGAGGATTTGAAGAATATGAAATACCTCCAGCATACTATGAATGAGGTGCTCCGCCTCTACCCGGTCATCCCATTCAACGTGCGCTTGTCCCTCAAAGACACCACCCTCCCCTTCGGCGGCGGCCCCGACGGCAAATCACCCATCGGCGTTCTCAAAGACACACCCGTCGCGTACTCAACCCTGGTCATGCAGCGGCGCAAAGACCTGTACCCCATCAACGACGACCCGAACATGGGGGTCGAGGTCTTCAACCCCGATCGCTGGTTCGGATGGCAGCCGAAACCCTGGACGTATATCCCGTTCAACGGCGGACCGAGACTGTGTATTGGACAGCAATTCGCGCTGACGAATATGGGGTATACAATTGTGAGGATGCTGCAGAGGTTTGACCGCGTGGATAGTTTTATGCCGGAGGGGCCCATGGGGGTCCCGATTATGAAGGCGGATATTGTGTTGCAGCCGGGGGCGGGGGTGGCGACGGCGTTTTATGACGCGAAGAGGGAGACGGTTTAGGGGTGGAGGATTGATGGGGATGAGGGGGAGGAAAAGAGAAGAGGGGAGGGGGGGATGTTCTGGCTGGCATGGAGGGTTATTATTTGATCACGACGACGATGACGAGGAAGATAGTTGGCGAAATGGGGTTGTGCAAACTACAAAACAAGATATTGTATTGGAAGGTTCTATACAGGTCTCTCTCTATGAGTTTTGATCCTCACGGATTGGTAGATGTAGCGATTGGGAAAGAAAAGACAATTTAAGCTCGAATATTTCAAAGTACAGTATCTGTAGCTCCAGACATCGCTGACCAAGTGCTGGATGCTGGCGATAGACACGGAGATCTGATTAGAGAGCCCACCTCGGGAGCGAAAAACCACACCGCAAGCTCAATCTTTAAAAAAACTGTAGGGCTAGGGATAGGAGAGGCGCTTATATTCTCGCCCAGTGCTATGATAGACGCAGACGTGGCAATCGGTGGTCCCTCGGAATATGTTAGGCTCGGCATGGGGTTTTTAAAAGTCAGGGCTGACGACTGATGGCAAGAGCGTCCTGGCTGTATAGACGGTAATGATACGAGACTAGCAATATCATTTAATGCTGCAGAAATATCAAAGCAAAGATAAAAACGCACAGAGCTTTGGCATCAACTTCACATCTTGCGTACAGTACAATGCCATCTCCTCTTGTAGCGGTCTCTTGTTAAACACCTCGTATGACCGCCGAGCTTAGGGGCGAATAGCCGCTTGCCCTAGCTTTTCTCCGCTATCCATTGTCGTTCTCAGACACTGCCATAACTAGGTCTTTCTCGATACAGTTTGAGAGGCCTTTAAGACAACGTCTAGAGTACATCCGAGTTGCTAATTCTGAAAGCCTTCTTTGATGTACGGAATGACTCAGATGCGCTGTTCAGCCACTTTGGCGTCAAGTTAGCATATTCAGGATAGTATTTGACCAGTATCACCCGCCGCCGTAGTGAAGGCATCGCCTTTGAGTATGTACAGGCACTTCACCACTTCAACCCTGAATTGCCTACGAAGCTGGAGACAGATTCCTCCGATGGAGTCGTAGCTGGTGTCCTGTCCCAGGAACACCCTGACAAGCGATAGTACCCCGTAAGCTTCTACAGTCACGTCCTATCGGACATGAGATCAACTGGGAGATCCACGACAAGGAACTATTTGCAATCGTGAAAGCCTTTGGAAAATGGAGGCCCGAGTTGGCTTCGGTATGCCAGTGAGTTGACGTCTACACTGATCACCGTTCGTTGGAATATTTCATGTCTACCAAGATTCTCACAGCGAAACAGGTTCCGTGGATGGAGCTACTCTCCGACTTCAATTTCTGCATCACGTACACCGCAGGCAAGAATAACCAGAAGGCAGATATTCTAAGCCGAAGAGACCAAGACTTGGTAATGCAGCAGAAAGTCAAGCTTGATAGTAGGGCGAGGGTATTGTTAGGTCCAAGCCGCCTGCACCCCCGAATCAGCACCGAACTCGCCGAGAGCTACATAGCATCCATTAATTCGATGGACACCCCCAAGCCCCAGATGCCTTTCGATTTAATAGAGGCTTTATGTGAGGACAACAGAGAGTCGTTTCCAGAAACACGTGCGAAACACCTCCTACCTGACAGGTTCACGTTGAACGGCCGGCTTCTTCTATACAAAGGCCGGCTATGTGTAAATCGCCACTCAATCTTCGCCAAGCGCCCGGGAGCAGAAGCGTGGTCAGCCAGTAGTTGTCGCCGTGGTCCTTGCCGTGTATCATAACAACATTTCGCATCGTCGGGCTCCCTCGCATTGAGTTGGCATGTTGATATACCATGGTGCCGGACGGATTGTTCCTCGAGTCTCCCTCGCCGGCGCGTACGACTGCAGCGCTGAAGTCGGCCGCCTAATAGACGTTTGCTCTGGTCTAATTCGTAAACGGCATTAGGAGGGCATGGAACTCGCCGCAGAGAACGGTTGTATCGCCGCCAGGCGTGTAGCTCTGACTCATCTCACGTAACAAGGCGAGCAATTGAGGCTCCGTCGCCTGCTCCATCAGTTGGCGCCGATTCTCGAGCGCAATGGGTTCGAGGGGTCCTCGAAGGAGTTCAGGCGTGAAGAGCGAGAAGGCTGAGACGGCCATGTTCTGCACGAAGACGCCGGGAACTTGGATGAGGGATGGGAGACGGAATCGCAGGTTGAGCGGGTGTAGGGCGGTTATGGGACGGGATGGCATGGAAGAGGCCACAGCGCGCGTCGCCCACGCCGTTAAAACGTCGCCTTCACTGACGAACTCGCCGGAGAGGTCTTCCTGGGCCTGCTGCTGCAACTTGGCGACGGCCGCCTTTGGCAGGAAGATGGTGCGTGTCTCGACGACACAGTTCCAGAGAAGGTCGGCGACAAATCGCAGCCCGGATTTGAACATGCCGAACCTTGGAGGCGTTTGGGACGGTAGACTTCTTGGTTTTCGTCGGGGAATAAGAGGGCATCCTCACGTGCGCCGAGGAGGGCTGGCACTTCGGATTCCTTTCCGGCTAGGACGAGCGACCAGCCGCGCAGGAGAGCCTGCTGGCCCATGACGTCCATGAGAACGTGCGGCCATGTCAGGCCGATTATGGTGGCGTCATTGAAGGAGGTGATGTGGAGAGAGAGGATGGGCGTGTCGTTGGTGAGGTAGTCCTCGAGGGTGGCAGGGGCGTCTCTGCGGCATTCGAAGTCGCGGAATTCGTTAGAGCCGCGCTAGATGGAGGCGGCGGGGGTGGCCTTTAGGAGGGTCTTGGCAAGGGGGTGGTCGTCGATGTTAGAGGGGATGGCCGTGTGGGAGTAGGTGAGGGCGGGGCGTGCGGGGGTGAAGGTGGGCGGGACGTGGATTTCTAGGGAGGTGGCCTGGGATGTTAGAGGGGTGTAGTGTGGGGTTAGGGGGCTTACCTTTCGGCTCAGGCGTCCGCCAACCTTTCTCTAGTCACCGATCGAGAGGAGGCGGCAGAGGGAGGTGTGTAGGCGGTCGGCGTGGAGAAGGTCGTTGAAGCGGAGGGTCCACGTGACGACGATCCCGTGCAGGATTTTGTTGTTCGTCGAGCATGAAGAGAGTAGGGATTAGTATGCGGGTGCCGGGTGCGCGGGAGGGCGGGTCTAGAGTGCGGGGGTGGATGCCGGGTACGCGGGAGGGTGGGTCTAGACTGCGGCACGGGTGCCGGGTGCGGGAGGGCAGTTAAAAAATAGAACGAGTTTGGGTTTTGCAAACTGCTTGCTGAATTAGTACAAACTTGCTATTAGCCTGTTCGAGAGTAGGCTTGCCGCTTCAAATTGCCTCAGCTGTTCCAAGTTCCTCGGGAACCCGTCTACTAGAATCCCCCTCTTCCTCTGATCTCGCGACTCCAGCTATACCTGCGGCTTTTGCTTCCATACCGAGCAGACCTCCAGCATCCTCTCCCTCGATGACGCCAAGCGTGGAATGAAGCTCTTGAAAAAGGCCGGAATGAAGAAGCTCAATTTCGCAGGTGGTGAGCCATTTTTGTATCCCACGTTCTTGCGTGAGCTTCTCCGCTATGGGAAAGGGGAACTGGGGATAGAAAGCATAAGCATCGTTTTCAACAGCTCGAATATCACAGAAAGATTCTTGTTCGAGAAAACTCGAAGTTCATTGACATCCTCGCTATATCCTGGGATTCGTTCGGCCCAAAAACAAATATTACAATCGGAAGAGGCAGAAATGGTGAGAATGTGGAGCAACTTACGAAAGTTGCCGGTTGGTGTCAACAGTTCGGCATCAGGTTCAAAATCAACACCGTTGTATGCAGCCTGAACTGGGATGAAGACATGATTGGTCCGATTACACCTTTCAAGCCCTTCCGGTGGAAGGTCTTCCAGTGCCTGATGCGAAAATGATAATGAACGACGCAAGCGCGATGCACGTTCGTTTCTTGTAAGCGATGAGCAGTGGACGACGTTTGTGACAGACATAAGCAATTAAATTGTTTCGTTCCGGGAAGCAATGAGATAATGAAGGGGAGTTATTTGATTTTAGATGAATACATGCGCTTCGTAGACAAAGGCGACGGGGAAGAGAAAGCGAGTGAAAGCATATTGACAGTCGGTATGAGGCAGGCGATGGCCCAAGTGAGGTGGGAGCATAATGCGTTCCTGCAGCGAGGTGGATTTTATGATTGGACCAAGACCAGTGAAGCAGAGTGCACCTCAAGTGCTGGCAAAGCAAAGGAACTGGAATGGTGATAGACTATTTGTGGTAGTAAAGCGAGAAAAGCGGATTAAAAGTCTGTGCATGAGGTATGATAGGGAATCCTCAGGTGGGATCCTGCATGACCAGTAGTATTCAAGAATAAACTCAGTTCCAGAATAGAGTTCGCCCATCTGCAAAAAATGACGCAGTCGCATCCTATGGTCGAGCCTGTGGAAGTAGGCACTCAGTTTTCCAACCGGGCGTCCAACTGGGAATGCTTGTGGGTACGATTGCATGAAAACCTTGATCTCTTGGTCCATCTTTTCCTTCAACTCCCTTAACTTTTCCTCCTCTTCATTGGCATACTCGAGAGTCCTTGTCAATTCCACCTCTCCAACTATGTGTCCAAAGTCTGTTTTGTCGACGTCAACCTTGAACTTGCCGTCAATCATCCAGGATTCTCGATCCGTGGCGAATTCGGCACAAGGCTTCAGAATTTCTTCGATGTCAGCTCCGTCTGCGGAGTTACTCAAGTTCTGATCGATAATCTCCCTCACTGCATTATTGCCATCGATCTCCGCGAAAGCCGAGTTGATGAAATCGCCGCCGGTGCGGATCTTCGCCTCCCAATGTCCATTCCGCCGACGAACATAAACTCCTTTTGAAAAGAGTAAACCGTCTCGGTCGTAGTAGATGTCGTTGGTAGTCTGCCTCCTGAGGCTCTCATATTTGTTGAATCCTGAACCTCCGCCGTTAGAGCGCAAGTAGGAGTTAGCAGCTGGTGTGACTATAAACTTGCGCTCCACCTCGAGCTGACGAGCTTGCAGCCTGTCTGGATGGGTAGACGCAGCCTTCCTGAAGTAGTAAGAGATACGGTGAAATGCATGCCTGCCTCCGGTAGATACGTTCAGCATTCTCAAGTTTTGACGGTTCAGTTGGTGGAGGAGTGATGAGGGGGTCAAATTAATCGTCGGTGTTCGCACCGACCACCTTGCAAAGTGTGTTGGGAATCGGAACGGGAGCTGAGGGATTCCGGGCTTTTGGCCTAGAAGTTTGGTAACCCCCACCGAGGGGGCCAGCGTTCCACGGTAATTACTGTAGGGCCCTAAAACGCCCATAAATAGTGAGTAGGCCATTAGAATAGTTAGAATCTCTTTTCCTTTTAACGTGGCACATAGCTGTCCTCGCGGGGCCTTGCACCCACCTTGACCTTGCCAAGTAGCGTTAAGCTGTTTGCCATTAAGCCAAGATATGTATGGTGACTTGTAGGTTTGAGGAGGAGATTTCTAAGTTTGCTCTTGAGTTTAATAGCAAACTGAGTGCAACGAATGTCAGTATGACAAAGTCTCTGAGTCGGAATGGTTTCGGTACATGTGGAACAAGTGGACTCCCCAATTCCGCAGCCGTGTCGCGATCATCAAAAACCAATGGAATGGAGACTACCAGACCATGGTACGAGAACTTACTGCCTTCAATCAGGAACGGCACCGGAACAACGAATTGAATCCGCTACCTCTTTCGACCTCCATTCCCTTTCTTTGACTGTCTGCAGTTTCGTGCTATGTGTCCAGGCTTATTGCAGTTGAAGCAGAGCCGTTCTTGGAACTGTCGCTCCTTGTTGGGATTGTGGGGTTTGCGATTAGGCTTGAAAGTAGCGTCGAGTTCCATAGGTTGGGGCCAATGACTCTTTGTTTGTCTTCTCTTCTGAGTCCAGTGTTGACTAGGTGGTCCCCCTTTCTTCTCGAGTTGCCGTTCGTAGTGACAATTGTCGATCTTCTGAGCCAATTCAATCATCTCTCTAAGGTCATCTGGTTTGTCAGACCTTGAGATTTCATCCTTCACATGGGCTTTCAGACCTGCATAGAATTGGTCACAGATAGCCTCTTCTCTCATTGACCCGATTACTGTATATACGGTAACCTATTGTCGAAGCCTTCTTGCCCATTGCGCAAAACCCGAAGGTCTGTAAGGACACAGGGCAACCAGCTCACAGTAATAGAATATGAGAGTGTGAGTCGGAGGCTAAACGGATGCTATCCTATAGGTCTACTACGAAGGATACAAAAAAGATGAAGGAGGAACCCCGTTGAGTCTGTTTCCTTGAGTATCCGAAACGGGCCCGACTCGGTTACTCCAACCCTAGCCCTGATCCTTCCACTGCAACAGGTCAGCATTGGCCCTGAACCCTACACCCTTACCATCCCCCACTATAGTGTAACTCGCTATGTGCTCCTCTACTGGTTCGAAACCACACCGAATCGGATTTCATGCTTGTAGTGACCGTAACAGTTCTGAGATAAGGAGGCATCCTTACAAGGTCCGACTGACACAAGCGCCACACGATTTGTGCGCGGTGACAATTTTTCGGTCCTTCCCCCAACAGGTTAATCGTCATGGCCAAACTTTTCGCTTCACTCAAGGTTGGAGTAAGCAACATGCGCCACTTCACGCGAGAGGAAGCAAGTTGCGCCAACTCACGATTTTGAGAGTAAGTACTAGCCCATAGTAATTTGTATGTAAAGGTACATAATCTGCCTACTCTATTGAATTATCACTTTGACTCCCACGCTCGCTCCCATCCTCACTCCCACGCTCGCTCCCACACTCGCCCGCAATCTCATACTCCTCCTTGCCCTCACTTTCAGAGGCTTCCGGGTCAGGAATTGGGTCCTTCCACTCTAGAGGAATTGGGAGGCTGGCATTAGTGTAGAATGCCACCCTCTTTTTCCGGAGGCGTTCCTGCTTCCGGGCCTCAATTCTAGCTCTACGGAGCTGTTTGCGGGCCCGGTTGATAGCCTGGCAGGCTATCCGGGCTTCTTTGGCCTGGAGCTTCTGGGCTAAACAATCAGCTTTTTCAGCCCAAAGCTCGTGGGCTCGGTCAGCAGAGAGCTCGCCTCCAAATTGAAGGCGGGCCCTACTTCAGCTTGCCCGCTTTTTGGACTCCTTGACCTGCCGCCGTACAGTACGCAGGTCAAGCTCCTGGACTTGGCCGGCTACTACTACCTCTTCAGTGCTGGTAAGCCAATTCCTGTAGCTCTGCTTCGAGGGGCTACTAAAGCCTTGTGGAACCCGCTGTTTCCAGTGCTGTAGCCCCTCTTCTACCCCCCTAAAAGTCGTGGGTTTAGGTGTAGAAACTCGGATTGGTAGACTAGGTATAGGCATAGGTGTAGGCTCTATAGTAGGCTGCGAGTACATACGTAGTTTTGCAAGAGCTACAGCACAGCTAACCAGCCAAATACCAGCTTTCTGAAAAGCGGATATTATAGTAGACTCCTTAAAGGTCTGCTCCCGCATGAGAGTGAGATCCCGCATAAAGGACTGGACGTCATAGGTAATATCCATATGCCTTATAGCTGCAAGCACAGCTTCTCGGTGCCAGTGCTTATAAGGCTGGAATATCCCAATGTCTAATGGCTGTAAAACATGTGTAAGATGTGATGGGAAGGTATATATGATAATGTTGTGTTCTTCAGCTGCAATGATAAAATCATCGCTTGTATGGCTAACGTGAGAGTCAAGCAGTAGAACCTTTGGCTCTCCATTATCATATTGAGCTGTATGCTGCGCAAAGTGCTGTAGCCACCAGAGAGCAAGCTGGCTATTAGTAAATCCAGAGTCGGAGAGCAAGAAGAGCTCTGTGCCTTCAAGGTTGGTGTGTGTTACGGCTACAGTAACATGATGTCATGGTTACAGGGCCAGGGCCTAGTAACGTGACGTGTGAGTCACAGTGGGAAGCGGGGTAGGCTGCCATGTGATGGGGCTAATGGATAGTTGCAGAAACTAGTGGATATTGGATAGTTGAGCTATCCACGAACTATCCTGAATATCTAGCTATCCGCCAACTATCCAGATTACCCATGAGGCACGACGCCACTATATAAGTAGATAGTATTTCCTTAGATAGGAGCTTCATGCTCAACTCAATATAGTATTCTTTACAATACTGCAACGTGTTACTTGAAAAGCCTTTGTGTCTAATCCCCTGCCTCCTCTGTCAAGTCAACCTTACACAAGAAACCTCTGTGTCTTCTATCGTTTAGAAGTCAGCGTTACAGTGTGGTACCAAGAATCCATATGAATTTTGCCCGGAATAATAAGTACAGGCGGTATGACTTTTCCAACAGCAGACACAGCCTCAAGGATAGTAATAGATGTACGATTTTCAGGCTTGGGGTGTAGAGCTCTTTTGCTACCCGCTCACCACCTGGGATTCCTACCTGGAAGCCAGTTTCATCCATATTCCAAATTGACTCTGGCTGTATACTATGCTGTAGTACAAACTCAAGGTAGTCGTGAAACCAAGTAGTAACAGTAGGCTCGTCTTGAGCCTTCGTACGCTGCTGCGCAATTGGCTTTGTAGTAATAAAGTGGTATTCTTGAAGCTCATTTTTAATAAATTTTGTAAGCCAACTCTGTGATGGCGGGGGCTGTGGGCTCCGGAGTTTGCAGACTGCGGCAAATATCATATTCCTAGTAGCTCCAAACCCTAGGTAATACTGCTCAAGTATCCATTTCTTAAGAGCCTCAATTTGCGCAGTAGATAGCAGCTTATTCTTATCCCCGTGTTGGGGTAGCTGCTGTTGCTGAGCTTGCTGCTGCCGTCGAGCTGCTCGGGCAATACTCCACCGTATTGACGATCGCGTGACCTTGAAAAGTCGAATGGCAGTAGTTGCAGATTCTGAGGGGTTCTCTGCTAGCCATTTACAGGCATTTGATAGTGGAGTCTCTTCCATTAAATAAATTGGATTGAATTACTATATAAAATACTATGTGTGGCTATGGTAAAGGTTTTGTTACAGAGTAGCGGTGAACATATGCAAGTTGTGAGTTGGCGCAACTTGCTTCCTCTCGCGTGAAGTGGCGCATGTTGCTTACTCCAACCTTGAGCGAAGCGAAAAGTTTGGTCACGACAATTATGAGCCCGGAAAGCACGACCGGTTTATCACTTTCGACCAAGAAATCAATTCCGAGTACTCACTTCGATAAGTGAGAACTGCCCACAGTATGGGGCTAGGATACGTACAGAACTGCAGTCAATATGATAAATTGACTGGGCCAAACTACCGCCCCTAGATGATACAGACCAGGAAGCTGCTGCAAACCAAGAGCCTCTAGGGGGCTATCGAACCAGAATATGATTCTGATGATGAGCCTGATAACTCAGCGAAAGGCGATGGGACGGACGACGAAGACACTATCGCCGCGACCAAGATAAGGCGCGAATCAATGAGGATTCGGCGCAAGAACGACCGAGCGGTGGCTGTGATAAGGCGCGAATCAATGAGGATTCGGCGCAAGAATGACCGAGCGGTGGCTGTGATAATGGAACTCTGCGCGCAGGACCCTCGAAGCCACATACTTATGATAGAAACAGCCCGAGAGCAATGGATATATCTCCAGGAGATGTACGCTCACGAGGGCCTGTAAAAGTTGAACGCAAAGCTGATTGCTTTCTATTCGTATGCCCCGCCAGTAACGACGTCGGTATACAACATCAGAACCATGCTCGACGATTATCGGAAGACGATTGGCGACGCCGAAGCAGAGTACCGCCTAGCAGACCAAGTCAAGACTATACGACTACTCATGATAATGAAAAGTCGCGGGGCCTAATATGATAACATCGCTGCCCAAATCGAAGTAGGAGGCATCACGGACTACCGCAAGATATTTATGCAGTTTGCAGACCTCGAGGATAGAATCAACAGTGAGAAGTCCATTGACGAGACTGCTCTACGGGTCACTACAGACAATGACCAAAGAGCCGAACGCCACCTAGGAAGGGCAACGGCCTAGAAAAGCGATCGTAGATGCTACCACTGCAACAAAATAGGCCACATCAAGGCTGATTGCCGTTCAAAAAAAAGGGGCGGAAGGGGCGTCTACAGGACCACTTGCTGCACTAGGAGGGGGCGCTAGCCTATCGCTAGCACAGGCAGAAGCAATAGCCACAGTATTAGCAACGACATGGGTAGCCATCACAGAAGCTACAGCGAACTAGGCAAGCGATGGCTGCACCTAGGGGTGATCCTAGATAGTTGATCATGCCATATGACATACGACAGGTAGGCATTCGTTAATTACCAGCTACTCACTAAACTGATACAAGTTAATATAGAGAACAGAACAGCGATTGAAGCTATCGCTAAAGGAACGACAAGTTTTGATACCTATGTCAAAGGAGAGAAACGCCATATATAGCTCAACAACGTACTACATGTGCCAAAGCTTACTAGCAGTCTCATATCAGTGCCACATCTTTAGGATAGGGGCATTACGGCAAGAACAACACAGGATGGCAGAATGCTCCTCGAACTACAAGGCGAAGTAGTCGGGATTGCACTAAGAGTCAGGCGTTCATATATCATTAATGGCACCTAGGAAGGCGCCGTCACTGCCTACTCCGCAGTGGCGATGCCACCTAAAGAAGCCATGACCTAGCATTGACGTTTTGGACACCTAAGCCCCAAGACTCTATGCCTTGTGTATACTGCTGTAGACACTCTGCCTATAGCGATAGGTGGTATTACGAGCCCGTTTGAGGCGTGCCTACTAAATAAGAGCACATGGGTTATTAATAGGCAGGCATCAGAACATGCTAGGGCACCTCTTAAGAAGATACATAGCGACCTTTAGGGTCTATATAGGATACTAGAACTTAACAAAGGAACGTACTTTGCTACGTTTACAGACGACTACTTACGAAAAGCGTAGGTCTACATGCTAACATCTAAAGATGGGCTACAAGTAGTGTTTACGGAATTCCAAGTTTAGGTAGAACTCAAGACAGGACAGTAAGTTAAGGTTATCCAATGTGATAATAGTAGAGAGTATAGGGGACTTGAAGCCATGTTTAGGGCACAGTATGGTATCAAATTCAAGTTTACGACAGTGTAAACACCATATCCAAACGGGGTCACTAAACGACTAAACTAGGCGTTAGTATTAATTGCCCGAGCAACACGCCCACCTACCAAAGCATCTTTAGTAGGAAGCGATTAAGGTAGCGACCTACCTTAGGAAGAGGACCCTGGTCGGGCCTAGAGGTAAGACACCTAAGGAGGCATATAGCGGTAAGAAACCCACTATCGCTCACCTACCAGCTTAGGGATCTGTGGCGTACGCCAAGCTCTTACTAGAATAGCAAGGGGGTGACAAGCTAGCACTAACTATGGTGCAAACTGCCCTAGTGGGGTACTCGGTAGTAGTCTGACAGTATCAATTGTATGACCTGGTTAGTAACCAGATCATTACTGGCACGTCAGCGAGATTCGAAGAAGGGCAATGGTTAGACCCTACTATAGGTATAAGCGTTGACGTGAAGGACTTAGAAATGATCAGATTCGACCTAATGGAGGCAAGTCAGCCTAGGAGAGATGATGGTAATATACAGGCAGTACTGTACCTATCGCCACCTATGGTACGATCCTAATAGGGGGGCTATACGATGCTCGCACTGGATTTGGTGGTGGTGATAGAGGGGGATTATCACATGGGAGTGACGTACCTTTGGCTAGTGCAACTGCCCCTGTAGCCGCCCCTACAGTCACCCTACACACTAGTCCTAATAAGGTAATTATAACATGATCATCACCATAATTATCATTAAAACAAGCTAGTGGTGGAGTCACCAGTGATAGCAACCAAGAGGGCACTACATAGGATACTAGACGACTAATGGCTAGACTGATTGCTAGCGCACTAGCGCTAGAGGACACTGAGAGGAGTCAGGCCATCACTAACGACTAGGAATAAGCCATTGAACCAGAAGCAGGACTTAACGACGATGCGATGGACCAACTACTTGCCAAAGCCAGGGGAGCCTACAATGGTGAAGACATGAACCCACTACTTGACGAAGCAGCAGGGTGTAATGGTGGGTGCACCAGATGTGAGAATCTAGCCACCCAAGGAAGGGATGATTTTACTAAGACAACACACTGTCTTAGGAAACAGAGCCAAAGGGTTGTAGCTTAGATTATTCCTCAACACAGCAATCAAGTGTATGATGTAGTGGAGTGGTTTAGACAAGTTGTAACAAATGTTGAGTCTGAGAACTCAGGGATAAGTCAGAGGTTAGCACCTCACTGACTTTTAAAAAACAAGGAGTAACAATGTCATACTGACATTCGTTACACTCAGTTTGCTATCAAACTCAAGAGCAAACTTAGAAATCTCCTCCTCAAACCTACAAGTCACTATACATATTTTGGCTTATCACACCAACAACAAGAGCAATACTACTCAACGATTGCTACAACCCTCTATGATTCATTACACGTCATTGCTCCTTAGTTACTGGGCCGATATGACCACATAGCATATCTCTACAACCCTCTATGATTCATTACATGACATCACTCCTTAGTTACTGGGCTAATACTACCACATGACATATCTCTATCAACTAGAGGCCTAGGAACATGTACGATAGCTCCAAAAGCTTCTACAACCCTCTATGATTCATCACACATCATCGCTCCTTAGTTACCCACAAGATTGGTTAAGTTATGACATAATCTGTCTATAGGGTTACTCTGACCTTGGACCTCCTTTCACTTCCTATAGACTAGGAATCTAGGAGCGCCATATTCCATATAATGCAAAGAAATACCGTCTTCACTGCAATGGCCACATTATCAATCTTACAGCTCAGGCTTTTCTTTTCTCAACTGAAGATGAAGCTCTTTCAGAGACAAACAACCTAAGTTCTTCGTATATTCCTACACAGCTGGAAATGGAGACTTGGCGTCGAAAAGGCCCTCTTGGAAAGTTACATAACATTGTAGTTTATATTCAAAGGTCTCCACAACAGCGATTTCAGAAACTCAGTCAAGGACGTCGATTACTTCGAGACAATACGACACGGTGGAACTCTTGGTTTTCAATGATAACTTCAGCTCTTCATGAAGACGTTAAACCTGCTATCGACCTATATTGCTTTCAAGAAGGAGGTGATTTAGTAGGCGATGTATTGTCTAGTTCTGATTGGGCTAATTTAAGTAACATTATGGGTTTCTTGGAGACTTTTATGAAGCTACAAAAGCTACAGAAGGCCGTAGTGCCACTTTGGAAAGAGTCCTACCATCTATGGATTATATATTAGAGAAGCTTGAAGATGGCAAGACAAGCTATGCTTCAGATTCATTTATGATTCCTTGCATTAACTCTGGCTGGGCAAAGCTGGATAAGTACTATAGCCTTACAGATCGAAGCCCTGTATACATTGCAGCAATGATTCTCATTCCAAGTCAAAAATGGAGCTATTTAGAAGACAACTGGGACCCTATCTGGGTAGCGGATGCAAAGAAGACAGTGCAGGACTTTTGGCAATCTCAGTACAAAAGTACAGAAGTTATACTTCCAATAACTCCGCTCACGCCAAAGACTGGGTTTGCAAAGTGGAGAGCTGAGAAGGCAAGACAAGCACCTATAGTTGATGAATATTCACGATATTGCCAAGGGGTTTGTTGCCCCGTTGAGGTGGATTCTATCACTTGGTGGATGGAGCCTACACAGCGTGCAACGTATCCAAATCTACCAGTTATGGCATTTGATATATTGTCAATACCAGCTATGTCAGCAGAGCCAGTACGTCTGTTTTTAGGTGCAGGAATTACAGTTACAGAGAGAAGAAATAGGCTAGGCACAGAGACCATTGAGGCATTAGAATGTCTAAAGAGCTGGCTTGGAAGCCATTGCACTACTTGGCTTGCAGGTTCCTAGATGACAGCAAAATAGCTTTAATGAACTGGCGTTCGTTCAGTTCAGTTCAGTTCAGTTCAGTTCAGTTCAATACCATAAAGTGGGGCGTTCAATTCAGTTCACGCATTTTCATATTGTGGGGCGTTCAGTTCAGCCTCAAATTTGAACTGAACTGAACTGTTTGAACTACTAGCAACACTGCAAAGCAACATGTTAGCTATAGGATCTAAGGAAAGATCAGGGCTGCCCTAGCTACACCAACTCCTGCTACGCTAACGCTTACGCCATCTTAGGCGATCCCGCCTTAAGACAAATACATGCCTAACACAGAACCAGTCGTCACAGAACTCTAGGAAACCCTACACGTTAAGTTGCCTAACACTTACTCTAGCAACCACAAGGAACTTCAAGTGTTTCTGCTCTAGATCGAGCTATACTTGCACTTCAATGATGACAAGTTTCTAATTAACGAGAGTTATGCCTTGTAGACATCATCCTACCTTAGAGAGGAAACCCTTCGATGGGTAGAACCCTTCCTTAAGGACTATTTCTAACATGAGAACACCTATGGTACGATGGTGACCACTAGAACTATGTTCGGTACTTAGAAGGAATTTAAGAAGGAGATCCGCCATATGTTTAGCATTATCAATGAGGTTAAAACTACAGAAGAACATCTGTATGGACTGAAGCAGGCTAGTAGCGCCCTCACATACACTATAGAATTCCAAAGATATGGCAACTAAACCAATTAGGATACCTACACACTCATTAGCCACTATCGTCATGGACTAAAGAGCCATGTCTATACAGAACTTGCATCTAGAAGCAACAACGAACTTACGACAACCCGAAGAAGAGTTACAAGTATCGAGGTAATGAAGGTCAAAAGAGAGACAACCATTCTCAAGACAACTGATGGTTTGACCCTATGGAACTTGATGCCACCTTTAAGCAAGGCAACCGCCTACATAACCCTAACAAGGAGCGACAGCTTAAGTAACAGCTCTGTTTTAATTGCAACAAGTCCGGCTACACGGCTAGGGACTGTAGACAGCCTAAAAAGGGAAGCAGGGGACGTAAGTTTAGCAAGCAGCTTAATACCACTTGGAATAATCAGGGCGGGTACGATGCCCTGCAAGGACAGCTGTGTGCCACGTTATAGGAAAGATCTAGAGTATCAGTACTTAGGATCTTAAAGAATTTGATATGTTAGACAGGGGAATGAATGATGAAAGCACCCCTAAATGGCAGAGCTTAGACGAGAATTATGAGGTCCTTGATAAGGAAGAGTGTATCTCTTTAGGCAAGGAGGATTTTGACCCCCTCGACTAAAAAATGAAGAAGAGCATCCTCTAGAACTAGGACAAAAAGGTCCTAGTATCAAGATGCCTAGAACGATGGACAGGCACTAAACAAGATTGGGAAGTCAAGGTCTGTTCTATGAGGTGTTGCCTAGGGTACCTACATTAGCAGGAACCCTAAGGTGGACAACACACAGAAAAGGAAGCCACTAATTAGCTAAAGAATAAACTCTGCGAATATGACATCTAGGATGCCATCGCAGAAGGAAGAACTGTTAACATCTATCATCCTAACCACAGGGTCTATAAATACTGACAGGAGAGCCTTATCTAAGCGCTTGAACAGCTAGAGATAGAAGGCGGACATGACAGATCTCAACTTGGAGAGATGTTTAGAGTCAACATGTACCACGTTAATAGAGTTCCTACAGATGAAGAAGGAAGGGGATTGCAGGACTAGGACATGACTAGGACTGATCATCCTTAGCACTATATTATGCCATGGTCAAAGTGTTATACTTATGACTGTCTAATCCATTGTCTGGACAAGACAGAGCATTCCTGTTTGCCCTTCTTAGAACAACTAGTTTACTACAAGTAGGAGTACATGAAAGAGATCCTCAAGAGATGATGATCTACTAGACAACTCTAGTTAAAAAACTAGGAGTCCTCGACAGTAGGCCACTAGTAAGTGACAAAGACAGGCCTAGTACAAACCAGCTGTGTGCCACGACAGGTAGCATGCAGCTACATGTGGTTGCTAAGATACAACAGCAACACCTCTGAGCTATGATAGACTTAGGAATATCGATTCCTTGTAAAGCTCGTGGCTTTTTAGCTTTTCCAATAAACCAAGGTTGAATTCGGTCTTCTCCTGTTGCGCTCGTACATAAAATAACCGTTATTCATGCTTTATACTTCTTGACACTAGTCAATGATATCCTAGTAATCTGTGATCCTTGCCACCCTAATCTAGGTGCTCGCAATGTCATATTTGCTACTATGACGACTTCTCATAATTACCAGTAGCCAGCTGACCTTTCTTAAGTCTGAGGGCCTGTCTTCTAGCTCTATTGCTACGTCTTGGAGTTGATTTAGCATTGTGGCAACATCAAACACTAGGGTAGTCGCTAGTAGAAGATAGCTTCTAAAGGCCTCATTTTTAGAGTCTAGCTGCTACAGCCTGTTGTAGGCATGCATTCTCTTAAGCTTATCCCATACCTCTTTGGCTGTCACGAGGCCTATAACCCAGTTGACGATTAATGGGATACAGCTTTCTAGAATGATTCTTCTAGCCTAGTTGTTGTGGAAGAAGGCAAGCTTCTCCTTACAGACAGCTGTGACTTCCGCAGTCTCTTCCTTTTCAGACTTATCAAGCTCATATTCGAGCGTAAAACTAGCATTAGTGGCACTCTAGACTTTCCTGTTAATAAGCTCAATCTGGATTTAGAGGGCCTAATTCTAATAGTTCAGACTAGACAGCTTCTGGATCTAGGACCATTTGATGTGTTCTGACTCTATTTTTTGTAAGCTGTTATCACTTTCTGCCTTATAGAGCTAGACTGCCATAGCTAAATTGATGGCTTGCTTTACAGACTCCTTTAGACTGAGTATTACTAGCGGATAGCTTAGGCTCTCACTTTATTGATGTAAGTCTTCAGAATCAATTATCTAGTTCAAAACACAAAGCTTTCTAAGCATCACTAAAGAGCTCATAACCTGTTAGAGGAAGGACCGAGATATTGCAACTACATGTAAATCGTGTGATGTTTTAGTGACTAGGCATTCGGCTTTTACGCAACAGGCAGGAAAACTTGACAGTAGACTACAGTATATAGAATGAAACAGATTAATTGAATTACTACACTATCTACAGAGGCGTATACCAAAAGTCCTTACTAGGCAGGGGTATAACCTACCCCTGTCAAAATGAGTGCTTACAATACTCACACCTATAGTTTCATAAAATGAAAATCAAGTATAATAGTTAATAGTTCCTACGTGCCTTGCCATGTGTAGATATATCACTAACCCCTTCCTTATATCCATTTCCTCCTTCGAGTCTAATAACCTCTTAAATATGGCGTGGAATCCTCTTAATCGACGCCTATATTCTCTGTTATTCAAGCTCCTCCTATGCCTTTTTCCACATGATTTCCATAGTCTTCTAAGTTGTAGGAGGCCCTTTACAAGTAGTAACCTGCTTCCAACAAGGCTTAATCATATTAAGGTCGGGCGAATTACCTAGCTACAATAGCCGTTGAATATTAAACCTATTAAAGACAGCCTTTTGCCACTTTAACGCATAAGATGGTGCTTTATCTTCTTGTACAATAGTATTTGGCCTTTCCTTCTTATACTCTTGTGCAAACGGTAGAAGTAAAGGATTAAGGATGACTTTTCGGTATTACCATGCATTAATTCTCCTTTTCCTTTCTCATAGCTCACTGCTCCTGTCTTTTTTTGTAAACTTCCACTCTGGCTTCCTTCCTCTATAGTTTCGTAATCCAAGGTGACATATTCCATTTTCAAGTTTCCATTCCTCTTTGCATTGCGCTTCAATTGTATTATTAAATGCTTCGATTTCAATTGCTGCTTCTCTCTTCTCCTTTGCTGTCTCCTTTTTCCAAATGTGATATGGCCCCTTTTTATCATATGTAAAACAGCTCCACTACATGAATTCTATGCTCTATGCCATCAAGAGCGAATAACAGATGGCTCGAATCTCTCATCTTTTGTCCTCTATACTTTAAATCCTCTACGTCAATGGCTAAGGACTATAGATATTTTGTCTGTCTATATAACGTTTTTCTAATCCATAAGAGTCTAATGTGTATATTGTAGAGCGAATTGTAGTCGTGCTTCTCTCATCACTTTAGTTAATCCTAGTTTCCATGTTAGCTTTCGTTTTATTAGTTTATGCCATTGTAGTACTTAAGTAGTCATTGTAGACACACCATTCTCATAACTAATTGTTGCTACTGTCTTCTCTCGATAGTTACAGTCCAGTTTTATACTCTTTATAAGAGTCTCTTCTAAGCGGCAAGTGTGATACTACATGGCTGAAGCACGCTACTGTAGATATAATCCAGATATCAACAAGCAATTACTTGATACACATCTTATTAATGCCCCTCGAACAGGACGCCCTTGGAAACTAAGTGCAAATGGCAAATTTTTGTATCCTCTTTAATTTGCTAAGATGTAGCTCTATAAGCTTAGAGTTCTATAGGTTGAGCTTGCATTACAAGAGAGTATGAAGGCATATTATCTTCTACTCCACAAAATATGAATTAATGATGCCTATTTACTAACTTTACCCCTATTTTTAGCCCTAAATGCCACATTCCTTAGCACTGTTAGAGGGAGCAAGAGGGCTTTATCGATCTCAGGATTTGGGCTGAGGTAAGTTATAGCTGTGTGAAGACACACGAAACCTATTCACTAACAATCACAGGGTTATGAGAATTCACGTCTTTCTGCAAGCCACGGCATCCCGTCTTCAAACTCCACCATTCCCTATAGCTACATTGGCACTACATTTGGTCAAACTGTATGGAGCACGGACTTTCTCTACAATAGAATGAAGGCCCACAATGAGACCATTGCTGAAATCTTCACTAAAGACCCAGAGGCGTGTAACGCTGACTTCTAAACGATAGAAGACACAGAGGTTCTCTTGCGTAAAGGTTTACTTATCAGAGGAGGCAGGGGATCAGACACAAAGGCTTCAAGTAACACGTTACTAGTATATAACAAATACTGTATTGAGTTGAGCACAAAGCTCCTATCTAAGGAAATACTATCTACTTATATAGTGGCGTCGTGCCTAGTGGACTCTTGGGAACTCACTCGAGTCCTCAGAGTCCTGGACTCTTAGGACTCTTCTCATCATCCTGCGAGTCCGTCACGTGATACTTTCGGAACTACTATTCCCCGCTGCCCCTCCAGGTACCAGGGCCGGTCTCATGCGACCTCCCTCCTTCCTGTCCTGTAGTTGGCCAGCCTTCTTGTTCCGTCGTAACAAGGCGCTTCAGATCGAGCATGACTCAATTGACACACTTTGCTGCAAGACCAATACTGATGACGAGGCACCAATCATCTCTCCAACCCACGATGACCTCCATCAGTTTGCGAAAGACAACCATTGATTCTTGATCCAGACATGTCTGAACAATGATACCCAGGACTGTATCGCAAACATGGAAGGAAGAAATCCAGGCTTTCCGAATTTCAACAACATTTCGAAACTATATTATGGTTTGGAGGTCATTCCGATATTGAGTCAGGGCTTTTCAAGGCTTGAACCAGTCATGGTCATCCAAAAGCGACCAAAAGCAAAAACAGGCAAGAACAAGCGCCGTAGGACTAAGTGCAAGATTGATGTAGTGGAACAGGCTGGTGAAGCCAGCAGTGTTGCTACAGTTCAAGCTGAGATTACGGAGATTAATTGTGAGTTTAATATCCCAAAGTTATCGGTGTAGACGTAGCTCTAACTGAATGGATAGCAAATGAGACCACAAAGGTCGAGGAAACTTTGGAGGCATTTACTGAAGATAATGACCTCGAGTCTCCCATAGATGAGACCCCCGATGTCATTCATCTTCTGGAAGAGGCTACTACAAACAAAACTGAAGCCAGAATCTCTGAAACGATCAAGGACGGAAAAGGTATTATTGCAAACCAACGCCAGACAAACCTTCGTGTCTCCACATCAAGCCATGGCCAGGAATCTTCTCAACTCACTGCCCAATCCGAGGACCAAGCTGGACAGCTGGCTCAGGGCCAAATAATTCCAGAAGTCTCAGTTTCAGTCTCAGCCCTTGCCAGAAATGAAGCAATTTCATCTATGACCATTGCTACAACAGGCACAAGCACCGCCAAGAAATTGGTATCTCATCAAACTGTTGCCCCAGCTATACATACAACATCTTCTCGAACTGATGCCCCAACTGGAGGCACAGCATCTGCCCAAGCCCCAACCAAAGATGCAGTGGACCTTCAAGCTGCTGCTTCAGTGGAGGCCTAAGGTATTTTTCAGGTTATTGCCACCGCCAGTGCCACTTCAAATCACACTGGAGCTCATATTGCATCAACCCATGGGCCCCAGTCCATCAATGAGGATAGAGCTCGGGTTATTGCTGAGTTGAGAGTGCAGCCACCACCACCAAGCCTCGAGGAAGTGAGAGCCTGCCGAGCCAGCGTGAAGGAGGAGAGGCGCCAGAGCATTCGTATGCGTACCTTATCCCGTGCATCGCACTTGGAACCTCAATGACTCCGACTGCTCCATCAGAGGTTTGCAATTATCTGAATCCTCTGGGGCCCTTCCAGAGACAACTGCTCAAGGAAACGAGACTACTTACCAGTCGATGAATCCACCTCGGGTTTTGGAGCATGTCCCAGTTCTTACTTCAAATGGCGCAACCAATGAGGGGCATGTTGCCGACCTTCATCCGAAGCTTCCAGGTCAATCCCTCATATCTGTTTCCAATGTAGCCGATAACGCCACATCCATCGCCGACCCGTCTCAGACATTGCCTCGCTCGCTGGAACATTCTTCGAATGATACAAACACGATCTCTGCCGGCCCTTGGCACAGCTTCCATATCCTGTTGCTCAGGAGAATGTCAAGCCAAACAGAGGCAAGTGGATCGCGCCTCTTCCTGAGCAACAGGAATGGGTCACTGCATCTCGGCCACCGGGCACATCGGCTGTCACGACGGCCTCGATGAAAAAGAACCGTCGCAACACCAGATCCGTTCATCACCAACTTTAAATTGTGGTGCAACCACCCCCCTGTTAAAAGCCTGAGCCTGCTCGTCTTGTGCACGCTGTATTTGGACCTTGAGATAGTCCTGGAGGCCTGTAAAGGCGTAGGACCCAGGGTCACATGGGAGCTCAGGGAACCAGATCAGTAGGTAGGAAGTAGGATTCAATGCGTAACAATAGGTCTACGTATATACAGCGACTATTGACTGGAGGCCTTCTTCCGAGGCCTCCAACCCCTTTTATCTATGCACCTTGTGCCCTATTTTACCGAGCCCTATGGGCCGCTTATGAAAGGGACCTCACGTGGTGGCACGTGATGGCCTTCCTTACAATTACCTCCCCTCTTAGAGGGATTGCCCTCAATTCCAAGGTTTCGCAGCTAGGGCTTACTTGCCCTCCTGGCTTGTTTAGACTTTTTGTTTTGACCCGGGTGGTGGACTTGTTTGGGTGTGCGCTTGGTGTGCTGGTCCCGTGACCCCCCTTGGTTGTGGATTGCCGCGGCCACCCCCTTTGTTATGGGTCTCGCGCCAAACTCCTACTTCCTTCCAAACTTCCTATCGAACTTCCTGCCACCTTCATCCTCAACATCACCTTACTTCGCCTTTCGCCCTCGATCTTAGTCCCAACCTTTGGGGCCTACACAGTTGCTTGTTTCTTTAAGGTAATCACTTCCTTTCCACCTGGATTGCAGGAGCTTATCGTTACGGATAGATCTCACATCGTCCAACCCTCATCATGGCTCCCAAGCCAAAGGGGAAGGCTCTAGTTGCTACACCTCGCAAGCGACCAGCGGCCCAGATGTCCAGCTCTCCCGAGTCGCAGGTGCCCGCCACGCCTGTTCCTTCTGTTGTCACCTCCTCCACATCATGTTCTCGCACTATCCGTCCATATCGTTCGCCTGAAGTCGAGGACGAAGCTGAGGATCTTGAAGGCTCCATCGTTCCTGAGTCCGAGGCTCCAAAGGATGAGCGCACCGTGCTTGGGTGGAAGGTCGCTGCCCGCTGTGAGGTTCCTGATTCTGCAGGACGCCTTCGCGCTGGCTCCCGCCCGTTCTGCATGAAGTGTGCGCACACGTATTACAACTTCCCAGGCCAGATGTGCTCTGTTGGAGCGCTGATTTGTGAAGCCTAGCAAGTGGAAGTTCAACACTCCACCAGCACCCCCAGGGCCTCCTTCAGTTCTGTCCTTGTCGTCTGGGGACGAGGGTGCGATCCCTGTTTCTTCGTCATCCTCGTCTGAGTCCGAGTCCTCGTCGTCGTCCTCATCTGACCAGGGTTCTGATTGATCGTTCTCATAGTTTGTAGGGCCAATACCATTACGTTGTCCCATCCTTGCTTCCTTGTGCATGCTTCCTGTAATATGCCTCGATTAATGATAGCCCTACGTCATGTTTTGGCACCCATTGGTCGTCTGCGGCTGTATAACCAGCCCATCTAATAAGGTATTCCTCTCTCTGGCCCCTGCCTCGTTTGATTATCCTGTGGTCTAGGACCGCTTCTACTTGGTATTCTTCCTCACCTGTAATGGTGGGTGCACCAGATGTGAGAATCTAGCCACCCAAGGAAGGGATGAATTTACTAAGACAACACACTGTCTTAGAAAACAGAGCCAAAGGGTCATAGCTTAGACTATTCCACAACGCAGCAACCAGGTGTGTGATGTAGTGAAGTGGTTCAGACAAGTTGCAACAAATGTTGAGTCTGGGAACTCAGGGGTAAGTCAGAGGTTAACACCTCACTGACTTTTCAGAAACAAGGAGTAACAAGATCAATGCTTGGAAGCTTGGAAAAGACGTGGAAGTATGTGATAGTCGATTTACTGTATTGTCTGCTTGCCCTTTCTTAAGGAAAGGGCAATCCTATTTATGCTAAAGGAGTGTAGTTCTCTCATTTTCCAAGACTTTCCATGACTTACCAGGCTTGGTAACTGTAGTCGACGTAAGAGAATCCCATAGAACCATCTCTTAGGTTCGTAGCCTATAGGAAGTAAAAGGAGGTCCAAGGTCAGAGTACCCCTATAGACAAATTATGTCATAGACAAATTATGTCATAGACAAATTATGTCATAACTTAACCAATCTTGTGGGTAACTAAAGAGCGATGACATGTAATGAATCATAGAGGTTCGTAGGAGCTTTTAGAGCTATCGTTCATGCTCCTAGGCCTCTAGTTGGTAGAGATATGTCATGTGGTAGTATGAGTGATGTCATGTAATGAATCATAGAGGGTTGTAGAGATATGCTATGTGGTAATATCGGCCCAGTAACTAAGGAGCGATGACGTGTAATGAATCATAGATGGTTGTAGCAATCGGTGAGTAGTATTGCTCTTGTTGTTGGTGTGATAAGCCAAAATATGTATAGTGACTTGTAGGTTTGAGGAGGAGATTTCCAAGTTTGCTCTTGAGTTTGATAGCAAACTGAGTGCAACGAATGTCAGTATGACATCACCGTCCACAATTTCTGGGCTAGGTGGAGGGTTGGGTTCCTCTGTGTTTTTCCAATACCTTTCTAGTAAGGACACGTGGAACATGTTGTGGATCGCCTTATACCTTGGCGGTAGCTTCAACTGGTAAGCCTGCTTACCGATGCACTGGGTGATCTCATACGGGCCAAGCCAGCGGTGCCCAAGCTTCCTACTTGGCTGGGTGGTTCTGATATTCTTGGCCGAAAGCCATACTTTCTCTCCTACCACATACTGCATTGGCTTGTGCAGCTTGTTGTAGCCTCGTATTTGGGCTTCCTTCGTCTGTTTCCACGCCTCTTCGAGCTCCTGTCGCAATTCTAGGATCAGGTTGATGCGATCTTTCGCGACTGGCACTTCCCTTCTGGTGGGGTCGTCCTCGATCCCTTGTCTTAGGTCTATATTGATGCCGTATTGGGCCTGGTTTGG
This sequence comes from Pseudogymnoascus destructans, assembly GCF_001641265.1. Taxonomy (NCBI): domain Eukaryota; kingdom Fungi; phylum Ascomycota; class Leotiomycetes; order Thelebolales; family Thelebolaceae; genus Pseudogymnoascus; species Pseudogymnoascus destructans. Next base: position 241,705 of record NW_020167540.1, on the reverse strand, counting down.
CGACATCTGGATGGAATCATGGAAGGCGTTATTGTAGGTCAATTCCGCGAAGTGGAGGAGTTCCACCCAGTTGTCTTGGTGCTGATTACAGTGGATCCGCAAGTAGGCTTCAATATTCTGATTCTGCCTCTCGGTCTGGCCGTCGGATTGAGGGTGGAAAGCAGTCGATAGGTTACGCCTTACTTTGAGGTGAAAACAGAACGCTGACCAGAAGTGACAGGTGAACACACTCCCTCAATCCGTGATTATTTCAGCTGGGATTCCAAAGTCCTTTACCCAGAACGCAAGGAAGAGGCGCGACAGCTCTGGGGCCGTGATGGTTTTCCTACAGGGTATATATTTGGACACCTTAGTATAACGATCAACAATCACAAGGATGGAGTCTGAAGCCTTGCCTTGATCCGCCCCTACGCTTGGGGGCAGATCCGTGATAAAGTCCATACTTATGGATTCAAATGGTTTCGAGGGCATTCTTAAGGCCTGCATTTCGCCATATGGCCTATGCCGCACGGGCTTGATGCGCTGGCATCTATCGCAGCCCCGTACGTACTCCCTGGTTTCCTCGCTGAGGCCAGGCCAGTAGTATTTGCGTTGGATCAACTCTTGGGTTTTCTTATATCCAAAATGCCCGGCCAGTGGGTCGTCATGGCAAATCTTGAAGATTTCCATCCGCACTGCCTGATTGGGAGGTATGTATACCGCTCCCTTGAAGCGTAGGATGCCTGCATCGTCTACTCTCCAATCTGAAGAGCCCTTTGCTCGCGCCAACCCAATATCCTTGGCCCTTTTAACAGCTAACTCGTCAGTCGCCTGGAGGGTTTTGATCAAGTCTATTAGGGGTTCAGACGCAGCACTATAGGCGCTCTCTCCCTTGGCTACAGCAGCTACTGCAACCCGAGGGACAACGAGACCTGGACTCTTGGTGTCCTTACTATGGTCATCGCCCAGTCTTACGCTGCTAGCGTTTGCCTTCCTACGCTGTAGGTTAGGTTCTCCTATCTGAAAGCCTTCTTGGCTTGTTATCGTCCGACTTATCTGCGGGATACCTCCTGCCTGCATGGCTTCTCGGAGCTTGTTCTTAAGGGTCAGTAGCATCACATTCTGGCTACCCTTTTCACCCTCATAATCTGGTCTCCTAGATGGACCGTCTGCTGGGTTTGTTTTTCCCGCTCGATAGGAGATGTGGAAATCATAGGCTGATAACGCCTGCGCCCACCGCGCTTGCCTCCTTGTGAGGGCGGTGGTTTCCATAATCTTCAGATTGTTGTGATCTGTTAGGACCTCAATTGGGTACTGGCTTCCTTCGAGGTAGTGTCTCCATTGCTCAAAGGACTTCACAATCACCAGGAGTTCCTGGTCATGGACTTCATAGTTCAGCTCTGCTGGATCTAGCTTTTTGCTGAAAAAGGCAACTGGGTGCCATTCGCAGATGAGGCGGGTAGTGGCTGACTTACAAGAAGTAGGCACCACACTGGGCGAAGACCAGAGTAAGGACACCAAGAGTCCAGGTCTCGTTGTCCCTCGAGTTATGGTGGCAGCCATGGCTCAGGGAGAGAGCGCCTACAGTGCCACGGCCGAACCCTTAGCGGATCTGATCAAAACCCTTCAAGCGGCTGACGAGCTCGCTGTTCACAGGGCCAGAGAAGCAGGGTCGGCGTGGGCGAAGGGCTCTTCAGGTTGGAGAGTAGACGATGCAGGCATCCTACGCTTCAAGGGAGCGGCCTACGTGCCTCCCAATCAGGCAGTACGTATGGAAATCTTCAAGATTTGCCACGACGACCCTTTGGCTGGGCACTTCGGATATAAGAAGACCCAGGAACTGATCCGACGGAAATACTACTGGCCTGGATTAGACCAGGAAGCCAGGGAGTACGTACGTGGCTGCGATTGGTGCCAGCGGATCAAGCCGGTACGGCATAGACCCTACGGCGAAATGCAAGGCCTTAGAATGCCTACTAAGCCCTTTGAGTCCATAAGTATGGACTTCATCACAGATCTGCCGCCTAGTATAGGAGCAGACCAAGCTAAGGCTTCAGACTCCATTTTGGTAATCGTAGACCGATACACCAAGGTATCCAAATATATACCCTGCCGGAAGACCATTACTGCCACCGAGTTGGGGCGGGTCTTCCTTGAGTATTGGGTTAAGGACTTTGGAATTCCTGCTGAAATAATCACAGACCGCGGCAGCGTATTTACGTGCCACTTCTGGTCGGCCTTCTGTTTCCACCTCAAAGTACGGCGGAACCTATCGACTGCCTTCCACCCTCAATCTGACGGCCAGACGGAAAGGCAGAACCAGAATATTGAGGCCTACCTACGCCTACACTGCAATCAGCACCAGGACAATTGGGTAGAACTTCTTCACTTCGCGGAGCTTACCTACAATAATGCTTTCCACGATTCCATCCAGATGTTGCCAAATCAGGCTCGATACGGTATCAACATCGACCTGCGGCAAGGGATCGAGGACGACCCCATGAGAAGGGAGGTGCCGGTTGCAAGAGACCGAGTTCAGAAGATCCTCGACCTACGAAAGGAGCTTGAAGAGGCCTGGGCGAGATCGAAGGAAGCCCAAGTCTGAGGATATAACAAGATCCACAAGCCAATGCAGTTCATGGTCAGCGAACGGGTGTGGCTTTCTGCCAAGAATATCAGAACCACCCAGCCAAGTAGGAAGCTAGGTCACCGGTGGCTCGGACCGTATGAGATCACCGGGCGGATAGGTAAACAGGCGTATCGATTGAGGCTTCCCCCACGGTATAAGGCGATTCACGACGTGTTCCACGTCTCCCTACTCGAGAGGTATCGGGAAGGCGTTGAGAAGGCCGATCCTCCACCAGATCCAGAGATCGTGGATGGGGAAGAAGAATACAAGGTCGAGGCAGTCCTAGACCACAGGACTGTGCGGAGGGGTAGAGGAATCCGAGAGGAATATCTGATTAGGTGGGCAGGCTACACTGCAGCTGACGATCAGTGGGTTCCAAAGCTTGACGTAGCTAGATCTCGTGATGGCTTCAAGATGCAGACCCTTGATGGAATGTGATTGCTGATTGGCGAGCGATTTCTTTGCCCCGTATTAAGCCGACGAGTCTCTTAAGCCGATGGACGGCGGCTGCTTAGTCATGGGCTAATGAATCTTTACCAGCACCAATGTAATCATTTATCCTATAAAGTTATTCAAAGATGAGTATAAGAGTTATCGGAGCGGAATTGATCTGATCTTGACATCTTGCACTTTGCCCTCCTGCCGTCCAATTTCTTACGCTAGTTCTGTGGCTTCCATCACGATGTCGGCAACAACCACTAGTCTCGAGATCTGGGAGGAAGACTATGGGGGCATTGAACTGGAACCCATGGGATATCCCACCCTGGGCCAAGATCCAAAGACAAGCCAAGCAAGCTTTAACGCTCAAGCTGTACAGGGCCCAGCAGATGAAGAAATCACCGAGCCCCTGACGAATGCTAATGGAGATGCACCAGCGATTTCCAAATGGAGAGCCACCGTCATCGTCGGCACCGTCGCCTGCATCACGCTGATTAACTCCATGTTAGCAGGCATCCTAGTCGTCAGTTTGCCCACAATGGCAGCTGAACTAGGCCTATCCCAAGACCTACTGCTCTGGCCTGCTTCCGTGAGCGCATTGGCATGCGGTTGCACCCTCCTCCTCTCGGGATCAATAGCGGATGTCGCCGGGGGTCGACGGATTTACCTCCTTGGCGTCTTTCTCATGGCCGTAACCACCGTCGCTTGCGGTGTCTGTAAGACCAGCATCCAGCTGATCCTGTTCCGTGCCGCGCAGGGAGTGGCATTGTCACTATGTCTCCCTTCTTCTGTGATCCTGATCACGAGCAACATCCCCACCGGCTCGTGGCGTAACATCGCGTTCTCATGCTTGGGTGCTGGGCAACCCGTTGGATTCTCAGTCGGGCTTGTTATCGGCGGCGCCTTCGTCGAGGCGATCGGCTGGCGGTACGGATACTACATCGCTGCCATCCTCACCGCCGTCATCTTTGTCATCTCCATCTTCGGCGTCCCCGTCGACCAAGCCGCCGAGTCCCAATCCCTCCGCACCATACTCCGTCGCATGGGCACCGAAATTGACTGGATCGGGTGCATGCTCCTCAGCACCTCTCTCGGGCTTTTGTCCTACGTCCTCTCCGTCCTCGCGAGCGGCGCATCGCACTTTCTCGCCCCCGCATCCATCACCCTCTTCTCCATCGCCACGGCCCTCATCCCCGCCTTCATCTTCTACGTCAAGCGCCAAGAGCGTCTCGGTCTCAAAGCCATCATCCCCCCCTCCATCTGGAGCAACCGCGTCTTCGCCTCCCTCTGCACCACTGTCTTTATCATATGGGGCACCTTCAACGCCGTCCAATTCTTCCTAACCCTCTTTTTCCAATCCGTGCAGTCACTCTCCGCTATCCAGACCTCCATCCGCTTCCTCCCCATGGTCATCACGGGTACAGGAACAAACTTCCTCACGGGATGGCTAGTCAAGCGCGTTCGCGCAGATATCCTCGTCCTCGCATCCGCATGCATCAGCGCCTTGTCTCCCCTCCTAATGGCAATCATCAACCCCGCCTCCTCGTACTGGACCTACGCCTTCTTCGCCACGGCATGCGCCCCCATCTGCGCCGACGTTCTCTTCACCGTCGCCAATCTGCTAATCACCTCTGTGTTCCCACCCAAGACGCACGGCTTGGCAGGGGGTGTCTTCAACACCATCTCGAATATCGGAAACTCAGTCGGTCTGGCTATCACTGCTGTTGTGGCGTCGAGCGTCACCCTCTCGGAGAAGGGGAAGGATGAGAGTGTCGCGGAGATGCTGATGGATGGGTATAGAGCGACGTTTTGGCTCTGCTTTGGTGCGAATGTGGTGGTGCTTGCGATTATTGGGTTTGGGTTGAGGAAGATTGGGAAGGTGGGGATTAAGGTCGATTAAGGTGGTGTGTAGCGCCTTAGTCGGGGATTGTGCTGCTATCGTCTCGAAGGGCGGTCGTGGGAGGACTAGCGCTGACCGAGTCTTGGGGTGAAAAGGTCATCGTGAAGCGCTTGTTATCGTTTGGTTGAAAATCTTTGAGAGAAAAAGATGGGAGTAAAAGTATGATAAACAAATATTCACAAGAATTTTTGAAAATACCGCCTGTAGACGAAAATAAATTATATTTATATTTTTTCGACGTATTAAAACAAGGCGGGTATAAAAAACCACACGCCCCAGCGCAACAATCCTCTACACCCACCCCCTCTCTACATCATCAATCCCGATGGCACCATCGTCCTCAGCTTCTCCCTACTCTCCAACGCCAACTCCAACCCCGTATACCCCTTACGGATCGAAAGACCCTGAAACGCCCCACTCAATATACAATCATTCACCCCCACCCCATCTACCCACGCTCCCCCCACACTCAACTTATTCCCAAACAGCCTCCTAATCCCCGCATCAACACTCTGGAGGCGCTCCTTATGCCCAACCGTGTACTGTGGTATGCAATTCTTATGCAACGTCGCCAGCACCCGATCCGGCTTATCGGTGATCTTCAAATGCCTCGCCAGCACCAGCTCCGCCATCCGCTGCCCCTCCTCCGGCGTTGGTAGCTCATCCGCCGACCACCCGTCCCAGTAGTGGCCCCCTAGCATAACGGTGAGTTTTGTGCCCGGGGCGCCGTCGATGTAGGGCGTGGCGTGGGAGTCGAAGACGACGCCGAGTGCGAACTCGGGATTCTGCTTGAAAGGCACGGATTGCGGGATGAGGTAGCCGAAGCCGGGTCGAGGGACGAGGTGGGGGTTGGTGTAGTAAAGGTTCACGACCATGACGGTGGTGTAAGGGATGAGGGATAGGGCGGGGATGTTGACGAGGTGGCTAAGGTTGTGGGAGGGGAGCGTGGAGATAACGTGGCTGTAGGGCTGGGCGGGTTGGTTGTTGAAGGTTTTGATCTGGGCCTGGTTAGCTTACACGGTTGGGAGGTGTGTGAGGGATGAAGAAAGACGAGTGCTGATGAGCTTGGTGGAGGGATCATTGAAAGGGGGGAAAAGGGGCGCTCACTCGTATGGTTTTTCCATCTGGGCTGTTTGAAATCCCCGAAATGCTCGTCCCCACCCTGATATTCGCATTCCTCGACCCCTTAATAAGCCGCCTCAAAGCATCCGGTAGCGTCTGCATCCCATTCATAAACGTGTATATACTCGCCTGGCGCGCCTTCTCACCCAGTCCCTGGCCAAGTATCTGCTCTCCCGACTCATGCAAATCAGATATCCCGTTAGGCCCATACCCCTCCGGCTTGTTCCTAACCATCCCCATCGAGAGGCTTCCGAATCGCCCTTCCGCCTCCCACAAGCGAGGCATCAAACTTCTCACGCTCAACTGGTTCACATCACCCGCGAATATGCCATGAACCACCGCACTAACAATATTATCCACGAGATTTTTGTTCCCGCCACTACGCCTCTTTAGAAACCCTCCAATCGACTCATCCACTAGGTTATCAGGGCGTCTCGGTACCTGCGACTCCGCGCACAGCGCCCCGGCGACCCCCTCAAACAATGGCTCTGTCAACAACTTATAAAGCACCTGTAACCGACCATCATTCGGACTCGGCACCCTCACCAACTTATCAGGATAGTAAATAAACCGATTCGACCCCGCCGGGCTATCCTTGGACGTAAACACCATATTATCCTCCAGCCCCAAATTCTGCGCCATGGACAGCGCATAATACCCCCTCGCCGTAGCAGGCCTCAGCGACCGTGGGCCCAGCTCAAACACAACCGGCCCATCTGAACTCTGCACCACCTCGCTCTGCACGTATCCCCCTAGCCGGTCGCTAGATTCGTATACTGTGACTCTGGTATCGGGGTTTAATTGGGCCGCCGTGGCCGCCGCAACGAGCCCCGTGATACCACCGCCGAGGACAGCAACGTGCTCCGGTGCACCGCCAGTTGTACTCGTCAAGCTGCGTGCTGAATTCCCAGTCTTACAGCTCGACTGCCCAGCTCGTGGTCGGGGGGCGGAGGTGCCCAAGACCCACATCGTGGAGTAGAGCCGCTCCCCGCGGCGGGCGGACAGAGAACGCGGTGACCTGTAGCATCGTCGGAGGAGCATCACCAGCCGTGCTTCGTGGGCGTGGAGAAGCATTGGCGCTGTAGACGCGGATTGTTGCGTGTCGTTCAAAAAAAGCTTGAGAGAGTGTTTAGACGCGGTTGTATTCCCCAACTTTCGCTTATCGGGCCGTACCCCCGAAGCTCCCAGAGCGACCAGAGCGTTTGTTGTCGTCCGTGCACGGGGGTAAGTGCTGATAAAAGAGTTACAGAAGGCAAGAATAAACAACAAAAAAACATACGACAGTGGGTGAAAACTTACCGGATCGACGGCCTCTTCATTAGTGATATATTAAATGTGGTGACAGTATACCACATCCAACTACGATGTCTGCAATCGTACCAAGGAGCGATCGACCGAAGAACGATGAGAATAGTTGAACTGATTAGCGGCGGTGCGACCAACTTTCGTCATAAGCTGATACTGGCTGCGTTGTACTCGTGTATAGTGTACCAATCCTGCGTTTATAGCTGAAAATACCTCATAGTTGCAATCATTTGATTTGATTCATGTTACGGAGATAGGGCTGGGACGCTGTCTGCACTCCTGCCTCGTGGTAGGCATGGTGGCGTTACCTATATGCCGGTTTATTTTCCGCATAGCGTTTTCAGTGTAGGATCTTCGGATGTGGTGTCTAGTGCAGGATAGAGAGGCTACACCCCAAAGGACCAGTCCTTACATGAAGAGTGGTAAGGGTAAAGCGCTCGTCAACAGTGGCAATGAAAGGGGACAAGTAATACTCTACAAGGCTAGGTTAGAATTAATCACCTGACATTACTACTTCCTAGGTATTGTTAGAACTGCGTTCCTAGTAGTACGCTACATATGCGTAGCCTGTATACCAACTGTGTATATATAGGGGCTTCGCCCCTGTAGTTTCTCAATTAAGTCGTCAAACTCCAATTATGTGTTTAATAGGTTATAAGCCTAGGTTAAGCGCATGATGCGCTACACCAAATGCACATAATTAACGGCTTCCCTCATAGCTCTTATAGGAGAGAGTAGCTATATTATATGATCGAGCAAAGGATTCACTGTTATAGAAAGCCTCCTTATAACTACCATTACATAGTCGACCACCCCTCCGAGAACTGTAAGTGACCCCTTCTCGTGGATTGTCCGACGGTGCACTAACAAATTGGATAGGATATTTCCAATCCACAAGAATGAGTAGGTGATGGGAATGTGTTGGCGCGGGGGTGATAACGTGTACTGGGCTGACGGGATTCTGCGCACAATTCCAACTTTGTGATGCTGATTCTGACTCCCGCGGGAGCTTTGTCGGGCGCGTTCTGTGGTTAAGGTCTCCCCCCACATTAAATACAATGCCCTTCTTGACCATAACGAAGACAGCGAGGAGCCCTTCTTGTCCCCAGTGTTTTCAACAACTCACGATATCGGAAGGAGCTTGGCTCTGAGGTGCTTTGTGCGGATGCTAGCACCAATCTCTGAGGTTGTGAGCAAGATCGCTAAGACCCACCTTAATGCTAGCTCTGTTCCAATGGCTACAGACTCTCCCGTACATGTACAGAAGACTGTACTGCCCTACTGTCAAGTCCTATGGTATTAGGATGTCGAATGTAGTAGACCCAGTCAAAAGCCATGATCCAGTTCTTAATGAGGTTCTGATGGATACCTAAGACAGTGTGTTGTCTTAGTAAAATCATCCCTTCCTTGGGTGGCTAGATTCTCATATCTGGTGCACCCATCATTACATGTAACAAGCGTAACAACCGTAACAAGCTGTGACAAGCTGTGAGCTGTAATCGTAACACCAAGGATGTAATGGTGGGTGCACCAGATGTGAGAATCTAGCCACCCAAGGAAGGGATGATTTTACTAAGACAACACACTGTCTTAGGAAACAGAGCCAAAGGGTTGTAGCTTAGACTATTCCACAACGCAGCAATCAGGTGTGTGATGTAGTGAAGTGGTTCAGACAAGTTGCAACAAATGTTGAGTCTGGGAACTCAGGGGTAAGTCAGAGGTTAACACCTCACTGACTTTTCAGAAACAAGGAGTAACAAGATGAATGCTTGGAAGCTTGTAAAAGACGTGGAAGTATGTGATAGTCAATTTACTGTATTGCCTGCTTGCCCTTTCTTAAGGAAAGGGCAATCCTATTTATGCCAAAGGAGTGTAGTTCTCTCATTTTCCATGACTTTCCATGACTAACCAGGCTTGGTAAATGTATTAGAAATCAAGTGCGACCCACAACTAGCTTGCTAATCATGTAGTGAACGTAAGAGAATCCCATAGAACCATCTCTTGGGTTCCTAGCCTATAGGAAGTTAAAAGGAGGTCCAAGGTCAGAGTACCTATAGACAAATTATGTCATAACTTAACCAATCTTGTGGGTAACTAAGGAGCGATGACGTGTAATGAATCATAGAGGGTTGTAGAAGCTTCTAGAGCTATCGTTCATGTTCCTAGGCCTCTAGTTGGTAGAGATATGCCATGTGGTAGTATTGGCCCACCCCCTTAAGGAGGGAATTTTCTTAATAACTTGTTCAATGAGTGTCCAAATGATATGCCGTGATGTATGTAGCATAAACAGATGTAGTAGAAGAGTTTGCAGAAATCGTTGAGTAGTATTACTTCTGTTGTTGGTGTGATAAGCCAAGATATGTATGGTGACTTGTAGGTTTGAGGAGGAGATTTCTAAGTTTGCTCTTGAGTTTGATAGCAAACTGAGTGCAACGAATGTCAGTATGACAAAGGATCTGTTGCTTCGGCAGCAGTAAGGATGCAGTATTCCTCGTCGAGGAACCAGGGCAGCTATCCAAATGGTTAGCAAACGCCAACAGAGACAGAACACCACAAGGGAACTCACCGGAACGCAGGTGGAGTGCTGCGCCGTGCAGTACTCCAACTTGAAGGAGGCGGGGTCCAGACACAATCTTGGTCCTTGATGTCACGAGCTTTGGCCCGAAGGCAGCGCAGGCAGGAGCGTCGAGCAATAACGAGGCGTAATCCACGGTCTGCAATCGCTGAGTCAAGGGTACCCTGGATCTCTACACCAGTGTACACATGGTTTGGGTCCATGCTTAACAACACAAGAAAATCAAGTTCATCTTGGTCATAAAGAGCTTTCTCCTCAGGGGTAAGCTTCGTCCACGACTTCTTGAAATCCTTGATGTAATCGGTAGGTGTAAGCTCAGGCCCATTGTTGTCATCACTTAGATCACCAGGGGCAATTATAGCATTGATGTCATCATCAGATTCGCTATCAATCCTGTGTGGGATGTACTCTCCAGAAGGGCCACTAGACGAGGAAGGCACCTCTCTTCCATGAGCTGAATGAACAGTTTTTTCTAGCGTCGCATGCTTCCTCTTCAGAAGAGGACGATTAACTGGAGTAAATGATGGCCCTGGTTTGTCTTTGTCGCTAGTCCAATCCTCAGTGGTAGAATCACCAACTGTAGGAGCAGGAGTAATTAAATTAACATCCTCTAGGACAACGATGATTTGTGAAGCTGCAAAGGAAGAATTTCTTTCCCAGCCAATAGTATCTGGCCCTCGGGAGAGAGATTAGCAGCCAGAACCTCGTCACGCATGTTGTTTAGTGCATCAGCAATGGCCTGGAATGACTCGGGAGAATGGAGCTTGGTCAGAATATCAATGATGTTCTTGTCAATCTGCTTAATTTCTCGCCAGGCATCATGCTGTTTAGCACAGATAGTCTAACTATCGTGACTTTCTTCTTCTGAGAAACCTGCATATGGATTAGCACCCTCCTCTGTACATGTTCCATGGGCAGGGGGGGCTCTTACTCTGATTGGACGATAATGAACCTGCAGTTCAACTGGGAGGTTGATTGCTGTTGTTATCGAACAAACATGGTGACATGCACCGTCTAAATTCGCGCCTTGGGATGACACCGCATACATCATGATGAGTACGGCAAGGCTAGAGTGAGGGCCATTGAACTCTTTGACTAGGGCGATGTGTTGTGGGTCAGTCAGTCCAGCATGTAACACCTCTGCTCGAATGTAGAAGGTCTTGCAAACCATCTCTACATACCAAGCGGAGACTGGTATCTCTTCAGAGCACAAGAGTTTATTCCTCTTTCCATCCTTGTCTGGCTTCAAGCAGTGCTCCATAATATCCTTTATGATCCATCTCATTTTGGGACTCCCAAAGGTCAGGTGCTGTAGGAGATCTGAAGCGTCCGTAATAGGTCTATCCCCTCCCCAAAGTTGAATGTGCTAGCTGGAGGCCTGTTAAACCCTGAGATCGTGCAATGGTGGCTACAGTATCATTGAGGAAACGCCCTCGCACCTTGGTGTGAGTAAGGGTTTGGTGAAAGCGACTCAATAAGGTCGAGACGGCATTGATAGTCATGGAACGCATTGGGCCAGTGATGCAGGGAAAACTCTTTAGATCAGCAGTTGGATCTACTCGGTGCTCTTTTTCTTTCAACCAAATCTCCAATCCTTCCTCGTAATCCCTTCTGTATGTTAGCGGTGCAGGGTGTAGAGAATGCATGCATTATACTTACTTAACGAAACCCTGGTGGAAGAATTGATATTCCACAGCTTCCGAAGAGGTCATCCTAAGCAGTGCTGTGGTTATTTCGTGCGGGGGCATAAGGCTCTTCAGTTGCAAACGGCTGCCGTTGCTGTCTGTAGGGATTGAAGTGGCAGTCGACCGCCGGAGTACCAATAACTGTTCCATGCACCTATATAGTCTGTTGATGGTTTTTCTATTGCTGCAGTTGAGAAGCTGGCGAACACGGTATGGATCAGCCGCAATGAGGCATTTCCATGATGTAGGTAGGACATCTGGCTCTAGTAGAAGATCGAAGTCTTGGTAAGTGCCTTTTAGAGTTTCAAGCCACCTAATCCGTTCTTTGGTGAGGTGGGCGCCCTTCCTGATCTCAGGCCAGAGGATATTCAACGGTCCCAATATATCCTTCATTATTAGCAGGGCCCTGTACATGTAACGTACATGTATAGCGAAAGCGCCAAACAAGCGAAAGCGCCAAAATTATCTACCCTCACGACAAACATTGCGATAAATCTACCACAACATTAGAAATCAATTGAAACTACTCGGAGTCCTCTTCCTCAGAGGTGTCTATTACAATCTGACACGTGCGCGCATTGTGCCCAGTCTCACCACACTTGCCACAGCGACGGGCACGGGTTTCTTCCCTTGGCTTCCGACCACGGCTTGCCCTTATTTCCTGCTCTACCTGCTGCACAACATCCCTCTCATCCTGTAGCTCTTGCGCCCCTTGTTGACTAAGTGATCCTCCTTGCTGTAGTCGTGTTTTCCTAGCTCTCCGGCGCTTGCTTAGTACTTCATTTGCCTGTCGTAGGTTTTGGTTCTCTCCCTTTAGCAGTGCTAATTGATGCATTATTTGCGATGCACCCTTTGTAAACTGGTCAACAGCTGCATAGATTGAGGTTGGAGAGCTATTTTGATGGCGTGAAATCCGAGTTTTAATAAATGTAGACTGTGACATAGCTTCAATTGGGTTGTTTGGTGTCTGAGAAACCCAAGGTTGAGCAGTACCTGGGCGGGAGCTTGGAGGCGTTGGTGTCCTTAACTTAAGATCAAGTGTAGATATCACTCTCTCAGGGTCAAATGGAAGAAGCCCTGCCCCTCGGAACCCGCCTCGAATGTTACTTTCCGTCATTGTAGTGTTAAATGCAGTGTGGAAGGCAGGAAAGAAGTCATCCTTTGTAATATGAGAAATATGAGCCTGCATCATATCTTCAATTTGCCGACCATAGGCCTGCTTTAACGGGCCGAAACAGCCAACATCAAGTGGCTGGAGTAGATGAGAAGAGTGAGCAGGCATACAAAGCGTAATAATGTTGTGTTCCTTGCAGTACTCCTCAAACTCATCTGAGTGGTGGCTCTCATGACCATCAAGGACTAACAAGCGATAACCACCAACACTCCGGGCCTTTGTATGCTTCTCAAAGTGCTGAATCCAATCCATGCCTCTCTCGTTTGTAGTCCAGCCATTTTCAGTAACAGAAATCACCCAATCGCTTGAAAATCCACTATTCTCATACCAAGATGTAAGGTGGTTTTTGCCTGCAACAATGATAAATGGTGGTACTGCCCAACCTTGAGAACTAACGCCTTGGATTACTGTAACCCATTCCCGATTACCAGGCTGTACCTTCTTTGCTTTTGCCCGCCCGTCTGAGCTTGTTACAACCATAGCAGTTGAGATAACGCCCATCATAAACCCAGTCTCATCAAAGTTGTAGATATCTGCTTCATCGATACCATATTTCGCAATTGTGTTACGCACAAGCTCAAACCAGCCATTAATAACTTCTGGATCTTCGCACTTAGCTGTTACGACGGAACAAGAAGGCTGGCCAACTACAGGACAGGAAGGAGGGAGGTCGCATGAGATCGGCCCTGCTACCTGGAGGGGCAGCGGGGAATAGTAGTTCCGAAAGTATCACGTGACGGACTCGCAGGATGATGAGAAGAGTCCTAAGAGTCCAGGACCCCGAGGACTCGAGTGAGTTCCCAGGAGTCCACTAGGCACGTGATGGACTCGCAGGATGATGAGAAGAGTCCTAAGAGTCCAGGACTCCAAGGACTCAAGTGAGTTCCCAAGAGTCCAGTAGGCACGACGCCACTATATAAGTAGATAGTATTTCCTTAGATAGGAGCTTCGTGCTCAACTCAATACAGTATTTGTTATATACTAGTAACGTGTTACTTGAAGCCTTTGTGTCCGATCCCCTGCCTCCTCTGATAAGTAAACCTTTACGCAAGAGAACCTCTGTGTCTTCTATCGTTTAGAAGTCAGCGTTACACTTTGAGCACCACTTCTACGAGGCACTGGCTCATACACAAAGCAACATGTCTGTCGTCAGTTCGAAGGGGAAAACCCCCACCACGCCAACTTCGTCTCAGAGGTCTAAGCCTGAGAATGAAGAGATGCCCGACGCACCCACCGTCAATGAACTCAAGGAAACTCTACGCGTCAAGTTGCCCGACACTTACTCCGGCAACCGAAAGGAACTTGAGGTGTTTTTGCTACAGGTCGAACTGTACCAGCACTTCAATGACGAGAAGTTTCCCACCCAGGAGAGCTATGCCCTGTGGACTGCGTCCTACCTTAGGGGGGAAGCCCTGCGATGGATCGAACCATTCCTCAAGGATTATTTCAAATATGAAAGTACCAATGGAAGCATGGCAACTACGCAGACTATGTTTGGCAGCTGGAAAGGATTCTGTAAGGAAATCCGACGCATGTTCGGAGACATCGATGAGATTAAGACCGCGGAAGACCATCTGTTTGCACTTAAGCAGACTGGCAGCGCCCTCACGTACTCCACAGAATTCCAGAGATACGGCAATCAGACAGGATGGGACGCCAGCGCACTCATCAGCCACTACCGACGTGGGCTGAAGAGCCATATACGTATGGAACTTGCCCGTTTGGAACAACAACCAACGGACATGGTAGCGCTAATCGAACATACGGTCCGAATCGACAATCGACTATACGAATTCCAGAAGGAACGTCGGACCTATGACAAGCCCAAGAAAAGTTACCCCTACCGGGGAAACGAGGGCAGACGACGGGATCAACACCCGCGAGACAACCGTTGGTCGGACCCAATGGAACTCGATGCCACGTTCAAACCTGGACGACCCCGTGACCCTAAGAAAGACAGACAATTCAAGGAACGACTCTGTTTTAACTGTGACAAGCCAGGCCACATGGCCCGAGACTGCAGACAGCCAAAGAAAGGGAACGGCGGACGCAAAGTCGGCAAACAACTCAATGCCACCTGGACAGGACAGTTGAATGCAACGTTTGTAAGCAAACAGGACTGGGGAATAAACGGCGAAAGCACCCCAGAAGACGAGAGCTCAGATGAAGGGTCGGAGGCGGAATCGTTCACCGTCTCGGAACAGGAGACCTTCGATGAACTCGCACCTACGGAACCAATGAGTCCACGGTGCAAGAGCGTAGTAAGACGCATGGCAAAACACGCCCACGCGAAGATTAGGGCCGAACGAGACAAGCCCAGCGGCCAGAGGAGAATCCCCACGCTTAAGGGCATCTACGGGAACCTGTTACAAGGACTTCCGTTAGAGTGCAAGGTGGATGACTGCAAGGATGACCTCTGGAGATACTACGACCAACTAACGAATACCCGCAGGCTGCTTGGCACGTCCCCAGACATAGCTAAGTTGGAAGCCCAAGAAGCGGAAGAACTGGAGAAGGATGTCGAGCATATGGCTAAACTGAAGTATATGAAAAGCGTCGAACTTTACTACCAGGACCGCAGGAGAGCCCTGGAGAAGTACGACGAGAAAGCCAGAGGTATGCTGCGACGGGAAAATGCGAGACCCACTCCACGCATCGAAAGGAGAGCCATGGAGCAACTAGACACGTTCTCCACGCCTCCGAGGGAAGATAGTGCATGGGTGAGAGGACAGCGGGAACTATCAATGACAGACGCAACAGAGACTGATCATCCCTGGCACGCGTATGTCTACTGGGAGTATTGCAGCGAAGATGACTGCAAGCTCCACTGGAAAAAGAAACACCAGAATCAGTTGTTTCCCCGATCCTCGCCCAGGATACACTTCAGAGACGCAGAGCAAGTTCACGCCCTCAGGCGAAGCCAGTCTGAAGGGGACTTGCCTATCAAAAGCGAACAGGTATACGAGAAATACCCACATCTGCTAGACGAAGCAGAAGAGCGAGGGAAACGATCTCCCCAAGGACCACCATTGGAAGCGGATGAATACTATCCTTCCTCGGACGAGTCAAAAAACTAGGAGTCCTCGATGGTAGGCCACCGGCGAGCGACAGGAAGAGGCCTAGTACAAACCAGCTATGCGCCACGGAAGGCGGCATGCAACTATATGTGGTCGCTAAGATACAACAGCGACACCTCCGAGCAATGATTGACTCAGGAGCAACGGGCAACTTTATGACAAAGAAAGTAGCAGACACGCAAGGTTTTAAGACGCAATTGAAAACCGAACCATACCCGTTAATGGTCGTAGATGGAGAGCCCATCTCGACTAATGAAGGAATGGTGACCCACGAAACGGTCCCATTGGAAATGGTCATGCTACACGGGCACAAGGAAACGATTCAGTTTGACATCGTGCACATGGACAACCATGCATGGATCCTTGGTGTGCCATGGCTCAAGAAACACAACCCCCAGATCGACTGGTGGAACGAGAAAGTTGTGATGAGCCAGTGCGCGTGTGAACAACGGACGGACACGCGACAACGGGAGAAACCCTCCCAGGGCCGGAAGGAGTTATGTGCAACCTCCGAGCTCGATGACCTAGCCCAGGCATCCTCACCGACGAGTATACCGGTGGAGTACAAGGAATACGAGCGATTATTCCAGGAAGGCCCTAAGAACGAGGCGCTTCCTAAGCACCAACCATGGGATCACGAGATACCTTTGGAGAAAGACAAGAGTCCACCGTTCGGACCAATATATCAGCTATCGGAAAAGGAGCTGAAGGTACTTAAGGAGTACATCGATGATAACCTAGCGAAAGGATTCATCAGACCATCCACATCACCAGCAGGAAGTCCGGTGCTTTTCGTACCAAAGAAAGACGGCTCCCTACGGTTATGTGTGGACTATCGAGCGTTGAACAACATCACAATCAAGGACAGGTATGCCCTGCCGTTAATCAACGAACTACATGATAGATTTCAAGGAGCAAAGATCTTCAGTAAGCTAGATCTGCGAGGAGCATACAACCTGATCCGAATCAAGGCTGGGGAAGAGTGGAAAACAGCATTCCGCACCCGCTATGGCCTATTCGAGTATCAAGTCATGCCCTTTGGGCTAACAAACGCACCCGCATCTATGCAACGACTGATGAATGATGCTTTGCACGAATACTTAGACATCTTTACCATTGTCTACCTAGACGATGTCCTGGTGTATTCAGCAACCAAGGAGGAGCATGTCAATCATGTCAAACTCGTCCTGAAGAAACTAAAGGAGTGCAGCTTACTCCTCAAACCAGAGAAGTGCGAGTTCCATAAAACCAAGTCGAATTCTTGGGTTACATTATTGGAACGCACGGCATCAAGATGGACCAAGCAAAAGTAACGGCAGTGTTGGAATGGCCAACACCGACCACGGTCAAGGAAGTGCAAGCCTTCCTAGGCTTCGCCAACTTCTACCGAAGATTCATCTCGGGATATTCCAAGGTAGCTCAACCACTCACGGAGCTTACCAGAAAGGATCTCGAATTCAAATGGACGGACAAGGCAGAGGCTGCTTTCCAGGAACTTAAGACGAAGTTCACGGAAGCACCTATCCTTGCTACATTTGACCCTGCAAAGAAGATCATCCTCGAAACGGACTCTTCTGACTTCGCAATTGGAGCATGTCTGAACCAACCAGACGAGAACGGTAAGTTCAAACCAATCGCGTACTACTCTAGGAAACTGTCACCCGCGGAACTCAATTACGACATCCACGACAAGGAGCTACTGGCTATTGTCGTTGCCTTTGAGCAGTGGCGAGTATATCTTGAGGGATCCACCTACCCTGTGCAGGTATGGACGGATCACAAGAACCTCATATACTTCACCACGACCAAGGTTTTAAACCGCAGACAAGTCCGCTGGGCAGAAACCCTCGCAGCCTACAACTTCACGATAACCTATCGCAAGGGCTCCGAGAATGCAAGAGCAGATGCTCTCAGCAGACGGACCGACTACGCCGGCCCAAAGAAAGAAAGACCTAGAGCAATTCTGAAGAAAACAGATGCAGGAATACAGTACAACGAGTTACTAGCGACGATCTCAGTCATCGAAGATACAGAACTCGAGGAAAGACTCAAGAAAGCTTACGCAACAGACGAATGCGCCAAGCGAGTCTTGTCCAAAGTTGAAGGCGACTTCGCCATCGACGAACAAGGATTGATTCGATACAAAGGGTTAGTGTATGTCCCAAGTCAAATGAGACGCCCGCTGGTGCAAGAACAACACTCGTTACCAGCACACGGTCATCAGGGAGTAACACGAACCTTCGAACGAATCACTCGACACTACTACTTCCCAGGTATGAGGAAGCAGGTAGAGACAGTGGTAAGAGAGTGCGACATTTGCAGCAAGTCAAAATCCAATAGGCATCTGCCATACGGACAACTCAAGTCGACACCAGTACCAAAAGGAGCGTGGAAATCAATAGCTTTGGACTTCATCGTCAAGCTTCCACCCTCCAAGGACCCGTTAACAGGAATAGAATATGACTCTATCCTCGTCATCACGGAAAGACTCACGAAATATGGGAAGTTTATACCATATCTAGAAGCTAGCGACGCCGAGGCGCTCGCATATACCTTCATTCGAGTCATATTAGCCGATCATGGGATGCCAGAAGAAATCATCTCAGATAGAGACAAGCTCTTTACTTCGAAATTCTGGAAATCATTGATGGCGCTACTGGGAACAAATCATAAGCTATCAACAGCTTTTCATCCCCAGACAGACGGCCAAACAGAAAGATTAAATCAGACCCTTGAACAGTACCTGCGAAGCTATGTCAATCATCAACAGGATAACTGGGTTCAGATCTTACCCATCGCACAGTTTGCATATAACAGCGCGATGACAGAAGCAACGAAAGTCTCACCGTTCTTTGCCAATTATGGCTACCAGCCAGAAGCATATAGGCAACCAAGACCGGATGAATCACGAGCTGAACAAGCCCTGATCGTGGTGGAACAACTGAAATCGTTCCACGAACAACTTGTGACGGACATCCAATTCTTAAATGAACGATCCGCCGCATACGCAAACAAGAAGCGCAGTATGGAACCTGCCTTCAAGGAGGGGGATAAAGTATACCTACTCCGGAAACATATCAAAACGAAACGACCAAGCACAAAGTTGGACTTCAAGAAATTGGGACCATTCAAAATATTGAACAAAGTCAGCTCAGTTAATTACAGACTGCAGCTACCCAGGAAGTCTAGACTACACCCGGTATTTCATGTCTCACTACTGGAACCAGCAAGAGGAAATACCCCAGTTGCGACCGACACCGAACTCCAACCCGAGAATGAGATAATCGAATATGAGGTCGAAGCGATCCTAGACAGAAGGTTAGTAGGACGTCGAGAAGAGTTTTTGATAAAATGGGAAAATTACGAACCTACGGATAATTCATGGGAACCAACAAGGAACATCAGCAAAGAACTGCTGGAGGAATATCGACGCCGCCATCCGCCAGCCATTGATCCCAAGATGCAGGGGAGTAGGCCAGTGGATCGGAGGAAGCGGGGGTCCCGGTCACAGATGAGGAGGCAGCGCTAACTGCCTGTTCCTCGGCCTCAACAGCGTCACGCTTCTCAGCAGCCACACGTTCGGCCTCCTCTGCCGCATCAAGCTCGTCGAGGGTTTTCAAACCTCGCCGGAGCATATCTTTACCACGGGTTCGGATGAGGCGTTTCTGCTTCCGCAGACGAAGTAACTTCGAAAGGGTTTCTTCCTCTTCGCGATCCAGGCGATCCTCCTCCCGTTCGAGCTTCACCCAGTCGGGATGCTCAGGACCCATACAGTCACACTTTTCTTTCAAGTTGCGACGAACGCACTCGGCGCACCGCCGTGAATCATTTGGAGACGACACGCAAGTAATGTTTCGCCTCACGCAATTCGAGCAAGAATCCATTTCGGGTAGTTCGTATCCGTGGTTCTTTATTCGACGGACAAGATCGTTGCGTTCCTGGAGTTTGCGGGCAGTGTCAGTAGGCATGTTGCATGTTGAAGGACTCGCTGAGGAGCAGCAGAGTCCCGGGGACATGGACGTACTTATAGGATTCGAGACGAATGCCCAGGGGAAGGGAGCGAGTGTTACGACGGAACAAGAAGGCTGGCCAACTACAGGACAGGAAGGAGGGAGGTCGCATGAGACCGGCCCTGCTACCTGGAGGGGCAGCGGGGAATAGTAGTTCCGAAAGTATCACGTGACGGACTCGCAGGATGATGAGAAGAGTCCTAAGAGTCCAGGACCCCGAGGACTCGAGTGAGTTCCCAGGAGTCCACTAGGCACGTGATGGACTCGCAGGATGATGAGAAGAGTCCTAAGAGTCCAGGACTCCAAGGACTCAAGTGAGTTCCCAAGAGTCCAGTAGGCACGACGCCACTATATAAGTAGATAGTATTTCCTTAGATAGGAGCTTCGTGCTCAACTCAATACAGTATTTGTTATATACTAGTAACGTGTTACTTGAAGCCTTTGTGTCCGATCCCCTGCCTCCTCTGATAAGTAAACCTTTACGCAAGAGAACCTCTGTGTCTTCTATCGTTTAGAAGTCAGTGTTACATTAGCCCTCTGGTAGTCGTATTTGCGCTGAAAGCGTGTCTGGAGCTCTACACGCCGCTTAACAAAGTTTGAAGCCCAACGCGACCCAACGCGTGACGCGTCGCATGTTGCAAGTAGTCGACTTGCCATATCTTCAACAACAGACAGCCGAGGAGGAAACCCTTTGGTAGCTAGGTCGAGTATATACTGAACAAGGACGGACTCCTCTAGGTTAGTTAATTTCCGTGAGTTGGCTTGGATATCGCGTCGTGAAGGTACACCTTCTAGACGACGACCTAGCTTGCGGTGGTCCACAGAATAGATCCTAGCAGCAACTCGAAGGCGTAACTTTGGGTCGCTTTGCATAGCCTGGATAGCTAGCACTAATTGGCTTTCATCGTTTTTATGGGGCATGTTTTGTTGTTGAGGAATTTAACATTTAGTTGGGGGGTTTGGTCACCGCATCATTTTGGCGCTTTCGCTTGTTTGGCGCTTTCGCTATACATGTACGTTATAGGAATGTGTTAACTTACCAGGCTTTGATTCTGGACTGGAGTACCAGTTAGAAACCAGTGGTGTTTTGCACATAACCTTGCCACTGCAACGTGGATCTGCGTCAAGGAATTGCAGACCTTATGCCCTTCATCTAGGATGATGGTGTGGAAAACTCCCTTCCATTTAGTTGTCCACTCCGAAGGCTGGATAGGCCTATCTTCGTCACCTGGCTGACGACGGGGCTTCTGAATAGTTCTTGCAGACAGTGTGTCGTATGACGTGAGGATTACCATCTTGGCAGCCGACTTATTGTTCGTGTCAAAGATATACCGGAGAACTCGAGGAATGCTTGCCATTTTGGGGTAATCTCTCATCCCCTTTGATGATATCCACTTTAACGACGAGGCCCCGTCTGGTGGTGAGTCTCTGTATCCTAGAATTAGGTTGATTCCCTTGAAGTGTTTGATGATATCCTGGCGCCATTGCTAAATAACTGGTCCTGCTGGAGCTAGAATAAGGTGCGTGTGGTAAGCAAATCTTCGGCAATAGCCTGAGCCTCTTCCGTTGGAGCACAGATATACCCGTAAGCCTTCACAATCATCCAGAGAAAACCGGTAATCTGGTGTCCTAATGGGCGCATTTTAACTGTTGGGAGCGAGTTCAGCTTGTACTTCGCTAGGATCTGGTTTTGGTCATGCCAGGAGTCAAATACTGCCTGGGATATTTCCAAACAAGCATCGAGAGGAGGGCCTGTATGGGATTCATTTTCAGCAAACAACTTTTGCGTCTTGTAATAGTCCTCAAAATTTGAATCCTCTTGAACTCCGCCAACCTAGAATGATGTTAATTATGGGGGGTCTCTGTACATGTATAGAGGCAAGCTTACATCTGCATTCAGAGTGGTCTCTGTAGCTGCAGCAAGGCCGGCCTGGATCTCTTCTCTCACATTACCTGGAAGACCAGCTAAATTAAGGGCTGTTTTGGGTGTAACATTTGCAACCCGAAGTGTCCCAATGACCTTTCGAATAAAAGTATCGATTCCTGTAGGCGTGGAAACATCCACGCCTAAATGCCATGCAAGAGAGGATGTAGATTTGCTGTCACCAAATAACTTATCTGGGGTTATAGCCCCTCAAATGCCGTGTGTGTTCGCCCCAGACAGGACTCCCTCTAGATATGAGGGGGTGGTGGTAGCGGCTTCTGTGGTTTTGGGCCCCTTTCCCTTCTCACACTGGGGTTTGTCATCTAATGCCAGGCTCTCCATAGGTTGAGGTCTAGTGTTGTCAGGTTCGTCTGCCATAATAGTATCCCGGATTGCAGTAGACACAGTACTAGCAGTAGCAATAGCAATGTTACTGCGCACCTGCATAGGTCCCCCATCAAACTCAAATGGATATGGACCATCCTCATTGGTATCAATTACCTTGAGGGCATATTGAATCGGAAACTTGGCCCCAGCTTGTAGGATCTTTTGAACGTCAGTCCAGGGAATTACTTGTTCAGGATTGTCGTTATCGTAGATAGTCCACGGACCCTCCTTTGGAACAGGTACAGGGCCTGGCTCGATTGCTATAGCCTCGTTAAGTGAGAATAACATCAAGGTGCTGAAATCACACCAGAGGCGAGGGAGCAACAACATGTGTCGTAGGTGGTCATGCCATTGAGGCCCGACATCGAACTCACTTATATCGTGCTGGTAGGTAGTGTCCTCTTTTTGTAGAAGGATCTTGCGGCGCCGGAGGAAGGTGTTGATATGATCAGTGAATTTGTCGTCATTGTCAGTGCCATCTTCACGAACAAACCGGAGAGAAATTTGGTTGGGCGCAGGCTTGTATTGGTGCATAAGATCATTGCCTCTGCCCCTGGGATCTCCAACACCGTGTCCTAGCTCATCCAAGCTGGGAGCCTATCTGAAGTCACTTCGCTAGGTGCAAAGTATGTGTTCTTCCCGACCTTTGTCGTAGTAGCAGCAAATTTAGAGGCGGTTGTCTGGTACAAAGGTATCTGATGCATGTGTAGGCCCGACAGTATCTCTCCATAGGGTGCTCGCCAAATTGTGAAAGCGGGCCAAGGGTCGGGCAAAGCAGAGCTGAGTTATTAGACTGGGGGACTTTGAAGGCCTTAATCTTGGTGTTATTGACACAGTGATAGGTGAAATCAGCTTGAAGTTGAGCATCCTCAATGGTTAAGTACTCAAGTGTTTCAAGAGCATTGGCAGTATGGTGAATTGTACCTGCAAATAGGATTTTCTGCGCCAGGTTTATTGCCTCTTGATCTGCCTTCTCTTCCTCGCTACGGAGATTATAACTGGCAATGAGTGTACTAAGATCCAACTCGTAATCGTACTCTTCTGGATTCTCAATAGAGGCCTTTAGTATTGAGGTTGCATGCACCTGGAGCTGGTTCTTCAAAACTGTCTCAAAAACCATTGCCCCTTTCATCACTAGGTACGACCACATCAACTGGCGCAGATGCACTGCATCTGAGTAACCCAAATAACCAGCAACAGTCGCCTCAGAGAGTCGGGATAGGACGTTTAGTAACGGGCTACCTACACCCCACATCTTGGATTGACCTTGTGATGCTGAGACTCGCTTTCGTCTACCATTTGAGGGAGTCTATCGTCACGTTAGTCTTCTTGTGTACATGTATAGAACGGGCCACTTGCCACTCCTAGGGCTGGACTGCTGCCACTTTGGGCGTCGTCAAGCTTCCCACCTTGCGTCTTGACGCATTTTGAGGCCGATGTAAGGTCTGACATATTGGAGTGAACCTGTGCCAAGTTAGTACCATGCCTCTGTACATGTTCAGGAAATTGAAGAGATCTCTTACCTTGAATTCACTTGGGTGAGGTTAAGATCGATGTAAGTGCTTCTCCATGGCGGCAATTAGGCGTAACAAATATATTCAGCAGAGCTGGAGGGTTTTGGGGCGTAGATTGGGTGAAGTGAGTGAATTCGAAAGTTGGTGAAGGTCGTCAATGAGTGCCAGAGCGTAGCAGAGCCAAAGGGTCATAGCTTAGACTATTCTACAACGCAGCAATCAGGTGTATGATCTAGTGGAGTGGTTTAGACAAGTTGTAACAAATGTTGTTACAACATTTGTTACAACTTGTCTAAACTCAGGGATAAGTCAGAGGTTAGCACCTCACTGACTTTTCAGAAACAAGGACTAACAAGATCAATGCTTGGAAGCTTGGAAAAGACGTGGAAGTATGTGATAGTCGATTTACTGCATTGTCTGCTTGCCCTTTCTTAAGGAAAGGGCAATCCTATTTATGCTAAAGGAGTGTAGTTCTCTCATTTTCCAAGACTTTCCATGACTTAACCAGGCTTGGTAACTGTAGTCGACATAAGAGAATCCCATACAACCATCTCCTAGGTTCCTAGCCTATAGGAAGTGAAAGGAGGTCCAAGATCAGAGTACCCCTATAGACAGATTATGTCATAACTTAACCAATCTTGTGGGTAACTAAGGAGCAATGACGTGTAATGAATCATAGACAGTTGTAGAAGCTTTTGGAGCTATCGTTTATGTTCCTAGGCCTCTAGTTGATAGAGATATGTCATGTGGTAGTATTAGCCCAGTAACTAAGGAGTGATGTCATGTAATGAATCATAGAGGGTTGTAGAGATATGCTATGTGGTCATATCGGCCCAGTAACTAAGGAGCAATGATGTGTAATGAATCATAGAGGGTTGTAGCAATCGTTGAGTAGTATTGCTCTTGTTGTTGGTGTGATCAGCCAAAATATGTATAGTGACTTGTAGGTTTGAGGAGGAGATTTCTAAGTTTGCTCTTGAGTTTGATAGCAAACTGAGTGCAATGAATGTCAGTATGACATTACAGTTGTTACAGTTATTACGGTTATTACAGTTATTATGGTTGTTATGGAGATTACGGGTGTAGCCTTAGCCACCAAGGTTACAACCGCTAAGCAGACAACTGTATGTTATGAGGAATAGCCTCACCTTCCTTCCTTCTTCTTCTTCTTCTCGCTTTAGATTCAATCTAGATTACTTTTGCTGGACTGGCATCATGACCTCTATGACCATTGTAACACTTGAGACCCCATCGCCATCAAAGCAGCTGCCGCAAAGGCAAACCGGGTGGCCCTTGTGGCTGCCCAAAGTGTCCCGAAATTCCGCTCGGCTGCCGAGCGCGACTCCTACGAGGAGCTCCGTGCAACGCGCGCCACCCTCGAGGCGGGTCTGGCCATGAGTATCCCCCTGTCCTGTGTTATTTCAGTGCTGATTCGGTTTAGCAAATCCGGTCGTCACTGCGCCGTCTTCGGACGGAGCAGGGGAGTGTGCTGGCTCTTTTGGTGGAAGTGGTGGCTGCCGTGGGCAGGCTTCCTGCCGTCGCTGTCACCGCGATGGTTCCAGACTGCACTGGGGGAAGGAAGAAGGGGGGTGGTGGGGGTGATGAGGGTGAGGGGGATGGGTTTGGGGCCCAGTATGGGGTGTAGGAGGATGGGGCGTAGGATGGAGAGAGGCCCTGTGTCGGGGGGGACTCGGACCTGACTCTTCGCATGGGGTCGCTTCGACCCTTCGTCTCTCTCAGTGGTAGCCGCTTGTTGTGACGCCAGTGAGACGTTTGGGAAGGGTGACTCTCGCAAGAGTTACGGTGGTGAGTGCACCCTGGCTCAGAGGGTATTTTAGTTTAGAGTCATAGATAGTAACGACTCTGTTTCTTCCGCTTTGTCTTCCCGAGCATGATCGTAGTTTTGTTCCTCGCCCGCCTCCCATGCCGTAACCCATCCGAGTAGTTCTCGAGGTGGACCTGGTAAATCTGGGTATTCCGTGTGAAACTCTCTGAGGTTATGGGGAGAGTTCATGAAGTTCGACGCTGGGTACCACTCTGGGTCCGGATCGTCCGACCCAACTAACCCGGTATTGTAGTTGCTTCCGTCGGAGGCTCACGGTGAGGATCTTTTTCACTTCCCATTCCTCTACACCATTTATCACTAGGCTCAGGCGGATCCTGACCAGGTAGGGGGTTGTTCGGATCCTTCATGAGGACGTCAGGTGAGAACACATCGTGTATTTGAGAACCGGTAGGTAGTTCCAATCGAAACGTGTGCCCAATCTGTTCCAACACTGTATATGGTTCGACCCATTGTTGGCCCAACTTGCGGCTAGGGCGGGAGTTCTCCAAATTTTTGGTCGATAGGTACACCATATCTCCTACGTCCCAGTCGATGGCCCTTTGGTGTCGATTCGTGTGCTTAGACATTTCCTCTTGTGCCTTTGCCATGTTTTCCTTTGCGTGGACCCATGCTGTATGCATTCGGTCTGCAACTGCCTTGGCTTCATCTCGGTTTAGATTCTCCCGGGGGTTGGTGCTTTTCAGGGTGTTCCAATCCCAACTCATATGCGGATCGGTTCCGTACTTGAGTCAGTAGGGGGTCATGCCAATGGATGCGTGGGGGAGTGTCATTTGCACGTGGTCCATTATGGGGATGAGTTCGCTCCAGTTATCCTGGTAATGAGATACGAAAGGCCTCAGTCTCTGATCGATGTATCGGTTCACGATTTCGATCTGTCCGTCGGTCTGCTTATGATAGGCAGTCGACAGCTTAACCTTAACGCCAATAATTCGACAGATCTCCTGCCAAAAGGATGATACGAATTGGGGTCCGTGGTCGCTTACAATTGACTCCGGAGTGTGTCCGAATCAGTATATCCATTCGATGAACAATTGTGCCATTTGCCGGGCAGTTGTGGTTTTGTAGCAAGGTATAGTCACTGAACTCTTTCCGAGTCAGTCCATAAACACGAAGATGCTGTCGTATCTGTGCTTGTCCCTTAGGAACTCCTTAAAGTCCATGGTGAGGTGTTGCATAGGATATTCGGGTACAGGCAGCGGGTGTAGTAACCCTTTGCTTGGTGACATTGGTATGAGAAAGCTGACATGTCACACAATTACTCACATAGCGCAAACAATCCGCTTCCATCCTGACCCAGTGGTACTTCGGGGCAATCAATTGATAGGTTTTCCAGCCACTAGGATGTGCCACCGACACCTGGTCATGCGCTTCTCGGATTAGTTTCATACATAGCTCAGTGTGGCGATTTACACATAGCTGGCCTTTGTATAGAAGAAGCCGGCCGTTCAACGTGAACCTGTCAGGTAGGAGGTGTTTTGCACGTGTTTCTGGAAATGACTCTCTGTTGTCCTCACATAAAGCCTCTATTAAATCGAAAGGCATCTGGGGATTCAGGGTGTCCATCGAATTAATGGATGCTATGTAGCTCTCGGTGAGTTCGGTGCTGATTCGGGGGTGCAGGCAGCTTGGACCTAACAATACCCTCACCCTACTATCAAGCTTGACTTTCTGCTGCGTTACCAAGTCTTGGTCTCTTCGGCTCAGAATATCTGCCTTCTGGTTATTCTTGCCCGCGGTGTACGTAATGCAGAAGTTGAAGTCGGAGAGTAGCTCCATCCATCTAACCTGCTTCGCGGTGAGAACCTTGGTAGACATGAAATATTCCAAACGCTGGTCAGTGTACACGTCCACTCGGTGGCGCACCGAAGCCAACTCGGGCCTCCATTTTCTGAAGGCCTTTACTATTGCGAATAGTTCCTTGTCGTGGATCTCCCAGTTGATCTCATGTCCGGATAGGACATGACTGTAAAAGCTTACGGGGTACCATTGCTTGTCAGGGTGTTCTTGAGAGAGGACACCAGCTACGACTCCATCGGAGGAGTCGGTCTCCAGTTTCATAGGCAATTCGGGGTTGAAGTGGTGAAGTGCCTGTACCGCTAAAAGTTGTCGTCGCAATTCCTCGAACGCATTCTCACATTCGTCTGTCCACTGGAACGGCTCCGAGGGACTAGTGATGGTGGTGAGGCGCTTTGCTATTTTGCCAAAATTACGAATGAATTGTCTATAGAAGCCACAGAATCCCAGGTAGGACTTCACACCCGTAACAGTGGTCGGTCGGATCCAGTTTCGAAGGGGTTTGATTTTGTCAGGGTTCGCTTCGACACCGGAGGTAGTGAGAACATAACCCAAGTATTTTGTCCTGGTGACGTTGAACTCGCATTTGTTCAAATCGGCTTGGAGTCCAGCTTCTCGGAGATGCTGTAGGACCTTATGCACATGGTCTATGTGTTCCGTAGGGTCCTCTGAATAGATTAGGATGTCATCTAAGTATGCGGTACAGAAGTCGTCTAAATATTGCATCAGGACGTCATTCATATACCGCTGATAGGTTGCTGGACCATTCGTTAGTCCAAACGGCAGCACTTTGCACTTATAGGATTCATAGAGAGTCCGAAAGTTCGTGGACTCTTCTGAGTCGGGGTGCATCCATATGCGATGGAAGGCTTGTCTGATATCTAGCTTCATGAAGATTTTTGCTTTTGACATCCGTCCTAGTAGTTCATCAATACGCGGGATGGGGTAGTGATTGTTCCGGGTAAGGCCATTTAACTTCCGGTAATCGATGCAAAATCTCAATTTGCCATCCGCTTTCTTTATGAATAGAATAGGGGACGTGAAGGGGCTGTTGCTGTTGACGATGAAGCCTTTCTCTAGGTTCTCTAATAGGTATTTCTTGGTAGTCTTAAGCTCTTCAGTGCCCTGTCAGTTTAACGGGTAGAAAGCGTTTGGTAAAGGGGCTTCGAGCTGTATCTTGTGGTCATATATGCGGTGTGGGGGAATTCGATCAGATTCCAACTTCGAAAAAACATCAGTGTACTTCTGGTGCATATGCGGAAGCGTTTCTTCGTCCTCTACCAACTCCTTTTCATGGATGATCTGGTCAATTTCGTAGATGCTAGTCTGAAAGAACTCAGAGTCGCTTCGCATCATCTCGTGATGGAATGCATTGGCACTGATTTCGCATATCCATATGGGTGTGAAACTAGGTACCAGTTTCACTAGTAGTGGGGGAGAAACCTCTTGGTTTCAGGTAGGACTCAGTGGCATATCGGTGATCTCTTCATAGCCTGAAGGTATCACTTTCATGTTCATCGAGCATCCGCCTGCACGGCTTCTGTCTTCGCGGTGGATTACAGCATCCCTGCGATTCGCATCCGGCGGGATGTCAAATGGACGTTTCTCGCATGTAGTAGGGCAAGGTGATCTCCTTGCTCCAGCTAGGAGTCGGCGGGTACTCCTTTGGCCATACTAACTGGCTCTTTGCAGAGTCGAGTAGTATTCGGAAGCGGCTGAAAAGCTTCTTCCCAATTATCACATCTTGTGCTCCGAGGTCCAGGAGTACAAAGGGGCAGTTATATATCCGGCTTCCTTCGACTGTTAAGTGTAACTGAATATACTCTGATACGTGGCCTTGGATCTTGCGCTGAACTCCACCTATGGGTACAGAGTAGGGTAGTTTCCGTATGGGGCTCTGAAGCGCTTTCGACAGTCATATTGCAAAAGGCTTGTTAATGACGAGGTAGCCATTTGATCCTGTGTCTGCTAGGGACTTCGTTTGCACCCCGAGTCCATTCATACTCAGGGTCGTGTCGACTAAGAACTGGGTACCTCCCAGGAGTTCTCGTAAGTCTAGTCCTCGCAGGTCACATTTGTGTAGACCTAGGAAGGAGCATTCTCCTAGGCCTTGTCGTTTTCCTCGAGGGATGCATCCGATTGAAGTTCCACGGCTTCTTCCCATTGTTCTTCTGCCTCGGGGTCATTACGGTCGATTTCCTTGACAGTAGCGTTGAGCGGGCATTTGTCCTGGAAATGGCCGGGCTTGCCACACTTGAAACAGTTCCCTGAGGGCGCAGGGACTGCGGTTCTCACACGTTCCGGTATGGCTGGCTTGGGGAGGAACGTGGTTCGGGTGAACAGAGTGGGTGTGGCTCGAGTCGGCTTCGACGCCGACGCCTTTGCCGTATCCATGGTACGTGTGGACGTCCTTGCGAGAGCGGGTAGCGGATTCAATTCGTTGTTCCGGCGCCGTTCCTGGTCGAAGGCGGTAAGTTCTCGTACCATGGTCTGGTAGTCTCCATTCCATTGGTTTTTGATGATCGTGACGCGGCTGCGCCAGTTAACAATCCTGTTGACAAAACAGACCCAAGTGTTAGATCTTAGGAGCCCTGGTGAGGACATCACGAGTCGACTGCAGCACTACTCCATCCTTTACTAACACACCTACATAACTTTCAAGCCAGTTCTGGCAATTCTCTCCCTAAAAGAAATTGTCAATCTAAAATATATCTTAAAATACGGCTTGACTTACTCCAAATGGATCCAACGGCTTCTTGCTGACCTCGGGAGGCTTAATACCCTCGGCCTTGGAGTTAAGATGGGGCAACCAACTCTCATCAATGGATCAGAGCGAGATCTTCTCATGGGATTTTTTAGTCTCCGAAATACCGTACTACTTGATCTCAAGCTAGTAGCCCGTAAAAGGACTGCCAATGGCGTGGATTACTTTCCCTTTCACGTCTCCATCTGTAAGGATGCTTCCGCCCTCAGTGACGGAAGGGATCGGAGTCGGGCAGGTTACGGTCACGTGGGGAGAGTTAGGGCAGGTTAGCCGAGTCGGACCCGTTTCGGGTACTTAAGGGGACTGACCCAACGGGGTTCCTCATCATATTTTTTGTATCCTTCGTAGTAGACCTATAGGATAGCATCCGTTTAGCCTCTGACTCCCACTCTCATATGCTATTACTGTGAGCTGGGTGCCCTGTGTCCTTACATTATAAAAAAAAGATCACGCCTGCTGGGGACGGTCGTACTTCAATAATATCCCACACCGGAACGACTCAGGAGAACTACCATTACGACATCGACCGCGACTCGGTGACGTTTCGGAGGAGAGACCTGACGACTTCAAATAGCCATGATTCCAGAGATCTCACGGACAGCCAGTGGATCAGGGTTTGATTCTTCAGAACAAGCTGGTAAAGTCCCGACACGTTGGCGCCAAATTGGATACGAGATCCTTAAGAACCCCCTCCTAGCACAGAGGAAATTGTGGACAAGAGCGTTGATAGCTACAAGCTACCGGAAGTCAAGCTCTTTCGTATCGGTACCGATACACACCCTAGGCAATATGTCGAAAAAGCTGACATCAAACATACCCCAAGACAACGACGGTCAATTGCCCAGAATGACTACCAGACAAACCACCGCTGCAGCTACGACCGCTGTGCCATCCGAAGACATCCCGAGTTGAATGGCCCACCTCGAAGCACAGATACAGGAGGTCAAGGATCTACTAGTTACCCTGACGGCAGCCCAGACCAGAATCCTGTCCACACTGCCGGGGGACGCCCCCATGCCCACAGTCGAAGCTACGGAGCAACGAACGCCTCGCACGCGAAACACCCGAAACATTTCAATTGCCGCCTCTTCAGAACACTCGTTCTCCATCGATCCCAAGCACGTCACGAATGCACACCGAGGACCCACTGACTCGCTATAAGAAATCTACCATCTCGGAGAGAATCACTCCGCTCAGCGATGGGATAGAACATACCTTCCTACAATGGAGAGCCTCAATTCGGGACCGACTCTTAGTCAATGAGGAACCAATACCTTACCGACGTCTCGAGAAGAGCGTTGATATGGGGAACTATGACCGGCCTGGCTAAGACATACCTAGAGCCCCAATACCTGTCCGCTACGCATGGGTTCCGCAGTGATGAGGAGATGATGGATCTACTAGGTTCATACTACCTCACAGGCAACGAGACGGAACAGGCCAGAAACCTCTTCGACGACCTGCAAATGGAAGAGAAGGGGCATGCTAGCGAAACCTTCCCAGAGTTCAAGGCTCGTTTCCAAAGTGCAGCTATCATGGGACAAGTCTCTGAGTCGGAATGGTTTCGGTACATGTGGAACAAGTTGACTCCCCAATTCGGCAGGTACCTATGATTGTTTAGAAAATTGTGTGGATCATATTTGAATCCAAAGACATTCGTTTCAAGCCGAGCTATTTCTTCTGATGAACAAGAACAGCAAAAATTTATGTTCCTTGATGCGATTTTTTTGATTGAATATCAATGAGTCTTAATTCACTCAAAACGATAGCCCCATTGCAGTGTTTCTTATAATATCCCTCTGCCCTCCCCGCCCCCCCAGCTCCCTAGAAATGAAAGTGCCCAGCACATGTAGCACAATTCACTGCTATCTCTAGAAAATGTTTCAGTATCCAAGAGTTTGAGGATAATAGCTCCAAGCATCATAGCAATCAGCAACCTCCAAAAATCGTGGTATGTATTCGGTCTCCCATGCTCCGTTGGGATCGGCTGTGAATACGGCCTTGCAGTATTCCCAGTATTCTGGATACCAGATAGTATAATCACATCTTATCAATATATATAACGGAATACTAATAGGAAGGTGGTGGGTTGGGCTTGAGGTAGACTTAACTTCGCAAACCTTGCATAGCGCCCTTGCTCATTATGTCGGCGCCCTTGCTTAGCAGCACCTCGACGACCTTGTTGTGGCCCCCAGATGATGCCGCCTGGAGCGCGTTGCGGAAATACCCACCTTGCGCATTAACGTTTGCGCCCTTACTTAGCAACACCCCGACGACCTTCTTGTGGCCCCTAGATGATGCAGCCTGGAGCGCGTTGCCCAATAATCCTCCTTGCGCGTTGACATTAGCGCCCTTGCTCAGCAGCACCTCGACGGTATTGTCTTGCCCTTCGAATGATGCTATCTGGAGCGCGTTGCCAAATAATCCTCCTTGCGCGTTCACGTTGGCGCCCTTGCTCAGCAGCACCTCGACAACCTCGTCGTGCCCTTTAGCTGATGCTGCCTGGAGCGCGTTACCGTAGTCTCCTCCTTGCGCGTTGACGTCAGCGCCCTTGCTCAGCAGCACCTTGACGATCTCGTCGTGCCCTTTAGCTGATGCTGCCTGGAGCGCGTTACCGTAGTCTCCTCCTTGCGTGTTGACGTCAGCGCCCTTGCTCAGCAGCACCTTGACGATCTCGTCTCGCCCTTTAGCTGATGCTGCCTGGAGCGCGTTACCGTAGTCTCCTCCTTGCGCGTTGACGTTAGCGCCCTTGCTCAGCAGAACCTCGACGATCTTGTCGTGGCCTTCAGCTGATGCCGCCTGGAGCGCGTTGCGGTAGAGTCCTTCTTGCGCGTTGACGCCAGCGCCCTTGCTCAGCAGCACCGCTGTCGCCTGGAGCGCGCTGCCGACGAATCCTCCTTGCGTGTTGACGTCGGCGCCCTTGCTTAACAGCAGCACGACGATCTTGTCGTGGCCTGCAGCTGATGCCGCTTGGAGCGCGTTGCCGTAGTCTCCTCCTTGCGCGTTGACGTCGGCGCCCTTGCTCAGCAGCACCTCGACGGTCTTGTTGTGCCCTTCGAATGATGCCGCCTGGAGCGCGTTGCCGTATCGTCCCCCTTGCGTGTTGACGTCGGCGCCCTTGCTTAGTAGCACCTCGACGGTCTTGTCGTGGCCTTTGCATGATGCCGCCTGGAGCGCGTTCCCGTATCGTCCTCCTTGCGCGTTGACGTCGACGCCCTCCTCAATTAACTGGTTAGCGGTGTCAGCTATAGCACCAAGTGATGCATAGTACAGTGGATTAGGACATGAGTCCAATCCTCTTCTAAAGTTAGGCGTATCCCATGATTTCTCTGGGTCGTATAGACGAAGCCAGCTCAAGTAAGCACCCTCTCCTGTGGAGAGGAACTTCGTGGCCAAATAACTCAGCCGATTATCGCCCTCTTCTCCGTTACGGGTATGGATTAACCAGTGCTCAGCTGAGTATTGAGCTAGTCTATATACCTGTTTGAGAGACCCAGCAGATTCGAAACGATCGAACAATCCTTTTTCAAATTGGAGAAGATAACCAATGGAGCCCTTTGCGATATAACTATGGCACGCAGCCGGTCGCATGCTATATCTCGCGGCATGGCCCTCACAGATGCGGGCGGAGACGAGGTATTCTTGAACGGAGTAATGGGCCAATGTGACAGTCTGGAATGTTGTACTCAAGTGGCGATTCCGTTGACTCGAGAAAGGCACTTCTGTCTTAACCACTGAGACAAGACTCATGAAAATATCTAGAACGTCCATCGGGTCTTCAAGGACCTCATCCCGGTCATAGGCAGTCTCTCGCTCTACGTTGATAGCGACCACCTCTGCGACCTCTTCCACTGATAGCGGCCTAGATGAATAGGCCAGCCACTGAAGGATGCGTATGGCATACTCTGAGTCCTCGTCGCTAATTGTACACAGGATTCTTTCATATGTCTTATCCAGTGTTGTTGGTAGCGCTTTTAGTGCCTTTTGAAGTGCTACCCGAGTGCGACACTTCCCTAATGCGTCCATCTGGCAGACAGCCCACCGGAACCTTCTGAATGTGAATATGGCATATTTGCACTGGGGATGAGATGCCTACATTCCGCGAGATCCTTCCATAAGGGTAGTCTCAATCTCCCGCCTAATTTCAGCATCTTTTTGCCATTTTTTTAGTCCCTTGTCCTCGGACAACCTCTGGCGAACATAAGTTTGAATATCCTTGTCTACTACTTGGTGTTGGAGGCAGATAATACACTCTCTGTCTACAATGTCCTCAAGTGAGCACTCAATGTCACGTATTTTCCGACTTGTAACCAGGACACGCATTTTGTCGAGCTGCCACCCAGCCATCCGCTCGAGGATTCTCATCAGCTCAGATCGGTCCGCGCACTCATCTAAGGCGTCTAGAATCAGGTATGACTGTGGAAACTCTTGAAGCATCTGCTGTAGGACGATCATCAGTGCATCGAGAGAAGGTTGTCGATTTCCCTTATCCAAGGATGAGTATAGTGCCTCGAGGGCTGACGGCATTTTAATGCATTGTTCCGAGACTTGAGAGATTAGCGACCGTACCATAAGCTCGGGTTTCTGCTTATCTGCATCGGTGAAGTCAAAGTAGAAGTACGCAACTACTTTACCAGGATCGTTGGCACAGTAAAGAAGGATGTCCTGAGTGACCGTCGAGCTAAGGATAGTTTTGCCGCAGCCGGGGATTCCATACAGCCAGACAAAGGATGACGCATTTCTCTTCCACTTAGAGTATACTTCGCCCTCTAAAAGCCAAAGCCCAGTGTCAGGCTGACGGAGTTCGATTGCTTTCCGGTAATTGATCAACGGATCGGGTGAAGACAGCCATCGACGAATCTCAACAAGCTTTGTATCTGTGACTACCTGTTAGCTACAAGGCTTGGTTTATCCTGTAGATACACACCTTTCATTGGTTGCAATGTCGAAGACGCAGCGGCGTGGTAGAATGTAAGGGTTCCGATATAACCACGGAGAGTCTTCATAATGCTTTCAACCTTGCTATCCTGTTTTATACTCCATAGGGCTTTTGTAGTCTTCTTGAGGCGAGAGTCACTTGCGACTGGTAGGGTTTCGGCGAGCAGATCGTCGAGCGCTTCAATCTGCATCTTGCAACCTTGAACGGCTGGTAGCAGTGCAGCCTTTGTTGAGTCTTTGATAGCACCATGGTCGATTTTGTCTATGGTTTGTTTGAGCGTCTCTTGCAGGACTGGCAGCTCGGCTTTAATATGTCGAAAGGCCTTTGGAATCTCCCCGAGGGTGGATTGGAAGTCGTTGAGACGCGCTAGGACTTTCGTGCTAAACTCGACGAGGCCAACGAGGTTGGCGACAATGCCGACTACTGTGAGAGGATCAGCCATGGGGAAATGGATTGCCTATGAGTGGGTATTATAATTGTAACCTGACTAGTATAACGGTAAGGTTTGTTGTGAAGGGATATGAGGTTGAAATGCCAGAGCCAGCCTTGGGACGCTTGCCAACAAATGACCACAGCCAAGCTGCTCTATAAACCACACGACGAGGTGCGTGAACTTAGGCAGCAATCTATATTCAGGTGCTGATAAGAGCCTTGCCACATAATGGACTCCCACCCCTGCCCCAGCAGTCCTTATCCCTTATCGCCAGTATGTAGCGAAAATAATCAGAGATATGGATTTCCATATCTCTGATTATGCTCCATACTCCGTACGGACATAGATTTGCCCCGCACTACTACCATAAGGCTGGTGACGATCTCCCGCTTGATTGTGAGACAATAGAGCTCAGGTACAACCCCTTTATATGTTTTGGGGATAGTAAGAAATAAGCGACCTTCCCCTTTCGTCAGTCACTCGAGTCCCAAAATCCTTTTCGATAGAAAAACAGAATACTGTAGACCCAGTGGATAAGCCACACTAAAACAAGCAAAAGAAGCTTCGGTAAGCACTAGTCACTGACGCCGTCTCACCGCTTTCTTTACCTGTTTCACGTGGATTCACACAACTTAGATCCTAGCAGTTCAAAGAAGTCCTTGCTCGCATTGCCACGCTGGCATCGATTGCCAGGACGTGTTTGGGAACGACGTCTACACGAAAGTCTTCACTTGTGTCACGACGCGATACTCCTTCTTTCAACCATTCGCGTGAGCTGCTTTCTACTCTAGCAAAAGTCATAGCTAGAATCATGTCGGCCTCAAAAATCAAACCTGACAAGTATCGTGTCCCCCTCTCCTCGATCTACTCATGGGGTTTGTCTGTAGTGGCCTTGATCTCTATCGTCCTCCCTTACATTTTCTGGCCTTCTCAACCCTCCGCTGATAAAATCGGAACCACGTCCTGCGAGCCTCAGCCATATGTCAGCCGAATCGTGTCCTACGATCCACTGATTATTCATTTGGAAAACTTCATCACGCCAGCTGAGCGGGCCTATTTGGCCAATGTCACGTAAGGAAAGCTCCAGCTCTCGATCTTTGAACTTTAGACCACAGCACTGATTGCATTCCAGAAACGTAAATCTGAGGCGATCAACGGTGGCAAGCCGAGATGGGGGACCACCAGTCCACAAGCCTTCTCGAACAAGCTCCACGGCATTCCTCCCACACAATGACACCGTAGGCCAATGTATCCAGAAACGAGCCGCCGATTTCCAAGGCTTCCTCTCCCCTAAAAAGATCGAGATGCTCCAAGTTGTTCAGTACAAGGAGGGTCAGGAGTACCGAGCCCACTACGACTGGGGAGTTGCCAGCGAATTCAAAGCAGAGCGCGAGAGCACTATTTTCGGAATACTAGAAGGTGATTGCGAGAAGTGCGGGACTCAATTTCCCAAGATAGCGATTGACTGGACAAAGGAAGATCCTCGTTGGTGCGACTTTGTAGAATGCGATATCCTGGATGCACTCACTTTCAAGGCAACGGCTGGAAGCGCCGTCTTTTGGAAGAATCTTCATGCGGACGGTACGGGAGACATGAGAACTTTTCATGCGGGGCTGCCGATTGGAAAGGGGATG
Source organism: Pseudogymnoascus destructans (assembly GCF_001641265.1). NCBI lineage: Eukaryota > Fungi > Ascomycota > Leotiomycetes > Thelebolales > Thelebolaceae > Pseudogymnoascus > Pseudogymnoascus destructans. The sequence goes on along the minus strand of NW_020167540.1, from coordinate 204,576 downwards.
AAGCTAGGGTTAAATGTATGGACGATTGTCTGATATGATGCCCCAAATATAAGGAACTACGGCGGTAAGAGGTAGACAGATATTTACAAGCGTTTCTCAAATCATCAAGAATCAAACACAAAGACACAAATTTCCAAATGAAATCTGTCGGAAACATTACAGGCAGAGACAGAACATCGAATTTGATACATATATATTATATGATACTTGTCAACAATTTCGGGAATCGAGTCTGATCCCAACGCATCTTGACGGCGAGGATCTATTAATCAATCAAATGAATGATTGGTTCCGACACCGCAGACCACCGTTTTCCGTGCATTTCATGACCATGCGGTGGCATATGGCTGCTGCTGTTCAGCTTCACATTGCTCGCAGTCGACTTCGTCCGATCTGCAAAGATGATCATCTGGCAATGCGTGATATGGCTCTCATGATCATATCTCGGCTCCAAGGTCGTATTCAGCCACCTGCGACGGTAGTCCAGTCGCCACTGGAAGGTACAATGTTTGACGTGCCACTCCCAAGTCCCATAGAACAGTTCTCCAGTATCAGCCAGAAGTGAGACATCTTTCTCACTGATCTCGTGTAGATGGTCACGATCAGCCCAGTATGTCCATTCTCCGTTGATGCCGGGGCCGGCGGTGTTGAATTCGTGGCTCAGCTCCTCATCGATACAGGCTGGTGGGAGCCAAGCTGCTGCCATGGGCACAAACTGACATCCGAGAGAGACTGCTTCCTTTGTTGAAGACCCGCAGTCACAGATATACTCATCTGGTGTAGCGGCATGATCGTGGCCGGTGTGAGAATTCGGGGGCTGGTTTGAGCCCGGCCAAAATTCCCAGAGGTTGAAAACTCCCCAGCCCGCGAGACATAGCACTATGAGCTTCAAAGCCGTGCATAAATGTCTGTATCGATGATGGTTTATGTAGTCACCGAGCCGTTTTGTATGGAGCAAATGGTCGTCGAGCATGTCTTTGTCTTCTTCTTGGTGCATTAATCGATAAGTCTCTGGTATTCTCGATAAGTCGCGAGATTCTCTGATGTCCTCGTCCATACTAGAAGCCGAGTAAGTCAACATTCGAGACTATCCCAAGACAACTTACCTTTTTGAAGTACTTGCGGCCATTTTGATGAATCCGATCAGAGGAGGTCAGAAAATCAGACGGCATGTTAAGTTGAGTGGTGAAGGGGTAAGATTGGACTCTCACTCCGGTGACGGAAGTGGCGTTCCGATACAGTAATCAAGAAGTGATAGATGTTGTGATTGCTTCACGTCAGGCAATCAGCATCGGCATCAGCTAAATCTTAATGTGTAGTTGTGTAGCTTGCCTCCAGCATTACCTACATGCGAATTGCAGTAGTGTGTGGCGCCGGGCCGGCGGAACTATGGGTGCAGCCGTGCCCGACACGAATATCCGAGCCCGTCGATGTTGATGGGTCTGCATATGATGGCCACCTTCTCGAAACGACTAGACGGCTTTCGTGTTGTGAGAGAATAATGCGATTGACAAGATCGGGCCTGGTCTACGGCTGATCGAACCTTCCTAATTCAGCAGGCTCGGTAATTCTTCTTGCAAGGAGATAAGAATCATTGACTCGACAGTGAAAACCAGTTGCACAATGCCACTAAGAAGTCTTCTTCCTTTGCTTCACCTCATCTAGTGCGCGAAACTTTTTGACAACTTTCGACTACCTTCGAGTGAGAGTTATGGCCGAGTCATTCAGATACCACTCTTTATCCGAGGATTCCACTACATTGACGGACAACACCGGCGATGAGAAGGAAAGCAAGGAGAGTCTATTATATCCTTCGATTCAAAAACATATCACAAAATACAAAGACATAGTGACTGCCAAATCTCTTCGACATTACCTCCCTCATCTGTTGTTTGCACTTCTCAACACTACTTGGACCTTGATAATTCTTGGGCAGACCGGAAAGACACATAATCCTTTGCTCAACCAAAATGTTCCATGTGAATTGGCTTACCCAAAATGCCTTCAGCTCAGAATACTGACTCTACCAACAGCTCCAGCCAATGATGTAAGCGCGTATTCGAGAGTGGTTATGAACAACAGTCTTTGGGACGAAAATCAGTTCAAGGGCGCTCCAAATCCTGCTCAAACCGCAGCATGGCTCACGTATCATAATTGTAAGACATCACTGGCACCTTGCTCATAAATTCACTTAACACTGGTGGCTTCTAGTAACTGAGATAGCCGTTGGCATCGAAGATCTGAATGCTATTGGAAAGAGTTCAGTCAAACTCACAGATGGCCCTAACAGATATCTTGCTATGTAAGCTCTCGAAAACAAACCTGATATTGCCAGTGCTAATTGCCGATTTCCATTATCTCTACAGGCTCGATGTTTTCCACCAACTTCACTGCCTGTACGTGACCTCATTCTTTGAGAAGCTTATACTAATCCATCCTCTCAGAGACAAGATCAGGATCTATATCCACCGGGATTACTACGATCTTCGCGAAGCTCCTGCGATGCAACTGATTCACGTCGGGCATTGCCTCGACAGCTTACGGCAGATCATCATGTGCCATGCAGATACTGAACTTTTGACCTTCGAGTATGTCTCAGAGAAAAGATACCCGAATCCTCGACCAAACCCGAACTTTTTGGTGGAAAGGAAATGTAAAAACTGGGATGACATTGTGGCATGGGTAACAGACCACCATGCGGACCTTAATCTTGTGGAGTCGAGGCAAGCTTGGGAGGAAAGACTCGGGGTGCATGTTTGACTAGGATCTTCGCCTGTGATTGCCAGAAAAGAGGATGTACTTGGGTTTCAGATCAACTTGGCCTACAATGATTTGCGAATCTCAAGACCAGCAATTTAATCTTCAAAGTAGACCAAAGTATGATATCATGATCTGTATAAACCTCATAAAACTCTGCCGCACGCAGACACAAAAATTACGCTGCTTTCTAACCAGTGTCTATACTTAATAAAACAAGTTGCTCTTGCCTTCTTCTGAACTACCAATGGAGAAGGGAAGCAACGAGCAACAGATGTACGTAAAGTCTTTGACCACAACCCGGCTGCAGCTGCAGAAAATTGAAGCGTCCGGCTGTTTTGAGTGAGATAACTGCAGCTACAAGAGGAAGGTGATCGGAATATCGAGGCAAAGTCGTGCTACCCTGAACACCACTTTTCCTGTCACAATAAGGAACGTACCCGAAAGATGCAAGATCGATGCATGGGCCTTATCTATTTGAGCGAGGTAACTGCAGCTACAATAGGAAGGTGACGGGAATATCGAGGCAAAGTAGTGCTACCCTGAACACCACTTTTCCCGTCACAATAAGGAAGGTACCCTAAAAATGCAAGATCGAAGCATGGGCTATATGCAGTAAGCTGAGTGACGAGAAATAAATTCACTTGCTAGATGGAACTTGTCTAATACTAACGGCACCCTCTAGTCGCAGAGCTGTTTTATTTGTAACAAAAGAGGACCAATACTATCAACCGCCCCGTATAACATTCTCCACTTACAAGAGATAATCGGAATGCCAAATTTACGTTTAAGGAAGTTCGTAAGAGCAAAATTGATCAGCGGATGTAAGTGGCTTGAAAAGAGCCATACCTTTTCGTCCGATGACTGTATACCCCCAAAGGTTTGACTAGGACCGGCAATCTAGGTAAACTCTTCATAGTTCGCCGGTAACACAGAGACTCTTCTCACGTAAACATGACACAAGAATGGGCGGACAAGACCTGCTGCTTGATCCCAGTCAAATAACTCCCCGTCACATTCCCAAGCAAGACCTTCCCAGCCTTTCCGGATGAAACATTGCTTCTGTAACGACCGCGTTGGCTGAGGCTATCGTATGTCAAAACAGTCTGACAAAAGGCTAAAATCACCGATCCGTGTTAAGCGTGGGTCATAATCGCATAGATATTATGACCCACGCTCAACACGGTTGGGAACGACCAAGCACTCTGCTATACGGGCACGAAACTATTCGGCGGAGTGACACCATTGTGTGGCAATGCTAATCTCGACCTTGGCTTGCCATCGGCAATCTTGATCCAGCTCCCGTTGGATCAAGATTGCCGATGCAAGCTCCATAATATTCGACATCACTAGATGATTTAACCCCACCCCCTTGAAAGCTCCCAGGGTCAAAAATCCTAGTCATCGAAAACGGAAGGTCCAAGTCTCATTGTCCACAGTCAGCAAAGACGCGGAGAGAAGGCACTCTTACTATAAGAGCCTCTCTCTTCCCACTCCAAGTCCACCTCTACATCATCATCTTCTATATTATTATCTTCTACATCAGTATCCAATCATGAAGGCTGCCACTGCTATCGCCATCCTGGCCTTTGCCCAGATTGGTTTCTCAGCCCCAACTGCTCAGATTCAGGGTAAGCAATAGAATTTTCTAGGACCGTCGTCCCATAAGCTCACAAGTTCGAACAGGTGCTACTGTCAAGCGTGCCGCACCTGAGCCACCGGGATACGACTATCCCTTCCTCGCCGATAAGCGTGCTGCACCTGAGCCACCGGGATACGACTATCCCTTCCTTGCCGACAAGCGTGTTGCACCTGAGCCACCGGGATACGACTATCCCTTCCTCGCCGATAAGCGTGCTGCACCTGAGCCACCGGGATACGACTATCCCTTCCTTGCCGACAAGCGTGTTGCACCTGAGCCACCGGGATACGACTATCCCTTCCTCGCCGATAAGCGTGCTGCACCTGAGCCACCGGGATACGACTATCCCTTCCTTGCCGACAAGCGTGTTGCACCTGAGCCACCGGGATACGACTATCCCTTCCTCGCCGACAAGCGTGCTGCACCTGAGCCACCGGGATACGACTATCCCTTCCTCGCCGACAAGCGTGCTGCACCTGAGCCACCGGGATACGACTATCCCTTCCTTGCCGACAAGCGTGTTGCACCTGAGCCACCGGGATACGACTATCCCTTCCTCGCCGATAAGCGTGCTGCACCTGAGCCACCGGGATACGACTATCCCTTCCTTGCCGACAAGCGTGTTGCACCTGAGCCACCGGGATACGACTATCCCTTCCTCGCCGACAAGCGTGCTGCACCTGAGCCACCGGGATACGACTATCCCTTCCTCGCCGACAAGCGTGCTGCACCTGAGCCACCGGGATACGACTATCCCTTCCTTGCCGACAAGAACTAGAGGCTTTACCTCCTGATTCGAGCTCGCTCGACCGCAGCAGCATGTGTATGAGATGCGGAGATTGAGATAGAGTCGTTAATATCTTTTGTGATGCGTGCAAAGGGTATGGAGTGGGCAGGAAGTAGAGGGGAGGCGTAGTGTTGGTAGAAAATATAAAATAAAACTCCCTAACGTCCCTCGGCCGCCTGTAGGGGAGATGCGCAGGATGACACAAACCTATTGCCAGGGTGTGTTTTGTACAAAGCTATTCTTCCTCGCTAGTAGTGATTAGTGATTAGCAATAAATTGGTAAGTTAGCATCTTTTCTTTCCTTCATGTACAGCAGCGCCCGAAACCGGCTTTCCCAAACACTCTCATAAAATATCGTGCCCCACTATTATTAGCACAAGGTTTTACCTCTTTTAGTAAAGCGCAGTGTAAGGATAATGGCTTTGTGGCTCGCACCTTCCCGTGCTCCCGGACGATCTCCCGGACGATCGATTGGGACGATCGATTGGGACGATCTTACCCCATTATCAGCCACAACTCGCGATGGAGGAATGTGATGATAGGCTTTGTTTTGTTACGGGACTGCAATACCTTAACAGCACAGTAAGATGTGAATGCTGAACAACAGTTGAATATGCGTTTATGCTCGGTAGGAGTGGCTTGTACAACCCAAGTAGTAGACAATGTACGTACATGCTGGCAGACTATTGCAAGGCAGCTTTCCCGCGAGGCATCTCGCGAAGCTATTGCCCTCCCAGAACTTCATCTAATGCACTCTATAATTATCTAGTACCCTGACTATCTTCAAATAAAACTCCTCCTGCATGCTTCTTGTTGCTGTTGACGCCAGCCAGCAAGATGCATGTTTAAGACGGCTCTTGATATGCTTCTGGCTTTCTGCTTCAATTTCTAGGACTTTCGACAGGGCCTTGTGGGTGGTGCTTGGAACTCGAAACATGAGACCGTGCAAAGAGGTCTTCGAGATCGCCGATTAGCGTCTCCATCAAGGTCCTTCAGCTGGCCACCGTCAACAGCTCGTACTTTCTCTTCAAAAGCGACGGCATGTCAGCCAAGGAGATAGAAGATCTAGGTTCTAAAGGACGCGTCCTTCACCCAGGACAACCCCGAGGCGGCTCTGACAGCGAGCATTCCTAGGCCCTTAATTCCGTTCAGAATCTCATGCAGCAGCTCAAGATAGAATCCCCTAGAGCATCATCAGCAGAATAAGGTCAAAGCAGATACGAACCACTACTAAGTACGGCTAACTTGTAACGAGAATGCACTAGTGATAAGCATGGATTAGATATTACAACAGCAATCATTTCAATCGACTATCTTATTCCTGACTTTAACGTACAATGGGCCAATGTCAAACCCCTGCAACGAAGTCTCCGCACCACTCCCATCAGCATGCACCAGCTTGTATCTCCGCAATATTGCAACCGCGGCTTTCCACATGGCAATCAAAGCCTGAATTTTTCCAATACAGGCCCGATGACCTTGGCCGAAATGCACCAGATACTTCTCCATCCTGCGATTCTCCTCCGACAGCCCCATTCGGGGTGAAAGAGCCCCGCATCCTTGCCCCATATGTCCTGATTGCGATGGAATGAATACGCAGTTGTTCTAACAGCCGAGCCATCAACTCGTTCGGGATGATGCTAAGTATACGTATAGGAGCTCGATCAGGAAGCGTCTTGCGCTGTGGCGTCGGAGCGATCAGCGATGTCAGACATTTCGTCGATGATGCAGGACGGTCGACAGTTTTCTGCCGCGTTCGATGAGGAAGCCAACTTCTGCGCTGGCGCAACTCAGATTTACTGGCATAGCCCGATGTGCGTAAAGTACTCCATCAACAGACTGGCGAAGGAGAGAAATCTATGTAGGTTCAAGGCCCCTTGGAGACTTGTGGAGAGGACGGGTCTCAGGGAGGACGGAGTGTTGGAACTTCGGCGGAATTATAGCATGGTGAATAGGTGGAACAAGGCGATCAGTTGGATTGAGACACAATCTCTATATGTCTTTTATAGCGACACAGAGCAAAATGTTGGCGGTGATGTATGTCACGAATTACGCTTCAAAGATCGAAGACCTGGTGTGGAAACGAGGGGCGACAGTGGCGGAAGTGTTTCGTACCGCGGAGAGTTCGATAGCGAGAAACGGTGGCAGTAAAGGAGTGACCACTGGGCCCTCAAATAATGATGGAGCCAACAATAGAACGCGTGAGTTCTTGTGCTCTTACCATGACGATAAGGTTCGTAGGCAGCACCGCGTGCAGGTAGCAGAGTCAGACTTCGCTGCCCAGTGAGGAGGCCACAAAGGAGGGAAGAGAACGGTCGCATTATGTAAGATAAAATATGCAGTAAGTTAATATTTATACGCGACATGCCTAGCAGTCTCACTCTTGACTAGAGATCCTTGATCGCTCGGTGAAGAACTACCAACCAATGAGGCGACATCGCATCGTAAACCGTCCACGGCCGCCATAAGACAGACAATAATTATTCAGCAGGGGAAAAGGACTCGGAAACCCAGATCGAATTGTTCTATAAGTCTGAAAGACGAAAAATCCCCGATGGTGGTGCTGTAGGGCAGAGGTGCCATTACGCCATAAAAGAGTGCTCTCCGCATTCAGGCGCGACAGCGATTGACGCAATCGTAATTTTTGGAGTGCCGGGGCAAGAAGTGTTCAGGATTGGGCACACAACATGATTGATAGCAAACAAAGGGTAAATTCAATGCGCTCAGAGAATCAAAGTTGCTTGATTTCAACCCGCCGCGGCGTGCGTCCCTCCACCCAGAGAGAGACGTTAGTAGGCAAGAACCTCGAACTTAGTCCAGTATCTTTGTAATGATGTACGGTTACGCTCGCGCTACATCCCACTGAGCCAAAAAGACTACAGTATTCCGGCTCGCCCGGAATACGCGTAACACGCTTTATATACCATATGTACTGTAACGGCGGCACCCGTTACAGCCAGACTCCCACAAGGTGATACCGGTGTTAGGACCATGGATAGATGGCAATCGGCCGTTCGGGTTGATGGTGACATATTCGGCTTTCTTGATATCTGAGAATGGGACGGAGACTATTTCGTGGGGAATATCTAGCTCCTTAAATATTATGGTGACCTTGAGAGGATTAGGGCCCGTTTTGCCGTAGATCTTGATGGGCTTGATTTGGGATGACATATTTTGTAGTTTAATAGCGAGCTGTGTCTGGGTATTGTAGAGGAATAGGGGGCATGACAATCCATTAAATATTCAAACTTTCGAAAATAAATATTAAATCCAGTACATATCTCCATGCTAACTCCATGCTATCCCCGTGTTAATGATTATCTAACATGACCTTGCAAAAAGTAAAGCAATCTCCGCTTCTTTGTCTCTGTTGGAAGAATTGGAGTGATTGATAATCCTGACCGATGGATTTCAGGGACTTTTCTTGACAAAACCGACGAAGTTGAGCAACGATCGGAAGATGAGAACTTTCATTTATCACATGATAACTATGGCATAGCCCTGATGGTTTTGAGGCTCGTTCTATTCTAACTAATGGCCATGTATTTTAAACAACGCTATTCTAGGCAAACAAAAAATCCAAATTAAAGAAAATGTTGCCTATTTGTGCAAAGTAGGAACTGGCCTAATCCAAAAAACAGACATATTGACAACGATACATATGACACCAATTATCCAAATCGATCTATCGTAATGCGTCCCGTTGTACCGGAAAATTATGCTGAATATGATTCCTCCTAAGTTCCCGGCGGCTCCAACTGTGCCAGAAACGATACCTACACAAATAAAGTTAGCAAACGGACATAAGTTGGTGTAATGGGAACAACGAACCATTTGCTGCTGGGTATACATGAGGCACAAGGGAGAAATTTGCTCCATTGGCCGCCTCCATAAATACAGCCAAGCCTACGAAGAGGCCAAACATGGTGGCTTCGGTTTTGGGATTCGATACCCCGATCGCGATCAGGTGAGCACCTGCTGCCACGCCAAGGAATATAAGCCAAATTTTCTTTGCCCAAACGGATTGGGTCTTCTTGTAAATGAGATCGGATATTATTCCACCCAATGGCCGAAATAGAACATTCAGAAGCCCAAACATGGCTGCCCATTCCCCAGCTTCCGTCTGTCCAAGGTGGGGAAAGTTTCTTTCGTAGAATGAACCGAGTATAGAGTTGACGGCGAGCTCAGTCCCAAAGGAGCATGCGTATACTCCAAAGAGGGCGAATGTCTGAGGGCTAATCACAACGTGCATGATCTCCTTAGTAGTCGGGGGAACAATGAACTCGCTATTGGCAAGGCCAAGGTATGTTGTGCCGTCGCTCTGAGATTCAATATCTGAAATCGTCTGTGGGTGTTTTTCATTGATGTTGTTGATATCCTTAGCAATGGATACTGAAGACGGCGTGTCTATTTCACCTTGGATGCTGCTATCGGATGAGCCTCTTGCTATGGGCATGGCACGGTCGGCCCATTTGCCGCTGGGTGTATCGTCACAAGTGAATAGCATCCCTAGAGCAACAACGACAATAATGATAAACGGGACAATGTATGCCACCCTCCAAGCCTTGTGGGGAGCAAGTCCACTGTGCTGGACTAGAGAATCGAAGACCGCAGGCATCACGTAGCTGTAACACCGAGTATTAATAGAAGTGCTTTGTGACAGACTGGACAAACTTACTATGTGATACCTCCTCCTGCATTTCCCCAGCCCGCTGTCAAGGCATTTGCAGAGCCAATGACGTTTTTATCGAAGTACCCAGTTGTCCAAACTTGACATGGCACGAAGCTGGCACCCAGAATGCCGATGAAAAACCTTAACGCCATGAGGCCATGGATGTTTGTAACCAGACCCGCCATGGCCGTTGGTATGGCGCCAGCCAGCAATATGCCAACAAAAACCAACCGTGGTCCGTAGCGATCGCATAGTGGCCCAGAGAAAAATCGAACAAGAAGACTAGAGAAGTCAGACTAGAAACCTGTCGAAATTGGGCTGGTGCTTACGTTGCTAGTAAAGCAATTATATTAGAGTTGGCAATATCGGTCTGGCTTAGGTGAAGGTCTTTTTTAATTGTAACGGTCAACTGAAGGCAATTTATTAGAGATCTGATATCTTTCGAGGGTTCCACCATAAAATGCACTTACCAGCGGCGGGAAAGAGTACCACGAGAGAAACGCAACGAAGAATCCCAGCCAGGAGAAAAAGAAGACCCTTCCATATTTATTGAATGGGTTTAATATAGGGATCGATCTTGCTTTTTGGTTGATGGGATTGATTTCCGGCGAGGCTATGAGTAGCCTCAAAAAATTTGGTGCCATGTGTGAGGATTTCAAATTAATAGGATTAAGTTCAAAAGCAAAACAGACAGTTGGTCTAAACAGCACTGGGATAAAGGTAGACCGCGGAAGATGTTGATGGCTAAATTGAATGAGAGCTTCTGTATTCGTATAATGAAGCCCATATATGCTTGCCATGAAATTCTAACTTACAGTCCGAGGAGATGTCCATTTTGCATCCGAGGATTTGCCAGCCTTAGATAGATAGCAGCCCATCAATGTCTCAAAGATTAAATCAGCTTATCACCCAACGATCATGGCATGTAACCCCCAAACCTACAGCTGGTTGTGATGGTGGCTTGATACGAATTTAGATAGAGGCGCTGATTGTGAAAACAAGATAAGCGCCTCAGCCCAGTTAACACTTACCGATGCTGCCTGAACGAAAAATAATAAAATATTGGGCAATTCACGAGCATACTCGCTCAATATCGGAAGGGGAATGATGTTACGGGAAGAATTCCCTAGATTGGTTTCTTCATAGTCAGTAGCGGACCCGCTTGCTGACACAAAGATAAGAAGGTGGACACAACCTATCTAACCCACAGGGATAAGAGGCCAGAACATGAGGTAACCAGAGATAAGGCTGCACTAGTATGCATGACTATATAGATCGTATTTTAGCATCTCCGTGGAGATGGTTTTCGGGTGGGGCTCCTCCTCCTAGGTAGCTAAGACGATAGCGGCCGTTTGCTCGCGGAGGGGAGCACTAACCAGAAGCTAATGATTGGAGACTTTTCTTTAGGCTTTGTGCCCCCTCTGTAGTTATATCCCGGAATATTCTCTCTGGATTCATACTGATTGGATTGCTACGGGTTGATATTTCGAGAGGTTTTTGCCTCTCCTACCTCCGTCTCATTGTTCTATCTAGTCACGTTATATCATACAAACCAAAGCAAATTTAACCACAATAACGTGCAATTATGAATGTCGTTTTATTTATACTTAATGCAGATGTTAATTACCATGCTTATTTTGCTCAATTGCCGAGTGTGGAAGTAATACATATGTGAGGGTATAAAATGTAGTGCAGATGAACCAATAACACCAAATATGCGTACAAAGTTGTTAACTACCAGTCAATCCTACTAGGTGCCGTAGCACGCTTCCCTATTATTTCAACCTTAATATAAGTGACCTTTTTTCCCCTGAAGCTCTTATAGACCCTATCGACTTTCTCAAACGGATCCACTGCTTCTTCCCTCCTCACCTTCCACTTCTCCATCCCAACGCATCAAGCTCTTCAACGGGCGGCAGCTTCAAGTATACCCAGCCATCATCGCGTTCCTCAACTGGAAAGGTTGCGACGCTGGTCGTCTCATCGCTTGTGCATTGCTCGGCTTATTCCCCATTGAGCTCGAAATTTCGTTTACATAATGGGCAAGAGATCCAGTAAGTTCCGGCATCAGTGTCGCCAATGAAACCATCCGAGAGCACGAACGCGCCCTTGTGTGGACACATTTGCTGTGTTGCGTAGTATTTGCCCTTGATCTTGAAGATTGCGAGCTGTGTGTCGCCACGTTTAATATTGGTAGACGATATCTCTAGCTTTTCTTCAGAGAAGTGGTGGCTCTTGAGAATTGGCTGCCAAGAGACATGCGACCATTGGTGCCCCTTGAAATTCTCCGTGATGTGGCCAGTACGTCGGCCTCTGTTGCCCACGCTCTTCAACGATCTCGACTGCCCACGCTCTTCAACGATCTCGACGGTATCCACAGTTTCTGGGGTGTTACTGAATTGCTCAAAGTGTTTGCGTCTTTCCGGATCCTTAATAGTTTCGGCCCACTCGCAGAAATAAGAGCTTACTAGCTCTTCCATTTGCCGCTCTAGTTCCGCACATATACCAAGCTTGTCATTAATAACCACCTCGCGGAGGTAGTAAATTCCGCCTGGAAGATTCTCAATCCACCGGCCGGTGCATTGTAGTTTATCGGCTGTTCGTATGTAGAATATAAGATAACGGTCGAGAAGAGAAATGACTTCATCAGGTGGAACATCCTTTGCTAGTAGCTCTGAGTGCCGAGGCTTTGCCCCACCATTACCGCCGACAAAGACGTTGAATCCCAAAACTTGAACACGGTCGGTATCTATCGTCAAATAACAATGCAAAAACCTACTCCTTATTCTGCGCTTCAGCACATTCTCTCACACATCCCGAAACCCCACCCTTGATTTTATGTGACGACCGAATACTTTTGTAGCGCTGCTCAAGGCGAATTGCCATTCCAACGCTGTCACCAACTCCAAACCGACACCATGTAGTTCCTACACAGCTCTATAAATTTGTTAGTGAGGTGGCATGGACAATATTTATAGCCACGAACCTTGACTGCCCGGAGAGATTTCGCATAAGCATGGCCGCTTTCCATCCTAGCATTGACAAGTTCGGTCCAAATATCGAGAAGAACTTGCTTCTTGGCACCAAACATGTCAATTCGCTGTCCACTAGTGATTTTGCAGTAAAGGTTGTATTTCTTTGCAACTTGGCCAATGGTTATTAACCCATCGGCCGTAATCTCTCCACCCGCAACGCGAAGGACGACGGAGAATGTTCCATTCCTCTGTATATTCGCAAAAACCACAGTCCGCCATCTCTAGACTAGTAGTTTTTGCTACATTAGCTAAACCGAATTCACACCCAAATGCACGGTCTATTATTTCTTCAGGTTATGAGCCCAAATTGGCATGATAACACTCTACTTTTCTGCTTCAGCAAGCTTGCTAGACATAAAATACACGACTAAGTCCCTACCAGACACTGAATATATAATACTCCTAAAAGAAAGGAGTGCTACCGCATTGCGATGAGCGGATCGATGCAAGATACAGGTGCAACTATATAAAAGAAAAAGAGATGACACAGATCTCGAAGAAGTGTCCTGTAGTATACAAAAATCAATGATTAAGAGACTAAGTGCGGGAAAGAAATCGCGTAGGATCTTGAATCCCGTATTTTATGAAACTGAATCATCCTCTACCATGTGTGGGCATTTAACGATGCGGTAGAAGGGTTCAATTATGGCTGTGACGTTGAAGTATTTCATGCTGATATCGGGTGGGATCCTGTGACTGGACTTAGGACGCCCAATTTTGAGAAGTTGCTAAAACTATACATGGCTTTTCCATAGCTTAGAAACCTCAATATCAATACCGGGGAATGACTAGATAATGGTTTCAAAATACGGGCCTATTTCTGACGGCAGAGTGCCAGTAGAATAGTAACTTATAGTTGGTGCACAGGCCATAATCTCATATCGCATGTTCTACAAATCGACAAACTGCTCACAACTTGTCTATAGTAGGACATTTGGGAAGAGAGAGAGGGCAATGAATGAAACGAGATTCTGCCTGATATACCAAGGGTCAGACCCTTTTACAGCGTCCATCAAAGTCAAAGACATTGCAGTCCGTGATAAAGATGAGAGCGGGTCAAAGTTTGTCGACATGCCCAAGTCTTGTGCTTGAGTACATGATTAAAAGGTAGAGGGAGGGAAAGATTTTATATATACTACTTGGCCAATGCTGCAGGGTCAGCATGCATCATTGTGCGAGCGACGGTTCATGATGAGCATGCGTCTTGCCAGCGACGGTCCATGATGAGCATGCGTCGTGTGGGCGGCGACTCATGGTGGCGGTTCCCAACGAGCCAGACCTACAGTAAGTGCACTGGATACATTTGATACAATAATCTACATAGACTCAGGATATCTGCATGGTGCGAAAGGCAATACGGCATTCGCATTCCGTGCGTCGGGATGCCACACATGCCACACATGCCACACATGCCACAATACCTGCCCGTGAACCTGGATAATGCCTACCTACGCATTACCGGTACGCACTATCCCTGAACCTATGATCAAACAATCCCATCTCTGGCCATATTTTCCCACTGTTATACATGTTAGTCCTACGGAAAACTCTCACATTGAAATATTATTACTGGAGTAGACAGGCGCTGTTGCGTAACGCCCGACACCCCTGCTTACCCGTCGGCAGACTCACATTTACTTCCCCGCGCCCTTGCTCTTCCTGGTCTAAACAAGCATGAAGCCGTAAGTAAATTTTCTAACAACCCAATCCCCAACTATGTACATCTGGCCTCCCAACCCTGCGCCCTAGAACCCCCTCCCACTCCTCTTCACCACCGGCCGCCTCACCGCCCCCCTCTGCGCAACCTTCTTCACCACCACCCCCTTCTTCTGCGTCTCCCCCCTGCCCTTCTCCCTCTCCAACCTCTCCTCCTCATTCTTCTTATCCTCCGCCATCTGCGTCTCAATCTCCATCTTCCGATTAAACTCCACCTCCGTCACCCGCTTCTCGCGCGCCGAGTACCCCTTCTCCTTCACGCTATAGAAGACACCCCCCAGCTCCGCGAGCCACTTCGGATCCACAGACGTCACGGTAGACATGTACTCCTTCGACGTCAAGATCAGCTCGTGATACACCACATAATCCGGCAAGTATCCCAGACCATACAGCGCACTCGTCGGGTGCAGCTGGATCGCCACACTCGTGCGCAGATTCACATACTCCCCAATCCCCTTCACCTTCGCGGCCTGATGATAATATCCCGAGCAAATACACTTCCGAATAACATCCCAATCGGTCCCACAGCTCACCATCGTCATCTTCTGCATCTTCATGATATCCCCGATCTGCTCTCTGATCTCCTTGGCGCGGCGCAGCGACTTCGGGTGCAGGAAGTGCCGCGTGCACCACGCGTCGCTGTAGCCGTTGCTCTTCCACTGCGAGTACACGTGCAGGTACGTGAGGTGGTCGGACTCGGGGACGAAGAACTTCTCGCGCGCGGCGTCGGATTCTTCTTGGCGCTCTTTGGGGCGGTAGAAGATGGAGGGGACTGAGAGCATGGAGACTATGGTCAGCATTTCTTCGCTGCAGCTGTATTCTTCGGATGTGATGAGGAGTTTGGCCAGCGAGGGGTCCATGGGGAAGGGCGTCATTTTGAGGCCGACGTCCGTGAGATCGCCGATGTTATTCAGCGCGCCGAGGGCCCAGAGGTCGAAGAGTGATGTGGTAATGGTATCTTGCGGCGGTGGGTCCATGAAGTCGAAATGGAGGAGGTCCTTGACGCCGAGGGATTTGAGAAGGAGAACGGTGTTGCTGAGGTTCGTGCGCTGGATTTCAGGAATGGTCTGGATGTACAACTCGTCCTTGTATGCGGCTTCGGTGAAGAGACGGAATGCCTTGCCTGGGCCGGTACGGCCTGCGCGTCCGGATCGTTGAGACGCGTTAGCTTGCGATATAGGCGTGATCTGGAGAGTATCCATGCCCATTCGCGGGTTATACACCTTGAGCTTGGAATATCCGGCATCCACCACATACATAATACCGTCGACTGTCAAACTCGTCTCGGCGATATTGGTTGCAACAATGACCTTCCTGACACCTGGCGCCGCTCTGTCGAAAATCTTGGCCTGCAGGTCTGCCGGCATCTGACTGTAAATCGGTAGGATGCTGAGCTTAGGAGGGTCATTGAGCGCATTCAGGCGATCCCGGATAAGTTCACAGGTGCACTCGATATCCTCTTGTCCAGTCATGAACACCAAGATATCGCCTGCGCCCATGGAAACATGGATGGCAAGAACTTGCTGCACCGCCTGGTCGACATAATCCTCAACCGGAGAGCGATGAAACATGACATCCACGGGGAATGTTCGACCGGGGATGAAGAATTCTGGCGCTCCACCATAAAAGTCCGAGAAGCGCTTCGAGTTCATAGTAGCCGATGTGACGATCAACTTCAAGTCTCGTCGGCGGGCCAGGATGTTCTTGAAAAGTCCCATGAGCACATCAGTGTTGAGAGCGCGCTCGTGGGCCTCGTCCATGATGACACACGAATACCTGTCCAGATCTGGCTCATTGAGAGACTCGCGCAGCAAGACACCGTCTGTCATATACTTGATAACCGTCTCCTTGCTCGTGCAATCCTCGAAACGGATCGCATACCCAACCGTGCTGCCAAGCTTGCATTCCATCTCCTCGCTCACACGCTTTGCCACACTCATCGCTGCCACACGACGTGGCTGGGTGCACCCGATCATCCCCCTCTTCCCATACCCATCCTCGTAAAGGAACTGCGTCAGCTGGGTCGTTTTACCAGACCCCGTCTCTCCCACAACGATAACAACCTGGTTATCCCTAATAACCCTCAGCAGATCCTCCCTCACCGCAAATGCCGGCAAATACTCCTTCTGCTCCCTCAGCGTCTTACTCTGACTGAAATCACTCGCCCCCTCACTCTTCTTCGCCATATGCTCCGCAAACTTGCTATCCCCCCTCCCCCCCTCCTCCCCCGGCGCCGGCGCCGCACTATCCCCCTCATCCTCCTTAATCCCCATCAGATTCCCCAACGCCGTGCCCGCCATATTCGTCGCCTCCTGCGCCTGCTTCTGCCTCTCCTTCTGCTGTCTCCGCTCCTTCACCACCCGACTCCCCTTCCGGCTAAACACCGCCATATCGCTCTGATTATCCCTAATCGCCGGCACCGGATCCACCTGCTTCGTAAACACCGTCCGCCCATCCAAAAACGGCGGGCGCAGATCGTGAATCAGCAAATGCACACGCGTCTGCTCTTCATCATCCTCGAAATCGTCGCCGAAGTCCCGACGCTGCGCTACGCCAGACGTCAACATCCGATTCGTCTCCCAGGCGTCAACATCCCGCTGCTTCTGCGCCGCGCGCGCCGTAACCCGCTTCGCGGTCTTCTTCTCCACCAGCGCCGCCTCCTTCTGTCGGTCCTCCCACGAGGTATCGTACGAGCCGAAGGGATTGTGCATTTCGTCGCCAAACACATGTCCGCTCTCGTCGCCGGCGTACCAGTCGCGGTCGAGAGCATTCGAGTCCTCGACGTCGACTGCGGGTTCGGGGCCATCGAACCCATGCTGCTTCGGCGTACCGGGGTATTGGGATTGTCCGCGTGGTGTTGACGCGCGGGAGGGGTTGCCGAAGCGGCTTTGCGAGCGGGAGGGGGCTTGGGATTGGGAGCGTGGCGGCGCTTGGGATTGAGAGCGCGAGGTTGGGCGGGAGGGGATGGCGAAGCGGTCGTCGTTGCGGAGGGGGTTGAAGTCTATCTTCCGCCTCTTGGGGCTTTGGAAGCCATCTTCTCCTGCCATGATCGGCTACTATCTAAGGAAAGAAAGGAAGGCGCGGTGTTGTCATGCGTAGCCCGTAGTGAGGGAAATCCAGCCAGCAAGGCCAACGGACCAACCGCAAAATAATCCGCGCTAAGATTAGATAACACTAGCGTATGAATTTCCAAATAGTCGTACAGTGAGGAAAAAGTTCCCGTCACCGACCCAGCTGGTAACGTCTCAAACAACCTTGGAACAACTGTGTTAACATAACCGAAGATGTCTATGGTCACAGCGACGGCGTGGGTACCGCGGGGCTTCGCGGCGCCGTTCCCCACGAAATACGAGTTCGACGAGGCGGAGTTCGACAGGATCGCCAAGCTGGCAAAGTTGCAGCTCGATGACGCGCAGGAGGATCTGGAGGAGGCGGAGGAGGCGGCGAGGGCTGGTGGTGATGGGGAGAGTGATTCGGACTCGGATATTGAGGATGGGACTGGCGGCGCCGGGGTGAAATCGAAGGGGTGAGTTTATTTGGTGGTGTGGTGGGGAGCTACATGTGTGTAGGGGTTCTAACAATTCACAGAGACGAAGACGATGACCTCGCCGAATATGACCTCGAGCACTACGACTCCGACGTCGCCAAAGACACCGAAGGCGAAGGTATGGGCATGTTCGGCAACGTCAAATCCCTCGCATACCACGACTCCAACGCCGACGACCCCTACATCACCATGAAAGAGAACGACGAAGACGACGAAGACCGAGAAGAGCTCCAGATCCTCGCCACAGACAACATGGTCCTCGCCGCGAAAGTGGAAGACGAAGTCGCACACCTGGAAGTCTACGTCTACGAAGACTCAGCTGATAACCTCTACGTCCACCACGACATCATGCTCCCCGCCATCCCCCTCTGCCTCGAGTGGCTCGACCTCCCCGTCGGCAAGACGAGCGCCGCGCGCGACGCACGCGCCAACTTCGTCGCGGTCGGGACGTTCGAGCCGGATATCGAGATCTGGGATCTTGATACGGTGGATTGCATGTACCCCAACGCCATCCTCGGGCAAGGCGGGCTCGACGACACCGGCGCGGCACCCGCAGACGGCACCCAGAAGAAGAAGAAGCGCAAGAAGTCCAACAAGCCCAACGCAGAATACCACGTTGACGCTGTGCTCTCCCTCGCCGCGAACAGGCACCACCGCAACCTCCTCGCCTCTTCATCAGCAGACAAGACAGTCAAGCTATGGGATCTGTACACCACGTCCTGCGCGAAGTCGTATGCGCACCACACGGACAAGGTATGCACCTTAGCCTGGCACCCGAAGGAATCCACGATCCTCCTCTCCGGCTCCTACGACCGCACCGCCGTCGCGGCGGATATGCGCGCCCCCGACGCTACGGTGCCGAGGTGGGGGGTGGAGAGCGATGTCGAGACCGTGAGGTGGGATCCGCATGATGGGAATTACTTCTACATCTCCACTGAGGCGGGAGTGATCCACTACCACGATGTGCGTGCTGCGCCTACGGACCCGTCGAAGACGAAGCCGGTGTGGACGCTACATGCGCACGACGAGTCGGTGTCAGCGTTTGATATCAACCCCGTGATCCCGGGTTTCATGGCGACCGGCTCCACAGACCGGACGGTGAAGTTATGGAACATCCAAGCGTCCGGGCCAACCATGGTAGTGAGTCGCAACCTGGAAGTGGGCAAGGTCTTCTCGACAGTGTTCGCGCCAGACGAGGAGGTAGGCTTCCGCCTGGCCGTCGCGGGGAGCAAGGGGAGTGTTCATATCTGGGATACGAGTACGAATGCGGCGGTGCGGAAGGCGTTTGCGCACCGCATGGCGCCGGTGGAGGGGGAGGTCAAGGAGAGGTTGGTGGGGGTTAATGCGGACGAGGAGGAGAGTAGTGATGAGGAGGAGGAGGGGGGAGGAGAGGGGGGGAAGAAGGATGGCGAACAGGGGTGGGAGAGCATGGATGAGGATTGAGGTGACTGCCGTGGTGTTCGTCGGCAGTCTGTCTGGGCCATCCATCCCGACGCTATATCGCGTGGGCGCGATATAGGGTGGGGACGGATGGTGTGTATAGTGTCTGAAATAGATAGCCCCAGTCGTCGGGTTGCAGGCCCGGGACGGCGCAGAAGGGGAGTGATACTTTGTTCTTTTCTTCACCACTTGAGGATGTACATGATGTTGAGGAGTGGTTGGATGATTGTTGGTATATTTACCGGCTTTTGATGTGTATCGGCAGCATCGCATGGCATGCATACGACCGCATATCCCGCGCCTCGGCTCCGGTCCCCCCCCTTTGCGCCGAAACAACTAAAACCTCATGAACCATGGACGAAACGTCGTCGTCGGGGGGCAATCATGTCGTTCTCTTTGGGTGTTGGTGCGAAGGGTGGTGAGGAAGGTGAGGATGGTGAGGAAGAGGAAGGTGAGGAAGGTGAGGATGGTGAGGAAGGTGAGGATGATAAGGATGGCAAGGATGGTAAGGACCAAGGATGGTAAGGATGGTAATGGTGAGGATGGTAAGGATTAAGGATGCCGAGAATGGTAAGGATTTGAGGAATTGATGTTTCAAGGGCCAGGGGCAGAGGTATGTGATTGGAGGGATGGTCGGGCCGAACACCCTCGAGTCAGGCATAACTTAGTAGGACAGAGACACAGACAGTCTCGGACACAGACACGACACAGACGCGACGCACAGACAATCACAGGCCAGAGGGACACTCGTTCCTTTTTCTCCCTCCCTCCCTCCCTCCCCTCCCATCTTTGTTTCTTCTTCCACTTCTTCCCTCCCCGTGTCGCCTGCATCTGTCCAACGAATTCCCTTCTTTTTCCCCATTTCCCCATTTCCCCATTTCCCCATTTGCCCATCTCTCATTTCCCAATTTCCCCATCTCTCATTTATCCGTCGCAGGTCGATAAATCATATCGACAACTTGGACTTTGCAGCGCATCAATTATCAACATCTGTTCGCTCCTTACAGTATTGACGGGACTGTCCCACCACCAACAACTCACTACGAGTCCACAGCACCATACAACAACACATCTCGATCAGATTCATCACGCGCTGGACTGTGTCTGCGCATCTGCAACAATAAGAAGGGACTACAACTACAAGAAGAAGAATAACTACAAGAAGAACAAGAAGAACAAGAAAGAACAAGAAGAACAAGAAAGAACAAGAAGAACAAGAACAACAAGAACAACTACAAGAACAACTACAACTAAACTCGAAACAAACTCTCCCATTCCCACAGTCGACCACCGACCACACATACACTCTCTTCCCACATCGCGCCCTCATTCCCCAACAATGGCACTCTCCCGCGCATTCGTCACCCGCAAAGCGTCAAAATCCCAAAACACCACGCCGGTCCCCTCTCGCAGCCTGACATCCAAGCACTCCTTCTCCGCAGGCACCATCCGCAACAAGATCTCCGCCCCGGTGGCGCTCATCTCAACAACCAACATGATCTCCTACAACGCGCCGGACCTGCACCCCATCTCCACCGCCTCGCCCACCTCCTCCGGCGACGAGTCCGACATCCCCTCCATGTCGCACTCCGCCTCCACCACTCCCGACTCCTCCGTCCGCGGCTCGGGGTCCAGCAGCAGCACTCCCATCTCCCCCTCCCCAAACCACCTGTCTTCCTACTTCGACAACGCCAACAACAAGCAGCCGACTCACACTCACACCACCACCGCATTCACCGACTCCACCGCCCCCTCCATCCCGCAGCGCTCAATGAGCCACACCAAGAAATCCCACGAGATCCTCTTGCGCCAGCGCTCTACCCGCCAATCCTCCAGGAACTCACCCCACTCCTCCTCGACGCCAGCCCGCAAACCATCCACCTCCCACCCCCGCACCAGCGCCGACTTCTTCAGTCCCTCTGCCCCAGCCTTCGACAGCACAGCCAACCCCTTCACCAACGAGCTAGCGCAGGTGCGCGAGCTGGCTGAGGAGTACTCCGGTAGTGCGACGTGCCGCGCGATGAGCGAGGAGGAGCAGGATTTGTACAGTCGGGGGCTTTGCAAGTTCAGCGCTGCGGATTATGTGGTCGAGATCCAGGACTTGTATTGTGAGATGATTGGACAGCCGATGCCGGTGCAGAGCTCGACCATGATGTGGATCTAACCTTGCCGCGGGCATGTCATTCCGTGCGAACTGGTTTCGTTGGGGTGGTGAGCCGTGGGTGGTTCGAGATTCACACGGTCAATTTCCATCAATTTCGTTGTACATACTTTGGGTCGGGCTGGCGTTGCGCATCGCATTCGATGTCGTTGCGAATGGAGTTCAGATGGTTGAGTTTTATGCCTTGAGACAGGCGGTGGGGTTGGGTGAGTTTATTGCTACCATGGATTCTTGGGCCGGGGATGGGGAGGCTCAGTCGATTACTTTCTTTATACCAGCCACATTTTTTTTTGGCGCGCAACACTCTTTTTGCATCTAGACGAGGAGGCAGAGGGGTGGTGATGGATAGGGGGGGTGTTTGTTCGAGTACTGCTGGCTTTTGCTGCGATTATGAGGGGGGATGAAAATTATGGGTGGATGGATGGATGAAATGAGTATGACGATGGATACCATGGATACTACGATAGCTAGGCTCGGAACATAGAGCTGGAATGAAATGCCTGGCATTCATTAATCTTGATGTGTGTGAGTGAGAGTTCGTGCGTGTGTGACACGCCTGCTGTTATCCTATTGATCCAACTGAGATAGTCACCGACTTAACATCCAACATTAGCCGCCTAGAATATGTAAATAATAGCGACTGCCTAGAATATGGAATGATACTGTATTTAAATCCTACACCACATGCCTACATTGCAACCTTTCTCCCCATCTCTGTCTCTGCTTTTAATATCTATACCAAATCATGGCGTATATGTTTGGCAGCCCCTTCGTAGACGTTCTCCCCCAGCTGTCTCCCTCACATCCCACGTCCTCTCAAGCTCTCGTAGACTGACCACATCACATAATCCCCAGCCCTCCCGCAAAGACAACAATACGCCCATCCGCCTCGCCGGCAAGACCACCCAACCGTGCCCGACCCAGCCATCCTCGCCCTCTCCACCACACGACTGATAGGCCGCTTAAGTAGTATGCTCCCACATGCAAGGCAAACTTCTTCTCGCCTGGATACTCCGCCAGGGTGGCATTTCTCGCTTCCGCTGCCGGCGCGTAGTGATCCGGTGCCCCTAACAGCGAAATCTGGCCAGTCGCTCACGTCCGACACCTACGTCGGATTTGGAATCGTACTGGTCGCGACCTGACTGAGCTAGGAGATGCAGGATACGGTCCACAGTTAGGTTGGCGCAGACGCCGAGGCGGATGGTTTTGGTCGCTGGTGACGGATGGATGCATGGGAGGACGGATATGAGCATGTGGCCTTTTGAACCATCTTGGAGTACGGTGCTAGGAGCGCTATACGTCGGCGTCATGTCGATACATATAGATGCGGTCTTGGAGAATTTAAGATAGAAGCACCAGTGGTTGGCGCCGTCGGGTAGTGTATCGTGGGCAAGAACATATATTGCCTGGACCTGGCGGCTTCCGATCTCAACTTCCTCCTCGTCTGTAGGAACGAAATGGATAGATTGGACGGCTGGTGGTGTGTAGTTCATTTTTGAGATGGGTGTAGTAGCAAATTTATATAAAATTAGAGAAGTGTTGTAAATATGAGAAATGTGGTTAACGCTGCTTCCTAAACGATAGGATGCAGTTTCTTTGCGTAAGGTTTAGCTTAACAGAGGAGGTAGGGGATTAGACACAAAGGCTTTCCAAGTAACACGTTACAGTATGTAAAGAATACTATATTGAGTTGAGCACGAAGCTCCTATCTAAGGAAATACTATCTACTTATATAGTGGCGTCGTGCCTCATGGGTAATCTGGATAGTTGGCGGATAGCTAGATATTCAGGATAGTTCGTGGATAGCTCAACTATCCAATATCCACTAGTTTCTGCAACTATCCATTAGCCCCGTCACATGGCAGCCTACCCCGCTTCCCACTGTGACTCACACGTCACGTTATGTGACTCACACGTCACGTTACTAGGCCCTGGCCCTGTAACCATGACATCATGTTACTATAGCCGTAACAGTAATGTCGCGTCGTGGGCGTATTCCCTTTAGGCGCCTCTCAAGTAGCTTAGGACAGACATTTGAGGCCTTTGCAGCTTCCCTAATGCTATTAAATTGGCGTAATCTAATAGCTTCGATAGCAATATATATTCTACCTTCAAGATTAGTTGATGGAATATCAACTTGTTGATGTTACGACGGCACAAGAAGGCTGGCCAACTACAGGACAGGAAGGAGGGAGGTCGCATGAGACCGGCCCTGGTACCTGGAGGGGCAGCGGGGAATAGTAGTTCCGAAAGTATCACGTGACGGACTCGCAGGATGATGAGAAGAGTCCTAAGAGTCCAGGACTCCGAGGACTCGAGTGAGTTCCCAGGAGTCCACTAGGCACGTGATGGACTCGCAGGATGATGAGAAGAGTCCTAAGAGTCCAGGACTCCGAGGACTCGAGTGAGTTCCCAAGAGTCCAGTAGGCACGACGCCACTATATAAGTAGATAGTATTTCCTTAGATAGGAGCTTCGTGCTCAACTCAATACAGTATTTGTTATATACTAGTAACGTGTTACTTGAAGCCTTTGTGTCTGATCCCCTGCCTCCTCTGATAAGTAAACCTTTACGCAAGAGAACCTCTGTGTCTTCTATCGTTTAGAAGTCAGCGTTACACTTTGAGCACCACTTCTACGAGGTACCGGCTTACACACAAAGCAACATGTCTGTCGTCAGTTCGAAGGGGAAAACCCCCACCACGCCAACTTCGTCTCAGAGGTCTAAACCTGAGAATGAAGAGATGCCCGATGCACCCACCGTCAACGAACTCAAGGAAACTCTACGCGTCAAGTTGCCCGACACTTACTCCGGCAACCGAAAGGAACTTGAGGTGTTTTTGCTACAGGTCGAACTGTACCAGCACTTCAATGATGAGAAGTTTCCCACCCAGGAGAGCTATGCCCTGTGGACTGCGTCCTACCTTAGGGGGGAAGCCCTGCGATGGATCGAACCATTCCTCAAGGACTATTTCAAATATGAAAGTACCAATGGAAGCATGACAACTACGCAGACTATGTTTGGCAGCTGGAATGGATTCTGTAAGGAAATCCGACGCATGTTCGGAGACATCGATGAGATTAAGACCGCAGAAGACCATCTGTTTGCACTTAAGCAGACTGGCAGCGCCCTCACATACTCCACAGAATTCCAGAGATACAGCAATCAGACAGGATGGGACGCCAGCGCACTCATCAGCCACTACCGACGTGGGCTGAAGAGCCATATATGTATGGAACTTGCCCGTTTGGAACAACAACTAACGGACATGGTAGCGCTAATCGAACATACGGTCCGAATCGACAATCGACTATACGAATTCCAGAAGGAACGTCGGACCTATGACAAGCCCAAGAAAAGTTACCCCTACCGGGGAAACGAGGGCAGACGACGGGATCAACACCCGCGAGACAACCGTTGGTCAGACCCAATGGAACTCGATTCCACGTTCAAACCTGGACGACCCCGTGACCCTAAGAAAGACAGACAATTCAAGGAACGACTCTGTTTTAACTGCGACAAGCCAGGCCACATGGCCCGAGACTGCAGACAGCCAAAGAAAGGGAACGGCGGACGCAAAGTCGGCAAGCAACTTAACGCCACCTGGACAGGACAGTTGAACGCAACGTTTGTGAGCAAACAGGACTGGGGAATAAACGGCGAAAACACCCCAGAAGACAAGACCTCAGACGAAGGGTCGGAGGCGGAATCGTTCACCGTCTCGGAACAGGAGACCTTCGACGAGCTCGCACCTACGGAACCAATGAGTCCACGGTGCAAGAGCGTAGTAAGACGCATGGCAAAACACGCCCACACGAAGATTAGGGCCGAACAAGACAAGCCCAGCGGCCAGAGGAGAATCCCCACGCTTAAGGGCATCTACGGGAACCTGTTACAGGGACTTCCGTTAGAGTGCAAGGTGGACGACTGCAAGGATGACCTCTGGAGATACTACGACCAACTAACGAATACCCGCAGGCTGCTTGGCACGTCCCCAGACGTAGCTAAGTTGGAAGCCCAAGAAGCGGAAGAACTGGAGAAGGATGTCGAGCATATGGCTAAACTGAAGAATATGAAAAGCGTCGAACTTTACTACCAGGACCGCAGGAGAGCCCTGGAGAAGTACGACGAGAAAGCCAGAGATATGCTCCGACGGGAAAATGCGAGACCCACTCCACGCATCGAAAGGAGAGCCATGGAGCAACTAGACACGTTCTCCACGCCTCCGAGGGAAGATAGTGCATGGGTGAGAGGACAGCGGGAACTATCAACGACAGACGCAACAGAGACTGATCATCCCTGGCACGCGTATGTCTACTGGGGGTATTGCAGCGAAGATGACTGCAAGCTCCACTGGGAAAAGAAACAGCAGAATCAGTTGTTTCCCCGATCCTCGCCCAGGATACACTTCAGAGATGCAGAGCAAGTTCACGCCCTCAGGCGAAGCCAGTCTGAAGGGGACTTGCCTATCAAAAGCGAACAGGTATACGAGAAATACCCACATCTGCTAGACGAAGCAGAAGAGCGAGGGAAACGATCTCCCCAAGGACCACCATTGGAAGCGGATGAATACTATCCTTCCTCGGACGAGTCAAAAAACTAGGAGTCCTCGACGGTAGGCCACCGGCGAGCGACACGAAGAGGCCTAGTACAGACCAGCTATGCGCCACGACGGGCAGCATGCAACTATATGTGGTCGCTAAGATACAACAGCGACACCTCCGAGCAATGATTGACTCAGGAGCGACGGGCAACTTTATGACAAAGAAAGTAGCAGACACGCAAGGTTTCAAGACGCAATTGAAAACCAAACCATACCCGTTAATGGTCGTAGATGGAGAGCCCATCTCGACTAATGAAGGAATGGTGACCCACGAAACGGTCCCATTGGAAATGGTCATGCTACACGGGCACAAGGAAACGATTCAGTTTGACATCGTGCACATGGACAACCATGCGTGCATCCTTGGTGTGCCATGGCTCAAGAAACACAACCCCCAGATCGACTGGTGGAACGAGAAAGTTGTGATGAGCCAGTGCGCGTGTGAACAACGGACGGACACGCGACAACGGGAGAAACCCTCCCAGGGCCGGAAGGAGTTATGTGCAACCTCCGAGCTCGATGACCTAGCCCAGGCATCCTCACCGACGAGTATACCGGTGGAGTACAAGGAATACGAGCGATTATTCCAGGAAGGCCCTAAGAACGAGGCGCTTCCTAAGCACCAACCATGGGATCACGAGATACCTTTGGAGAAAGACAAGAGTCCACCGTTCGGACCAATATATCAGCTATCGGAAAAGGAGCTGAAGGTACTTAAGGAGTACATCGATGATAACCTAGCGAAAGGATTCATCAGACCATCCACATCACCAGCAGGAAGTCCGGTGCTTTTCGTACCAAAGAAAGACGGCTCCCTACGGTTATGTGTGGACTATCGAGCGTTGAACAACATCACAATCAAGGACAGGTATGCCCTGCCGTTAATCAACGAACTACACGATAGATTTCAAGGAGCAAAGATCTTCAGTAAGCTAGATCTGCGAGGAGCATACAACCTGATCCGAATCAAGGCTGGGGAAGAGTGGAAAACAGCATTCCGCACCCGCTATGGCCTATTCGAGTATCAAGTCATGCCCTTTGGGCTAACAAACGCACCCACATCCATGCAACGACTGATGAATGATGCTTTGCACGAATACTTAGACATCTTTACCATTGTCTACCTAGACGACGTCCTGGTGTATTCAGCAACCAAGGAGGAGCATGTCAAGCATGTCAAACTCGTCCTGAAGAAACTAAAGGAGTACAGCTTACTCCTCAAACCAGAGAAGTGCGAGTTCCATAAAAACCAAGTCGAATTCTTGGGTTACATTATTGGAACGCACGGCATCAAGATGGACCAAGCAAAAGTAACGGCAGTGTTGGAATGGCCAACACCGACCACGGTCAAGGAAGTGCAAGCCTTCCTAGGCTTCGCCAACTTCTACCGAAGATTCATCTCGGGATATTCCAAGGTAGCTCAACCACTCACGGAGCTTACCAGAAAGGATCTCGAATTCAAATGGACGGACAAGGCAGAGGCTGCTTTCCAGGAACTTAAGACGAAGTTCACGGAAGCACCTATCCTTGCTACATTTGACCCTGCAAAGAAGATCATCCTCGAAACGGACTCTTCTGACTTCGCAATTGGAGCATGTCTGAATCAACCAGACGAGAACGGTAAGTTCAAACCAATCGCGTACTACTCTAGGAAACTGTCACCCGCGGAACTCAATTACGACATCCACGACAAGGAGCTACTGGCTATTGTCGTTGCCTTTGAGCAGTGGCGAGTATATCTTGAGGGACCCACCTACCCTGTGCAGGTATGGACGGATCACAAGAACCTCATATACTTCACCACGACCAAGGTTTTAAACCGCAGACAAGTCCGCTGGGCAGAAACCCTCGCAGCCTACAACTTCACGATAACCTATCGCAAGGGCTCCGAGAATGCAATAGCAGACACTCTCAGCAGACGGACCGACTACGCCGGCCCAAAGGAAGAAAGACCTAGAGCAATTCTGAAGGAAACAGATGCAGGAATACAGTACAACGAGTTACTAGCGACGATCTCAGTCATCGAAGATACAGAACTCGAGGAAAGACTCAAGAAAGCTTACGCAACAGACGAATGCGCCAAGCGAGTCTTGTCCAAAGTTGAAGGCGACTTCGCCATCGACGAACAAGGATTGATTCGATACAAAGGGTTAGTGTATGTCCCAAGTCAAATGAGACGCCCGCTGGTGCAAGAACAACACTCGTTACCAGCACACGGTCATCAGGGAGTAACACGAACCTTCGAACGAATCACCCGACACTACTACTTCCCAGGTATGAGGAAGCAGGTAGAGACGGTGGTAAGAGAGTGCGACATTTGCAGCAAGTCAAAATCCAATAGGCACCTGCCATACGGACAACTCAAGTTGACACCAGTACCAAAAGGAGCGTGGAAATCAATAGCTTTGGACTTCATCGTCAAGCTTCCACCCTCCAAGGACCCGTTAACAGGAATAGAATATGACTCTATCCTCGTCATCACGGAAAGACTCACGAAATATGGGAAGTTTATACCATATCTAGAAGCTAGCGACGCCGAGGCGCTCGCATATACCTTCATTCGAGTCATATTAGCCGATCATGGGATGCCAGAAGAAATCATCTCAGATAGAGACAAGCTCTTTACTTCGAAATTCTGGAAATCATTGATGGCGCTACTGGGAACAAATCATAAGCTGTCAACAGCTTTTCATCCCCAGACAGACGGCCAAACAGAAAGATTAAATCAGACCCTTGAACAGTACCTGCGAAGCTATGTCAATCATCAACAGGATAACTGGGTTCAGATCTTACCCATCGCACAGTTTGCATATAACAGCGCGATGACAGAAGCAACGAAAGTCTCACCGTTCTTTGCCAATTATGGCTACCAGCCAGAAGCATATAGGCAACCAAGACCGGATGAATCACGAGCTGAACAAGCCCTGATCGTGGTGGAACAACTGAAATCGTTCCACGAACAACTTGCGACGGACATCCAATTCTTAAATGAACGATCCGCCGCATACGCAAACAAGAAGCGCAGTATGGAACCTGCCTTCAAGGAGGGGGATAAAGTATACCTACTCCGGAAACATATCAAAACGAAACGACCAAGCACAAAGTTGGACTTCAAGAAATTGGGACCATTCAAAATATTGAACAAAGTCAGCTCAGTTAATTACAGACTGCAGCTACCCAGGAAGTCTAGACTACACCCGGTATTTCATGTCTCACTACTGGAACCAGCAAGAGGAAATACCCCAGTTGCGACCGACACCGAACTCCAACCCGAGAATGAGATAATCGAATATGAGGTCGAAGCGATCCTAGACAGAAGGTTAGTAGGACGTCGAGAAGAGTTTTTGATAAAATGGGAAAATTACGAACCTACGGATAATTCGTGGGAACCAACAAGGAACATCAGCAAAGAACTGCTGGAGGAATATCGATGCCGCCATCCGCCAGCCATTGATCCCAAGATGCAGGGGAGTAGGCCAGTGGATCGGAGGAAGCGAGGGTCCCGGTCACAGACGAGGAGGCAGCGCTAACTGCCTGTTCCTCAGCCTCAACAGCGTCACGCTTCTCAGCAGCCACACGTTCGGCCTCCTCTGCCGCATCAAGCTCGTCGAGGGTTTTCAAACCTCGCCGGAGCATATCTTTACCACGGGTTCGGATGAGACGTTTCTGCTTCCGCAGACGAAGTAACTTCGAAAGGGTTTCTTCCTCTTCGCGATCCAGGCGATCCTCCTCCCGTTCGAGCTTCACCCAGTCGGGATGCTCAGGACCCATACAGTCACACTTTTCTTTCAAGTTGCGACGAACGCACTCGGCGCACCGCCGTGAATCATTTGGAGACGACACGCAAGTAATGTTTCGCCTCACGCAATTCGAGCAAGAATCCATTTCGGGTAGTTCGTATCCGTGGTTCTTTATTCGACGGACAAGATCGTTGCGTTCCTGGAGTTTGCGGGCAGTGTCAGTAGGCATGTTGCATGTTGAAGGACTCGCTGAGGAGCAGCAGAGTCCCGGGGACATGGACGTACTTATAGGATTCGAGACGAATGCCCAGGGGAAGGGAGCGAGTGTTACGACGGAACAAGAAGGCTGGCCAACTACAGGACAGGAAGGAGGGAGGTCGCATGAGACCGGCCCTGGTACCTGGAGGGGCAGCGGGGAATAGTAGTTCCGAAAGTATCACGTGACGGACTCGCAGGATGATGAGAAGAGTCCTAAGAGTCCAGGACTCCGAGGACTCGAGTGAGTTCCCAGGAGTCCACTAGGCACGTGATGGACTCGCAGGATGATGAGAAGAGTCCTAAGAGTCCAGGACTCCAAGGACTCGAGTGAGTTCCCAAGAGTCCAGTAGGCACGACACCACTATATAAGTAGATAGTATTTCCTTAGATAGGAGCTTCGTGCTCAACTCAATACAGTATTTGTTATATACTAGTAACGTGTTACTTGAAGCCTTTGTGTCTGATCCCCTGCCTCCTCTGATAAGTAAACCCTTACGCAAGAGAACCTCTGTGTCTTCTATCGTTTAGAAGTCAGCGTTACACCTCCACCTTGGCACTATAGTGCACGTGACAGGTCCTGCACGTGAGGCTACTCGTGACAATTACCCCTCCTGGCACCCCCCCCCGGGCAATCTCCACCCACCCCTTTCCTCCCGCCTTCGCCGCGAACTCCCCAAACTCCTCCCGTAGCCCCTGATACTGCCCAAATGAAGGCCCGTAGAACCTCAGACGCGCCCATTGCTCGCACGCACATTCGATGGAGACGATGAGGTCGAGGGAGATGGGGTCGCAAAGCTCCATTATCAGACAGCTCGCTTGGGCATCGCGGACTTCGAAGTCTGCGGTCGGGGGAGGAGCGGCGGCAGGTACGTCGCCGCGCAGTGCTTGGGGCTGCTCTCCTGCCTTCTCTGCCTTCGGGAGGGGTTCCACGACATCCCAGAGCCCGCGGGATTGCAGGAGCCGCTTCACCCGTAGACTCGAGACGCGGTAGTTGGGCCTGGCTAGCTTTGATATCCCGGTCATCCAATACAGTATCTCCTGCGTATATCACGTGATATTGAAACCATATAGTCACGTGGCTAATTACCTCAAGCGATAACTTAGCGCGTTCGGATAGCAATTCAGTATTTCTTCGTTTTCAAGCTCTTGTCTCCATTTGCAAATATGCAACGCTCAGAGCGTCAACAGGCGCAGCTGGTCCTGCGTCGCTGCCTAGTACATCGCAAGCTGTGTATCAACTAACTTACCAGGTAAGCAATACCTTTTCTCCTTCTACTCTCAATCGACGAGGCACGATTGAGCTCCGCACTCGACCGTACCATACCACCCAGACCCGAAAAAGCAAATGATGAGTTCATATACCCATATATCTTTAGGAAGAGCCGTATTAGGCCGGCACGTACCTATAGGTAATCCCAGTGGGACGTGCCAGCGGTGCTTATAAAACGGGATTCTGATGCTACTTCACAACATGCCCTCTGCTTGCGCCACACTCGGTGACGAAGAGCGGCATGGGGCGCGGCAGGGTGTCTGGTCCGGAAGGGTCGGAGATATGATGATGGGGACATTGCTGATTACAATTGTCTAGGTTATTGGCTCATTTGACTTGTGGCGTGCTGTTGCCGGTGCGAGGGGTAGGAATTGGGTTGGAGGTTGGGCATCGATATGTTGGTGAGGCTGAATTGACTGAGGCGTAGCAGACGGTGCGAATGAATGAACTACCACAATCCTACCACAATATTGACGTGTCCGCTCCGATTTGCCCATTTGTCCGCCTCTACCCTGTGCAATTGGGGATCGCTGATGGTCACTTGTCTTATTGACCGGATGCTTTAAATGGGGATTCCCCATCAGTTCTTCCCCACAGATCCGTCTACGGTTCTTCCTGTATACCCAATATTATACCAAAATACCTCATATAACGTTCGATTTAACTATTCCGAGCCATATCTACACCACCCCATATCTACACCATCTTCCCAGCATGTTTGCGTTCACGGTAACGTGGCTATCCCAGGCAACCATGGCCACCACCGCCGTGATCTGGTTCACCCTCTACGAGCCCTCCTCCATTAACTCCCAGCTATCCATGTATGTGTTAAAGCTCTCCAAACTTCGGGGCCCATAGCCAGAAACCATCGTCTTGTCACCCTATCCACACGAGCCTTTGTCCTCTGGTGTGCCGCCAATACTCTTCCTCATCATCCTATCACCGATCCTTTTGGACTGCTCAGCGTTTCAGGCCCGCGAAGTTGCAGCCGCTATCCCGCTGTTCGTGTGTGCCGCGCTCTTCTGTACCATGGAGCTTGCCAGGGGAGCCAAGGCTTTGGATAGACTGGCGGACCGCTGGGCACAGGGGTATATCCACATTGAGGTTCTCGGGGAGAGATGGTTGACAGCGGACCGAGATGGAGACGATTTGACCGATGTGGGGTCGAGGATGTCGGGCGAAACACTCAATGAACTACCCAGGACGCCCCACAAAGACCCAGAACGGATAGCCATGGATACTGTACATGCCACGCAAGAGGGCTCTTCCCTCTATAAACATCACGGAATAGGAAGCTCTGAATCCCTACCATTGAGCACATCATCCCAATCTGCCCGGGAGTCAGTGGTTGAGTTCCTGGGCCACATTGATGAGAGCCTTGCGGAGGGCATCAACACATATACCTTGCCCAGGGACAGAGGGCCTTTTGATGGATACCGCATGCGTAATTATTTACCCCAAATGGGTCCAGACGAGCGTCAGTTACATGCAGGTCAGCGTCAACCAGAGGTTTGTTAGATGAACGCCCCGTGGAAATGGATGAGACCTGCCATAGGTTAGGAGCCACTTTTGTTAGTCAAACTTCCACGGGGACAACAAACTTGCTCCATTCGGTCATTGCTATACCATTCCAAGGAAGTCGACTGCCCATCGGATCATTAAATCTTCCAGCAACCGGCATCCACCATGATGCTGTACGCCCTTTACCCGGTCGCCTTTCCATCTGGGTATTGACCATTTCGCCCCTTGGGATTCATTCTGCACCTTCAACTGGGCCTATTGCCTGGTCACCTTTCCATATGATGGCCGTTTGGCCTTGCAGACTCCATGCTGCAGCCGCCACCACACCAGCCGGAACTCCACCACGGACCAAGTGAGAATTGATCCATCGCACAGCTACCACACAATATCCAGTCAGCCACCCCAGTGGCGTTTATTATTCGCACCACAGCACTTCGCACCACAGGACTATAGAAATGTGAGCCGGTCACACAATATCACAGGATCGCACCGAGGTTTTGATGCCAGGAGACCTCACCACTTGGTGCTTCCCACCTACAGACATGGGCTAATGGACAATGCCCTTGAGTTTAGACACTCAACCCGCAGTACACATGGCACAAGCCACCGCTGCCACGTATATGACTGCCTTTGCTTACAAGCAATGGATACCATGGAAACTCGCCGCCATGGGGACGGTAACTTACCGGAGACACCATACCAAACCGGATGAAGCTCTGAGCGGATCCTATACCAGAGGACGTCTTTTCAAGCACCAGCTCCAAGTCCACCAGTTGTGGTTATCAACGCCAAATCCGCACGACAAAGGAAAGCTATCGCTACCAACCTTCCTACCATTATGGATGCATGAGCGCTCTGTGGAGTAATACCCACACCGCTAAGTATCGTATTTGTGCTGTTCTGTTCTCGTTCGTACCACTTTGCTTCTTACTACCCCTGTTTCGTGGTTGTTGTCTTTGACAGATTATGTTGTCATGTCTTGATCTTGAAAACTTCTACTCCTGAGGACGCTGATAACAGCGCGGGTTGCTTGATCGGGCGCTGGGTTGGAGAACCTGGAAGTCATCCATTTCAGGTTCTCTGACCCCAAGGCCGAGTGTACGCACGGCAGTCTCCCACTTGGGGAGTCATAACTTCGGGGAGAGTAGTGCTCGATGTGGCGCTATCCTCTTTGAAAGCTTCCGTTTTGTCGAATTCAAAGATATTTTAAGCACCTACGATCATGGGGAAGACTGTGTCAATAGGCTGTGCTGACCATGGTGGCAGTGGGGGCAGCTGGGGGTCACTTATGTCGCAATTCTTTTCCCTGGCGTATTCCATTGGGAGGGACCCCAATGCTACAGCTATAAAGCTTTACCAGCTAGCTACGAAGCTACGAAACCTCTAAATGAGCATGCTTCTGCTAGCTCATTTGGATGTCATAAATCTCCCAAATGTGCCGGTCATATCGATCTAAGTCGCCTTCGGAATTCCAACGATATTTGTGCTTTAATAGATGAGGATAGCAATAGCGAGATTACTATTGAAGAAGAGAGTGCAATTAGAGCATCGGATGTCGGGCTGGCGGACGGCATTATTCAACGTGGAGAATGTATCCAGATTCCTAGGAAAGTCCTCAATCGACGTAGGCCAGCTTCGATAGGGCCTCTGATTCTGGGACTTCAATACAAAGAACCTTCTCTCCGTCGGAACGAGCAAGAAAATAACGAACTGCTCCGAAGTCCCGATCAGTCAGAGAGTGATGACGGCTGCATCTTTCGGTTTAGTCCACACAAATCTGAGCTTCAACCCAGCGGGAAGACAAGACCTAGCTAAATACAATAGCAATTATTGAATGTATAACCACCGATGGTCTTCCTTGCCATGGCCGCAAGCTTCTCCTTGGTTACCTATACCATTAAAGCCATTTTATACATAATCCTAGTTGTACTCTTTGCAAGAGAGTCTAGTTGGCTATAAATGTAAGTATTTTGATGACGGGCAATCCTATTCTTAATTAAAGTAGTCTGCGAAGTAGCCTCAATTGGGTTGCTAGTTGCTCGAAAGCTAGCTTGGGCCAGTGTTGCCAACAGTTTTTACAAACTGGCAGTTTTCGCAGTTTCTGACAGTTTCTGCAGTGCAGTACTACTACTCTACAGTACCAGTTTTTTACAGTTTTCTCAAGGGCAACTAGCAGCAAGGCATTGACATATCAACTCCACCAGGACCTTCATCCTCCATCTCACAAGCCTCAAGTCTCCGACCTAGCAATCGCTCTGTACCTAAAAAACGCCGTGGACGAACTTCTTGGATATGGGAGCATATTCCTAATGACAATATTAATACCATATATGTCGATTCTAAAGGAACATTGTCTGGAAGTGTAGGTACTGCCTTACAGTATATGCCGAGACTACTGGTACTGGAATCTGTGCGTCACTTGGGCAGACTTCATCAAATTACCAAAATCTCCTCACAAGCACAAAAGCAGATTGCTAGAGAGTCTACTATTGATGCTGCATTTGCATGCGCTGCTGAGACCAGCTACAATCGTCGTTGTCTTGCTAGTCTTGGGTCAGATACAATAGATCCTGCAGTACTTGAACAGCTATATGTGTAAAACTTGTAGGTGTTGGTAGCGGTCCGTAATAATAGAATAATATAATAATTATGGGCATGTCAACCAGGTTCAGAACAGTGATCTGTGAAAAGCATGTTTTATTCATCTAGCTACTTTTATATAGCAGAAAAACTCTGCTAGTCTCGGAGCAGTGGTGCCTAGTTTTATCTTCTAAGTTAGGTGATACTAGGCTTGGCACCAGGTTGGCGCTTGGCGGCCTAGGCGGCATCCCCGCCCCTTCTCCCGGGCACGGTGTAACGGGTGCCGCCGTTACAGTACATGTGGTATATAAAGCGTGTCACGCGTATTCCGGGAGAGCCGGAATACTGTAGTCTTTTTGGCTCAGTGGGATGTAGCACGAGCATAACTGTACATCATTACAAGAGTATTCCGGCTCACCGGTCAATGGGTTTTGATTGGCTCGCTAGTTGGGTGGGCTAAGCGAGCAATCAGTGTAATTCCTTACCTGGCTGACAAGGGGGCGTCCTTGGGGGCTTAAGCTATTATATACACACCTTAGCATCCTGAGTAGTAACGGGCCTAGAAGCAAGTACGAGATGATATGCTAGAAGCCTCTACATCCGTGCCGGTGTAAGGACACAGGGCACCCAGCTCACAGTAATAGCATATGAGAGTGCGAGTCGGAGGCTAAACGGATGCTATCCTATAGGTCTACTACGAAGGATACAAAAAAGATGATGGGGAACCCCCGTCAGTCGATTTTCTCAAGTATCCGAAACCCATCCGACTCGGTTCCGACTCGGTTAGGCCACCCAAATGATCACACGTGACCCCGCGGCTACCCGGAGTCTACTCCCTAGAATGAGAGACGAGAAGGCATCCTTACACTACCCCCCTCCTGAGAGAGTGCTTTGTCCGCAAGGCACGCGGCTAGTATCATGTCCGCAAGGCACGCGGCTAGTATCCTGTCTGCAACGTCTCCGAATCGTCTCCGTATCGTCTCCGTGAACGGAGCGTTTCTTGTTATCATAATGTTGGCTGGTAATTGCGTCCGGAACAACTTCGTTTGTCGTGCGCATCGGGAAGGTGCTTTGTTTGCCACCGTAGTCATCCCGAGGTGGTATCGCGTTAGGGTCCGTGTGGCATGCGAAACTGGAGTTTGCTTTTGTTGGATCTCACGTTCGTTCTTGGGGTCCGAAACAGTACCGGAAGGTGTCCGCTACCCGTTTGAGTAGAATTTTCGTAAAACGTGAAAGAAGAAGTGGCCGCGCTAACCTGATTCAGCGTTCATTGTTGTAAGCTAACATTTGAGTATTCCGCTTCGCCCACTTCCTCTTGTTTTTACCTTACAATAACAACGCCTGCAACACTCCTGCCCGAGACCGGTAAGTGGCCCCTCCCTGTCCGTTTGTTTATGATACTGATAGATTGTATAGTATCCTCCAATCCAAAGAACGAGTAGGTGATGGGAGCGCGTTGGCGCGGTGTTGATAACTTGTGCTGGGCTGACGGAACGGGAGCGGCAGCGGTGGGCAGTTTGCCCACAGCAGCCACCAACTCCCCCAAGAGAGCAGGAACGCTCTCCTGTTCCGTCCGGAGACGGCGCAGCGACGACTGAATTTGCTGCCCAGAGTCAGCATCGGAACCACACTGAGTCACGAGGGGAAGGGGGTCTACTCACGGCCAGCCCCAACTCGAGGGCAGCCCGAGTGGCGCGTGCCTCCTCATAGAGGTCACGCTCCGCCTCGGAGTGGAACTTTGTTATGCTCTGGGCGGCCAGGAGGGCCGCAAACTCTTCCCCAAGGAACCAGGGCAGCTTTCACCAAAGTCAGCAACGGCCAACCAAACCAAACTCTGAACCCCACAAGAAAACCTACCGGGACGCAAGGCGAGTGCTGCGACGTGCAGTACCCACACTTTGAACTGGTCGAGGACCAGACGCAGTCGTGGGACTGGATCCCATGGGCTTTGGCCTGAAGGCAGCGCAAACAGAGCACACGGAAGGCGACAGGAAGAGCCCTGGAGGGGGTGGGAACCGGCATCTTCAAATTTGGAAGCTCCGACTCAGGGTGATGGAAGGAGGGAGGGGGAGGATGGGGAAGTTGGGGCGGCCTATGTGTAATGGTGGGTGCACCAGATGTGAGAATCTAGCCACCCAAGGAAGGGATGAATTTACTAAGACAACACACTGTCTTAGGAAAAAGAGCCAAAGGGTCGTAGCTTAGACTATTCCACAACGGAGCAATCAGGTGTGTGATGTAGTGAAGTGGTTCAGACAAGTTGCAACAAATGTTGAGTCTGGGAACTCAGGGGTAAGTCAGAGGTTAACACCTCACTGACTTTTCAGAAACAAGGAGTAACAAGATCAATGCTTGGAAGCTTGGAAAAGACGTGGAAGTATGTGATAGTCGATTTACTGTATTGTCTGCTTGCCCTTTCTTAAGGAAAGGGCAATCCTATTTATGCTAAAGGAGTGTAGTTCTCTCATTTTCCAAGACTTTCCATGACTTACCAGGCTTGGTAACTGTAGTCGACGTAAGAGAATCCCATAGAACCATCTCTTAGGTTTGTAGCCTATAGGAAGTAAAAGAAGGTCCAAGGTCAGAGTACCCCTATAGACAAATTATGTCATAGACAAATTATGTCATAGACAAATTATGTCCTAGACAAATTATGTCATAACTTAACCAATCTTGTGGGTACCTAAAGAGCGATGACATGTAATGAATCATAGAGGTTCGTAGGAGCTTTTAGAGCTATCGTTCATGCTCCTAGGCCTCTAGTTGGTAGAGATATCTCATGTGGTAGTATGAGTGATGTCATGTAATGAATCATAGAGGGTTGTAGAGATATGCTATGTGGTAATATCGGCCCAGTAACTAAGGAGCGATGATGTGTAATGAATCATAGATGGTTGTAGCAATCGTTGAGTAGTATTGCTCTTGTTGTTGGTGTGATAAGCCAAAATATGTATAGTGACTTGTAGGTTTGAGGAGGAGATTTCCAAGTTTGCTCTTGAGTTTGATAGCAAACTGAGTGCAACGAATGTCAGTATGACACTACCACCATGAGAGACGAAGGGTCGAAGTGACCCCACGCGAAGGGCCAGGCCCGAGTCCCCTCCGACACAAGGTCTTCCCCCACCTAGGCCCCATAGTGTCATACTGACATTCGTTGCACTCAGTTTGCTATCAAACTCAAGAGCAAACTTGGAAATCTCCTCCTCAAACCTACAAGTCACTATACATATTTTGGCTTATCACACCAACAACAAGAGCAATACTACTCAACGATTGCTACAACCATCTATGATTCATTACACATCATCGCTCCTTAGTTACTGGGCCGATATTACCACATAGCATATCTCTACAACCCTCTATGATTCATTACATGACATCACTCATACTACCACATGAGATATCTCTACCAACTAGAGGCCTAGGAGCATGAACGATAGCTCTAAAAGCTCCTACGAACCTCTATGATTCATTACATGTTATCGCTCTTTAGTTACCCACAAGATTGGTTAAGTTATGACATAATTTGTCTATGACATAATTTGTCTATGACATAATTTGTCTATAGGGGTACTCTGACCTTGGACCTCCTTTTACTTCCTATAGGCTACGAATCTAAGAGATGGTTCTATGGGATTCTCTTACGTCGACTACAGTTACCAAGCCTGGTAAGTCATGGAAAGTCTTGGAAAATGAGAGAACTACACTCCTTTAGCATAAATAGGATTGCCCTTTCCTTAAGAAAGGGCAAGCAGACAATACAGTAAATCGACTAGCACATACTTCTACGTCTTTTCTAAGCTTCCAAGCATTGATCTTGTTATTCTCTGTTTTTGAAAAGTCAGTGAGGTGCTAACCTCTGACTTACCCCTGTGTCTCAGACTCAACATTTGTTGCAACTTGTCTAAACCACTTCACCACATCATACACCTGATTGCTGCGTTGTGGAATAGTCTAAGCTACAACCCTTTGGCTCTGTTTCCTAAGACAGTGTGTTGTCTTAGTAAATTCATCCCTTCCTTGGGTGGCTAGATTCTCACATCTGGTGCACCCACCATTACAGCCAGGCCGTGACCATGACCATGGCCTGAATAAGAAGGTGCCAAGCCGCCGGTTTTTAAACCCTGCCACCGCCCCCTGCCCCCTGTTCTAGATCAACCATAACAGGCCGCTCTAGGCGATTCGGAGTAAAAACCTGTTCAGAGCAGAACAGTTTTCTGTCCTGCTCTGCACAGGTTCAATTCACTGTATATAGTTAGTATATAGCTTAGTAATAACGTGGTTTACCACCAAACGGAACATCCCACCAAATGAAACACTTTCCGATAGCATCGCAACCTCAAACCCAATTACTCCACCACACCACAACAAAAAGATGCCTCAGAAAGCTAATGAAGGCCGAGTTGTACTAGCCATTCAAGCTACCAAATCACCCCACAAACTGTCCATCCGACGTGCTGCGCAGCTATATGAGGTCCCACATGTAACACTTACCCGTCGCATACACGGAAGCCAACCACGAGCTGGTAGATGCGACAAACAACGTCCATTGACCCCAATTGAGGAAGAGGAGCTCATACGATACGTACTTGACCTAGATTCGCGAGGATTTCCACCTCGAATTGAGGATGTACGAGATATAGCGAATCTCCTCCGTGCGACGCGTCGCGAACCCCCAGTTGGAAAAAACTGGCCCTACCGCTTTGTACACAATGAACCAAAGCTTAAGACGCGTCTCTCTCGTGCGTACGACCTCCAGCGAGCCCTCTGCGAAGATCCTGATTGTATAAGAAAGTGGTTTGAGCTGGTAAAGAACATGCAGGCGAAGTACAGCATCCAGGATGCTGACTTCTACAACTTTGATGAGACGGGCTTTATGATGGGTGTTATCTGTGGGAATATGGTTGTTACGAGCTCAGATCGAAAAGGCCGAGCAAAGCAGCTTCAGTCTGGTAATCGGGAATGGGCAACAGCGATTGAATGTGTGAGTGCAGACGGCTTTGTAGTGCCTGCATACTTGATTGTACAAGGCAAGCATCACCTTGCGCCTTGGTACACAGAGTGCGGCCTTCCACCTACTTGGGCCATCAAGACCTCACCAAATGGCTGGACCGACAATGATACAGGTCTAGACTGGATAAAACACTTTAATCAGCATACACGTGTACGAACACAAGGGGTCTGGTGGATGATTGTCCTAGATGGCCATGAGAGCCACCTATCTGCCCAGCTTGATATGTACTGCAAGGAGAACAACATTATTACGCTCTGTCTCCCTGCGCACTCCTCACATCTTACCCAGCCTCTTGATGTTGGGTGTTTTAGTGTACTAAAGCGAATGTATGGTCGAGAACTTGAGGTCTTCATTAAGGCCTCTATTACCCATATCACTAAGATTGAGTTCTTTATTGCATTCAAGGCTGCCCACGACCATACAATGACAACTGAAAATATCCTAGCTGGCTTTCGAGGTACTGGCCTAGTCCCGTACAACCCAGAAGCAGTTCTCTCAAAGCTTGATATCAAGTTACGGATGCCAACACCAACTGGATCCCCCCTACTAGAGGCTGACCCTTGGGTCCCTCAAACGCCACAAACCCCAGCTGATGCAATTTTGCAGTCTAAGTTTGTACAGAATAGAATTGGAATTCATCAAGGAAGCTCCCCAACAACGATTTTTTCAGCTGTAAAGCAGCTGGTGAAGGGTACAGACTGCATTGCGCACCAAATGACCCTTATACAAGAGGAGGTCCGTACCCTTCGAAAGGCCAACACAGCACTTTCAAAGTGTCGGAAAGCCAAGCGTACACGTGTCCAAGATGGAGGGTCACTTACTATAGAAGATGCTCAAAAACTGATCGCTGAAAAAGAGGATAAAGGGTTGAAACGACAGAAAAGGTCAAATGAGGAGGGTGCTGTAGAGGCTGGTCCATCGACTTCGCAGCGCTGTGGGAGGTGCGGCAAGACTGGGCATAATGTACGAACCTGTCAAGAGGTTGAAGAGATATTAGGAGAAGAGAATTCAATTGAGTGTAGTTAATTTTAATGTGTTAGGGTAGAGTAATTGGGTTTGAGGTTGCGATGCTATCGGAAAGTGTTTCATTTGGTGGGATGTTCCGTTTGGTGGTAAACCACGTTAGAGTAAATCCAACGTTGTTAAAGTAAAGCGTGCCTACGATCATGAGAAAAGTGACAATTTTATGCACTATACTATACGATGCCCATAAAACTGACGATTACTGGTATTCCAGCCAGCTTCCAGTCCTTCTGGAATTCGGATTCAAATTTAAATAAGGGCGATAGCCCCCTTATTCGAGCAACCCCTCCAGTTGACGTCTTTCCCCTTGACGATGATAGCGATATTTACGACGGCGACGACTACAGCTTACCTACCCCTACCTCTACCAACAGAGATTCAAATATTCAAGGAAGACTGAAGAAGCGGCAAAGGCAAGGGGAAGAGGAGGATACAATACAAGGAAAGGGTCAGATCTTGAGTCCAGAAGATTATATCATACTGTTGAAAATCTGCCTACGGATGGGACCTACCTATCGATCAACAGAGGCAGTACCGTTCTTCAATAACGTTACTGCTGATTGGCAAAGTGAGACAGGAAAAGTCCACGGCACTCTTCGCCGGGTGCTACAGCAGAGGATCAATATATGACGGAAGTATCTTGAGAATCTTGGGACAGGCGAGCAGGATGGCCAAACTGAGACTCAGTTATATGAGGACAGTTGGATTGAAGTCCTTGAGGCTGATGCAGTTGTCATACGCCAGCGAAAGGAATATCGAGGCAATATTGGTGCCAAGAGTGAAGCTTCTTACCTTGCCCGGGCTTCAATGCTTATGACAATGAAAGACAAGCGGGGTATTAACCCACCACTACCGTCACCTCGGAATACCCTTCCTGCGCTCCAGGGACAGCAATTAGTGGGCAGTGAGGAGTTAGACGATGTCATCGTTATTGAAGATGACGACAGTCTTGCTCTATCGCCAATTCCATCTCCATACCGAGCTTCTCCTTCGCCACACTTATCCTCTTCTTCTCAGCGTCCTAAGAATCGCCACCTACTTGCTCTAGAAGAACGAGAAGATCGTCTTATGACGATGGTAGAAGGGCTTGTAGAAGCAGCTGCTTCAACTGCTGCTTCAACTGCTGCTTCCTCAACTGCTGCTTCCTCAACTGCTGCTTCCTCAACTGCGTATTTAGATCCAGCAGTATTACAGGAGCAGTTAGAAGCCCGTCTTAAGGTGCAAGAAGAGCGGCTTCAAGCTGCAATAGCTATGCAGCTTGAGGATATTCGAAAAGAACAGCAGTTACTATTCTCTTCTTTTATACAGCAAGTACGGATAGGTATGGGGCAAGGGGGTTAATGTCATACTGACATTCGTTGCACTCAGTTTGCTATCAAACTCAAGAGCAAACTTAGAAATCTCCTCCTCAAACCTACAAGTCACTATACATATTTTGGATTGTCACACCAACAACAAGAGCAATACTACTCAGCGATTGCTACAACCCTCTATGATTCATTACACGTCATTGCTCCTTAGTTACTGGGCCGATATGACCACATAGCATATCTCTACAACCCTCTATGATTCATTACATGACATCACTCCTTAGTTACTGGGCTAATACTACACATGACATATCTTTATCAACTAGAGGCCTAGGAACATGAACGATAGCTCCAAAAGCTTCTACAACCATCTATGATTCATTACACGTCATCGCTCCTTAGTTACCCACAAGATTGGTTAAGTTATGACATAATCTGTCTATAGGGGTACTCTGACCTTGGACCTCCTTTCACTTCCTATAGGCTAGGAACCTAGGAGATGGTTCTATGGGATTCTCTTACGTCGACTACAGTTACCAAGCCTGGTTAGTCATGGAAAGTCTTGGAAAATGAGAGAACTACACTCCTTTAGCATAAATAGGATTGCCCTTTCCTTAAGAAAGGGCAAGCAGACAATACAGTAAATCGACTATCACATACTTCCACGTCTTTTCCAAGCTTCCAAGCATTGATCTTGTTACTCCTTGTTTCTGAAAAGTCAGTGAGGTGCTAACCTCTGACTTATCCCTGAGTTCTCAGACTCAACATTTGTTACAACTTGTCTAAACCACTCCAATATATCATACACCTGATTGCTGCATTGTGGAATAGTCTAAGCTACGACCCTTTGGCTCTTTTTCTAAGACAGTGTGTTGTCTTAGTAAAATCATTCCTTCCTTGGGTGGCTAGATTCTCACATCTGGTGCACCCACCATTACACATTTGACTACACAACACTGTGGCAATTGCAGAAAGACTGGTCATTATGCGCTAACTTGTCCTAACGGTGTAAATATGTCTAGTTCATTAGATTCCGAGTAGTCTTAATGAATATTATGTGTTGTGGTGGTTTTATTATATTTCGAGGTGGTAAGGGTATAGAAAAGTGATCAACTCGGTGTTGCAGTAAACTCGGTATTTACTAAATAACGTGGTCAACTTAGTGTCCGACCACGTTATTTAGTAAATAGTGTTTGCTCAAAGTTGAAGATTAGAGTTAAGTTAGCTAGGGAGATACTACATGTAAAACTTTAGTAGCAGTCTGTAAGAATAGAATAATGATAATTACAGGCATATCAACCAGTCTTTAGAACAGTGATTAATAAAAGCATATTTTATTAATCTAGCTACTGTAACTACTTTATATAGTTGAATACTTCCACCCCTAAGCTAGTCTCAGAGGAGTGG
The DNA here is from genome assembly GCF_001641265.1 of Pseudogymnoascus destructans. NCBI lineage: Eukaryota > Fungi > Ascomycota > Leotiomycetes > Thelebolales > Thelebolaceae > Pseudogymnoascus > Pseudogymnoascus destructans. The sequence continues at coordinate 160,093 of NW_020167540.1, read as the reverse complement.
TGCCTAGGAGTGAGAATTCCACACTGTATCGGGCGCTTAGAGCTCAAGTTGAATTAAGGTATACGCTACGGTAATATGTTGTTCCGATTTCTCGCTGTACCGCTCAGATCATGGATGATCTGATTTAAGCCTCCAGCATCAGGTGCTTAGCCAGCTGCCTGCATATAAATATGTAGCTCTGGAGATTCAAAGCTTCGTTGCTGGATTCCAAATACTAGCCATAGGGGTAGAAGCCTTGTTAGAGCTTTGCTGCCTCAGCTTGTCTGTAGGCTAGCCCATTAGGTGAACAGACGTGGTGACGTCAGACTCCACTTTTTCCATTGCTGTGAGGGAGAACCAACCCGTCAAGAACGAGGAAACAATATGAAAAACTGATATATCTTAATGCCAGATTCTCGGCCGATTCATTATGTATATATTATGTTTCATTCTAGAAGAAAGGAACGCGGGATCTGTGGGCGCACGACCTGCTTGCGGCGGTTTGGCCATCCAAGGTATCCCCCCGCTAAGTTAGCGCGCGACATTCAACCAGGTCGTGGAACCAAGGCGGCACATACTCGGCGTCTATTCCTCAACTCAGCCACACCATATATACTCCAAATTTATCTCCAAGTCGAGACTTACTGTGCCCTATATTGCCAATAAGCGACCTCTACTGTGAGAAAACCATGTGCCGGACCTCTCCTTAAGCTCCGGCGACAACGAAAGGCAAGCCCCGACCGCTAATCGCCACGCCCATCAAGACATGGAGCAGCCTCCAGGCCAAGACGGGCGCGTGAGCAGCAGTCGAGCCTCGGCGTTCCAGGCCCCGAGGAAGAAGAGGAATCACAGAGGAGGGAAAAAGAAGCGCTCAACGAAGCAGTCGTTTTCATCGCCCTCCGAAGAAGAAGATGTGTCGGCCGTCCTCGAGACCTCAGAAGATCGCAAAACTAAGCAAAGCACTGCGAGGTCCCCTTTGCACAGACTACAAGGGCGGAACTCGAGTAATACGAGCTTAGAGAGCGAGGCACTGCTCGATCACCGGTACGTTTATGGCGTGTTGTTTGCAACTGGAAGATATTATTCTAACAAACTGCAGAGAACAGAAGTTCATGAGGCCTCGAAGAGCCTCGACATTACAACATAATGCATTTGACCAGTCAATCTACGAATCCCCCGGCTCCATCCGGCCACAATATACAAACCCCTTTGCCTCCCAAGAAAGTGTTCGCAGCCGCCAGTTGAAGCGTGGATACTCAGGGCCCAATAATGAAGAAAACTTGGACGAAGAGGCAGACGAGCGGACACCGATGCTTGCTACTTCTATGCCAAGGAGTGGATACGGAGAACAAAGTATGGGGTCGGGACCCAAACCGAGCCGATATGGTCGAAATGGCAGCAGCTCGTCCGATATTAGGAAAAGAGTATCGAAATCGACCAGCCGAGAGGTGCCCGCCCCTCTTCCCTCTCAATCGTCGGGCGCTTACAACGTCAATTACCCACCTTCTGTTCCAGGAAGCCCTTCGATGAGCCCGGCCCATAAGCCAATGAGCTTTGGGGACATGCTGGGACGAGATGAATTCCCAAGTGATAGGGATCATTTTGAAGAAGAAGAAACGGACGAGTATCATGACAGGGGCGAGACGACGCCCGACCGGCGGTCAGTGCATGGCTCGCTGGTCGAGAGATTGGAACGACGCCCGACAATCGCCGCAAGAGCAGAGGAGGATGTGTGCTTTCCTGCGGAAGCTATGTCAGAAATCACGGAAATTGCAGAAGAAGACGTTGCGGAACGGGAAGGCAGTATATTCCACCAAAATGTACGACGCCGACGTCCAAAGTGGCCTGATCTGGCTGTTCTTGATGAGTGGAGCAGAATTGAGAAGGAAGGGAGAAGTGAAGAGGCGCGAGCAAAGAGAATGGTTGAACCGCAGCTTATTGGAGGACGTCTGCGTCCCACCCACTCGCGGAATTGGCATCGGGTAGAGGAGGATGCTCCTTACCGATTTACCTACTTCAACGAAGAATTCCCAAGCACCATCCACAGCCAGACTATATCAGAGCTCGAACAACCTGGCCTAGGTTTTAAGGAGCTATTTATTCCTGACCGCCCCGAATTAAGCGACTCGTCTGACGACGACAACGAGGATCAGTACCCGGGGCTTCTGCCGTCAGAACAATACCAGACGCGTACTCATTCAAATGGCAATAATATGGAATATATAGCAACAACTCGCCAAAGCTCTTATATGGATTTGAGCCCGTGTTCAACTGTGCCCGAGGACAGGCATTCTGAAAAAGTCTCAACTCCCGCTCACAGGGGTAAACTAAGCTCTGCGAACACCATGAACATCACCGAATTATCGTTACCGCCACCACAAGATCCTCATCAAGCAGCAGCGGCAGCTAAAGAAGCTACAACCGAGCAAACTTCAGCCGGCACCAAGTCCCCAGAGGCCCCCAGAGAACGACCGAAGCGTTACGGAGACAGGCCAACGTGGTGGCTAGACGTGTTCTCTCCATCTGAAGCGGAAATGAAAACCATAGCCAAAACATTCGGTATTCATCCGCTTACCGCAGAGGACATTATGGTTCAAGAAGCGCGAGAGAAGGTGGAACTGTTCCGTAACTACTACTTTGTCAACTATCGGACATTTGAGCAGGATATGAATAACGAAGACTTCCTCGAGCCTGTCAACATGTATGTCGTCGTTTTCCGTGAAGGAATCATCAGCTTCCACTTCTCGCTCACCCCGCACCCAGCAAACGTGCGGCGACGAATTCGCCAGCTGAAAGACTACCTGATCCTCTCCTCGGATTGGATTTCCTACGCCATCATCGACGATATTACCGATGTATTTGCACCATTGATCCAAACCATCGAGGATGAAGTCGACGACATCGACGACGCGATTCTAATGTTGCATTCTCCACCATCCGGCGACTCCACAGATGAGAAACGCTCCGAAGCAGGCGGAAAGACTGTAGAAAACGGCGCCGACATGCTCAGGCGTGTTGGAGACTGCAGGAAGAAGGTCATGGGTCTGTATCGACTGCTCGGCAATAAGGCGGATGTGATTAAGGGGTTTGCGAAGAGATGCAATGAGCATTGGGATGTTGCGCCGAGGAGCGAGATTGGGCTATATTTGGGGGATATTCAGGATCATATTGTGACTATGACGGGGAACTTGAGTCACTATGAGAAGTACGCCCCTCATTTTCTTATCTAGTTGATATGACGCTAATTGTAACAGGATTCTCGCCCGGTCACACGGCAACTACCTCGCTCAGATTAATATTCGCATGAACGAGAGACAAGAGCAGACTGCAGACGTTCTTGGAAAATTGACGGTGCTGGGAACGATCGTGCTGCCTATGAATATTATCACCGGTTTGTGGGGAATGAACGTCTGGGTGCCTGGACAGAATGCGGAAAACAGCTTGACGTGGTTTTGGTGCATTACTGTCGGCCTGTTGGTGTTTGGGCTGAGTTGCTTCTTGATGGCGAGGACGTTCTACCGGATTGTATGAGCGGGTACAGCAGTATTTGGAGTTCGACATGCAAGCATGGGTTCGAGAACTGACTTCGTATCAACGAAAATGTTTGCTTTGACACTGGATTTAGCGTCTAGAAAGGGGGTTAACAGCTGGTTTATGTGCTGTTGGGCGTATGCTTTGAGCATTTATTGGATACAGACTGTTCTTGGGGGGTCATTGATGGGATCTAAATGGGCATATTACTATATATATGGATGATATAATATTATCTATCAGCGCCTTATATGCCTGTCTACTGGTTGGAGCTGGTAGTAGCCGAATATCAGACGAGATATGAAATTTGATAAACGTGCGAAAATGCGGTCTATGAACATTGTTTTGGTGAACAAGAAGCTATAGTATAGTGGTAACAGCAATCTTTATACATTTGAACCCACAAAGTAGAATTTGAAACCAAGACTTTCACACGTTGATGTATTTCTAATTTATAACCTCCTTTCTAACCCTTGACGAGGTTGTTGGCAGTCGATTTAAAGGCAAGTTAACTTACGCGCTCGGGACCCTTCTTACTCCGTTCCGAAAGGTTCTACACACACCCCCACCAACCCCACCATCAAAACCCTACCTCATCACCATATACCCATAACACCTTCAAATACTCCAGCTCAAGATCCAATCCACTACCTCTACACCACTACACCAAACAACCCGTCAAAATGCCTCCACCAAGCCCACTTGCCATCGCGACATCCTCGCTCCAGCGATTGGTGAAGGAGGATGCGTCTTACTACAAGGAGCTTGAGAAGCAGGAGGCGCGCCTGAAGAGGGTGGAGGAGAGCACGGATGAGGATGAGAATAGGGAGTATACCCTGAAGCAAGAGGTGAGCTACCACCCCCCCCTTCCCCCCCCAACTATCCATCTCTCCTCTCTTCCCCCCTTTCAATCAAAACAGCATATTCCTGGCAAACCAGGAATAGCTGCACGTGACAGTGCAACAGTGTATTAACGACGTAACAATAGAGAGCAGCTATTGAGGAGACCAAGGCTGTCTTCCCAACGCTCAAGCAGCGGATTGAGGATAACCTCGAGAAACTACGTGATCAGGTTGAGAAGGCGCTGGAGAACCCCGGGGAGAAAACTGAGGAGGAGGTGGTGAAGGCGAAGAGCGCGATTGAGAGCGCGGAGAAGGCGTTGAAGGATGCTGCGGTGAAGGCGTTAGGTTGTGTGGATAGGGGAGTAGGTGTGTGAGGGGGTGGATGAATGGTGATGTGGAGGTGAATTGGGTAATATGCAAGGCGTAGGTCTATGGGGGAACTGAGCATATTGAACGACGTGATCGGGTATTGCGCCAGGTAGTATACAGCTAGCTACTATCTATACAAGCTGAGCGACTTCTGCTCCTTGGTATCAAGTGGTATCCATCTTATCCTCACCACTACTTGACGCACTGGGCTCATGCACCGTAGCCTTTGGAATCTCCACTTCCTCTCCTTCCTCAACAGCACTATCCGCATCCGCCATAGGCGAGTCAACAGCCGCATCTGCCATGACCGCATCGCCCTCCTCAGCCACCTGTCCCCTCCTCTCCGAGCCAGTGGGCGAAGCTGCACGACTCCCCGGTCTACTTCCTCCGCGACTTCCCGCACGACTACTCGCGCGACTGTTCGACCTCGAGTAACTATTCGACACCGGCTTCAGCTTCGAGCTCTTATACGTACTTTCCGCCTCCGTGCTCGCACCCCTCGCTCTAGGTGTCGACGCACCATCCGGTCTCGGTGTTGCTTCGCCGCTTAAACCGTCGTGTTTTGGTGTTTGTCCATCTCTGCTGCCTGCCTCGCCTACTTCGTTATCTTCTTCGCCAGCATCACCCATCCCCTCTCTGCGTTCTACTTCCTCTTTCTCGTCTCTGATTAGCCTTCGCAGCCTCACGCCCTCTTCTACGATGCGTCCGAATTGTTCGCGTCTCTCAGCCCAGGTCTCGCCGTACTGTTCTCTCTCCCTCTCTAACTCGCGGCATTCTTCTTCTAGTTTCAGCAAGTTCGCGGCCTGCTCCTCCCTCGTACGTAGCATGCGGTTACTCGTGATCTTCTCCGCCAACTTATCAAACCCCTTCCGCTGGTCCAGCGTCGCCCTCGCACTCTCTAACTTCACCCTGAGTTCAGCGGTATTATACTTAACATCCTGCGCCGCCTCCAGAATCCTCAGTTTCTCCGCCGCATAGCGCTCGCGCTCTCGCTCATTCGAGTTCCGCAAGAACTGGAAGCGGGCGATACTGCTGTCGAAAGCGGCGAAATCGAGGAGCACGTCTTCCTGGAACTGGCGGCGCTCGTCGAGCTGTTTTTGCTGCGTGGCTTCCTGCTCCGCTGCGGCTTCGGGGGTGGAGACGGTGTCGGGGGGAGGAGTGGGGGGGAGAGAGAGGGGAGTGGAAGTGAGGGCGCCGGGGGCGAGGAGGCGTTTGGTGATGCGCTTGAAGGGTTTCTCTTCGATGTTGAGGATGCGGGTTTTGTGGAGTTCGTCTTCTTCGCGTTGGCCGAGGAGTTGGAAGGAAGCCATTGTTGGTGAGTTCAAACTGGGTTTGGCTAAAGAGGTGACAATGTTCAGTTCCAAACCGTGAGTTCGCTTTCACACTCGTTGTTGCGACGATTGACTGAAATTCAATTGAAGGTGTTATTGTTCCGATCTGGAAATGCCACAGGCCTTCCCGCCGCGAGGCTGAGATTGAAGCTTGACGCCAACCAATCCCTGTCGGCTCCACTCTCGACGCTAAACCATTTTCATATGAGCTGGCTCAACCTCAGCCTCGACTTTCCTATTGTAGTTCTATTGAACCCACCACGACAATGGAAGCGCTTCCTATTGACAATATCACCACAATGGATCGCCTATCTTGCGAAGAATATTTTCTACTTGGCTCGTTGAAATATTACTCGTAACAGACCGTTATTCATTCATAACTTCTTGCACTTGCTCACTCACACTTTGCCATCAATCACTTTTTGAACGACAGCAATTTATCAAGGCACAAAGCCCCTTCATTTATTCTCGAGTTAACACCGAACCCAATACGAACCATGGCTTCCAAGGAAGAGGAGAAGAGCGCTCATCTGAACCCGTTCAGTCTGCAGAGAATGTGTGAGAGGGCAGCCATAAGAAATATCAAAGGTATGGTTCCTTTATGACGACTACAGGCTCCATCAACTAACAAATTCTTAGATATATACGATGTTGGCGGCATGTCATACAAAACCGTCAAACCAATTCTTGCCAGAATCAAAATCCCTGAGCAGCTGCGTCAAATAGAGCTTGCATCCCCTCAAATCATCGGCGAAACGGTCGAACTGTGGGAAAGATTCATCCAACGCGACGTCGAGAATTGGCGTGAAAAGAACTATCGCCCAAGCAATCCTGCAGACTGGCCTGCTGTTTACAGGAAGTACATGGACGAACAGAAGGCCAAAATCGACTACGATAAAGAGAAGCTCCGCCAGGCATTGGCCGGCATCAAGAAAGAACAGAAAAACAACCTCAGCAAGAAGGTCGAAGCTCGATACATGCCAAAAATACCGAGGGACTCGCGTATGCGTGCAAATGATGGCGGAGTCCCGATTGTCGGTCGCGGCGGCAGATCTGGGAACCGTATTGGTGCTCCAGGTCGTCGCCTTCCATCGGTGTCCACAATTGGATATGCCGCAACAGGAGTCAAGAAGCGAGTCAACATTGTCGAGAAGGCCAGGCGCGAGGCCGCCATGGCAATCGCAGCCCGGCGACAAGGTAAAGCCAAGGTCCCTGACTTTCGGAGCCAAATCAGAAAGGCCCCAGCTGGCATGGTGAACGAGTACCTCAAGGCTGCTGAAGTTGAAAAGAAGAAGCTCAGCCCGCGCAATTCCCCAGTCGCTACTGGTATCCCCGTCCCAAACGCAGCCATGAAAGACCGCGAGGCACGACTTCGAGCTATCAAGGCGTCTGGAGCAAGGAAGCCGGTCGTCCAAGAGCAAGAACCCTACCTTGCACCTGCCCAGGTCCTCGACTTCAACACTCCGTCCGAGGACACTCACGCAAGTTCTGCGAATGACGATGATGATATTGAGAAGCTATTCGGGGAGTACCATGAGCGCCAGCTCAGCGCGACAGCCAAGCGCAAGCTACACGGAAAGGATTATGCCGATCCATTCACCTACCGCCCTTCCCCTGTCAAACCAGCGACGAAGCGCACAACTGATGTCCCGCCGGAGGAGTGGGAAGCTCGATTGCAAGAGAGAAAGAGTGCCAGTCCACCTGCGCGTTCGAGACAGTCATCCCCGAGTGGAGTCACAGAGCAGTCGAAGAATGCAAGCCTAATGAAGGGTCCACCAAAGAAGATCTTCAGGCGCCCACCACCTACGGATCCTTTCATGACGCCGAAGAGACCTCGCCGTGCGTAGTCAGTCTGTTTTGTTTTTTTGCATCGTCTGGGGCGTTTGGGAGATAGGTATGTGGGTGGGGTATATGGGTATATACACACGTGAAGCATTTGCACGCATAAATCACGGAGGAGTATGAGGGTGGGGTATATATGCAGAAAGCACTGGCACGTATAAAGGAGTTCAATTACTGGAGCGATGGATACCATACATGATAGATACCATACATGATAGATACCATACATACGATGCATGTTAATATGAAAGTTGATGAACCATTACCATGAATACTTCTCGTGTAGCCCCGAAGTCTTTGTAGTGATTGACCTGAAGCAGCCTGCCAAAGTCGTGAACTTTCTGTATGAGACGAATCTCTTGAACGATTATTGGAGGCACGACTACGAACATTGGGAAAGCAAATCAACAGTTTCATTGTGTGCCATATTGTGCTATGTTAAATCTAATAACTTATCAGAAACTTCACCAATCATCTATCATCCGCATTTTGCCCACTATAGCCAATAATCAGTTCCACATCTCACCTCACTTCAACCCATCTCTACTATAAAACCCTCCATCTATTACCATTCAGGAATCAACTCATTCAACGCCACCGATCCCTCTCTCCCCCCCATCGCTACCCGAGGGGCCTCGTCACCAACAATCGGCAGTCTAGTGACGCCTCCTTGGCCCAACCCCACCGCACCCAATTTCGCATCCAACAGTCCAGCCTGGACAAGCACGCTGGCCTGATCCCAATGAAGCCTCTCCGACTCCAACTTCCCGCCAATAATCTTAACCACACTAACGAGTACAACCTCGATATACTTCCCTGTGGGTGGCACCCCCGGTAACAACCACGGGATCTCCTGGACGTGAGTGAACGAGATCAACATCTCGTCGATGATCTTGTCCGGGCCAACAGTGCGAGAGAGAAGCGTAGTGCGCATGCTCGCGGGATTAGACGGGATGAAAAACTCATGGTAGAAGCGGAAGAGCTCGTGCTTGCCCACGCCGCCTGTTAGGGTGGGGATGTGGACTACCGAAGGATGGGAAGTCATCGTTTCTATCGTCGCGGCGGCGTCGCGAGTGACGAACTCATCTGCAGATCTGGTATTAGTAACGAGCAAAGGCGAGTGCTGGAGAGAGGGATCATCTTACGAGCAAGATGGCGTTCCCATATATCCTCCAAATCAACATCAATGCCGAATCCTCGCCTCACACAATCCAATGCTCTGCTCCAGGCCAGACCCGACGCAATGTGATCGTATGTGTCCCTACTATGCTCGTCGAAGCCGGGGTGCGTTCCTTGGTATCTGAAGTGTGGGTATTTGGGTGCAAACTTCTGGTTGGCAGCGAGATGGACTTGCACGCGAAGGTCCTTGGGCGGCATGGAGCTAGGATCTGGTATGGCGTAGGGGTAGAATGCAACGATGGCACAGAGTTTACCCCGGGCCTGAAACGTTTTGGGCAATAGAACGGAAGCTGCTTCGCCGTATGCTATCTATTGTGTGTTAGCGGACATCCATGGCTGGTAATGGTAATATGATGTGGAAATTATCAGAATCTTCTCTGCATACAAGGTATAAAGAAGAGCGGGGGATGGCAACGAACGATTGCATAATTCTCTCCCGGCTCTAAGTTGTCGCCGTGAGCTTCTACTGCATATGTACTAGAGCGAGAATCTCCATGTACGTGCTCATAATGCACATCAAAGCCTTCGTGTCTCCAACGGTGGATAACTGCATGGTCGAAGGTCTCAGAGGAAGCTGCAATAACCAGACGCGGTTTGTTCATCATAACGCTCTTGTTTATATCTCGCGGTGCTTGGTCCTCTAGATCTTGTGAGGACCTGCTCAGCCTCCTTGTGACACGCTTGAACATTGTTTGACTGGTGGTTTGGGCTGGTGCAGCTTAAGTTGGGGTGAGGTAGCTATGTGAAAGCTATAGACTTCAGGGTTGACAATTGAATGGGCACGAAATGAGCTTGACCCGTGGCTCAAAGGCAGCTACGATGGGAGAGTTGTTGCGAATGAGATGAGGTTTAAGTGCGAGAACAGTTTAAGAGCCATTCCGAAAACCCGTGCCACATCAAGGAGGTGACGTCTGCCACGGCACCCCGCAGTGAGCTATATTAAACGTCGAGAAGGGGGGGTTTCCATCGAAATCGAACCATCTGGGAGCCTCTGCACTTGCCCTGTTCATCAATTGCAAGTAAACAGTAATCTAAGATATACGCCTTAAAGATACTCCCCTTCCTCATAGTTTTGCATCAAGACGTGCACAGAAATAGTCTACAGCAATAATCTGATGACGTTAAATCGTCACAAGTCGGCGCTTACCATTAACCGCGAGAAAGTACTGAGTACCTCCTGTGGGGTCCCGCACCACCTCTCGGCAGCCTCGCTGTGGATTATTATCAGCCTGCTGTGCTCTCTCTCCCACAAGGCATTTTCCAACTCAGTGCGACTCATACAACTACACTATCTGCCATATCACGCATACCTCTCGCCCAAGATGTTAATCAAGTAAGCCTCAAGATATGAACTCCAGAAGAGAGCAGGAAGCCAAGGACCCAACTGACACCTGATGCAGGGTCCGGACACTCACAGGGAAGGAGATCGAGTTAGATATCGAAAACGACTACAAGGTACTATTCCGTGCTCTGCCTCTTTCCCTCCGACATCGTGGTGCGATACTCGCGCCGTGATTTGGACTTACACATAGCTAACACCATTTCAAGGTCTCCCAAATTAAGGAAAAGGTTGAGGAGAAGGAGGGGATTCCACCTGCACAACAGCGCCTGATTTACGGAGGCAAGCAAATGTATGTTCGGTCTTATGGATCCTGGGATAGGTGGCGCTGGAAACAACATGCTGACAATGTAATGGCATAGGGTTGACGACAAGACAGCTACTGAATACAACCTAGAAGGCGGCGCAACATTGCATCTGGTCCTTGCTCTTCGTGGTGGTAACTAAATGCATTGCATGGAGGAGGGTCGGCACTCTCTACTTGACACAATGGTGAATGGACGTTGGATTATGGAGGAGGGGGCGAAGGAGTGAGCACACTGCCAAAGCACGCTTCCACGAACGTAACCCAACGGCCGAGCTTCAGACGAATATGAACAGACGATTATAAATAGAGCGGCTTTTTGACCAACTGACAAGTCTTATACATTTTGATATTTATACAGCAAGCGCTCAGAATACAGTGGAGATTTCCCTTCCGCTCTCACATTACTTCTTCGTCTTATCCTCGTAGCCCTCAGTAACATTCAGTCCCAATCCCTCGGAATCCAGGTACACCTTGTTCTTGCCACCAGCCTCTTGTAAGATCGTAGCGATCGCTCGTGCGTTCTCGATTCTCTTCAGGTCGACGTACGAGCGGCTCTTCTTGATAGCGTCACCGATCAGCTCTGCGGAACGAGCCTCACCCTGGGCGCGGACAACCATGGCCTGCTTCTCTTGGCGGGCCTTGTCGACAACGAATGCGGCACGCTGGGCTTCTTGTTGGGCGACCTGCTTGGCCTCGACGGCGGCAGTGAACTCGGGGGAGAAGGCGAGGTGCTAGGTTTGATCAGTACAAGAAGGTAAAACTGAGGAAGAGTATGACATACAGTGAGGGAAACATCATCAAGCATGATGTTGAACTTGGCGGCTCTGATGGACAAGTTCTCTCTGACGAGACGGGCAACGTTCTCACGCTGGGTAATCAGCTGCGACGCGTTGAACTGTGCCACGACACTCTTCAACACCTCATTGACGATAGAGGGAAGGACTCTCTCATCGTAATCGGTGCCTAATGTTCGGTAGATCTGGGGAAGGGCCTCGACTCTTGGCCTGGAAAGCACACGGCAGGTGATATTGACCATTTGAAGATCCTTGGTGCCCGTAAGAGAGCCGACGTTTCGTGGCTTCGCGCGTACGTCGTAATCTATGGGAGTCTCGAACCACGGGATCTTAATGTGTGTGCCTATGTAGAACCGGAAAGTCAGCGCGTGCTCGGGTACTCAATCCCAATAGCTTCATAAGCATCGCCGGATGGACCTCACTAACCTTCAGCGTAAATCTCCTGCTTCACACCGCCCAATCTCGTATACTTGATAGCACGATGACCACCGTCGACGTTGAAAAGCGCATTGTTTGCCAGCATAACTCCACCTCCTAACAGGATCAGAGCTCCGAGTCCAGCTCCTGCACCTTTTGGGCCGGGGGCTCCGCCCTTCTTTTGCGCATTCTGCGCCATCTTGGTGAGCTGCGACCAAGCATCGCGGGCGTTTGGAGGAAGCGACATAGTTGCGTATTGGAGAAGGTGTTGTGGGAAATTGGTGACCGGATACTAGATGTGGTTGAGCGTTGCTGGAGAATTGTTCGAGATGTCAACGGTACTCTCCCGATACGTACTAGCGCACTTTCACATCTCAGAATCCAAGCTAACTACCACAAAAGTTGTCGCGACTACAGAGAACCAAAGCAGGTCTTTATGCATTGTTGTGGAACAATCCCTTTACTCATTTCATCACTTTTGATGCTGGGACTGAGGTACTACTTGGAATCTGTAAAGGCGAAAGTCTTCATATAGTGAGAGTTATTGCAGATATACTCCATCTCGTCCCCATCTCCTCCAACCTTTGCGCATGAGGTGAACGTGAAGGTCAACTTCGTCCAAGTATTGAATTGGCCGTTGTGCTTGATTGAAGGCTGTGCAATTTCTGTGGTCTCAATTATATCAAACAATCGCATCCCAGAAACAGCGCCAACACTTCCAGAGGTCCTTGGCCTAAACCACCACGATGTCGACGAAGCCCCCATCGAAGTCGGTATTCGTGGGCAACATCCCGTATGGTATGGTTACATTTGCGCCTTGTGAATCGCATCCGCTAAAACTACAAATAGGCCTCACAGAAGAGCAGATAATAGACATATTCAGTAGCGCGGGCAAAGTTGTTAATTTCAGACTGGTGTATGATCGCGAAACTGGTCGTCCCAAAGGCTTCGGATTCGCAGAATACCCAGATTCAGGTAGGTAGCATATTCTCTTTGAAGATGAGCAGGTACTAATGCTCGATCCACCAGACTCTGCAGCCTCGGCAGTGCGAAATCTCAATGATTACGAAATTATGAACCGCAAGCTTCGAGTCGACTTTTCCAACGACGGCGCGGAAGACGAGACAGTAAGACTTTATTTCAATCATATATGAACCGCATACTGATCGTTATTCCAGTCTGCCCCAACAGGCTACCAACACCCTCCTCTCCCCCTGAACGGAGTGCCCGTCCCCCCTCCTGGCATGGCTCCACCGAACGGCGCAAGCACTTTACCTCCTCTGCCCCAAGGGATCGATCTTCCTCCCGGGCTCACCTGCCCAGACTCGATTTCTCGCACACTCAATACACTTCCGCCATCGCAACTTCTAGATGTACTTTCCCAGATGAAGTCTCTCGTCACGACGGACCAAGGCAAAGCCATCGAACTTCTCCGCCAGGCCCCTCAGCTCTCCTACGCAATATTCCAGGCTCTACTACTCATGGGTCTTGTCAGTACTGATTCTCTCGCCTCTGTGGTGGACGCTGCAGGGCCACCTCCACAAGCAGCCGGGGCGCCTCCAACTCAGGCGCAGCCCCCTCAGGGGCAGTACCCATCTGCCTCAGGACCAGGATATGCACCACCAAGTGGATACCCAGCCGCAGGACAAATGGGCACTCCACCCACTCATGGAATGCCATACCCACCACTGCCACAACAAAGCTACCAACAGCAGCCACCTCCAGCAGCAGCTGGGCAGCCAGATGCCGATGCTTTAATCCAGCAAGTTCTGAGCATGCCGCAAGAGTTGATCGATCAGTTGGCGCCTGCAGAGAGAAACCAGCTGTTAGCTTTGAGAGCCCAGTTCATGCCTAGGTAGTTTTTATGGCGCAAAGCTAGGTTGAATGAAAGCAAATGTTCATGGCGTCGGGCAATTGGAACAGGGCATGGTCTGGGGCGTTGGATGTATGGGTGGGTTGGGAAGATAACAGCGTTGGCTTTTACTCATTACTCATTGGGATAAATATTACAGATTTATTACCTCTTCATGTAACTATATGAAAGATATCATGGTTCAGTTTCCGTTGGTGTTTTCGCACATTGCTCGATTCATACACGTGATTCATAAACCAACAAGATAATCCACGTAATTAGGATCTGCCACCATTTTCCTTGCACAAATACCATGAACAGTGAGTGAAACTCGACTTCTATAATGCTGTAAGAAGGAGACGACAGACACTCAATCCTCCTCCGTCGTTGTGTTTGACAGTATTGCATGTGACGTAATCAGTCATGTGACTGCGTGTTTCTGGCGCGTCTTCAACAACTTCAAGGTGGCGACAGGACTTATCCCACTTTAAGAACATTATACGAGTTATCTCACATGCGCAGTGAAACATGAACAGAACAAAGTAACTCACCCAATAACCAAGGCGATGACTTGAGGATTTTGTAGGCCCATGATGGGTTCCAAGCTGGAGAAGAACTCCAAGGCGACGCATAAACGCATCGCAGAGCATACCTTCGACACTGAAGAAGGCGAGGAATACACAGGCTCAGATTTCGGTGGATTTTTCGAGTACTTCCGCCGAAAGAAGATCAAGCTTCAAAATCTTGATGCCGACCTCAGGGCGCAATCTCCAGATAAGCCACCGATTTTCAGAGGCATAGTTGCCTATGTCAATGGATATACGCAGCCTTCACTGAACGATTTGCACAAATTGATCGTCACTCATGGGGGCGGCTTCGTGCAGTATCTTGATGGAAAGACGTCAGCAACGCATATTATTGCGGCGAACTTGACGCCGAAGAAGGCGATTGAGTTTCGGAATTACAGGATCGTTAAGCCAGCGTGGATAGTGGATAGCATGGCCAATGGAAAAGTGCTGCCATGGCAGAGTTATAAGGTCCTGGATGAAGGGGTAGGCCAAAAAACGTTGGGGTTTGAAAAGGGGAGGGTTGTGAATAAAGTGGAATCCAGACAGAAGGGTTATATGGACCAAACGAAGACCAGCTGGTATAACAGCCAAGTTAAGAATATTGCGGATGAGATCGACGATGAGGAGGAGGCATTGGATGTTAAAAGTATAAGGCGGACAAGTGATGGCAAGACGACATATGCACACTCGCAGAGTTCCCATCATCATTCACAACATCTTATTCACACCAAACCCAACGATGACGAAATCGCAGATGAGCCTGATAATGAACTCAAGTTATCAAATACAGAGAGCTTTGAGCTTACATCCTCATTAGAAGACGCCCTAAATGCTGCAGAGTCCAATATTGTGGCTTCAGAGTCCACAAAACTCGAATTCACGAAAGGATCTTCCTCGGTCGATGCAGTGGAGCAAATATATGATGAGACTACTGAAGTCCGCGAATCAACTAGTGCCTTGTCCTCTCCTCGAGGTCGCAAGAGATCACGCTCGATCGAGACTACTCGGGCCAGTAAAGAAGAGAAGCCGGTCACAGCAGAAGAACACAACGCCATGTTATTAGCTGACCCGAAAATCAGACAATCATCTACCGCAAATCCTGATTTTTTAAAGCAGTTCTACTCAGAATCAAGGCTTCATCATCTGTCTACATGGAAAGCTGAACTCAAATCTAAATTTCAACGGATGGCCTCTGAACAAACACTATCCCAAAAGAATAGGTTGAAACGGAAACCCGGCTCTCGACGGTATGTGATGCACGTGGATTTTGATAGCTTTTTCTGTGCGGTATCTCTTCTGAGTGCCCCGGAATACGACGATAAACCAGCAGTTGTAGCACATGGCAGTGGAAGTGGATCTGAAATTGCAAGTTGCAATTACCCTGCACGAGATTTTGGTGTTAAAAACGGCATGTGGATGAAGCAGGCACAGAAGCTATGTCCAGATATAAAGGTTTTGCCGTACGACTTCCCTGCGTACGAAGACGCGAGTAAGAAATTCTATGAGGCTATTCTTAGCATAGGGGGTGTGGTTCAAAGTGTAAGCATTGATGAGGCTTTAATCGACATTTCGTCCTTGTGCCTTCCTGCCAGCGAGTGTGGTGGTCTTGGCGGGAGCGAAGAAACCATACGACTGGAGCAGGAGAAGGCAGATGAAATTGGCCAAACAGTCCGCCGTAAGATCAAAGACGCTACGAACTGTGCAGTCTCTGTTGGTATTGGGTCCAACATCCTACTTGCTAAAGTTGCGCTTCGCAAGGCAAAACCTGCGGGCCAATATCAGATCAAGCCAGAGGAAGTTTTGGATTTTATTGGCGAGCTTGCGGTTCAAAATCTACCTGGTGTGGCTTACAGCATCGGTGGAAAACTCGAAGAAATTGGCATCAAGTTTGTCAAAGACGTGCGAAATTCCACGAAAGATAGGCTTATGACCGTTCTGGGACCCAAGACCGGTGAAAAGATATGGGATTATTCGCGTGGTATTGACCACACCGAGGTCGGGGAACTAATTACTCGAAAATCTGTCTCGGCGGAGGTCAACTGGGGAATTCGGTTCATAAATCAGCCGGAAGCGGAGGAGTTCGTGAAGAACCTCTGTGGAGAATTACATAAACGGCTTATGAACGAGGCAGTCAAAGGGCGACAACTTACCGTTAAAATTATGCGGAAGTCAGCAGATTCTCCTTTAGACCCTGCAAAGCACCTGGGCCACGGCAAATGCGATGTTTTCAACAAGAGTGTCGGTTTAGGTGTTGCCACGAATACAGTCAAAATCCTCGCAAAAGAAGCAATCTCAGTCCTCCGTGCCTTTGGCTTTTCTCCTGGGGAGCTGAGAGGACTTGGTGTTCAGATGACGAAGCTAGAACCGATAAAGCATTCAGTGGATGGTCGGCCTGATGGCAGCCAAAAAACGCTTTCATTCCCAAAACCTCCGGTTCCAAGGCCGCCGCGCCATGAGATTTTAGATCCGATAGATGATCCAGAAACACCTCGGAAGTCTAAACCAACACCCAATCGACCTTGCGCAGATATCGAAGACATCGATCCTGACAGCCCACTTAAGCCAAGAGAAACACCTGTCCATCCAGCTGCAGCAATTACCAGAGCAAATGCTGCCGATCCAAGTGCGGTGAAGCCCCTTAACTTGACCGGTACCCAGTTTATTCTTCCCACTCAGGTTGACCCAGCCGTGTTGGCTGAGTTACCGTCGAATATTCGATCAAGACTACTAGCTCAGACCAAGGGTACTACACCCTCACGGGCTTCTCCGTGGAGCAATTTGTCAAGGGCAGCTTCGGAGTCACGATCCAAAGCAGCAACACCAGAGTCAATCTCATTGTCGGCTAACTTAGTTCCTTCAACTGCACCTTTTCCGTCTCAGTTGGATCCAGAAGTCTTTGAATTACTACCAGAATATGTTAAAGCTGAGGTTTTGGCTTCATATGGGTCCATTCATGGCAACCTGCCTCAACAAAGGGTCGCTTCTCTCTCACCACGCAAGACAGGAAAGTCAAATTTAGCCAAGAAACCAACGACTCCGACCAAAAAACATACAAGCTTATTAGTAAAGAGTCGACATAACAAGAGCACCTCAAACTCAACACTGGTTCAATCCAATTTTTTCACTGGCCGCAAAGCCGAATCGAGCACACGGCCTGGTGATATGACCAACGATGCAGATGCCATTGATCCAGACTTTCTGGCTGCGATTCCGAAGGACATGCGCGATGAGATAATCGCAGAGCACAAGCGAGCGCGCCTTGCCGCCCGATCTGGTCTTGTCGCACCTAACAAGACCAAGAAGAGACCTCCGGAGCCCCCTCGGGGTCAGCGTAAATTACAACTACCCCCACGACCTCCAAAGCCAACCTTCACTACGGCAGACATATCAGTACTGCCTGATCTACGGCAGACTATTAGTCAGTGGTACACTGAGTTCAGAAACGAAGGCCCGCATGAGGATGATGTCAAGGCCATGGAGCGGTACTTGAGACGGGTGGTGCTTGATGAGAAAGACATGGCAAAAGCCGTCTCTGTTGTGAAGTGGATGGTATGGCTAATTTATGATTCTGGCGGTGATGGGTTCCAGACGGAAATAGGTGAGAAGGGATGGAGGGAAGCACTAGATGGAATAAAGGAACAAATCCAGCAGGCCGTTTCGGAACGTGGAGTTGGGAGCATTGACTTCAACTTTTAGACTTTAGCTTTTGCTACAGATTATGATACCCAGTTAAATTCTTATTTTCATCCGCATTACCCGTATATGTTTTTTCTCCCCAATTCTCTAACTTATTATATAAATTTATACCAAATTAAATATGTGGGCTTTTAGCTTTCATAGAATTCTATTATTGAAAAAATGTTGTCGTGGCAGGTTATCATGGTGAACACACTTCATTACGCAACTATTTTCATTATCCTACTATAAACATTAACGGACCCGTTTCTCTACGATTTAGCTTGCTGAAGTCATTTCCATGTTGTTCCCAAGCTCCTACAGACCGTCTTCTTATGATCCAATATCACCGTGGCTGATATCGGCCGTGTTCACTTTGCTGGCGTTGTCAATGTTGATGTCAAATAGTGTTTTAGACGGGGAAACATTGCAGGGAAGATAATTTTCTTTCATGGCAAAAATAATACTTTCAACTTTGGTTTTACAATCCAGACTTTGCGGGGCAATTGTGGATAATCACATGACCGTTGTCTGGTTACCAGGTAGATAAGGCTATCTTAGCGCTGGAGCCTCTCAAAAATTGTTTCCAGAAAGTTTTCGAGGCTCGTTAAGACCCTTCCACCTTTCCTCTTCCTTCACTCACCTCTACTCTCCCCCGTCACCTCTTAAAGTTCTATTTTTACGATAGACTTCAATTCTTCCACCACCTACCACCTTACTTCAACTTTCCGCTTCACAAAATGCCTTCCCTTACTCCAGTGCGTATTTCCCATTGTCTCAAGATCAACATTCCAAGACTTTTGGTGTTAATCTTTGGTTTCAGCGAAGAGGGACTGATTTTTACTTCTAGGTTGCCTTCTACGGCCTTGAGGTGCCATGTGGCGATGAGATCGTCCCAGCGGTCCGAGACTTCCCAGCAACTGTAAGTTGATACCCAAAACAACTATGCGCCGTTTGCTTGTGATCATTCCAAGCTACGCCCATGGTTTCCTAATACCAATGGCCACAGGGTTAACTATCCATTCACAGTTCCGCATTACTATGGCCGCGATTGACCCAAGCGCACCAATCGACCCAGAGGCACCCGAGGGCAGCGTTGCGCGCGCAACTCTCAAGCTGATCCGCGAGCCGATTGGCCCCATGGATGATGAGGAGGCTGATGACGATGATGAGTACATGCGTGCTCTGCTTTCCGGACCGGATTCAGAGGAGGATGATTCGGAGGAGGATGATGAAGCTGGACCCAGCGACCCTGCCAAGTCGAAGAAGGCCCGCAAGCAGGCTGCCCTCGAGGAGCTGTTGGCCTCCATTGACAAGGACGACTCCGATGAGGATATAGAGGATGAGCCCAAGAAGGTGAAGGGTAAGGCCAAGGCCGCTGCTGAGAATGATGATGAGGAGGATTTCAATGAGGATGATGAGGAGGATATGGAGATTGAGGAGTTTGTTATCTGCACATTGGACGCAGAGAAGAACTTCCAGCAAGCTATCGACATCACCATTGGAGAGGATGAGCGTGTTTTCTTCAAGGTCACCGGGACCCACTCTATCCACCTTACCGGAAACTACCTCATTGCTGATGAGGATGGGCGTCGCAACAACCACCACCGTGTCTACGATGAGGATGAGGATGATGAGGATGATGAGGACTACGACCTGTCTCCCGATGAGGATGAGCTCCTTGACGATGATGAGGAGAGCGACGAGTTAGACACTCTTGATGACCCCCGCATCCTCGAGCTTGAGGACGATGAGGAGGTCCCCGCGCTTGTCACCACGGCTGACAAGAAGGGAAAGAACAAGCGCGCCGCTGAGGAGCCAGCTGAAACTCTTGATGAGATCATGGAGAAGACCAGCACCAATGGCGAGAAGCTGAGCAAGAAGCAGCAAAAGAAGCTCAAGAACAACAAGGGAGAGGCCATTGCTTCCGAGGCCGCTGCCACCGACAAGGACGCCAAGAAGGTCCAATTCGCAAAGAACCTTGAGCAAGGTCCAACTGGATCCGAGGCCCCAAAGCCTGCTGCCAAGGGAAAGGCTGAGCTAGGCGTCAGGACCGTTAAGGGTGTCAAGGTTGACGACAAGAAAATTGGTTCCGGACCAGCCGCAAAGAAGGGAGACCGTGTCGGCATGCGCTACATCGGAAAGCTCACTGATGGCAAGGTCTTCGATGCCAACAAGAAGGGCAAGCCATTCAGCTTCAAGCTCGGTGCTGGAGAGGTCATCCAGGGCTGGGACTTCGGTATTGCCGGTATGCAGGTTGGTGGTGAGCGCCGTCTCACCGTCCCCTCAAACTTGGCATACGGATCCAAGTCGCTCCCAGGCATTCCAGCCAACAGCACTCTCGTCTTCGACGTCAAGATGCTGGAGATCAAGTAGACGACCGCACTCCAAAAGGTGGCCGTGGACAGTTGATCAATCAGACGCCTTTTCAGAGATGATCCCAAATACTTGGATCTCTTGCCTCTAATGTAAAACTCGATAACGGCGCTGGTGCAACGTGTTCCAGGGGCAATTTTTCTTTTTAGTTCCGAACACCTAGTCGGTGTGGTGTATTTTGCATCTGTCCCCGACCTGAGCAATGGTTATGGCCCAGGTCTTCATAGACTTTGTGGATGCGGGGGAAGTGCTCATGGGATGATGGGATTTGTGCATAATACGGCGTTTTTATCCAAAAATTATCTTTGTTTTTTTACAGAATTTTGTGTGCTCAATTTTCAATACGTAGAGCATATAAATTGAATTGACGTCGTCATTAAATATGGATGTAGCTGATGATCTTCAGTGTATGTGTGAGGCTGTATATTCCAAGGTCCATATGTGAGTGATTATTATATCAACAGTGACTGCTTTCATCGTCTTCACTGTGGCCGTCTAGCTTGTCTGTGGTGGCAAGTGCCTGGCATGGTCAAGTTGTCAAGAAGGAAGGCGCATCCGATGATATGAGCGACACGAACATCGCCTCAAGTTTGCGTTCCACGTCTTCGCTTTGAATCAATATGGGTGCCATTTTATGGCAGATCTCTTAACCAAGACATACATTCTTTATTACATCTGTATTCCAGTGTTTATAGCCTATCGCGTTCTTCACCTTCAGGCATGAAGCGAATTTGCAGCCAGGGCGATAGTCCTGGTGATTTCAAGATTTATGAAGACGAAGTCGAAGAACCTCTAGATCGGCAAACGAACACTCTTATACCCCCCAGCAAGGACAGTACCCCACGACCGTCGAAAATCCGTCGCCACGGCTCGAAAATCCTCTCCGTTCTGCGCTCCCTGACAAACAGTGGTAAGAGTCCCATGAGTCCTTCCGTGAACAGTCCTCTTTCAGGCAAGACTTGCCCACCCCCAAGATTTTCCATCTCCGTACTGACGAATGTAGCCTCGAGTGCGAGCAATCTTGAATCCTCATCTCCTATATCCCCGCAGATAGGCAATGTGGAACTCGCGAGAGAACTGGTCAAGAAGGTCTCGATGTCATTCAACAACATGCGTCCCTCCGTGCAACCACCCACCGTTGTCATCCGCTCGCCTAAGAGCCGACCCAGCCCCTCACTTGAAAAAGGCGTGTTGGAGCTTACACCGGAGGTCTCACCTTCAACGAGTGGGGAGACAAGCGGAAATAGTGCTGGAAAGCAGTCTGCCCCAGCCAGAACGAATTCCACGGGCATGACGAGTTTGGACTCCAAGTTTTTTGCTGGAAAGATGGTATCGGGGCATTCGTCAAATACGGAAAACAAAAAGGCGACGGTAACAAAACAGCAGGTAGCGGAAGAGACGATTGTTAATAACAGCTTGATGCCTATTTCAGAGGTGGCGCAAGAGGTTATGATTGCCCCGGTGCCTGTTCCAAGTAAGCCTTATTCCAGTTTAATTTTTGATTTGGCTTTGCATGCACTGTGGACTTTCAGATTACAGCTTGATTGAACCATATCTCGGATTACTCTAACATAAAATATAGCTGTCATCACCGTCGAAAAGGCTGCTGCGGCGAAGATATTCTTCGAAACCCATTACAACGGATTGCTTGCAAGCGGTCCAAGTCCTCGATCCCTACGTCTCAGAGAGTTTGAGGGCGTCCTTTACGAGAATTCGGCACATATGACCCACTCCGAAATGGTTGAACATCGCCGGGACTGGCTTCATAGTGAGACTAACTACATTCGTGAGGTCCGTGTAATGAAGTCCAGAAACCACTTTCGCAAGCAAAAGGGAACGGATCCGATGGTCTCGCACTATGAAATTGTGAAGGTGCTTGGCAAAGGAAGCTTTGGAGTTGTTCGCCTTGTCCGTGAAAAGGAGGATATCTTCAGTCCATTCAGTTTCTTTGAGCCCAAGAAAAAAGAAGTCTACGCAATGAAAGTCATTCGGAAGTCTGATATGCTACGGAACAGCCAAGAGGGGCATCTGCGTGCCGAGCGGGACTTTCTTGTTGCCTCGGAGGGGTCAAGATGGTGAGTTCTCTTTCCGGTTTAATTTTTAGAGCATACACTGACCTGATGGTATACAGGGTTGTACCGCTCATTGTCAGCTTCCAAGATGCGAATAACCTTTACCTGATTATGGATTATATGCCTGGCGGGGATTTCCTGGGGCTCTTGATTCGAGACAACATTCTTTCAGAGGCAGTAACCAAATGGTATATTGCCGAAATGATACTTTGTATCGAAGAGGCTCATAGACTGCGGTGGATTCACCGTGATATCAAGCCGGACAACTTCTTGATTTCTGCTTCTGGACACCTGAAAATTTCAGACTTTGGTCTAGCATTCGATGGGCATTGGTCCCATGACCAGTCTTTTTATAATAATCACAGGTACTCTTTGCTCACCAAGCTCGGTATTAACGTCGAAGGGGATTCCATCGATAAAAAAGATGGCCGGACAGTTGCGGTCGCCATGCAACTTGCTCATGTTGTTATGGGCGGCAAAGATAAACATGAGAAGAAATCTTCTGGCTCTAACGAGGGGATTCTTAATTGGCGAAATCGGAATGGTAACCGGACACTTGCCCGCAGTGTTGTTGGGACAAGCCAATATATGGCACCCGAAGTGGTTCGGGGCGAGCTTTACGATGCCAGATGTGACTGGTGGAGTGTTGCTGTCATTCTTTATGAGGTGAGACGCACTGTACGTACAACCACACTGAATCTAACTCCCACACAGTGTCTCTATGGCCACACTCCATTCCTTGCCGAAGAAGGCGGAAGAGCTCAAACAAAACTCAATATTCTTGTAAGCCATTGCTCTACAGGTTGATGACGGAGACCTAATGTGAAACAGAGCCACCGGACTACATTTTCATTCCCAAGCAAACCCGTTGTCAGTAGCCGGTGTCAGGATCTTATCAAACGAATGATTCAAGAGAAAGGGGAACGCCTTTGCTCGCGCCGATACAAGGCGAGAGACTTGGTTTCGTCAAACAATCGCGACTATGCTGGCCGCTACGTTTATCCTGATGACGCAGAAGATATTAAGTCACACCGTTGGTTCAAAGATATCCTGTGGGACCGTATTCACATTATGACCCCGCCTTTTGTACCAACTATCAAATCCATTGACGACACTCACTACTTCGATGAAGAAGAGCCTATCTCCGACTTCAGTACCAGCGTTGATGATGCTGCAAATCTTACTCCGCCCACGGAAGACGAGCTTGACGCTGCGCTTCGATGCTTCAATCGTGAAATTCAAATGTTAGCACGAGGATACGTGGGTAGTGCTTATGATTCCACCAAACTCCGCCGAATTGAGCGAGAAATTGAAGGATTTGTGATGGGCGAGGAGCAGAAAGAGTATCTTCGCGGCTTCGTGCGTGCGTATGGTCGAAAAGAGAAGAAGAGGCCTAGGGATAGATTGCTTAGAGATGGAGAGTATAGGCAAAGAGTTCTGGAATGTAGAAAGAAGGGCGCCTTCCTGGGATACAGCTGGAGAAGGATTCAGAAGAACAGCTTGAGGGATCTCAACGACAAACGGGGCACTGGTGGCGGAATGGGACGCAACGGATTGGGAGCGGCAAAAGGGAAGGCCAAGGTATGGATGAGGGGGAGATTGAGCGTCAACTAGAGTCACGAGGAGGGAAAACGTGTAAATGCTGGATGGCGTTTGGTGAGAGTTCGCGGAAAGTTCGGAATGAAATTGATAGCAGGCCAGTCGGGTTTTGTGTTTTAGGAAAGTAGTTTTAGAATACGATTATATTGTCTAGAACGCATAGTCATGCGGAAATGTTGTTGGTAGAGTGAGGTTTGTGAGCATCCAATAAATATCAACGAAGGCTTCAATGCGTCTCAATGCGGTAGTATAGTTTCAATGATGTGCTGTCAATGTGTCTCACGGCACTACAGCTGGCTGGAGCAGGCGTTGGAGAGGTTCAGCAAGCGGTGCGTATATTGTTATGTTTGCCAGTATCCCAGCACGAGCCATTTGATAGAGCAGTGCACGACAGCAGGCGTAGAGGGCGTCCGGGAAGGGGTACAGGAGTTCATCAGAGTGATGCAGGAGAAGAGGAGCATGGAGAGGTTTTCGTGTTGTTTGTATTGTTACATACCGCAGGTGATTTGTGAGCATTGGAAGCACAAGGAGGAGGATGGGCGGTGGGAAGAGGATTGTAGGCAGGAGTGTCAGTACCCCGATGTCATTGTCGGCATTTTGGAGCATGGTGATGGTAGGGGGGCAAGCAGCGTTAGAGTGGTTGCAGGAATGGGCAGAGAGGGATGGGTATGACATTCAGGATACGGAGTTAGAGGGCCAGTGGTTAGGGTTGAAGGTTGAGTGGGGTGGGATTGAGGGGAACAATTTAATCCGGGCATTCCAGGAGTTAGCAAGGGGATATTCCGATGGGGAGGGGGGTTGAGGGGGGTAGATGTATTTAAAGGAGAGAGGAGACCGATGCAGGTAAAGTCCACCGACAGTTAGCCCAGAGAGTAGAGGGCAAGAGGTAAGGTAGGCAAAGGGTAAGATTAGAAGGGTAGTAAGATTTGATTTTCATGTAGTAAGTATGCAGCGATAATATTATATAGGGTAGTTTTGGTGTGGAAATGCAATGACGAAGTCCGTTGTGAATCAGAGCAATATTGGGCAAAACATTGTCATATTTCGTTGTAGGGTGGTATAGGTTGGTGATGGAGGGTTTAGTAAGGCGCAACATTTGTGGTTTATATACAAAGTGTGCAGCGATAATGGTTTATAGGGTATATTTAGCATAGAAATACAGTGGCGGGGTCAGTTTATAGATTGGATTAGTATTGGAGAAGATATTGATATTTTTCATGGAAATGGAAGGGGGTCATTATAAGAGGGTAATTGTAATATTCGCAGTTTAAGTATATAAGCAGCGAGAATGTTATATAGGGTAGTTTTGGCGTGGAAATGCAATGGCGAAGTCCGTTTGTAGATTTCAATTAAGATGGTAAAGATATTATCATATTTCATAGAAAAAAAGGGGGGGTTATATTGTAAGAAGGGACGCCGAATTTTGAGCACACATATAGGAGAAGGGTATAGTATGGTTGAGGTAGTAATATTGCAAGGGGAGTCGAATGGTATTGTGGGTTTTGTAATAGGAGGGCAGAAGAGTTTGTAGTTTTTATGTTTGGTGATAATAATATTTGTTTTTAATAGTATAAAAAACACAATCTATATCATAGAACGAACCATGCAGTTCCATCTCGCCTCGCTCGTCATCGTTCTTCTCCCGGTCAGATTATTGTAGAATGATATTTTTGGAGGGGAGAGGACCGCGCCTAGGAGTGCTGTGTCTACTAGCGCTATAGCGATTGTAGTGTCTTGTGGTATCGTAGCTAGGCAAAGACATGTGGAACAATATTGCCGCAATAACGCCATAGAGAGGACAAAGACAACAATATTAGCAATCATTACTTAGTGTCTAAGAAAGTGCTATTCAGCCCAGGCTTGTATGACAACAGATTGTATAAATACATGGCGGAAACCCACATAAGTAGCATTGGACTCTCGTCTAAAAAATACACTTATTGCCAATACTACAACTACAATTAAATCCCATCTATTACCTCCCTTCCTATGACACGCTCAACTACTAGCGTAAGCATTCACTTACTACCAACCCCTATAATCCCAATCTCACAATATATATCACAGAACCATGCAACTACGCCTTGCTTCGCTCATCGTTCTTCTCCCCGTCATCTTTGCGGCACTGATTCTACCTCGCCAGCTTATAAGTGGTCTAGGTAATTCTCGGTGGGATTCTAAGCTCAGTTATTGGGGGGGCGCCTCCTCCAAGTCCCTAGGGCGCTCGAAGTGATATAGGCAACACCCTTACCTCTCCTACCAGTTGTCTTCTAGACGACAATGTTGGGGCAGCTTTATTGCCTAAACGTTTGGGAGGGGATGGATCGTGTCTAGCCATGCAACGGCATTCATGGGCACAAATCTATCCTCATAAAGGGGGTATATCGCCACAAGTAGCTAGATCTTCAGTTATATTAGCTGCGGGAATCATCTTTCCCGTCTCCTATCATCATATCCATGTCCTTCTCCACACGTCGTCATATGTTTCC
Source organism: Pseudogymnoascus destructans (assembly GCF_001641265.1). Taxonomy (NCBI): domain Eukaryota; kingdom Fungi; phylum Ascomycota; class Leotiomycetes; order Thelebolales; family Thelebolaceae; genus Pseudogymnoascus; species Pseudogymnoascus destructans. The sequence goes on along the minus strand of NW_020167540.1, from coordinate 133,531 downwards.
CTCCTGTCGTAAAATCCCCCACAACGCCCCTCCTCCGCTCTCTTCTCCCCCCGCATATACCTCTCTACCTCCCCATCCCTGTTCCCCTCAACCCACTCCCGTGTATTCCTCTCCCTCTCTATCTCTTCCTTCTTCCCCTCCGCTCTCTCCCACCTTGCCTTGTCCCTCAAATGCCTCTCTTCCCTCTCCTCTTTTTCTTCTTCTCCTTATACTTGTCCCCTACAGATAACAACCCAACTCCCCCCAGGGCCATCCCGGCGAGTGTCACAAGTATCTCGTCATCAGCATGACCCTTCGCTTTATGCTCTCCCTTTCCATCCCCCTTCCTCCTCTCCTTCCATTTATCCCCTGCCTTAACTGCCTGCTTCGCCAGCACACCCCCAACTGCTATGCCCATCGCACCTCTCGCTACGGGGTTCCATAAAGCGCTCAGCGATGCCTTCTGAGGAGTTGCTCCTGCTCCTGCTTCCTCTTCTGTCCGTACTCCCGCGCCTCTCGTCCCCGCGCCTTGACGCCCTCCGCGGTGCACACTGCGACTGACTCCCCCGCGTGACAAACCCCGGGCGTTGCGGAGGCAGAGAGGCAACGTGTACATGTCTCGAATTTGGGGGCGAGTCTTCCCTCATATCCGCGGCGCGCTGACGTCTCGGCCTCTCAGCGTGGCTATCTCTGTCTCTCGTGTTTTTGTGCCTCGATCTGCTGTTGTCGTGATGGGAGCGGCAGGTGCGGGTGTCAGAGGAGTAGGAAGAGTCTGGGTCTGAGTCTGGAGATCGGAAGCGGCGGTGGGGGTTGTGCTCGGTATTTGTTCCGGTTTGGGCGTGTAGTTTTTCGGTGATGTAGGGTATGTCTTTTCCCATTGGGGAGGTGAGTTTGTCGATTAGTTTGTCTGAGGCCGAGAGGCCGAATCCGATGAGTTCAGCCATGCGTGGGTAATTCCCTAGGTTGGCTTGAGTTGATGGAGATCGTGAAGAGAGTACAGCCGAGCGTAGATCTGAGTGACTGATATGTGCGGAATTTTGGTGTTTGTTATAAAAATGAAAGTGAAAGGGTAGATCTTCAGTGATGTATGAACTTGGCAACTCTTGCATACTGCTGAGACGCTATATTCATGGTGGCATAATTGCCATCCGGGTGCCTTGTTCTAGATGCCATCATTGTGCATCCCTGCCTTGCCCCAGCTGGTCATTGTATCAACTCAAAATGTCGATCTTCACACTGGTCCATACCACGTGTATTAAGTAAGTAGGGGACAGTGCTAGTTAATCGAGACGAAGCATTATCACTTATCATTTGGAACCTTGGCGGGAAGCGGGAACGCCCCGCCAATAAGTGCCGCGGGGTACTTGGGCCCTGGCATTATGATGACATGTCCTCTAAATCAAGTAACAAAGGATAAGCCTTCATGGTAATGAACTATTTCTATTTTGTCGATGCGATAAATCGTGAACAGTCTCACTCTATGAATGAATAATTGAGTGTTTTTGGGGTGGGTGTGTATGGAGGTGGATGGAGAGAAGAAAGAGGGAACTGGAAATCAAGTATCCGAGCCGCGTCGCGTCGGTTAGCAGTCATCGCCCACGCCATACTTTTTTCCCGGCCCGTGGCTGTGACTGGAATGCGGCTGATTTTGGATGCGTTGGTGGGGCCGGCTCCGAAGCCGAGATGAGATGAGAAAACTGCACGGGAAGGACTCGGGGAAGAGCCGGGCTAACGACACGCCACCCTTTCTTGACCGTACTTGTGAATTTGATAGTGAATTAGATAGGTGTGTAAATGTTGCAGGCGGTCTTGGATGGACGGGCGAGACCGTCTTTGAAACCGAGATGAGCAAACCGCCGCTCGGGAAGTGTCCTGGGTGGGAACCAAGCCGACGGCACGCCACCCTTCCAACCTTACACCAATAACTCTTCTTCCGTGACTCGTCGCATGAGCGAATGTTTCACCCAGTAAATTCGTCGATTGGTTGGTAACCAGCGTTCCGGAATTGCGAGGCTGAGTGGCCCGCATCGTAATCACCACTGCACATAAAATCTGCAAATCTTCAAAGGATCACACGATGTGGTGCCCCCTTGCATGAGACATTCTGCCTCCTCATCATTCCCATAGTCAGCCTGTTAAGATCATCCAGGGGAGAGGGGGTCTCCCCCGCCCCCGGGGTCAGTCTTTTTCAATCGTGCAGGGGTAGGGGAGACCAAATCTGCTCCCCACCCTGGGGCCATCGTTCCCAAAACGTGCAGGGAGTAATCTCATTTCCCACCTTCCCTGGACCCATCGTTCCCAAAATGTTCATAGGGGGTGAAGGAAATGGTCACCCCGACCACGAATTTGTCAGTCACTTCCGTGGCGCCCCACCCTTGATAGCTGCGATGTTATGATACTCCCCGTTTAAAAGGACGAGTCAGTTTCAATTTCGAGTTGTGGGTGCGTGTAACGTGTTTGGACTGCATATGCATATGGTGATGGTGCGTGTCGTGTTTTTTTTTTTTTTTTTTTTTTTTTTTTTTTTGTTTTGTTTTGTTTTGTTCTACCAGGGCTGTAGTGGAGGGAAGCAAGATTTATTCTGCGGGTCTGTAGCAGGTCTGTTGCTCAGCCTTAGATCTACTCCGTACTCGAGCACTTGCAGGAAGCTGTGTATGACCCTGTCTATATTTTGTGGTTTGAGTGGGCCACTCAGCCCACAAAATATAGACAGGTCCAGCGCATGCTCTCGTGCTGGCGCTGTTGTTATTGCCACCATTAGAGAATGGTCTCTGCAACAGGAATAAAATCTCTGCACCACCTCCGCGGGTTTAATCCCCTGAGATGACACCGCCCCTTTTTTGAATTATCTCGCTTTGCAGTTGTGGTGAGAGAGATCGTGTGCCGGATGGTACGCAACTGCCATATACGTGGTTATTAACAGCCCCCACGACCCAGTGGAGCGGCTTTTCGTGCGCCAACCCAGCACGCCGGGATTCTTGCTCGGCGCGTGGCATGGGGGGCTCGTGAGATGAGCGAGTCAGTCCCGACATTCTGGTACGCCAGGATGTTACATCACCAACTCCGCACTAAGTGCGGTCTGATCCGTTACTTTGGCACCACCTCGCCGAATGCGCTAGTCCCAATCCGTGGTATCACTTTCTAAGCGACCTCAGCTCCATCACTGTCGATAGCGTTTTATCACCCTGATGTCCACATCCATGCCCGCAGACTCCGAAATGAGGATATAGCTTTTGGATCTCTCACCGAGAGTGGTGTGGGGCAAGTAACATGGGCAAAAATTAATAATGGTGGCGCAAAACGCATATCGCCTGTTTTGGTTGCTGCTCGATGGCTGCGCTACGGTCACTGCTCAGAGCATCTAGCCCCCAAAACGCACGGTTATTTCTAGACATCGGTCTAGGGCTAGGGCTGCCACGAGTAAGGTTACTGTGGACACTGCCGCCTTTAGGGCGGGTGTTCTGCAGCATACCCGTTTGTACGGCGATACTTTCGAAAACGCCATCTTCGCTCATCGGGTCCTGCAACGCGTACCAGGCCATTGCGAGCGAGGGATATGCATCTACAAGTTTTGGAGGGCATCGCAAGCTGATGTGGCATGCGTAGTCCTTGAAAGGATGATCTGTATGGAATTGTTTTTGGAAGTCATGATGACGCCGTTGTTTTGTGTCATTTCGTAGTTGTGCCTCGCATTATTCATTATCCGTTATATATCATCCAATTATTTTATTTATGAAATATTAACTTCTATCTGAGGCACACAAGCTTCCCCCGAAATATTAGAGATACTGTTCGCTTCATCCATATTTATATTAGATTGGGCTGGATAGTATCTCGCCCGCCACACACATTCCCGAGAATAGAAGAGATCCAAAGTCAAACTTGTGCTGCTAAGCAGCGTTATATAGAATTGAATTTATGTCGGCAACACTGTGCCGACATTCCATTATAGTTCGACTTCAGAAACAAGTTGATTGTTCGATGTGCCGTTCTCTGCGTACCCTCTATGCGTTTTGTCAGCGTTGTCTTCAGCGCAGTGGTTATTCTGCACCCTCACCTCCTCTGTGTCCTCGAGGACATCATTTCTCGTCTCTGCGCGGCTTCTTGTTCCGGAGAGTAGTATACGGTTGGTCTGGCGAAGAGAGACACCTTTGTAGCTCGGCTTCACGCATTTCCAACTGTTCGTCCTTGGTCGTTTTGGTGTTGGCTACCATGATCCCGTAGGCTGTCTTGCTTATATACGGTTCCGCACTAGCCAAGCAGACGTTAGTTGCTTGAATCTGATACCGTTGGAGATTCAACAATTCTTGTTTTGTATGATAGGATACTTGTGAAGGGTAAGATACATGAATAGAGCGAGATGTTACCTGATACATAGCGAGTCACCTCCATGCACTGCGCCCGTCGTCGTCGCCGAAGACATTGTAGCTTGCGAAAAACACAACTTCTATCGTACGAAACCCTGTCGACCAACGAAGTCTCCTACTGAAATGTGCTTGAGTTGACTAGTCCATGATCAAAAGACGGGGGGGAAGAGGGAGTTTATATCCGCTCCATACTCTCCTCGAGCCTTTTTCTCTCCTTCGTGTCAACCCCCTGAAATCTTAAAAGAGATACTCTCTGGGTATTGCGCACTGTTTCCACTCTCAAGCCAATAATGTCAAAGTATATTAGCGTCGATGATGTGTCGGTTGAAAGTCTCAACAAATTATGAGACGGTGTGCTCCAACTATCGACACGGTGTACTCATAACTTACGGGACAGCGTGTTAGCGAGCGGTGTCTAATCACTGCCGATGACTTTGCTTGAGGAGTATGGCTGAGTAAGATCGTCATGGTTACTTGCTTGATTAACCCTTGTCTCGATTGAGGTTTTCATAGTGTTCAGCCTATATATGAACCTGTCAAATGAACCTATCGACTGAACCTATTGAATGAACCCAGCGAATGAACTCATCAAATGAACCCATTGAGTGGACTCCATTGGATATGCTTCATGATGCGAACCCCGCGGCAACATTGGGAAACGTGGAGCTCTACGATGTCGGCATATCTTATTATAGTAACTCGAGGGGGTGACCACAGTTGTACCGCCTTTTGCGATTCAACAGCATAGGTATCCTGTTCTCGCATGACAGAATACTTTGTCACTCATTGCGTGAATATGGACATATAACGAGCAAAACAATATAAGCTCTTACGTTGCTCCAACGCGTAGCCTCACTTGTATCTAGACATGACTGCATACCCTTGAAGAAAACTGGTTCCTTGGCCTGCGAAAGTTTTGACAGGAACTAATCTTACCCCTCATTTCAATGTCCGGTCAGTTGGCTCGTGCGCGAGTCGCATTGGTGAGTATGAAGGGCAGTAGATGTCTCAGGCGACCAACATGGGATATAAGAAGCACAAGATGATCGATAGTTGTAGACCAGTTCTCAGTGCTTTTCTTCACGCTCTACGAACATGGATGGGCAAGGTTGCTGCATATCCAGTAGTATAGGGGTAGTATAGGGGACCTAAAAATTCCACGACAAGGACGAGTCAAAGGAGACTACCTCTCCGGGGAGGGCGGTCAGGAACCCGGGATGATTGTATTTGTTGACACTGTTATTCTGTCCAGGGGATATGTCAGAGCTACAAGCCTCATCTGTCGTGCCTCAATAAAAAGGGCGTGGCATTTCAGAACTCAATTGTGTCAATGTGCCCCCCCACTTACGAGCGTCTTTATCCCAGAGCAATATTCTTCTCTACATGATACCAAGGCTCTAGAGATCATGGATAAAGTAGTGGCCCTCTTGTTTAGCTACTATAAATACATATAGATAGTAGCTAAACTTCATAAGTATCTAATTTTAAATTGGTATCGACGCAATACGTGAGAAACCACATGTAATTATGTAGTATGTGGTTTAAAATACTGCACAAAAATATTATTCGGTGCTATTCTACGCCTTCCGTGGGCACGGGCGCGAGAGGGGTAGCACGGGCGCCAGGCGGGAGACCGCTGTAGGCACTGTTCTACAGGTTATAGTTATATTTAGGGGCAAAACCTCGATATACCCAGTAAACTGGTAAGAAAACTCCATCTACCCAGTCGGCCGCTAACCCTCCTTTGGAAAGGTTAACGAGCCAATGAGAGGCGTACTCTCATTTGAGAGTACATCCATACTATACTACAAAATGGCGAACCCCTGCAGGTTTGATTGGCTGTCAATTGGCAAAATTCAGGATTGGCTACATTACTTAGTAGCCCCATACAATTCCTGTTTAGGCTTAAGTCGTAGAGTTTTCATATAATCCACTTCTTACGGTCCGTGCCTGCTATCCATAGCCCCTATCCGTAACTGTAGCTATATGTTTTAACGTGCTACTCTGCCTCTTAGATCCTGTCTGTAAACCATGTTACTTACTTCTCCTAATGAGTTCTTCACCTCCAATTCGGTGTACGCATTGTGGTGCTTACCGGGAAGCTACGCTCTTCCGTACAAATCGCCTTGGTCGCCGGTACGCAACTTGCTCTTTATGCTCTACCTCAAGGACCTCTCGCCGTAATGTCCAGACTACTCCTATACAATCACATGTGGTATGGCCCCTTCGTATATATATGTTATGCTTAACTAATGTTTACAGCCTGTTACGGGTAGTTTACGGGTAGCCGCTCCTCTACAACGCCGTGGCCGTGGCCGCCCCCGACGACAGCCTGTTACGTCCTTACTACCCCAAGCTATCACTCCCCAAGTTATACAATCTACACCTATTGAGGATCCTATTGCACCTCGCCATGTTACACCCCCTGGGTTCCTGTCTCGATTTGTTACGGCTGCCCCGCATAACCTTGGACACCTTACCCATGAGTGTGAATATTGTACTGCCTTACATTGGGTAGAGGAGGCTACTCAGGATAAGCAGTATGAGAGCTGTTGTAAGAAGGGGGATGTTAACCTTCCCGCCTTACGGAAGCCCCCTATAGAGTTACGGAACCTACTTACGGGCCAGGATCCTCGAGGGAGGGGTTTCCGTAAAGAGATCCGTGAGTATAATAACGCCTTGGCATTTACGTCCATAAGCTATACTCGCGATACACGCATTCGGCAGAACACTGGAATACAGAGCTTCCAGATCCATGGCGAGCTATTCCATTACCAGGGCCCGTTACAGCCTATAACGCAAGAAACTCCAGCCTTTGCACAACTCTTCTTTTACGATCCATCCTATGCAACCGAGGCACGTCGTAAACAGCACCCGCAACTAGATTCTACCATACTTATGGAGCTCTTACAGTTACTTACGGACCATAATCCGTTTGTTCCAATATATAAGACTGCCCGAGAGCGTCTTACGGCTGTTACGGATACTCATAGCCCCTTCCGGGTTATACTCAATCCGCAAATGCGGCTAATTGTTGAGAGCGGAGCTGATAAGCGCCGTGAGAACTTGCCAACCAGTGATGAGATTGCAGCTATTATTCCAGATGAGCTAGGTGATGCCGGTCCGCGAGACTTGGTATTAGCCTACCGTAACACTTCAAATGGGCGGCAGCAGCTATCAAAGGTTCATGTTACACATGCTTCTTATATGCCATTACATTACGTTCTCCTCTTCGTTTATGGTGAATACGGGTGGCATTGGGGTCTTACGTTACGGGAGAATAACGGCCCACGACAGAACCGGAGGTTAGAGCAAAGACCATTCTACCGCTACTATATGCATACCCGTAAAGGGTGGTTTAATACTATTCATTATGCGGGACGACTATTTCAGCAATTTGCGGTTGATATATTAGTGATTTGTGAGTCTACGGCCTTGAGTTGGCTCCGTAAGAACCAGAAGTCCATTCGTGCAGATGTATATAATGGACTTACGGACGCTATATCACGCGATGATGTTAATATAGCCGACCTAGGTCGCCGTATAGTGTTACCTGCAAGCTATACTGGTAGTGACCGTGCAATGCGACGGTTATATCAAGACTCAATGGCTATTGTACGGCACTTTGGCAAGCCTACGTTCTTTATCACCTTTACGGCTAATCCGAAATGGCCGGAAATTACCCATGCTCTCTTTCCAGGCCAGCAACCTATTGATCGGCCTGATCTTATTACGCGGGTGTTTTCTTTAAAGGTCCGTAGCCTACTTGCGGACTTACGGGCTGGGGTGCTTGGTGAGTACGCAGGACACGTATATACCATTGAGTACCAGAAGCGGGGTCTGCCACACATGCACTTACTACTCTTCGTTAAGGGGTTTCAGTTTAACGTTCCGAATCTTATTGATGAGGTGGTTTGTGCTGAGCTCCCAGACCCCTCCTGGGATGTTACGGGTGAGCTTACGGACGTGGTTATATCTACAATGACCCATGGACCATGTGGAGATGCTTACCCGCAAGCACCATGTATGACCCGTAAAACGCCAACGTCACCTTTACGATGTTCAAAAAACTTCCCGAAGCCTTTTACAGCTTCTACGATTGTTAACGAGGAAGGCTATCCTGAGTATAGGCGCCGTGATGATGGGCGCACGTTTACGGTTCCACGGCTAGGTTTACGGACTGAGAACGTGATCCGTAACAACTCTTGGGTGGTCCCGTATAACCCGTTCTTACTTCAGAAATATCGCTGTCATATGAACGTTGAAGTGTGTAGTACTGTGAAGGCTGTAAAGTATATTCATAAATATATTTACAAGGGCTCTGACCGGACTACAGTTACGGTTGAGTCTACGGACGAGATTGACCAATATATCCAAGGGCGGTATATTGGGCCTACGGAAGCCATATGGCGCCTTCTAGAATGTGCTACCCATGGCGAATATCCACCCGTAACTCAGCTTGAGATACATTTAGAGAACTGTCAGACTGTATATTTCCGTGAGGATCTTACCCCAGAAGAGCTTGCTATACGGCTACAGTCTACGGACTCAACCTTAAGTGGATTCTTCCGCTATAACGCTACATATGTGGATGGACATGCCCTTTTATATTCAGAGTTCCCTTTACGGTTCGTCTGGAATAAGACTAGGCGGAAGTGGACACCACGCAAGAAGGGTTTAGACCGGAACGTTGGCCGTATGTATCATTGCGATCCAACTGCAGGTGATAAATTCTACTTACGGATGCTTCTTACTGTGGTCCGTGGCGCAACCTCATTTACGGACATCCGTAGCTTTAATGGGGTATGTTATGAAACATATCATGAGGCCTGTATCGCACGCGGCTTAGTTGAAAATGACCAGGAGTGGGTTGAATGCTTTACTGAAGCCGTTATCTTCACTACTGGCCATGGCTTACGGACGCTATTTCTAACAGGTTTACGGATGGAGATGATGGCTCAGCCACTTCTCCTTTGGAACCAGTTTAAGGAGCACATATGTGACGACTTACTACATGAGTTAGAGCGTAGGAGTGTTTCAGTTAGCTCTTTACAAGATGCGCATATTGATTACGGGCTCTACTTACTCTCAGTTGGGCTTACGGACATTGGGAAGCTGCTTACGGACTTTGGACTACCACTTCCGCAATATGAATGGTCCGTAAGGCTACCGTATGTTAGGCACGGCTTTGATCCAGTTGCTGAAACTACACTTGCGGATGATTTGGTCTCTAAATTGAACCCTGATCAGCTTGGCTGCTTCCGTACGATATGTTCTGCTATTGAAACGGCCCCGCAAACTGCCCACTTCTACCTACAAGGGCCAGGCGGGACTGGGAAAACCTTTTTATATAAGGCTTTGTGTCACTTCTACCGGGCGCAAGGGAAATCAGTGCTTTGTGTTGCTTCTACAGGTATTGCAGCCTTATTATTACCAAATGGGTGCACTTCTCATACCCAGTTTAAGATCCCAATTGATCTTACGGACACAACCTGTTGTTCAGTTACCCGTAACTCTAAGACTGGGCGCCTACTAAAGGAAACAAGTCTCATTATATGGGACGAAGTGCCAATGCAGCACAAACACTGTTTTGAGGCTGTCCACCGGCTATTATGCGACCTACGGGATGTTACGGATGACATCTTATTTGGTGGTGTGCCCGTAATACTTGGTGGCGATTTTGCCCAGATCTTACCCGTAGTGCCAAAGGGCTCCCAGTCTCAGATCGTACATGCGTGCTTACAGTGTTCGTTTGTCTGGCCCCGTCTACAGAAGCTTCATTTACGGGTAAATATGCGTGTTCGCGGGGGGTTACTTGATGAGGATTTTGTTTCTTGGATTGGACGGATACCATACGACCCGCAACTTAAGGGACCCGTAACTATACCATCATATATTACGCAAACAAAGGAGCTCAATACGCTACTTGATGCTATATATCCTAGCGAGGTTTTGCGGTCACAGAACCATGCCCAGGATGTGTTTACGGACCGAGCGGTGCTTACGGTCCATAACGAGACTGTATTACAGCTAAACGCCCTTATGCTTTCCCGCTATCCTGGATCCGTAAGGACGTTATTCTCAGTTGATACTGCAGATATTAATGATAGTACTAATGACGTTCATGACGTCCCTGTTGAGGAGCTTCAGGCCTGTACGACGGCTCAGCTACCATTATCGCTCTTACAGCTAAAGGTTGGTGTGCCTATAATGCTCTTACGGAATATTATCCCGCGAGAGGGGTTATGTAACGGGTCGCGAATGGTAGTATTAGTTATTACGCAACATTGTTTACAAGTCCGACTACTTGGAGAGCAGTTTTACGGACAGTTACGGACGATTCCACGGGTTAAACTTCAGACGAATGAGGGCGATTACCGGTTTATTCTCACCCGTAAACAATTTCCTGTCCGCTTATGCTTCGCTATGACTATTAATAAGTCTCAAGGCCAGTCGTTTAAGCACGTAGGTGTTGATTTACGGAGAGCTACGTTTAGTCATGGGCAGTTTTACGTCGCAATGTCACGGACGTCATCCGTTGCTGGGTTGCAGGTTCTACTTCCACAAGGAGATGAGAATACTACTCAAAATATAGTATTTCCTGAGGTTTTAGTAGGGATTAATTAGTTTTACGTTCTATTCTACTTATCTACTATTGATTTATTACTTACAGTCTTACTTACGGTCTTACTTACGGTCTTACTTACGGTCTTACTTACGGTCTTACTTACGGTCTTACTTATACGTATTACATGTTAAGTCATTTATAGCTACCCGTAACTATCCGTAATAATCCGTAACGGAACGTAAATGAACATGTCACATTTAATACTATACTTTACTAGACTACAAACAAAGGTAATTGCCCGTAGGCGTGTCGTTTGCTATTCTACAATATTCTACATACATATATGGCCCTTAGGCCGCTTCCTCCTCTCCCTCCTCCTCCTCTTCTTCATCCTCCTCCTCATCCTCCCCCTGGAAGAGGCTGGGGTTGCCCTCTGAGGAGGTGACGATTTGCATCGCCACCCCCTCGAGGGAGTGCACCAACCGAAGCCTCTCCCGGGAGGAGGGGCTCGCAACGCGGAACTGGGCGACAGCATTCTCTAGCTCTAGCTGGTAGTCGAGGGGGGCGCGGGGAACAGGCACAAGGCCGGTCGTGGCGGCAACACTAGCGCGGGTAGTAGCGCGGACGCGGGCGGCGGTGACGCGCGGGCGACGGGCAGGGCGGGAGTCCTTGGTAGAGGGGGAGGTGGCGCGGCGTTTACGGCCCCGAAGGGCTTCTTCCGTAAGCGCCTCGGTAGCGTAGGAAGTAGCTGCCTTAACAGCATGGCGGACATGGAGACCTTCTATCAATTAGTTACGGCCGTAAACCACAAGGAAAGGGGGGGGGGACTTACTAGATCGTCCCGAAGGACTACCCGTAATGGGCGCAGCGGCAGGCGTAGACAGGAGCGGCGCCGTAGAAGAAGTAGCGGCCAGGGCCGTAAGCAGACGGGCTGTTCCATCTAAGTTAGTACAGGAACCAAAACAAGAGAGAGAGAGGGAGGGAGAGGACTTACCACGAAGGGAGCAGCGCTTCCCTTCGCCACCGAAGTGGCAGTTTGCGCAACTGCCGTGGAGGAAACCCACGACAGAGACGCACTCCACGAATTGGCCGTGGCCGCGGTCGCAATCGGTGCACGGTGGCTGGGCCACCTCTCCAGCCGTAAAGGCTACGGCCGCCTCTAAATTTTGGACCCGCGCTAAGTTCGGGAGGTCCGCGGGGATCAACGACCTGAACTCTAGGTGGCGGGCGTCGGGGAGGGTGAGGAGGCTGGCGAGGGCGCGGGAGCGCCGGGTTTCTTCAGCCATCCCAGACCGGAGGAGCTGGAGGGCCATCTGGTGGGCGGGGGTTGGGGAGTCGAGAACAACCGGTTGTGGTGCGCCTAAACAAACTGTTAGTATCTAGCCACATTGTTTACGGATGGGGGGAGGTGTTACGTACTTCTTACGGCCGTAGCCGGGCGGACGGGCGTTGCGGGGGGGACGCGCGCCGTAAGTTCAAGCGCCGTGGAGGGGCGCACAAGGCCGGGAGACGCAAGGCCAGGCGACGGCAGGGAGGCGACTAGCGACGTTGGTGAGATCACCGGCGAGGACGCAGGCACCATAGGCGCGGGCGCGGCCGTAGAGGCGGCGAAGGAGGTTGTGGGGGGGGTTGTGGGGGGGGCTGAGCCCGGAATCGTCGTCTCGGAAGCGGCTTCATCTAAATAAGGGTTAGTATCAATCTATCTATATAAGGAGAAGGGGTATCACTTACCAGTTGGCGTGGGCGCGGCTCCGGTAGCGGCGGGAGTGGTGGTGGAGGTTGGGGGGGGGGTATTTGCGGCCATGGTGGCGGCGGCGACGGCTTCTTCTATCCGTAGGTTAGCTGGTAATTCAATCAAGAAAGGAAAGAAAAGAAAAGGAATAACTTACCGGTGGCTTTGAGGCCAGAAGCCTCGGTGGTGAGGGGGGTGGAGGCCATCGCGTTGTTGAAGAAGGGGGATTTGGACGCGTCGTGGTCCACGTGACTTATGCCAAATCACGTGCTTACGTGGCTTCATGGCAGGCTGGCTTACAAACCGGCGCCTACGGCGCCGGTCTACAATACTCGTCTATACTATACTACATTATAAAAGGCCAAGACTGATTGATTGGCTATCATTTGTTGAAATTCAGGATTGGCTACATTAGGTTATAGCCCCACTTCCTACTTCTATAGGCTTAGCGCATAGAGTTTTCCCGTAAACAATTTCCCGTCCGCTTATGCTTTGCTATGACTATTAATAAGTCTCAAGGCTAGTCGTATAAGCATGTAGTTGTTGATCTATGGGCAGCTATGTGTAGTCATGGGCAGTTTTATGTTGCAATATCACAGACGTCCTCCGTAGCTGGACTACAGGTCCTACTCCCTGAAGGAGAATAATTCTACCCAGAATTGTCATACTGACATTCGTTGCACTCAGTTTGCTATCAAACTCAAGAGCAAACTGTAATGGTGGGTGCACCAGATGTGAGAATCTAGCCACCCAAGGAAGGGATGAATTTACTAAGACAACACACTGTCTTAGAAAACAGAGCCAAAGGGTCATAGCTTAGACTATTCCACAACGCAGCAATCAGGTGTGTGATGTAGTGAAGTGGTTCAGACAAGTTGCAACAAATGTTGAGTCTGGGAACTCAGGGGTAAGTCAGAGGTTAACACCTCACTGACTTTTCAGAAACAAGGAGTAACAAGATGAATGCTTGGAAGCTTGGAAAAGACGTGGAAGTATGTGATAGTCGATTTACTGTATTGTCTGCTTGCCCTTTCTTAAGGAAAGGGCAATCCTATTTATGCCAAAGGAATGTAGTTCTCTCATTTTCCAAGACTTTCCATGACTTACCAGGCTTGGTAACTGTAGTTGACGTAAGAGAATCCCATAGAACCTTCTCTTAGGTTCGTAGCCTATAGGAAGTAAAAGGAGGTCCAAGGTCAGAGTACCCTATAGACAAATTATGTCATAGACAAATTATGTCATAGACAAATTATGTCATAGACAAATTATGTCATAGACAAATTATATCATAGACAAATTATGTCATAACTTAACCAATCTTGTGGGTAACTAAAGAGCGATGACATGTAATGAATCATAGAGGTTTGTAGGAGCTTTTAGAGCTATCGTTCATGCCCCTAGGCCTCTAGTTGGTAGAGATATGTCATGTGGTAGTATGAGTGATGTCATGTAATGAATCATAGAGAGTTGTAGAGATATGCTATGTGGTAATATCGGCCCAGTAACTAAGGAGTGATGACGTGTAATGAATCATAGATGGTTGTAGCAATCGTTGAGTAGTATTGCTCTTGTTGTTGGTGTGATAAGCCAAAATATGTATAGTGACTTGTAGGTTTGAGGAGGAGATTTCCAAGTTTGCTCTTGAGTTTGATAGCAAACTGAGTGCAACGAATGTCAGTATGACAAATCTCTTTGTGATGCATGTGTTGGGCATGTTGACTGTTAGTGTGCGACAGTTCGAAAACGCGGCATGGTTGACACGGATTTCATCAGCAATATCCCGCAATATACGGTGACTAGGAGCATATCCACTAATTGTTAGCACCTTAATCCACTTTAAAAGTGTCTGCTCTTGCGCTGGCGATAGCAGTTGTTGTTGTTGTCGAGCTTCTCTCCGTGACAGTTTCCCATTAACGCATTGAAGGACTGTGTCTGGCCGAAGGTGTAAAGCCTTTGCAGCACCGTACGAAGATTTGTATAATCCGGATTTAACTCCAGCAACAGCTTGTGCCAATAAAACTTCTAGTTCTTCGGCTTTCTGACTATGCTTTCGCACCATGTTGGGGGGGGTTTACATTGGTTTGGTGATACTCTTGATGCTCAATATTTCCCACTATCCCGTTTATGTTATTCTCCGGTTACGCCACGACTTACGTTAGTGGCTTATTATAACAGGGTAGTTAGAATTTTCATTATACAGTCAACTCCCGTTAAGTCGATACAATTGGTGACACGTGTAAATATCGTAAAAGTGAAAATATCGTTAACGTGGTTGTACACCGAGTCGTGAATGTCACTGAGTCGTGAAACTTTTTTATACCCACCACTGTAAGGTATAATTAAACAACCACAACATGTATTAAAACTAAAACTATTCAGAATCTGATGAGCTAAGTACTTCTATGACCTCCTGACAAGTTCGTGCATTATGGCCAGCCCCCCCGCAAGTGCCACAATGTCGTACACCTGGTTGCCCCTCATTCCTACCAACCCCTCCAGAGCGCTTCTCGCGATTTATTTGCTCCGTAACTGCACTTTGGGACAAATCATCATGTGCATCCTGTCATACTGACATTCGTTGCACTCAGTTTGCTATCAAACTCAAGAGCAAACTTGGAAATCTCCTCCTCAAACCTACAAGTCACTATACATATTTTGGCTTATCACACCAACAACAAGAGCAATACTACTCAACGATTGCTACAACCATCTATGATTCATTACACGTCATCACTCCTTAGTTACTGGGCCGATATTACCACATAGCATATCTCTACAACTCTCTATGATTCATTACATGACATCACTCATACTACCACATGACATATCTCTACCAACTAGAGGCCTAGGGGCATGAACGATAGCTCTAAAAGCTCCTACAAACCTCTATGATTCATTACATGTCATCGCTCTTTAGTTACCCACAAGATTGGTTAAGTTATGACATAATTTGTCTATGATATAATTTGTCTATGACATAATTTGTCTATGACATAATTTGTCTATGACATAATTTGTCTATAGGGTACTCTGACCTTGGACCTCCTTTTACTTCCTATAGGCTACGAACCTAAGAGAAGGTTCTATGGGATTCTCTTACGTCAACTACAGTTACCAAGCCTGGTAAGTCATGGAAAGTCTTGGAAAATGAGAGAACTACATTCCTTTGGCATAAATAGGATTGCCCTTTCCTTAAGAAAGGGCAAGCAGACAATACAGTAAATCGACTATCACATACTTCCACGTCTTTTCCAAGCTTCCAAGCATTCATCTTGTTACTCCTTGTTTCTGAAAAGTCAGTGAGGTGTTAACCTCTGACTTACCCCTGAGTTCCCAGACTCAACATTTGTTGCAACTTGTCTGAACCACTTCACTACATCACACACCTGATTGCTGCGTTGTGGAATAGTCTAAGCTATGACCCTTTGGCTCTGTTTTCTAAGACAGTGTGTTGTCTTAGTAAATTCATCCCTTCCTTGGGTGGCTAGATTCTCACATCTGGTGCACCCACCATTACACATCCCCTACAGAAAGTGCACACCCTTGACGGACACGAGACTTTTTAGCCCTCCGGCGTTTGCTAAGACCTTCGTTTGCTGCTCGAAGGGTGCAGACTTCAGCTGACAATAAAGTCATTTCATGTGCCAAAATCTCTGTCCCTTTAGCTAATGCAGTAACAGTAGCAAAAATGGGGGTTGGCGAGCTTCCTTGGTGCTGTGCAATGCGATTTTTAACTAGAGTAGTCTGTGAGAGAGCATCTATTGGGTTGCGAGGCGTTTGAGAAACCCAAGGATCAGCGTCTATAGAGGGGGGTCCTGTAGGTGTAGGAGTCCGCAACTTGACGTCTAGCTTTGAAATGATTACTTGCGGATCAAAGGGCACTAAACCAGCTCCGCGAAATCCAGCTTTGGTGTTTTGAGTTGTTATTGACTGGTTATAAGCTGCGTGGAAAGCTATAAAAAACTCAACCTTTGTAATATGGTTTATATGAGCCTTAATAAAGGTCTCAATTTGACGCCCATACATGCGTTTAAGAACACTAAAGCACCCAACATCAAGTGGCTGAGTTAGGTGAGACGAGTGAGGAGGTAGACAGAGAGTTATGATGTTGTTTGCTTTGCAATATTCCTGAAACGCAGCTGATTCGTGACTTTCATGCCCGTCTAAAACCAACATCCGATATGGTCCTTTTGCACGACTGCAAGTATGTTTATCGAAGTGATGAAGCCATTCTAGACCTGTCTCGTTGTTGGTCCATCCATTGCTTGTTGGTTTAATTACCCAATTGTGAGGAAGGCCGCTGTAACGCTGACTTCTAAACGATAGATGACAACAGAGGTTCTCTTGCGTAAAGGTTTACTTATCAGAGGAGGCAGGGGATCAGACACAAAGGCTTCAACTAACACGTTACTAGTATATAACAAATACTGTATTGAGTTGAGCACGAAGCTCCTATCTAAGGAAATACTATCTACTTATATACTGGCGTCGTGCCTAGTGGACTCCTGGGAACTCACTCGAGTCCTCGGAGTCCTGGACTCTGAGGATTCTTCTCATCATCCTGCGAGTCCGTCACGTGCCTAGTGGACTCCTGGGAACTCACTCGAGTCCTCAGAGTCCTGGACTCTTAGGACTCTTCTCATCATCCTGCGAGTCCGTCACGTGATACTTTCGGAACTACTATTCCCCGCTGCCCCTCCAGGTACCAGGGCCGGTCTCATGCGACCTCCCTCCTTCCTGTCCTGTAGTTGGCCAGCCTTCTTGTTCCGTCGTAACACTCGCTCCCTTCCCCTGGGCATTCGTCTCGAATCCTATAAGTACGTCCATGTCCCCGGGACTCTGCTGCTCCTCAGCGAGTCCTTCAACATGCAACATGCCTACTGACACTGCCCGCAAACTCCAGGAACGCAACGATCTTGTCCGTCGAATAAAGAACCACGGATACGAACTACCCGAAATGGATTCTTGCTCGAACTGCGTGAGGCGAAATGTTACTTGCGTGTCATCTCCAAATGATTCACGGCAGTGCGCCGAGTGCGTTCGTCGCAACTTGAAAGAAAAATGTGACTGTATGGGTCCTGAGCATCCCGACTGGGTGAAGCTCGAACGGGAGGAGGA
Source organism: Pseudogymnoascus destructans (assembly GCF_001641265.1). NCBI lineage: Eukaryota > Fungi > Ascomycota > Leotiomycetes > Thelebolales > Thelebolaceae > Pseudogymnoascus > Pseudogymnoascus destructans. The sequence goes on along the minus strand of NW_020167540.1, from coordinate 115,767 downwards.
TCGCCTGGATCGCGAAGAGGAAGAAACCCTTTCGAAGTTACTTCGTCTGCGGAAGCAGAAACGCCTCATCCGAACCCGTGGTAAAGATATGCTCCGGCGAGGTTTGAAAACCCTCGACGAGCTTGATGCGGCAGAGGAGGCCGAATGTGTGGCTGCTGAGAAGCGTGACGCTGTTGAGGCCGAGGAACAGGCAGTTAGCGCTGCCTCCTCATCTGTGACCGGGACCCCCGCTTCCTCCGATCCACTGGCCTACTCCCCTGCATCTTGGGATCAATGGCTGGCGGATGGCAGCGTCGATATTCCTCCAGCAGTTCTTTGCTGATGTTCCTTGTTGGTTCCCACGAATTATCCGTAGGTTCGTAATTTTCCCATTTTATCAAAAACTCTTCTCGACGTCCTACTAACCTTCTGTCTAGGATCGCTTCGACCTCATATTCGATTATCTCATTCTCGGGTTGGAGTTCGGTGTTGGTCGCAATTGGGGTATTTCCTCTTGCTGGTTCCAGTAGTGAGACATGAAATACCGGGTGTAGTCTAGACTTCCTGGGTAGCTGCAGTCTGTAATTAACTGAGCTGACTTTGTTCAATATTTTGAATGGTCCCAATTTCTTGAAGTCCAACTTTGTGCTTGGTCGTTTCGTTTTGATATGTTTCCGGAGTAGGTATACTTTATCCCCCTCCTTGAAGGCAGGTTCCATACTGCGCTTCTTGTTTGCGTATGCGGCGGATCGTTCATTTAAGAATTGGATGTCCGTCGCAAGTTGTTCGTGGAACGATTTCAGTTGTTCCACCACGATCAGGGCTTGTTCAGCTTGTGATTCATCTGGTCTTGGTTGCCTATATGCTTCTGGCTGGTAGCCGTAATTGGCAAAGAACGGTGAGACTTTCATTGCTTCTGTCATCGCGCTGTTATATGCAAACTGTGCGATGGGTAAGATCTGAACCCAGTTGTCCTGTTGATGATTGACATAGCTTCGCAGGTACTGTTCAAGGGTCTGATTTAATCTTACTGTTTGGCCGTCTGTCTGGGGATGAAAAGCTGTTGATAGCTTATGATTTGTTCCCAGTAGCGCCATCAATGATTTCCAGAATTTCGAAGTAAAGAGCTTGTCTCTATCTGAGATGATTTCTTCTGGCATCCCATGATCGGCTAATATGACTCGAATGAAGGTATATGCGAGCGCCTCGGCGTTGCTAGCTTCTAGATATGGTATAAACTTCCCATATTTCGTGAGTCTTTCCGTGATGACGAGGATAGAGTCATATTCTATTCCTGTTAACGGGTCCTTGGAGGGTGGAAGCTTGACGATGAAGTCCAAAGCTATTGATTTCCACGCTCCTTTTGGTACTGGTGTCGACTTGAGTTGTCCATATGGCAGGTGCCTATTGGATTTTGACTTGCTGCAAATGTCGCACTCTCTTACCACTGTCTCTACCTGCTTCCTCATACCTGGGAAGTAGTAGTGTCGGGTGATTCGTTCGAAGGTTCGTGTTACTCCCTGATGACCGTGTGCTGGTAACGAGTGTTGTTCTTGCACCAGCGGGCGTCTCATTTGACTTGGGACATACACTAACCCTTTGTATCGAATCAATCCTTGTTCGTCGATGGCGAAGTCGCCTTCGACTTTGGACAAGACTCGCTTGGCGCATTCGTCTGTTGCGTAAGCTTTCTTGAGTCTTTCCTCGAGTTCTGTATCTTCGATGACTGAGATCGTCGCTAGTAACTCGTTGTACTGTATTCCTGCATCTGTTTTCTTCAGAATTGCTCTAGGTCTTTCTTCCTTTGGGCCGGCGTAGTCGGTCCGTCTGCTGAGAGCGTCTGCTCTTGCATTCTCGGAGCCCTTGCGATAGGTTATCGTGAAGTTGTAGGCTGCGAGGGTTTCTGCCCAGCGGACTTGTCTGCAGTTTAAAACCTTGGTCGTGGTGAAGTATATGAGGTTCTTGTGATCCGTCCATACCTGCACAGGGTAGGTGGGTCCCTCAAGATATACTCGCCACTGCTCAAAGGCAACGACAATAGCCAGTAGCTCCTTGTCGTGGATATCGTAATTGAGTTCCGCAGGTGACAGTTTCCTAGAGTAGTACGCGATTGGTTTGAACTTACCGTTCTTGTCTGGTTGATTCAGACATGCTCCAATTGCAAAGTCAGAAGAGTCCGTTTCGAGGATGATCTTCTTTGCAGGGTCAAATGTAGCAAGGATAGGTGCTTCCGTGAACTTCGTCTTAAGTTCCTGGAAAGCAGCCTCTGCCTTGTCCGTCCATTTGAATTCGAGATCCTTTCTGGTAAGCTCCGTGAGTGGTTGAGCTACCTTAGAATATCCCGAGATGAATCTTCGGTAGAAGTTGGCGAAGCCTAGGAAGGCTTGCACTTCCTTGACCGTGGTCGGTGTTGGCCATTCCAACACTGCCATTACTTTTGCTTGGTCCATCTTGATGCCGTGCATTCCGATAATGTAACCCAAGAATTCGACTTGGTTTTTATGGAACTCGCACTTCTCTGGTTTGAGGAGTAAGCTGTACTCCTTTAGTTTCTTCAGGACAAGTTTGACATGCTTGACATGCTTGACATGCTCTTCCTTGGTTGCTGAATACACCAGGACATCGTCTAGGTAGACAATGGTAAAGATGTCTAAGTATTCGTGCAAAGCATCATTCATCAGTCGTTGCATGGATGCGGGTGCGTTTGTTAGCCCAAAGGGCATGACTTGATACTCGAATAGGCCATAGCGGGTGCGAAATGCTGTTTTCCACTCTTCCCCAGCCTTGATTCGGATCAGGTTGTATGCTCCTCGTAGATCTAGCTTACTGAAGATCTTTGCTCCTTGAAATCTATCGTGTAGTTCGTTGATTAACGGCAGGGCATACCTGTCCTTGATTGTGATGTTGTTCAACGCTCGATAGTCCACACATAACCGTAGGGAGCCGTCTTTCTTTGGTACGAAAAGCACCGGACTTCCTGCTGGTGATGTGGATGGTCTGATGAATCCTTTCGCTAGGTTATCATCGATGTACTCCTTAAGTACCTTCAGCTCCTTTTCCGATAGCTGATATATTGGTCCGAATGGTGGACTCTTGTCTTTCTCCAAAGGTATCTCGTGATCCCATGGTTGGTGCTTAGGAAGCGCCTCGTTCTTAGGGCCTTCCTGGAATAATTGCTCGTATTCCTTGTACTCCACCGGTATACTCGTCGGTGAGGATGCCTGGGCTAGGTCATCGAGCTCGGAGGTTGCACATAACTCCTTCCGGCCCTGGGAGGGTTTCTCCCGTTGTCGCGTGTCCGTCCGTTGTTCACACGCGCACTGGCTCATCACAACTTTCTCATTCCACCAGTCGATCTGGGGGTTGTGTTTCTTGAGCCATGGCACACCAAGGATGCACGCATGGTTGTCCATGTGCACGATGTCAAACTGAATCATTTCCTTGTGCCCGTGTAGCATGACCATTTCCAATGGGACCGTTTCGTGGGTCACCATTCCTTCATTAGTCGAGATGGGCTCTCCATCTACGACCATTAACGGGTATGGTTCGGTTTTCAATTGCGTCTTGAAACCTTGCGTGTCTGCTACTTTCTTTGTCATAAAGTTGCCCGTCGCTCCTGAGTCAATCATTGCTCGGAGGTGTCGCTGTTGTATCTTAGCGACCACATATAGTTGCATGCTGCCCATCGTGGCGCATAGCTGGTCTGTACTAGGCCTCTTTGTGTCGCTCGCCGGTGGCCTACCGTCGAGGACTCCTAGTTTTTTGACTTGTCCGAGGAAGGATAGTATTCATCCGCTTCCAATGGTGGTCCTTGGGGAGATCGTTTCCCTCGCTCTTCTGCTTCGTCTAGCAGATGTGGGTATTTCTCGTATACCTGTTCGCTTTTGATAGGCAAGTCCCCTTCAGACTGGCTTCGCCTGAGGGAGTGAACTTGCTCTGCGTCTCTGAAGTGTATCCTGGGCGAGGATCGGGGAAACAACTGATTCTGGTGTTTCTTTTTCCAGTGGAGCTTGCAGTCATCTTCGCTGCAATACTCCCAGTAGACATACGCGTGCCAGGGATGATCAGTCTCTGTTGCGTCTGTCGTTGATAGTTCCCGCTGTCCTCTCACCCATGCACTATCTTCCCTCGGAGGCGTGGAGAACGTGTCTAGTTGCTCCATGGCTCTCCTTTCGATGCATGGAGTGGGTCTCGCATTTTCCCGTTGGAGCATATCTCTGGCTTTCTCGTCGTACTTCTCCAGGGCTCTCCTGCGGTCCTGGTAGTAAAGTTCGACGCTTTTCATATTCTTCAGTTTAGCCATATGCTCGACATCCTTCTCCAGTTCTTCCGCTTCTTGGGCTTCCAACTTAGCTACGTCTGGGGACGTGCCAAGCAGCCTGCGGGTATTCGTTAGTTGGTCGTAGTATCTCCAGAGGTCATCCTTGCAGTCGTCCACCTTGCACTCTAACGGAAGTCCCTGTAACAGGTTCCCGTAGATGCCCTTAAGCGTGGGGATTCTCCTCTGGCCGCTGGGCTTGTCTCGTTCGGCCCTAATCTTCGCGTGGGCGTGTTTTGCCATGCGTCTTACTACGCTCTTGCACCGTGGACTCATTGGTTCCATAGGTGCGAGTTCGTCGAAGGTTTCCTGTTCCGAGACGGTGAACGATTCCGCCTCCGACCCTTCATCTGAGCTCTCGTCTTCTGGGGTGCTTTCGCCGTTTATTCCCCAGTCCTGTTTGCTCACAAACGTTGCGTTCAACTGTCCTGTCCAGGTGGCATTGAGTTGTTTGCCGACTTTGCGTCCGCCGTTCCCTTTCTTTGGCTGTCTGCAGTCTCGGGCCATGTGGCCTGGCTTGTCGCAGTTAAAACAGAGTCGTTCCTTGAATTGTCTGTCTTTCTTAGGGTCACGGGGTCGTCCAGGTTTGAACGTGGCATCGAGTTCCATTGGGTCCGACCAACGGTTGTCTCGCGGGTGTTGATCCCGTCGTCTGCCCTCGTTTCCCCAGTAGGGGTAACTTTTCTTGGGCTTGTCATAGGTCCGACGTTCCTTCTGGAATTCGTATAGTCGATTGTCGATTCGGACCGTATGTTCGATTAGCGCTACCATGTCCGTTGATTGTTGTTCCAAACGGGCAAGTTCCATACGTATATGGCTCTTCAGCCCACGTCGGTAGTGGCTGATGAGTGCGCTGGCGTCCCATCCTGTCTGATTGCCGTATCTCTGGAATTCTGTGGAGTACGTGAGGGCGCTGCCAGTCTGCTTAAGTGCAAACAGATGGTCTTCCGCGGTCTTGATCTCATCGATGTCTCCGAACATGCGTCGGATTTCCTTACAGAATCCTTTCCAGCTGCCAAACATAGTCTGCGTAGTTGCCATGCTTCCATTGGTACTTTCATATTTGAAATAATCCTTGAGGAATGGTTCGATCCATTGCAGGGCTTCCCCCCTAAGGTAGGACGCAGTCCACAGGGCATAGCTCTCCTGGGTGGGAAACTTCTCGTCATTGAAGTGCTGGTACAGTTCGACCTGTAGCAAAAACACCTCAAGTTCCTTTCGGTTGCCGGAGTAAGTGTCGGGCAACTTGACGCGTAGAGTTTCCTTGAGTTCGTTGACGGTGGGTGCGTCAGGCATCTCCTCATTCTCAGGCTTAGACCTCTGAGACGAAGTTGGCGTGGTGGGGGTTTTCCCCTTCAAACTGACGACAGACATGTTGCTTTGTGTATGAGCCAGTGCCTCGTAGAAGTGGTGCTCAAAGTGTAACGCTGACTTCTAAACGATAGAAGACACAGAGGTTCTCTTGCGTAAAGGTTTACTTATCAGAGGAGGCAGGGGATCAGATACAAAGGCTTCAAGTAACATGTTACTAGTATATAACAAATACTGTATTGAGTTGAGCACGAAGCTCCTATCTAAGGAAATACTATCTACTTATATAGTGGCGTCGTGCCTAGTGGACTCCTGGGAACTCACTCGAGTCCTCGGAGTCCTGGACTCTTAGGACTCTTCTCATCATCCTGCGAGTCCGTCACGTGATACTTTCGGAACTACTATTCCCCGCTGCCCCTCCAGGTACCAGGGCCGGTCTCATGCGACCTCCCTCCTTCCTGTCCTGTAGTTGGCCAGCCTTCTTGTTCCGTCGTAACAGCCGCCTTCAGTATACCAACTTGAAAGGTGACATTTCCCTTGAACTACTAAAAACGGAGGGATACTCCCGCTTCAGCATTCACACAAACAATTGCTGTAGCCCATTCCCGATTGCCAGGCTGAACTGCCTTGCCTCTGCCACGTCGATCGGCATGCGTAACAACTAAAGCTGAGCTAATAACGCCCATCATGAAGCCCGTCTCGTCAAAGTTGTAGAAATCGCAGTCTTGGATGCCGTACCTTGCTCTCATGTTCTGCACAAGTTGAAACCACGCTCCAATAAGCTCAGGATCTTCGCACAAGGCTCTTTGAAAGTCATAAACGCGATTAAAACGCGTCTTTAACTCGGGGTGGCGTTGTATAAATCGATATTCCCACCGCGTCCCAATGTGCTTTCTGTCATACTGACATTCGTTGCACTCAGTTTGCTATCAAACTCAAGAGCAAACTTAGAAATCTCCTCCTCAAACCTACAAGTCAACATACATATCTTGGCTTATCACATCAACAACAGAAGCAATACTACTCAACGATTGCTGCAAACTCTTCTACTACATCTGTTTATGCTACATACATCACGGCATATCATTTGGACACTCATTGAACAAGTTATTAAGAAAATCTCCTCCTTAAGGGGGTGGGCCAATACTACCACATGGCATATCTCTACCAACTAGAGGCCTAGGAACATGAACGATAGCTCTAGAAGCTTCTACAACCCTCTATGATTCATTACACGTCATCGCTCCTTAGTTACCCACAAGATTGGTTAAGTTATGACATAATTTATCTATAGGTACTCTGACCTTGGACCTCCTTTTCACTTCCTATAGGCTAGGAACCCAAGAGATGGTTCTATGGGATTCTCTTACATTCGCTACATGATTAGCAAGCTAGTTGTGGGTCGCACTTGATTTCTAATACATTTACCAAGCCTGGTTAGTCATGGAAAGTCATGGAAAATGAGAGAACTACACTCCTTTGGCATAAATAGGATTGCCCTTTCCTTAAGAAAGGGCAAGCAGGCAATACAGTAAATCAACTATCACATACTTCCACGTCTTTTACAAGCTTCCAAGCATTCATCTTGTTACTCCTTGTTTCTGAAAAGTCAGTGAGGTGTTAACCTCTGACTTACCCCTGAGTTCCCAGACTCAACATTTGTTGCAACTTGTCTGAACCACTTCACTACATCACACACCTGATTGCTGCGTTGTGGAATAGTCTAAGCTACAACCCTTTGGCTCTGTTTCCTAAGACAGTGTGTTGTCTTAGTAAAATCATCCCTTCCTTGGGTGGCTAGATTCTCACATCTGGTGCACCCACCATTACACTTTCCCCCACGCGATTCAAGGATATAATTTGCCATATCCTCCACACTAGCAGGCCGAGGCGCAAATCCTCTTGCATCCATATCCAATATATTTCGAATAATCACTTCCTCTTCTAGCTCAGTCAATTTAAGACTATTGGCTTTGGTTTCGCGTCAAGAAGGTCGGCCGGCCATTCTATCAGTAAGCGTAGAATAAGGCACTTTATATAGTATTGATGCAGACCTGCGATTAAGCGATTTACATGTTTGAAGAGCCTCAATAGCTAGAATGATTCGCGCTTCTTGGGTTTGGATTTCCATTGGTAGTTGTGGAGGAAACGCGTGTTGAAGTTCGTAGGTAGCTAAGTAGGGAAAAGTTCACGACTCGGTGACATTCACGACTCGGTGTACAACCACGTTATATTGAAATGCCAAGTATTATGTAATCCACCTATCTAATGTCTCCTAAACCAAGGAATTAAGCTGAATTGCCTCAATTTCGCCCTCTAAATGCTTCTAATGCCCTGAGGTGATTGGCTTGGAGAGCATCGTGACACAAAGCCACCGCGGCTATCAATTCGTCGCTAAAAGTCGTAGAGAATTTGTTCAAGTTGAGGCCATTGGCCAGTTCGATTTCGTTATCTAGTTATTGTCGAGTTGTCAAGATGTTTAAAGCGGTTACTAAGGCTATCTGATATTGTCGATTGACTGAGCCTATGATTGAATTCGTGAAGAAACCAGTTGATGCAGGCTTTCTAGGAGGGTTTCGGGTGCTGTTTGTGTGCCTAATGTCGAAGGGCACGGCGCTGTTTGAGTGTAATCGTGTGTTTTCGAGGCATAATAGAGTTGGATAAGTCGATAATTAAAGGTCAGAAGGTCAATATCGCGAATATCGAGAATTGAGTGCGAAAATCAATTGGTGCTGAAAAAAATATCGACTTAGCGGTGTTATCGACTAATCCGACATCGTCTTGGCGAGAGTGGACTGTAGTTAAATTACTGTGTCTCTACCCTATAATATGTGTATCCTACGACTATGATTCATCACAACTACCTCATTTATAGAGATAAAACTTAGAAACTTAGTACGTAGATATTTCTTAACGCTACGAATCGAATAAAAAAATCCCTATGCCTGTATCTCTTTAGGTATAACAAATATTTAACGTTGAAGTTTGTCTGGCCTTGAAATGGACGTACCCTGCTATGTAACTTATCTTTGTAGAGAAAGTATCCCTAGCTGTCCACTAGGCAACCATGCTCTCGGGTAAACATATATCCATGTCGACGTCAACCCTGGAGGATGCTGGACATCTTTGTTCTATCCCACCAAAACTTTCGAGGTGCAACACGCCAAACAAATGTCTACGAAAGAAGACAGAAGACGCGTTGGCCTCTACCCGGATAACAGAGTTGCCCCTCTCCTGAAGACAGTGGGGGGGAAGTCGACAGGAAGGAATCCAACTCAAAAAAATGCCAGGGCTTCAGCAGGAGCAGCCATCACGGGGAACGATTCGAAAAAGCGAAAGACAGACGATGCATCAGATTCCGACGACTCGAACAATGGAGATATAAAATCGCAATTCGACCGGGGAAGGCACAGATCCGAAAACAGTACGCTAAACACCAGAAAACCTGAGGCCGAACCGGCGTATATCCCAGGGTCATACAAGGGAACCGCCTTCCGGGGAGCCGCAAGGAAGATTGGACAAGCTCGTGGCTATATGGAAGGGCCAGAGACGCAACGCCCAAAGAAGAACATCTCCAAACCGATGCCAGTGCCAGAGCAGAAACCCAACTTCAAAACGTACGCAGCGATCGCCGCAAGCCCTCCTCCGAAAAAGCCCGCATTTAACGATTATGGGGCTGGAAAAAAGCCGGCGCCTACAGTGCGGTGTCCGTCGCCAGGGCAGAAGCCCACCTTTAAAACGTACGCACCGAGCACCGCCATCGAAGGCCCTCCAAAGCCGGCATTCAAAGACTACGGCCTTCGTGGGAAGCTAGGGAAACCAGGGAAGCCGGAGAAGCCAGAGAAGCTACGGAAGCTACGGAAGCCAGCGAAACTGGCGAGGCCCGAGAAGCCGGTCTTCAACACCTACGGAGGAGCTTTGAAAACCCATCCTCGCGACTCCGACTCCGACGAACAAATATATTTATCCTCCCAAACCCGCGACTCACCAGCTCGCCATATCGATTCCGAAGGAACGCCACCCCCCACACACAACCCAAACGAAACAAAATGCCCCATGTGCGGCACCTACGTCCCACTCTCCCTCCTCCTCGCCTTTGCCTCCTCGTTTCCCTCCGTCGACCCCTTTGCCATGCGCATCCAGGTCCAATCCCGCTTCTGCAGCCACCACCGCCGACACACTGCAGCCTCTTCGGCCAACTATCCGCCCGTTGCTTGGCCCGAGCTTCCCTCACGCATTCGTGCTCATCTCCCCTCAATTCGCACTTTCCTCGACGACCCAGACTCAGCTCCATCACACTACAGAGATCTTCTCGCAAAGGACATTGCGGCCGGTCGCAACCGCACGCTCATGCAGAGCATCATGTCGGAAGCGGGTGCGAGGGTGCGCGTACCCGGGTATTATGGCCCTCGTGGTGCTCGGGTGATACAAGAAGAGGTTCTTGACGCCTTATCGGGCGAGCTGAGGGAGGCGGCTGTACGGGACGTAGTCGTCAGTGCGAGGGGAGTCGGGGTGTATGTTACTTCTGTGCTGGTGTTGGAGGTTGGGCTTTTACTTGTAATGGATGATTTGGGGGTGGGGAGAGAGGATGCGAGAGGGGTCATGGAAAAGAGTGCGGCATGGGGGACGCTCGTCAACGAGGAGCTTGATGAGGAGGTGCCGGAGGATGCAGAAGCGAGTGATGAGTTTGAAATGTAACGATATGACTAGATGATATCATATAATTAGAGCTTCTGCCGAGCTGTTGCTTGACAAATATAGTTGCGAAGGGCAGTTCTCGTTGCCACAGTATCCAACGCAAACAATTGTAATCCTGCTGCTCATGATTCGAATATCTGCTATGTGAGGCCTGACGCAGATGCCTGCAAATGCCTACTTGCCATCTGAGTTGCCCACAGCTCTACGTTGCTCAAAGATGCCCAGTGGCTACAGTTGTTCTCCCCGTCTACAATCTCTGTTTCCCACGCCGTTGTCCACGCTCCCTGTTGTTCATAACACTTTTTATAATTTCAGTTACATGCTTCTGCTCACCGTTACAAATCACCCACGGCGCTGCATACAAGATTTAAATTCAATTCCTATTTAAATTCAATTCCTACCCCCCAACGCCCCTAAAACTCATCACGGCTCGATATTATACTTCAACATAATCCCCATCGCGGCCAACTCAACATCCAAATACTTCAACACCCCCGGAACAGCCACAACCGTCGTCTCCTCACCCCCCACCCACCTCTGGCCCTCTCCATCCTCCCACACCTCCCCATCCGCCACAAACCCATCAACCTTGACGGCACACCTCCTACACCTCACAACCCCCGTCCCCTTCTTCCTCGGCGCAAATGCACTCACAGTAGGCTGGACCGACAGGAACGTCCCGCAACCCTTGCACACCCACGAGCGCGTATAGTCGGAGCAGTTCAGCAGACGGTCCTGCAGCAGGAATGCCGTGCCGTGAGCAAGAAGCGAATCACGCTCCATCTCACCAACACGAATACCTCCTCCCTTCTTACGACCCTTTATCGGCTGGCCAGTCAGGGCAGTGATTGGACCCGTGGTACGCACTTGGAACTTGTCGTTCACCATGTGACGCAGACGCTGGTAGTAGACGAGGCCAACGTAGATATCAGCGTGCAGCTCCTCGCCCGTGATGCCAGAGTACATCGGCTCGTTGCCGTGGTAGTTGTAGCCCGCCTTCATCAGCTGGTGGCCAAAGTAGTTTCCAGCAGTATTCTCCTCGTCGAATCGGAACGGCGTGGAATCTTGTGCGAGACCGTGTAGCGCACCGGCCTTGCCAGCGAGCGACTCGACAAACATGCCAATCGTCATACGCGATGGGAAAGCGTGGGGGTTGATGATGATATCAGGCTGCATTCCAGACTCGGAGAATGGCATGTCGCCGGCAGGCCACTTCTGGGAGCAGACACCTTTCTGACCGTGACGAGAGGAGAACTTGTCACCGATGGTGGGGGAACGAGGGACGCGGAATTTGACAGAGATCATCTGGGCCGGCTCGTTGCCGTTCTCACTGCCAATCACGCGAACCTCCTCGACAAACGTCATCTCGCCCTCCTTGTACTTTTCAAAGTGCGTGATGCCGTCACGGTTGACCAGCTTGCCGTTGGCGTCCGTGGTGACGGTGTGCCACGCGCAGACTGGATCTCCTTCCTTGACGAGACGGCCGACAAATGGCAGACCATCCTCATCAATCAGGGCCTTCCACTCGGACTTGACAAGTCCGCCGGGCGCAAAACCAAACAGCTTGCTGACCTTCTTGGCCGATCTCGACTTCTGGCCCTCGTCCAGCTCGTACTTCTTCACCTTGTAGATGGTGCCATGACCGAAGCCGCGCTCGTGAGCGGACTTGTTGATAATCATGGCGTCGTCCATGTCGTAACCGGTGTACGAGATGACAGCAACGACCGCGTTGAAACCGTTGGGGAAGTTATCAAATCCATAATCGTTGTGCAGAGGCGCACGAACAATCGGCGTCTGTCCGGTTTGGAGACGATACGACTTGTTGTCGGTTCTGTAGCGAAGGGCTGTTCCTGGGGTACCCATGGTTTGCTTACCCATCTGACACTGGTACATGTTTCTGGGAGATTGGTTGAAGTCGGAGAAGGGAGTCATGTTGGCGAGGATGGAGAGGATGTTGGTCGGGTCGAATTCGACGTGCGTCGTCTCTCCTGAGTCGATTTCTTGCTCGGTGACTGCAATCGACATGAACGGCTGCTCCAACGGACCAACCCAATCCTCCTTGTCGAGTGGTAGATACTTGACTGGCCTGACCATTCGCGAGGGCCCAGTGTAGAGGTATACACCTGGGTACTGGCCACCGTGCGAGGCTGGCACATAGGCAATCTCCAACTCGACAGGAACGTTGTGCGTTCCTTCGACCTTCCAGAATCGAAGTGTATCCGCGATCCGCAGAGACTGCTTCGGCGTACACCAACCCAGAATCTTTCCATCCAGCATAACTACAACACTCTCATCTGTGGAAGCAGATGAAAATCCAACCACGCCGAGGTCGACGGCAAGTGATGGGAGAGCGCCGGCGTCCACGCCGTGTGTGAGAATCTTGCATTTGTGGGACAGATGGTTGAGGAGACCGCAGGGACTTCCATCGGGTGTGTGGACAGGGCATAGGAATCCCCAACTCTCCGGCAGCAGTTTACGAACGGTTGTAGTCTTCAACTGTGCGAAGAAACTGCCTCTGTGCACCATGCGGAAATGACTGATGAAACGCAAAAAGTTGATCTTCTCAGCGACGACCGTGAATCCAGACGTCTGCTGCAAATCGAGACCCGTAGGACTGATCAGGTTTCCCGTAGACATAAAGTACTCCAGAGCCTGTCCAACGGCTTCGTTCGTCCTCCCGAAAATCTTGGTCGGAAAATCCTTCAAGAACTCGGGCGACGCGAAGTTGTTTGCTGGGTTTCTTCTCGTATACTCGCGCAGACCGAGGCGAAGGGCAGTAGAGAGCCAGTCATCCAGACGTTCCTTGATGATCATACCGTACAAGAACCCTCCGAGAAGGATTTCCTGATTTTGAACCGCATCGGGGTTGTCCAGAGAGCAGTCGCCGGCAACCAGCGAATAGAGCTTCCGAATCATAAACAGCAGCATCTGAAACTTATCGGCGTCTTGTACCTCAGTGACGTCCACGTTACCCAAATGCGGCATCACAATCTTGCGCAAGAACTCCGTGCCAACATCGTAATCAGACATGTTATCCGGAACCTGAAGCACAATCCTGAACTTCTCTCCCAAGTATGCCCTCGTTTTCGACTTTGTGTACAGACCGTAAGCCTTGTAAGTGCGCAGCAGCAGCTCCACGCGGTCGGTCAAGAAGGTGTTGTTGGCACCCTTCGAACCAGCCCCTCCAACGAGATCCTCGAAAATCTCCCTGTCGTTCGTCTCAACCAATGCCTTCATGATCATCATGACCGGCACCAAAAACTCATTCTTCCTCCACGAGAACCTGAATGTGACGTTTCCATCATCAAGGTAATGCAGGACATTCGTCTGCGAAGTCTGGTCAGGCCTGACCGATCGGATGAGTGTAGCGAACTTGGTATATGTCGGTCCACGTCCCTCAAACGAAGGTCGGATGATTGCCATTGGGAAGTTGCGTCTGTTGACAATCAGGAGTCGGATAAGCTTCTCAATTCCGTTGACCACAAAGTATCCACCCAGCTCCTCCGATTCTTCCTTGCGCTCCACCAGTAACGCCGGCGAGTTATTCTCGAGATGGCACTTATTTGACTGGAACAAATTAGCTTAAATCTTCTTGGAAAGCTTCAAACATACCTTCAACATCAGCGGAATCTGTCCAAGCTCTCTGATAAACTCGACCGGATCTCCGCCGTTGATCCTGTACTCGAGCCTGGCGCTCATCTTCCCGCGGTACGTCACATGGCGCTCTCTGCACTCGGCCGGCATAATCTCTCTGTTCCTCGTCGAGAACTTGTTGCTCGCCGGCAGCATGGCCTTTTCAACAAACACCTCTTTTATCCTGACAGTGAGCTTGTTCTTGCCCGCGGGCCCGAGGCGCTGATCACCATCGAGGTACGTCTTTGCGCCAATGTCCTTGAGACTCTGGGCGAGGAGCCCATCCTTTTCAAAAACGGCATTGAAGGAGTTGATATGCGGCTCAATGGCAGCCTGCAACGCTGGGTATGCGCTGTGGTCTTGGGGGGGGTTGCGGAAAAGCTCGTCTCTCCGGAGAGTGTCGAATTCCGTCGACCATTTGGTGTTTGTGCCGCCTCTCTTCGTTTTTACGGGCGCCATTGTGGGTTCTGTATGAATTATTAGGATGATTCAATGTCATTGCGATTGAAGAAGGTAACAATCACGGCAAAAGATCGTAGCTTACATAGAGGCTCTCGATCTCTACCACAGCGTGCTTCCCTGCCGGCGTAATCGTCAAAAAGTTCGAGGCTATCGAAATAAAATCTATCTCCACTACCATCCCACACGTGATTTATCGCTCTTATCGCCCGTGCCACTAACGCTAACCCCGATCAAGGGTAACCACCACACTAACCCAAACACGGCATAGGCGCCGGGTCTCCAAGGAAAGCTGGTGACTTCACTCGCGTTCGCGCCCTTGGACTTGCAGCTTGCAGACCGAACCTAGCCTTGCAAAATTCCCCCGGCCGGTACACTGCCGCCTCAAACGTTTACCGCCAGCATTGAAGACCAGCCAGTATCCATAGGACGGCTGTGGAACTTGCTGTGGAACTTGCTGCGGGCCTGCTTGTTTGACGCCGCTGGCTGTTTCTCTGGACGATATTCCTGGGTGTGTGGGAACACCCGAGTGGATACTCTCATCGTTTGCCTGAACCAATACCATCTTTCTGCTCCCACGACTTCATCTACAGGCAGAAGCATACATCCGTCACAGGCGCAGGTACAGCAGTAGTAATCTTGATTCTATTCGAAGCCACGGTCTCTGTGCATTACGTCTATAGCTCTTATTAGGCGAGGCGTCTGGCCTTGGGGTGTGTTGACACCGAGGAGCGAACTGTAGGAAGATAGGATACAAAGTAAAGATGGCGGGGCTTTTTAAGAGGCTCTATGATTACCTGCTGAGGTTATTCTGGTATGTATAGCCTAACGTTCGTAGATGGATGCAGTGCAGGTGAAGCGACGACCAGAGGACTGACGTTGCTGCGGCATCCAGGGCGACGGAGATGGACATCACCATGATCGGGCTTCAGAATGCAGGAAAGACCTCTCTTCTGCGGGTTCTGGCGGTAAGACACCATCCGATCGAGACCTGTGAATTATGCTAATATCATTCTCTGCAGGGCGGCGAGTTCACAATCGAGTAAGTTCCCATCAATAAAAACGCGCACATGGCGATCTCGAAAGCGATTCGGCGATGACGCACCAGTAAGAACCAGGCTGACCACCGGCGAAACAGCTCCATACCTACCGTCGGCTTCAACATGAAGCGAGTCCAGAAGGGCCATGTCACACTGAAATGCTGGGATCTGGGAGGCCAACCGCGGTTCCGCTCAATGTGGGAGCGGTACTGTCGGGGCGTGAACGCCATAGTGTTCATTGTCGATTCGGTAGACAGCGCGGCTCTGCCCGTGGCGAAAGAGGAGCTACACAATCTCCTGCAGAAGCCGGTGCTTGATGGCATTCCGCTGCTCGTGCTCGGGAACAAGTCGGATTTGGAAGGCAGCCTATCGGTCGATGAGTTGATTGAGGCGCTCGACTTGAGGGCCATATCTCATCGCGAAGTCAGCTGCTACAGGATTAGTGCCAAGGAGGAGACGAACCTCGATGCGGTGCTGCAGTGGCTGGTCGCCCGGTCGAGTAAGTAGGTAGTTCGCCCCTCGTTCGAGCAGACGACGGACGATGTAACGACGTGGCGGAAGATCAAAAGTCCATGGTAGGTTGGCAACGACCTGAAACCCATGGCTGGCGGCGCAGGCGACCTTTTTCCAGCAGGCCCTCGCCTCTTGTTGTAATTCTCATATCCAGCAACATTTTGTGACCAATTTCTTGGTTCTGTTTATTATTCGTGTTTTCAAGCATCGGAGCAGATAGCGGCTCTTTGATTCTTCTTGTTCTTCTGTTTTGGGAACTGCGGATGGGTATATGGCATGGCTTGGTGTTCAACGCGGGGGTGGTTTCAGCAGCGCTTGTGCATTGCGTGCGTATGTTCGCCGTCGGTGATATTATTTTCGAGGAAGGTCGGTTGTCACGATGGCTTGTTGGAAATAGCATTCCCATCGCCGCATAGACTCGCTGATGCGCTGGCATCTGCAACCCAAAACACGCATCCGCTTGGCCCCGCCGACAAGACCATGCGAGTTTGGGGACGGGGGTCAAGCGGGCGAGTCTCGTCTCAAGGGGTTCTCGAGGCAGCACTCGGAATATAATGGATGTCTAAAAATCTGTCAAGTTAAGGTGTAATCCGGGCAGAATCATCCAGATAGCACGATCGATGTCCAATCCCCATATCAAAGTAACCATCCTGTTGGTTTACGGCTTTCACATGCTTGATTGGCTGGCATTTGGGGGGAATCGCTGACTGCGGGTGTCTTTCTACTTTAGGAAAGGCGCTGACCAAGAGATCAAGAGATCAGGAGATGCATGATGACATGACATGACATGACGTACGCCGGATGTACCACGGAAGTATCTTTTAACCTCCGCCATGCCAATGGGGCAAAGTTCTCGAAGAAGCTGGACAGAGAATATATGAAAAACACGCAGAGAAATTCCTATAAATATGTGGTAAATTCAGATAATTCCGCATCCCCGTCGCAAACAATCCAGGCTATCAAAACAACCATCAATCCAAGCCCCATCCATCCCAGATAAATTCCAAACCTAGCCGGAGATACAGTCATGGTTTCCCACTCAGCCCCCCTCAGCCCTGTCCCACGCCGGGGACTCCGTCGGTACATCGGCGCAGGTCCCCAGCTCCCAAACCAGCTCACATTTACATTTGACGACGACGACAACTCTCTCTCCTTCTTCTTCCATCTACGCGTCACAACGACAGCTACCAGCTTCACTTTCGCTTCACATTAAATCAACATCCATCCATATCGCGACGTCCTCTCTAACCAAGGACACATCGACTGATCTCTCTCTCAAAGTCACCCAAAGGCAAAACTCAGCCACGGCGTCGCGTCGCATCACATCTCTCACCCCCCAGCAGACTTGAAGCGCAGCTTCTCTACCCATCACGATGGCACCGGCAATATCACCGGCGCTGCTTGATTTCGTGCTCGAGAAGCGACAGTATTACAACGATGGTTACTACGTGTTCGCGCTCCCCCTCCCCACGGTCGCCACCACCCAGGCACCTGCGCAATCACATACTCACTAACGCTCTACAGGTACGACTCGAACTGGAACCGCTGGGGACGCTGGGTCGCGCTCGTCGCCATTGTCGGCTTCTTCCTCGTCCTCGCATTTGCCTGCTCGTGAGTCCCTTCCCAGCCTTTCCAGCCAACCTACGGACCTAACTGACACTGTTCCAGATGCGTCAACTCCCGCCGCCGCCGCCGTCAGGGCCTCGCACCACGCTACGGCACGGGATGGCTTGCCGGCAAACCAAATGGCGGCCAGCAGCATTACCAAAACAACGACTACCAGGGACAGCAGAGCGGGTACAACTACGGCGGCGGAGCGGCACCGGCGCCTCCGTACAGCCCACCGCAGCAGCAGTATGGCCAGCAGCAGTATGGCCAGCAGCAGTATGGCCAGCAACAGTATGGCCAGCAACAGTATGGCGGGAATGCGGGTTACTATGGCGGGCAGCAGAGCGGAATCGAACTTCAGCAGCCGCAGAACTCGTACAACCCGCAGATGGGCCGTGAGCAGACCTACGAGCCACCGAGTGGGCCGCCTCCAGGAAAGCAGGGCGATGGGATTATTAGATGATCTGGCCAGGTGCGGGGTGAGGAGGGTAGGCTGATGAAGGGAGGATAAAGTGTTAATAAACTCACGCATGATACGGCATGGTCGGTTGGCTTTCTGGGTATCGGGGCGTTTTCCTTTCGAGGGGTATTGGAAATGTATTTGACGGGGAAGGGAAGTGATTGCTGTGGGGGAGAGTAATAAAGAATCACTTCGACAGCAGCCACCAACAAGCGGCCGTTTGTCAGGCCTCGGTCGATTCGAGTATACTTTCAACATTCACAAACATTCACAATTTAACCTTCCCATCATCCTCCGTACATCAATGCAACTAACAAAACGTACGTGTACTCCGTATGATTATATCCAACCCGGCCTAACTCGACCCGACCCAGCCAAGCGCCACGCGTTTGTCCTGTGCCCCTGACCGTGATGGCCCACCGTATTTTAGTACCCTTTCTCTGGTACGGAATAACGGAAATTCGGGGGACCCTTACATGCTCACAGCGCACTTTCAGGGACAGAAAGTGCCCTGAGAGGGTCAATGGTTCCTGTTCTCTTGCATATATATTTATAAAAAATATATCCAGCATCATTGTGGCAAATCGTACACGACAATATACATATAACTACTCGTCATCCGCATGAAATACCAAATCTCTCCTCTCCTCCCGGTCCTCTAGCGATCCGATCAGGGCTCACCCAGCTACAGTCAGCAACAACCAACCCTTGCACAGCCCGCCTCCACCAGCCCTCCCCTTGCTCCGCGTTTCAAGTCTGCCCAGTGCATTGCATTGGGATTTGCCGTGGGTTCCAGTGAGAGCTGGTAAGAGCAACGCTGTGGTGGTAAAAGATCGTCGCCCGCCCAATTTCGACACGTGAAGAGTTGCCGCCGAAGGCAGGAGATAAAAAAGAAACCCGGCGTTTAGTTTCCCTGAGCATCAACCCATTTCACGATCCGCTGGTTCCAACGAGCAACAAGACTCGAGGAGGGATGGGTAGATTGGGCTGATTGCGACAACACCTTGCTTTGCTACGGTTGTTCGACGAGGACTTCACCCCAATCCGAAAAGCGAAAAGCGAAACAAAGAATAAAACGGAAACAGAACAGAACAGAAACAAACCAGAGTGCATCTGCACTCCCTCGAGTCGCGAGGATGCCGACAATCGATGTAGCCATGGCGCGCAGTGTGCCCCAGGAGATGCTCCTGGGGCTGCAACGGAGAGACCTTCAGGCGTCAGCAAACAATGTCAAGACGTCCTTTTCCAGTTGGGATAATTGTATGAAGGCCACATACTGCAAGTAAGCGCTTGCACGTCTTTCTTCCAAGACGAGTTCACCACTAACAAATCCAGATGGCCAATAATAGCCGCCATCATCGTGGGCGGTCTCATCCTACTGTCTGTCGTCTGGTGTATCGTCCGATGCTGTTGCTGCGGTATGTCATGCTGCTGCTCCTGCTTCAACTGCCTCAAGTGCTGTGGCGATTGCTGCGGCTGCTGCAACTCTCCCGACAAAAAACACAAACATCTCGACGAACCCTACTTCCCGCCGGCCTTCGCCCCGCACGGCGGATACAAGGCCCCAGACCCCATGATGTCTGGTGGTGGAGCTGCCGGTACCCCCTTCTCGCCCGCCCCGGCATACGCACGCTTTGAAACTGGACCGAACGGAATGGCTATCGACCCCCCCAAGCCCGTCAACGACGATGCGCTCCCCCCGATGCCCAGCTGGGACTCAGCCGCTAAACGCCGCATCAGCATAGAAGATGAGCCCAGCGCAGTTGAGCTTGGCGAACTCGACCCGGTAACCGGCCAGCGCATGCCCGTGATGACAGGCGCTGCAGGTGCAGGCGCAATCTCTCGATCCGACAGCTCAGCAATTGCCACCGCATCCGGAGGCGCGAGTCCCTACGGCCATCCCAACGGCGGCGGATACATGTCACCCGGACCCAACGGCCGACCAAACGACCAGTTCTCGCGCAATAATTCGAATGGTGGTTACGGAGGCGACCAAGGCCTCTCACCTATCGGACCCCCCGGGCAAGCATATGGTGGACGCGGATACTTTCCACAGAACCAGAACCAATTTATCGGCCAGGCGCATGGGGGACCTGATGAGCAGTACGGAAACCACGCTATTGGGAACGCATACAGCGACGACAGACGATCGCCATACCCTGGAGATGATCGGGGTCCGCAGGGGGGTGGCTTTGACGTAATGCCAGCTCCTGGCTTCGGGCAACACCAACGGAATGATAGCGGCCATAGCGGCCAGCGACCGTTCACTGCTGACCGCACGCACGTACCTGCTGGTCCGCTGAGTGGTGGAGGATACAGCTGCAGCGACGAGTCGTATGCGAATGCGCCGATACTATCGAATACGAGCGGCTACATGCCTCGTGGTGGGAGCCCGCCACAAGGAGGCTACAGGGGCGCGCCTCCAGCGAGGGTCGATCCAGCTGGAGGATTTAGTGGCGGGATGAGGATGCCAATGCCAATGCCGCAGCGTGTTGATTCGCCGCAGGGAGGCTTCAGAGGGCCGCCGCAAGGGTTTGGGGGGCCACCGCCGCAGAGAATGGGTAGCCCTGGACCAGGACGGGGTGGGTTTGGGCAGGGTCCCGAGAGGAGAGGGAGTCCTGGGCCCGGACCAGGAGGGTTTGGACAAGGTCCCGAGAGGAGAGGGAGTCCCGGACCAGGACAAGGAGGGTTTGGACCGCCATTACGGACTGGCACGGGAGGAATGGGGAGCCCCGCACCACCGAGCTATGCTAGCCGGAGTCCAGGTGGTGGGAATGGAGGCGGTGGTGGGGGCGGTGGTGGGTATGGGGGGGATAGGTGGTAGAGAGAGAAGGAGATTGAAGTGAATGGGAGGATGATGTAGATGATGGGAGAGGGATGTAAGTGAGATTGGTCACGACACACGGCACGGCACGACCGCTGGACGCAGCGGGATACCCTTTTTCTTGTATATGTTTGTATATTCTAAGGTGGTTGTGACAGCGGCCGCAATTCGTACTCATAAATCCTGCGCAGCTTATCCTTTTGACTTATTTATACTCTGAATGCTGTGGATGCTGTGTAAAGTATATGCTCTCTTTCCTCCGTCTTCGGATTACTATGAGTCCAACACCTGAACAAGCCTTGGATGTACTCAGCTCCCTTTCACTTTTTACTCGACTGTGGAAGATTATGATAGCTCCGCCGTGCTGACACGCGCGCTAAGGTCCACTCACCCAATCATCCTGGCGTGCAGTGTTGGCCGTCAGCCGTGTCACGGTGAGATCTATAAATCCATCATCGTTCGTCCAGCTTCGTCCAGCCGAGGAGGATATCTCAATCCTCCATACGTGACCTCCTGCACCTTCCCCTCCTTCTCTTCTTCCCATTCCTAATCATCTTCGTCCTCCCCGTTCAACAACCCGCCCCTGGCCCCGAATCCTTCTCGGTATCCCAAAATAGCCAAGGCCTGCGTCAACCCGGCCAGGGGATCCTGATAGGGCCAGCGCCTCCAGTCTCACCTTCCCCCGTCCAACTCAACTCTGTCACCGCCAATCGAGCCGCGCGGTACCATCCTGCACCTATCCTGCACTACGCTGTACATAGGAGCGCCAACGCTGTATTGGGAGGCAGCAGGGCGCCTCAATACACGGCCCCCTGTCACAGCCAGCTGAAGGAGCAAGACTCGTGAGATTATGTCCTCTTCGCCTCAGCCCCAGTTGCCAGCCTTTTCCCTCATGGTCTGGAATCAGGTCAGGGTTCCCATCTCCTCGCACTCTTGAACCGCTCCTGGATCCGCGACGACGACGACGATGAAGAAGCGTGCGCCGGAGAGCGACGTGAGAGCCATGACCGCTGCCAACGCTGAGCGACAGGCCACAGGAACGCCGAACAACTTATCAGAGACCCAACAACCCGCCACTTCGAACCTCGTCGTAAGCGTCTCAATCCTGCATAATGATGACAACAAGATACCCTTCACGAGCAGCCTCGATAATGGGTCGAAACTCCTTGCCTCCATCACCATCACGTCAGGACAAACAGACAAACCAGTCGCACTCTACATCGCGGGCGTCGAGCTCGTCGATATGAACGCGCCAGAGGAAGTACCCCAGCAACTCTTGCAAAACAGTACGCTCTATCCCTCTCTCTCCTCCTTGCCAAATCCATAGCTAACATCTCCCCAGCCGCAGATTGCCTCGTCTATCCCGTGATGGATACCTGCAACATGGACAACCGCAACCTACAATACTTCAACAACAAGCCCATCCCGCTCGGTCTCTTCCTCACCAACACCAAGCTCCTCCCTAGACACAGATACAACTTCAACCTGCGCTACTCACAAGAACAAAGCCCAGCCGTCAATGCTCTCTGGAATACCACCGCAGCAGACGGCGGTAAAGATCTCTCTTTGTGGGTGTCTCCCGATGTCTCCTCCTCCGTCTCCGCCAGGCCCACTGCCAGTCCAACATCATCATCCACCACTACCGCTTCCGAGCTCCTCAAAGCGTTAGCGACGGATGGAACCTCTAATCCGTCATCGACCCTGTCGCCCGGCTCAACCGCGACGCCCACCAGCCCACCCGCCTCAGCCTTTCCATCAGGCCTCTCGTCTGGCCTGACAATGCCCTCAGCACCGAGCAACAAGGGGCTCAGCACCGGCGCGAAGGCGGGGATCGGAGTCGGTGTCGCGGCTGCGGTGTTGATTGTGATCGCCCTGCTGGTGGCGTGGTGGGTGCGCCGGACGCGGCGTGCGAGTACGCGGAATGGACGCGGTGGCGGGGCCGGGGAGAAGGAGAGCGTGCTTGCTGCTGCTGCGCCGGGAGGGGCGGGGGAGTACAGATATGCTGATGAGGCTGGGGGTGGGGTTGTGGTGGGTGGAAGCCCTGTGACCAGGAAGCCTGTTGGAGTGCCGGTGGCGAATGAGGCTGCGCTTGCTGATGCGGTGAGCCCTGCTTCGACGACTGTGGGTGTTGTAGGAGGAGCGCAACGTAGGGGTGCAGGAGGAGAAGGGGCAGCTCAGGAGTCCATGTTGAATGCCGAGGAGAGGGAGAGGTGGGAGGAAGAAGAGCGAAGGCTGGATGAAGATATTGCTGAGGCCGAGAGGAGGCGACTCGGCGCGTAGATTTGGGGGTGTATATTTGTTGGGTTTGAATCGATACCTCAGCCAATCGTTTATGCAGTCGTTTTTTGCGAGATGTGATTTGAGTTCTTTATAATGCGGGGGGGAGGTTGGATGTTGATTTTGCAGTAGATTGAAATACAAAAAAAGATTTCTGCTCGTGTTTGTGTTCGGCCTCTGAACTGCAGAAAGGGGTGTGTCGGCTTATGAGAAGGGATGGGCTGTCATGGGTGTGCGAGAATCTCTTTGTGCGTAGGTTTGCTGTAAACGGCCGTGATGGACTATATTCATGCTTTCAAAGATATACGGTAGCTCAGCCTTACAGCACTCTCTTTCTCAGTTCTCGGCATTTGCCCCCTTTGTCGGCAAATGTGACTGTCGGCTTCTAAGCTGACAATTCCAATTTCAAATCACCATGATGGCTATGCCTTCCTACCATGATGGCTATCCCTTCCTACAGGAGCCGTTATACGTTCGTCAGTCGCTGTTCCCATTTCCACGATTCACGGCTCACGTCCGAACAAACAAGCACGTAAGCACGTAATCACAAAAGTAGACACATCAGTTCATAAAACGCACCTGCAGGTCTTGAAGACTGAGTGGGCAACGGGTTTCATTATCTACTGCTACAGATCCCCTGCCAACTCCCGTACTCCTACAACACCGTCCCGCCACCACCCGCCCACAAACGCCGATATACTCATACACGCCCGCCGGCCCCTAATTCCCCCACAAGCTCATCCTCCCCTTCTTCGCCTTCTTCTTCTCCTCTAGCTCCCGCTCCCGCCCTCGGTCTTCCTCCTCCTTCATCCCGCCGAGGATGTCGTCGAACGTGCTCGGGCCGTTACCAGGTACCACCCCAGCCGAACTCACCCCATACGAACTCACCCCAGACGAACTCACCCCAGACGAACTCACCCCAGACACCGAGCCAACGCCGCCGTAAGGCGACGTTGCGCGCGACACGGGCCGGGAGGACATGTGCCGCGACGTCGGCCGTGAGACCGAGAGCAACTCGGCACCTAGACCGACGCCAGCCGGCGCACCAGCCTCCCCAAAGAACTCCGCGGGTTGCCACTCCTCCCGTCCCGGCTGTTGTCGGCTCGGCGGGCGCCGCACCACAGTCGCGATGCTGTCATTGCGCAGCAGGTCGGGCGGGGGAGTGGCCGAGCTGAGGCGGCTGGGTCTGAGCGGGGGCGGCGGGAACTCGAACGTCGCGAGACTGGCCGCGGGACTAACCGGACTCCCACCACCGTCGCGGGTCGGCACATCAACCGGCGCGAGGTAGGGGGAGTTGGCCAGCACCGGGCCGCCCTCTAACGCGGCGCGGGCCTGCAGCGGAGGCAGCCAGTCGGCGCCGGCCATCCAGCAGTGGCTGCGGGTGTAGATTGCCTCTGCGGTGTTCTCAGCGGCATCAAAGGGATAGTCGCGCATGGTTCTGCCGTCTTGCCAGGGGAGGTGGCCCAGGGGGGGCTTGCACAGGAAGTACTCCACCCCTTCCGTGTAGCGAATACCCGGAGCGTCCATCACGAGGGGAGGCAGGGACTGCAGGACCGCGTAGAGGAAGATCCAGTATCCGAAGCGTTGATCGCGGAGGTCACGGATTGAGGAGCCGGACGCCTGCTCATCTTCGAACTCGGCATACTTGCGCAGAAAGGGCGTCTGCAAGCCCACAGAGACGTTGTGCGCTTTGGCGAGAACGAGGAGCTTTTCGAACGGGCGCAGGCGTCGGGTCTCGGCCGTGACCTGGGCTTTGGGGGAGCGCTTCGGGTGGCCGGCATCGAGGGTGGCGGGGGTGGGAAGCTTGGGGAGGTCGAAGGGGATGGGAGGGGTGACGGGGATGCTGGAGCGGTCATGCTCGGACATGATCTTGCGGAGCGCCAGTAGCTCCAGCTGTCCCTGTGTCATGTCGTCCTCGCCCTTCACGTCTTCGACGTCCAGTGTCCGGGTCGTCAGGGCGTCGCGATCCACTAGGATATCGTAGAGCGATGCGAGGTCGTCGTACAGGATCTTCAGGACCAGGCGGTTAAGACCGGGAATGTTGAAGCCGCTCCTCCTTCCACTCTTCGGAGGCCATGAGCCGTGCAGATCCTTGTAGTAGGACAGGACGAACGACCGAAATGCGACGAAGTGAGACTTCCATGCGGTGAATCTGACAGTCTTGCTCTCGGCAGTGACTTTGGAGGCGGCAGTGCCGTTAAATATGTGGGGGAAGTCGAAATCTTGGAGTCGGGTCTTGATGGACTTTTGACGATGCTCGAGATCGAGGGCTTCTCGCTCGATTTTCGACTTTGTTGTGTCTGAGACCATTGCGAACAGCTGGTGGTCGCTGACCCCCTTGTAACCATAGGCACCAACGCAGTGTATGAATCCTTCGCGATAAAGTTGTGTATAGCGCATCGCTTCGGCAATGATAATACCTTGGAGCATCTTTTGGAATGATCCCCGTACATCTTGCAGATTATAAATTCCATTATAGAAGGAAAATGACGTTGTTATGACTCGTCCAAAATCCCCGCTGGACTCGTCGAGAAAGTCCACGTCCGCAAGGTGGCCCGCGATCCCAAGAAAGACCGACATCTCAGTCGGGAATTTCATAGATGCAATCATCGGTTTGTGAAGTAAAAATGCAATCAGGTTTCGTGCGGCCAGTAGGCGATCACTGTCGCTGCCTCCATCCTGCAGGTTCTGTGGAATCGTAAGTCTCGTGATTGGAAAGTATAGATGACCTTCTCTCGGCGCCTGGTTCGGTTTGGCCATCAGGTCGCCTTGGGCAAACCCGTCTGCGGACAGGTATGCTGACAAATCTGCGGAACGCCTTCGTTGGGGTAGATCGAAGTTGAAATCCAAGCGTTTCATGGCCTCGTCTGGCGCGTTCATGACTGCGTCTTCTGGTATAGTAGGTCCTGGATTCACTATGGTTGGGCTGGTTGGCATGTTGAAGCTGGTAGGGCTAGTTAGGCTTTGGCTGAAGGCAATGTTCATGAGCATGGCGGATGATTCAATGACCCGCGATGGGATCTTGAAGGACGGCTTATTTCCCGTTGGGAGCAGGTATACGTTGACATCCGCCCAATCGTCCCAGAGCTCTGTCACCTTTAATTCAGTCAGCAACTTGCAGAGCATGTGATTGTGAAATAATACTGACCCGTTCTCCGGAAAGCAGTGGCGCCAAGTTGTAGTCCACCTTGTTTGGCCCTCCAAGCACCCATGGCGCCGAACCAGCTGATGATGTAGGCCTCGAAGAATCTCTTGATCGAGGCATGAGGGTCAAGCGGCTTCGTAGTTTCGATCTGTCCGAGCCTTCGCTATCCGATATGTATGAGGGTGGTGCCATCGTTGACATTGAACTTGCTGAGGGTACGCGGTGTCCAGTGTCGAACAATGGGGGGTATTGCATCGGGGAGCCATCTCGTGTTTGTGGCCGGGATGCGGGAGAGCTGTCGCGCGAAGACAGGAATCGTGATTGTGACGACGCAACGAATGGCGGAGTTGGTGGTGGTGGCATAGAATGTGGAGATGGTGACGGATCGCGAATGATTCCCATCGAATTGGCCTTTGCGAGCTTGCGCGGCTTCTGGGCAGGGTCGAACGTAGGCGCGGGGACCTCAAGCTCAGTCGTCGTCGCCGTCGCCGTTTGAGGTCGTGGGCCCTTCTTGCGGGAAAGAAGCCCGGGTTTGTCTGCATCCTCAGCTGCTGAAAATAGATTCTTAAAAGATAGAGAAAAGGTCCTGGAAAGATTGCCCAGTGATGAAAGCCCCTCGAGTGATTGCCCTATGTCCGAGTCCTCGGTTGGGTCGGGAACTTCACTGGGGCCCGGAAGGTTCGCTTTCTCTCGTGGGGCCGGACTCTTCTGTGGGGTTGACTGCTGCTGCGGCGTAATGCTGATGATGTCGTCGTTGCTGTCTGATACTTCAGGCCGACCATCAACACCAGCCAGTTCACTAAGCGTCAAGGAGGACGGACTACGCCGGAGACCTTTCCGAACTTTCGGATCATACACAGGATGCGGCTTCAACAGGAACTGCCCTGCTACGAGCCTACCCCAGTCTGTAAACGTTTCTGCGCAGGCCATCGGGGGAGTAGGGGCCTGGATGTTAATCTCGGGGACGCCAGGTGCAGCAGCAGGAGGAGGAGAGGATGGAGGCTCAGTCGCACCAGCATCAGGAGATGGGAGCTCAGTCGTAGCAGGAGGAGATGGGGGCTCACTCTTTGCCATGGCGTCGCTGGTGGCCTTGCTCGGCGTCGTGTTACGGCTTGATTCAAGGTGAACGTTGTGTCGGATGGAGCATAGCAAACTTTCAGACCGAAGCGTAAACAACTTCAAGAGGTGCCCATAACAAGCGTTAACAATCGGTGCCTCACGAGGCACCGATTTTCACACGGCAGATTAAGCGTTATAACGGCTGGGGGGGATCGACTTTGCTGGCTGCAGCTGATGGTGCGTACTTGACATGCAGGCGCGTCTAGGATTGGTAAAAGATGTTCAAGATGTCCAAGATGTTGGCAATGGTGGCAATGTGACAATTGACCTGTTTTCTGCTGGTTTCCATCTTAACTGAAGAGATCAGCCAGCCAGCCAGCGATCCAGCCGCCCCTATGAGTGTGTCTCGGAGGTCTCGGAGTGCCATTAGCCCCTTATTCGCCCCTTATTCGCCCCTTATTCGCCCCTTATTCGCCCCTTATTCGCCCATTATCCCCTTATTCGCCCCTTATTCGCCCATTATCCCCTTATTCGCCCCTTATTTGCCCCCTACTGGTGCAGAAATGCGCTTGGCGTCTCATGGAAAAACAGCGGCGGTGAGGTGGAGGTTAGCAGTGCCGCCCCCTAGACGCCATTGTTTCCTGCCGCTTTGTCTCGGTGGCGGCGAAACTCTACTTATCACCGGCTTAGCCGAGGTCGAATAGGCGACGGAGCCGTGGTTGACATTGAGTCGTATGCCGGCCCACTAATCCTATATTTATCCTATATTTATCCAATACCAAGCCACTAATGACAGATGTGGCACACTTAAGGTTTGCATAGTGTCCATTCCATCTCAAAGTTGTCAAAGTTTGAGTTTTGTTTTGCTTTGTTATCCATAAACTACAGCACGTGACCTATATACGCGACTTCTCTGTGGTCACGTGATTAGTTGTGGTCACGTGCTTAATATGAGCGAATCGTCCTCCAACCGCCGCCGTTCCCACTCCCCCCTCTTCTCGACTCTCTTCTCTTGACAACGTCTCTTGCCAATCCACCCCCAACCCCCGCCATCAACGAATCCACCTCTCTCAAAATACCATCATCATCAGACCCGATAAATCTCGTCGCCAAGCTATGAGTCGAGGCGGTAAACTTGCCCCCGAAGTCAATCGGTAAGCAGACCCCATCACCCCACCCCTTGGCGATCTGACATTGGCGATCTGACAGCGAGACCTCGAGCACCCCGCTAACCGTCGTCACAGAGCTTTGTTCGTGAAGAATCTTAGGTACGATATATTCCACGACTGTCGCAACCCATCGGCCCAGATGATGATGAGGCCATGGCGATGGCGATGGGTAGTGGCGTGGCGCTGACGTGAATGTAGCTACAACGTTACCCCCGAGGAGTTGTTCGACCTCTTTGGCAAGTTCGGGCCCATCCGGTACGCATCTTCAACTCCATACGATAATGTCCAATTGATACTGACTACGTGCTGCAGCCAAGTTCGCCAGGGCATTGCCAACAACACCAAGGGCACGGCGTTCGTCGTCTTCGAGGATGTCATGGATGCGAAGCAGGCCTGCGACAAATTAAACGGCTTCAACTTCCAGAGCCGCTATCTCGTCGGTATGTGTACAACCTTCATCCATCAGTCCAACCACTTACACCCCATAGTTCTATATCACCAGCCCGAGAAGATGAAGTCGAAAGAGGACCTAGAAGCCCGCAAGGAGAATTTAGAACAGCTGAAACGACAGCACGGTATCGAATAACAAATAGACGGGCCGGTGAAAACGAATGCTATGAAACAAGCAACAAACGTTTCCGCTGGCCCGTCTGGTCCTTCCAAGGCTCAGTCCGATGTCAATGATGGGGGAGATGGAGATGGAGATGGGGGCAAGGGTGCTGGTTCCAGTGGGCGTACAACTTTCTATTCTTCTTTGCGTACTTGGTTGGGACTTAAATTGCGGCGTTGAACGGGGATTCATGATGACTGGCATGACGGGGACGGGCGGTTCGTAGGCATGCTGGGCGTGGCTTTCGCCCAGCAGGATGGAGAGGGGGCAGGTGGCGCTGTCACTGGGCTGTATTCCTATGGCATCATGGCTTATCATGGCTTTTACCTGTAACCCCATAGGCTGCGGTCTTTACTGGACTCACTTTGAACTCAATCACTATTTTCAGTTAACTGAAACGATGGCTTATTGTCGTTCGGCTGTGTGTCGGCTCATGGACCGATAATGACCCGACATCCCCGTACTCAATCGCATAAATCGTAACTTTTGGAAGAATATTTGTCTTCCAGGTCACGTATAGTACATTTCTTACAGGATACACAACGGACTCGACGAATCTACCTACGAAAACTACAAATTATATCCCGTCTTTCCCGTCTCCCACCTCGTCCATTTGGCACCAAGCAAGCAAGATATGATCCTGATGGAAATCGGTAAAACAATTCTCCGAAACTGTGCCACAAGACGACGGCGCTATGACGATTTAGGTGACCTGCTCCAGCCTTGGGATCTAGACTAACTATCTGGTCTATTTCAAAACCACTCAAACATAACACGACTCCTTCTTTCCGACGAACGATATTGTGGTCCATATCCTCCATGTCACGCAGTCCAGCTCCTACACTCGAACCCCCAGAACAGACTCGACGACATACGTTCCCCATCCAAGGCCAGCTGAGAGAGAGGTGGCTTGCCACTACGACTGAAACATCTCCACAGACCTGCTTCCACAACATCCTACAAACCTCCCTACGTCACCCTGAACAGCACCCTCCATCCCATTGAACCCTACCACCCAGCGCCCGGCGCTCGTCGCCACCATGGCCTCACCAACTACCACGCCGACCTCGGTTCTCGCCGCGCTCGCCTCCTCCTCCGCAGCGGCCACCACAGCCTCCGTCACCAAAAAGGGCGAATGCGAGCTCCTCGGCCCCTTTGCCCTGCTCGTGCAGCTCGCGCTCGGCGGGCTGGCGCTGCTGGCGCTGGTGTTCAAGCGGTGGCGCGAGCGGCCGCAGCGGCTGGTCAAGGTGTGGGCGTTTGATGTGAGCAAGCAGGTTGTTGGGAGCGTGTTGTTGCATGCGGCGAATCTGGTGATGAGTATGCTCTCGAGTGGGCGGTTGAGCATGAAGGTGGAGGATGTAATCATCGAGGCGAGGGACGAGAGTGGGATCGCGAGTAGAGATCCGAATCCGTGTAGTTTCTACTTTCTGAATCTACTCATCGATGTAAGTTGACTGGCGAAGTTTCGAAAGAAACCATATACTAATACGCTATGCAGACCACCATTGGAATCCCAATTCTCATCTTCTTCCTCCATGTTCTCACACGCCTCTTCCTCCTCACACCCCTCGGCGAGCCGCCGCAATCCATCGAGTCCGGGAACTACGGCTCACCACCCCGCGCGAAGTGGTGGGCGAAGCAGTCACTAATTTACTTCCTCGGGCTGCTGAGCATGAAATTCATCGTGCTTCTCATCTTCATCTTCCTCCCCTGGATCTCACACATCGGGGACTGGGCTCTGCGCTGGACCGAGGGCAACGAGAAGTTACAGGTCTTCTTCGTCATGCTCTTCTTCCCGGTCGTGATGAATGCTACGCAATATTACATCATTGATACGTTTATCAAGGGCAAGCTCGAGGGGTTAGAGGGAGGAAGGGGCGTCGAGGACCCAGTCGACAGCGATGACGAGGGCGGCAGTGAAGCGGATGGGCTGCTCGCTGCTGAGGTGGAGGTGGTAAAGAAGAAGAGGAAGACCTCAAATGACGTCGTGGATAGTGGGAGTGGTGGGAGCAGTCGCAGCGAGGCCGTCCGGGCGAAGCTGCTGACTGAGAGCGAGGAAGGGGGTGAGGATGCAGACGAGAGGGTATGGCTTACACAGGATCAGCGCGATGAGAGGCGGTGAAGTTTCATTACGGCTGGATACACCGGCGCTGCATCTTCTATACGGGATAAGATGAGGATGTAAATATCTCCACCTTGCATAGCGACAGTGTCATGAGCGATATACGGAGCGAGACACATGGCAGTCAGTATACTAGGACTAGATACCAAATATGAGAAAATATCACAAGAACTGGGGTTTCAGCGAGGTCATGGGATTTAAATTTGTGGCGCCTGATAGTTACGTAAAAAATAATAATGGTATTTAAAAACCAGGCATTAAAATCGGATGAGAATAGGGGTTAGTTGTCATAATTTACTGTGAGCTGTAAAATGGGGGTAATAAGGAGGTTTTGATTGATAATGAGAATCCCATCCCTTTCCCCAAGTCTGTCTTGTCCGTCTCTTAGAAGCCGTTCGTAGCCGTTTGCGCGGGGTAGGACGGGTTCGCGTGCACTCGATAAGGATCTCGATAAGACCCAAAACTTGAATAAATGCCCCTCCGCCCCCGCCTCTATCCCTACTTCTCTCCATCACCGCACTCTTCACATCCTGACTCTCATATATATCAAAAATCTAGCACAGCTTTCATTCAGATATGGCTCCACCAAGTGCGATTGATATCCGTGGCCTGACTGATACTGAGGCGTTGATCTACCCAGACCCACTGACCGTCAATGAGGTGACTGAGCGTCGGGCCAAGGCTGGCAAGCTCATTGCTGGCGTGGCCGCTGGAACAAGCAGCGATCTCTTCAAGGGCAAGGTATGTGCTATATTCCCCCTCACTTGATACGCATTTCATCATGCTGACCGTACAAGTCCCATGGCAACCTCGCCAAGCGATTCGATCGTGAGTCAACCCCGACCCGTGATGAACAAACGAACCACGCTGACTTATAAGACCTCATCAGTGAAGAGAGCAAGTCCCGCGGGCTATCCTCGCTGAAGACTGCTGCCAAGTTTCTATCCATCCCCGGCATCATATCTCTGGGAGGTGGCCTGCCATGCAGTGAATACTTTCCAATCCAGGATATCTCCATGACGGTGCCAGTGGCGCCAGATTTCTCAGAAGAGGGCACCGCAAAGTCGGGCGTCGTCGTGAAGATGGGGAAATATGATGCTACACAGGGCGATGGGACGTACGATCTGTCGATCTGTCTGAACTACGGCCAGGGCACTGGATCCGCCCAGCTGCTGCGCTTCGTCGTCGAGCACACCGAGATCGCACACAGCCCACCTTACAAGGATTGGCAGTGTGCCATGAGCATTGGAAGCACAATGGCTCTGGAACAAGCATACCGCATTTTCACCGAGCGCGGAGATTACATTCTGTCCGAGGAGTACACGTTTGCCAGTGCCGTGGAGACTGCCCTCCCCCTCGGATGCAAGTTCCTCGGGATCAAGATGGACTCGGAAGGACTGATGCCCGGGGATATGGATGACATTCTCTCGAACTGGGACGTCAAGGCCCGAGGAGCACGCAAGCCACACCTGCTGTACACCGTCCCCACCGGCCAGAACCCCAGTGGCGCAACACAGAGCGTTGAGCGACGCAAGGAACTGTACAAGGTGTGCCAGAAGCACGACGTCTTCGTCATCGAGGACGAGCCCTACTACTTCCTGCAGATGCAGCCCTACACCGGCGCCGACACACCGCCCGTAGCACCACCAGCTAGCAACGAAGAGTTCCTGCGTCAGCTCGTGCCCAGCTTGCTGAGCCTGGATACCGACGGCCGCGTCATGCGTCTCGACTCCTTCTCCAAGGTGATTGCGCCCGGCACACGCACGGGATGGGTCACAGCATCGGCGCAGATAGTCGAGCGTTTCGTCCGACACAACGAGGTGTCTGCGCAGAACCCCAGCGGGCTGGCGGCAATCACGCTGTACAAGCTACTGGACGAGACGTGGGGCCACGACGGCTACCTGGAGTGGTTGCGCCACCTGCGTATCGAGTACACGGGCCGCCGTGACGCCCTCCTCGCGGCTTGCGAGAAGTTCCTACCAAAGGATATAATCACATGGACTCCTCCTGCTGCGGGCATGTTCGTGAGTCACCCTCTTTCCTTCTTCTTGTACTCCGCATAACACATTCCTGTGAACTCCCAATCCATTACGAAAATGTCTTAGTAACCCTGCCATGTCTCGCTGGAGCACATTCCCCGCATCCTGTCTTCTCTCCGCCCTCTTACATATTGACACCAACGCTAACCTCTCGCACAGCTCTGGCTCGAGGTTAACCTTGCCAACCACCCCGCTGCGGCGACCAAGTCCATCCTTGAGATTGAGGACGAGATGTTCCTGGTGTGCGTGGAGAAGGGCGTGTTGCTATCGAAGGGCTCGTGGTTCCTCGGGGACAAGACCAAGGAGCCGACGCAGCTGTTCCTCCGAGCGACGTTTGCGGCAGCGACGGCGGAGAAGATGGAGCAGGCGATTGAGGGAGTTGGGGTTGCGGTGAGGGAGGCGTTTGGGGTTAAGGCGTGAAGTGGTCATTGACAGGCTCGAAGTGGCGTTGATTACTGCTCGGCTGTGAAGTGGTGGCATTGGTGGTTGCAATGCATGATGCATTTACCTCTCTTTCGGTGTAAGGCTGCGCTGGTGCGGGAGTTCAGCGTATCTCATGCCGTCTTGTGGGATGTAAACATATCAGTCCGCTACTAAGGTGGAGCTATGGGAGCGAAGGGGCTGATATAAAACAATGTTTTAAAATATAGCTGTATGATTAGACCCTTGCCCTAACATCCCAGTGGCTGGAATTGATTCACATTTACTAAATTAAATTGAAGTTCCAGTAACCTGAATGTTGACCATAACAGTGCTATGGTGGAATAATTTATATTTACCAAATTGAAGTTCGAGCGAGCTGAATGTTGGTTCTACACTGGAATTTATTTAAATAAACAAGTTGAAGTCCGAGTAACTTGAATGTTAATCACAACAATGCTACGCTGGCAATGCCTCCTCCAACCGTGCTATAAAAGCTCACTGATTCTCCTCATCCCCAAATTCACAAAACACACCTATTCCAACATATCCACGCCATCTTCCAACCCACCGCCATGAAACTCCCAATCGCTCTCCTCACCATCCTAGCTGCCCTCGGAGCAGCAACCCCCCTCATCCAGCTTGAAAAACGATGTGTAGCTGAAAGGGATGATTGCTCTGACCCCTATTTTACTTGTGTCAATCTTAGAATACCAACCCTTCGATTGGCCGTACATTATGCATCAGACAACATTAGGAAACTGTTCCACACGCCGTGCAAGTTGAAGTGCCTACGTATAGGAGAGAAGGTCGTCATATCCCAGACCGTCTCGTGGAACTCCTGTATTGGCCTGTGCTACTCGGGGAGGGATGAATTATGGATGCCTCAGGGGCTGAAATAAAACAATGTGTTATAGAAATAGTTGTATGATTGGGACCTGCCTTAATATACGAGTATGCCAAGTTGAGGTTCGAGGAAGCTGAATGCAGAGCATGACGCCAGCAAATGTCTCACATAGTATCTATAAGAACCAACGGCTTTTTCTCATTCCTAACATTTTAAAAAACGTACCTCTACCCCTACGTATTTTCACCGACTTTCAATCCACCAACATGAAACTCTCAATCACTCTCTCGACCGTCCTAGCTGACCTTGGAGCAGCAAACCCCCCCTGAACAGCTTGAAAAACGATGTCAAGGTGAAGGATTTCTTTGCACTTCGCGCTTTACTTGCTGTGACGGGTGAAGATGCCAAGTAAGTTCTTGCCCGCTTAGTGTAATAGAGCGTATCATTTGTCTTTAGCATGCTAACATACTTATCAACCCCTGGGGTTATGATAATCCATTCGTTGGGGAGTGCGTCCAAAATTAAGAAACTGTCCCCTATGTCTTCCGAAACAGTCCATGGAATTAAGGGTAATTCTAGCCGTTAGTTCAGAATGACAAGGACATGGAGATCCCTATCTTTTGCTGACTTGTGCATCAAAATTTAAGGAATAGATTATGAATGTCCGTCCAGGACCCCGAGTATCAAAAATGGCGGGACAGACCCCTATTCTGCGGGAGGCCCCCCACGGGACCGTTATCCGGTTCCGTTTTCAGCGCGTCCCGTCCCGCGCACCAGACAACGACAGCATGGGACAGAGCAAAGACCAGATGCCCCTTTAAACGGATGTATAATTTATAAACCAACGAGAAATGACAAAAACATGGATATCCCTATCTTTTGGCACGCACAACTCACCGCGTTCAAACACCGCGGCGTCCACCAACTACCCCGTTTACCCCCCACTCCACCCCCTTCCACTCCCCCAACAACCACCCTACCGCTGCCTCAACACCTCCTCCAGAAACTGCTCAAAGCTCAACGTCACAAACCCATCCCTATCATCATCATACCGCTTAAACGCATCCGTCATCCTCTTCAACGTAATACACGCCTGCACGAACAAATCAAAGCTCAAACTCCCCTTCCTCCCCTTATCAAACGCCCTGAACAAGAACCCCACGAACCCCTCACTAAGCCTGTACCCGAACGCCACGAGCGCGTCCCCGAACTCGTCGAGGCTGATGTTGCCCGAGTGGTCGGCGTCGAAGCGGTCGAAGAGGGTGCGCCAGGAGGCGAGGAAGGACCAGAGGCCGCAGAACTCGCTGAACTCGATGGTGCCGCTGCGGGAGGTGTCGAACATGCGGATCATGAGGGCGACGGTGTGGGGGTCGAAGGCGGTCCAGTCGCCGTTTACGAGGGCGGCGGAGAGCTCGGATTCGGAGAGGTGGCCGCTGGCTGGTGGTTGTTAGCTTTTTTCCTCTGCTCTTGGAATTTCATTGGATGACGGGACGCCGTGAGCTAGTTTGTGAGAGCAGGGAACGTACAATCTTTATCCACCGCCCTAAATAGCGGCAACAAATTCGGATCCTCCCCCGTCATCGCCGGACTCGCAGGCCCCCGATGTCCACGCGCATCCCTCCCATCCCTCCCATCCCGCCCATCCCTTCCATCCCTCGCACCATCCAGCCTCCGATCCTGCGGCGGACTCTGTCCATACATGAAATTCCCTCCCGGCTGGCTTACCGGCCCCATTGGCCCACTCCCACCCCCGCCGCTGAATTGGTGGCGGACGTCACGCGGGCTGGGGATGGGACGGCTGCTGCTGCTCCCGCTGCCGCTGCCGCCGCTGAAGCTGGAGCCTGAGGGACGGTAGTCGCGGTCGTCGCGGGGGAGGGGAGGTGCGGGCTTGTCGTAGTGGTGGGAGTGTTGTTTTTGGATGTTGAGGGGGGGAGGGGATTGGGCGGGGGCGGTGGGTGTGCGTTTCTGGGGGAGGGGGTGTTAGTTAGGGTCGCGAAAGGGGGGTGGATTGGGGGGAGGTACTCGTTCTGGCTCCGCGAATCTGGATGGGTGATGAGTTAGCAAGTTTTTAGAGAGTGGATAAACAGCTGAGCTGTTGGGTGACGTACGCAGGCAGTGCATCCGGGTTGAAGGAGCGGTTATACGCCATCTCTCGAACGTAAGTCACGTAAGTCTTTGTGGTTCCTTGTGTTGATAGTCTATACGTTTCTTGTTGGTGTTGTGTTGTGTATGAAAGATGGAAGGACACAATGTTATCAAGGCTCCTCGGTTTCGGATGGATGATTGCGTTGTGGACCCCCTCTGCGCAAGGCTGAGGGGACGTGGGGCTGGGACTGGGCGGCTGGGCGGCTGGGCGGCATGGGCGGCAAGTTTCAGGCGGGGCGAGGCTGGGGTGTGAATAACTGGTGGAGGGGAGGGCTTTTGTAGTGTAAAATATGTAAACTATGAGATATTCACCATAACCACAGATGATGAGAAAGTGAAGTTATTCAGACTCACACCCAGAACACCTCAGAGGCCCGTCCCGAGACAGCTCACAACTCGCTGTAATCATCGTTGTCCCACAGCCAGCCGCCCCCTCCAAACCACAACCCCGCCATCTCCCGAATTTCCAAGAAACTGCCCGCCACGCAGGACAACCAACACCACCATGGCGACAGAACAAACCACCCCAGAGGCCTCTGAGGCATTCTGGCTATTTGGCTATGGGTTTGTCTCTCTCCTTCCTCCCACACTGCTCTCGTTGCGCCGTCCCAGGATTGCTGAATAATACACCAAAACTGACCCCGCGGCGCAGGAGTCTGCTATGGAAACCACCACCACATTTTGGTAATCCTCAACCACCCCCCAGCCATACCGATTCCTCTGACGCAAACAGACCAACGCCTAACCGGCTACATAACCAACTACGTCCGCCGCTTCTGGCAAGAAAGCCACGACCACCGCGGCACCCCCACCCACCCCGGCCGCGTCGTCACCCTCCTCACCCACGCGCACTGGTCTACGCTCGCCGACGTGCACGCTGCGCCCGACAAGGTGTGGGGTGCTGCGTATCATATCCCCTCTAGCCACGCTGCGGAGGTGAGGGATTATTTGGATATTAGGGAGATTAATGGGTATAGTATTGATTACATATCTTTTTTTCCTAGTGAGGCGACAGGGGGGGAAGTGGTGGGTGAAGAGCGACAGAAGGTGGAGGAGGGTGAAGAGAGGGAGGAGAGGGGGAGGATCAAAGCGCTCCTCTATATCGGGACGCCGGATAACCCGCAGTTTACGGGCCCGCAGGATGTAGATGAGTTGGCAGCGAGGATAGCGGGGTGTGAGGGGCCGAGTGGGAGGAATGCGGAGTATTTGTTTAATCTTGAGGAGGTGTTGGGGGAGTGGGGGGGGATGAACATGTGGGTGATTTGGCGGGAGGGTGAGGGGGTTTTGGGGAGGGAGAGGAGGTTGGAGGAGGTGGTGGTGGTTGGGAAGGGGAAGGGGGGTGGGGAGCATGATGAGGAGGAGGAGGTTGAGCGGTAGTGTTGGTGTGGGTAGGGTGGATGGGGGATGGATGGGGGTTTAGACTGGTAGATTGGTGGGGTGGTGTTATGGGTTTGAGATATGAGGGATGGAAATTGCAATTGTAGACGTTTCCAGGCATGTTTTTGATGAACAGGTTGGTTGAATCTTTCGATATAGCAGCATATATCTCGTATACAGAGCCATGAGCTCATCTACAGGTAGAATACATCCAGGGGTGTCTAGTTCATCCATTCCTTCGTTTCCCCTCGCCTTCAGCCTTTCAATTCGGCCACCTGATCAGCTGTCAGTCATCGAGAGGAGGGTCTGGGGTCGTGGATGGGACAGAGGCGTATTACCAGTAGCAAGGAAGGTGCGATCGAGGGGGTGATAAACGAGGAAGGTATGGCTGAGAGAAGGTGATGGGGGAAGGCACGACCACGGGGAGGGAAATGATGAGTGGAAGGTGCGATTGAGAGGCAGAAGCCACGCATCCGAGGCAACGATGAAGAAGGTGCGATTGAGGAGAATGAGCCATTGGGAGGAAGAAGCCGTTGAGAGGAAGGAGCGACTGTGAGGAAGGGGCTATTGAAAGGAAAGAGCCATTTTGAGGAAGGGACTACCCATGAACATCACCATCACCAACACCTCGGCCAGTAGCTCATTCACCAGTCACCAAAACACACCCACGTAACACACACAAACCCATGGCGAAAACTCAAAAAGCACATCTGAAAGCAATTCCATTCCGAAATTCCCCTCGCTCAAGACGAACTCGAGATCAAGCCGCCGTGAGACCCCTCCGAACAAAAAACTCCGAGCCAGAAGAGACAAGACAGACAGTTTCATAGCATAGCATAGCAAGCATAAGGCCGCGCGAACCGAAGCGCCAACACGCGCGCAAGTGCGGGTGGGTTACCGACCGACCGACGACGCCAGAGAAAGGCCAACGCTCCATCCATCAAACGCTCTGCGATTCCCGCTGCTGTGCTCCCTAGCCGACGACGATCATCTCAGGATAATGTGAGGTGTGGTGGTCGGGAGGGAGGAGCATGCCGGGGGTGCTGGGTTTACCAGCGGCCACCGCCGCCGCCGCCCTGCTGGTCCTGGCCACCGTAGCCGCCTTGGCCGCCACCTCCGTAGCCTGTGGGGATAAGTTAGTTGGGATACAAGATAGATTGGGATTGTGAGTTGACGTACCACCCTGACCGCCACCACCACCGTTGTAGCCGCCGCTCTGGCCGCCACTGTAGCCACCACCGCCGCCGTTGTAGCCACCACCACCACCCTCACGTCCACCGTAGCCGCCCTGGCCGCCGCCGTAGCCACCACCGCCTCCGCGGGACTGGTAACCACCGCCGCCGCCACGGCCACCGCCGAAGCCACCACCGCCACCTCCGGCACCGCGCTCAGAAGCTTTGTCGACACGGATGGTGCGGCCATCGAACCTGGGTCTTGTTAGCACGTGAAGCGAGGTAGGCGGGTCAGATTGGAACATGCTCGATGTTGTTCATGGCAGCAATGGCAGCGTCAGCATCAGCCTCTTGGCCGTAACGGACGAATCCGAAACCACGGCTGCGGCCAGTATCGCGGTCCTTGACAACGACCTATAGAGTAGACTGGTCAGGTAGGTTCTGCGCGAGAGGTGTGGGATGGGAGGTGACGTACGGCCTCCTCAACGGCGCCGAACTCCTCGAACTTGGCGCGGAGAGCAGTCTCATCCGTGTGCCACGCAAGGCCTCTGTGTCAATTGTCAGTGGTGAGGTCAATGTGAGGAGGGAGGTCGTCTGCGCCGAAGCGCAGACTGGAATGTG
The DNA here is from genome assembly GCF_001641265.1 of Pseudogymnoascus destructans. Classification (NCBI taxonomy): domain Eukaryota; kingdom Fungi; phylum Ascomycota; class Leotiomycetes; order Thelebolales; family Thelebolaceae; genus Pseudogymnoascus; species Pseudogymnoascus destructans. Next base: position 75,921 of record NW_020167540.1, on the reverse strand, counting down.
GAGAAACCTACCCAATAAAGAGCTTAGACATGATGATTGAGTTGTTGAGTAATCCTGGATCTGGCAAGAAAGAGTCTCAATTTCCACACGCGCATCGCAATAAGAGGTTCATGATGAAGGTTTCATGAGGTCGTCGTCGGATTAGGACGGATGAAGGACGGAACGCAGGACAGGACAGGACGGGACAGGACAGTGACGAAGGATCAAGGAAAAAGATACATCGGGGCAGAACAGCGACGGTGGTCACTCTCCGCGAAGGGAGAGTGACGACGGAGATGTCAAGATGATGATGATGATGATGATGATGGCACACGCAAACGGAGAAGATTCTGAACGAACATGAGAGGAACTAGGTCGGTCGAGTCGAGATCGGATAGATCGCGGGGTATTGTACTTGTTATTCTGGGGTGAACAACTGAAAGGACAGTCGGTGTTGATTATGAGAGAAAGGTTGATATCGTGGGGAAGAATTGGTGGATGGAAAAAGAAGAAGATGATGTAGATGGAAGGAGGAAGGAGGAAGGAAGGAGGAAGAAGAAGTTGTGCTGGGATGGGGGGAGCCGGGGGGGGGGGGGTGGGTACATTTGATTGGAGGTACAGAGATGGGAGGGGGAGGTACATTAGATGAAAGATGAAGGTACAGTAGATGAGAGGTACAGAGATGGGAGGGGGAGGTACATTAGATGAAAGATGAAAGGTACAGTAGATGAAAGGTACAGTAGATAGTAGATGGGAAGGGTGTGGATGTGGATTGGGTGGGTGTGAATGGAAGAGACTGCTCCTCGATTGTGACGGTAGATATAGTGGAGGGTTGGGTAGTGGAGGGTTGGGTAGTGGAGGGTTGGGTAGTGGAGGGTTGGGTAGTGGAGGGTTGGGTAGTGGGGGGGGTAGTGGAGGGTTGGGTAGTGGAGGGTTGGGTAGTGAGATGGGGTTGTATAGTGAGAGGTTAGGGGTGTTGGGTAGTGAGATGGGGTTGTATAGTGAGAGGTTAGGGGTAGGTTGCGATGGAAGGAAAGAGAAGATATGCATGCGTCATTCGTGTGCTGTCTAGTCTAACCATCAAGGTAAGAAAAAGCTACAGTATGCGGAATGCCATTCTACCTCCTCCCCCCATACCTTGATAGGTACTGACCCAAGTACCCTCCCATGTATCCTGTACCTATCGACATTCTGGGAATAGCCTATCGACATTCTGGGATAGGATACGAGCCCGTGAGCCCGTGAGCCCGTCCCGTTCCACCTCTTTGGTCATGTGACTGTCCATCATGTGATTGCCCATCATGTGACTGCCCACATGTGACTGGTTGGTATTCCTATTCTGCTTCACCTTTCTGAAGAAATTCAACCTTCAAATTTATTCATATATTCGAATCACCTATTTGGTAATTCGGATCTCTCCCTTCCTACTCTATCTAAATTCGTCCGTCCTTCTCGTTTTTTTCTCGTCACTTTCTCTCTCCAACTCTCTGCCCCCCCCCACTTCTGCGCCCATGTCTCAAAAAGGAACCAGCCCTCGACTCTGGCGCCTGCCTTAACTTGAAGCTCGCCATACAGCACTTGCCAATGCCTCCCCGCGCTCTTGCTTCTGCACCTCTGGCTCAACACACAACGGTAATATGTCAGCTTTTCTTTGACCCCGCCGTCCCGAGACCGGGTCGCTGCTTTGGAGTGTTTACAAGCTCGTCATTTCTCAAACTCGTCATTTCTCAAACTCGTCATTTCTCAAACTCATCATTTCTCACCAAGTACACCCCATTTCACCTCACACCCCCATTCTGCGTCTCTATCTTCTCCTATCGATTCATGGACAATCCCCGGTATGCACCTGAGCGGCGGAAACCGGCCCAGCCTGCGGACAACGGATGCGACAGCCCTGCACGGCGGGGTGGGGGAGATGCTGCCGAGACACGAGTCAGATCTCACATTAAGGCGCCGGAGAATGGATATGTCTACGATTGGTTGGCACAGCTTGCCACGGAACAACTGGCACAAACGCAATCTCCTGCATGTGAGCCATACAACGACTGGGAACATTCTCAACAGTTTGTCAGAGCACAGTTTGTCAGAGCGCTGACTTTGATGTTCTGTAGATTATCCTCCGATCGTTTTGCCTGAGACAGGCGGGTTTAGACATCCTTCTCCCAAACGATACGATGAAACTGTCGCAGACGAAAGAACCCACAAGGAAAAAAGGCGTGATTCATCTGATTCTTCATTGGTCCAACCAGCGTACGAGAGGAAAGAGCTGCCACCGCGAGAGACGACGATTGGTCATTTTTCCAAGCAAGCCAAGAAACATAGGCAGCCTGCATCATCAACCACAGACGACAGCCAATCTGAGCCTGATCAACCACAGCGCAAAGAAACGTTTGAGAAGAGGAACCGTCATAAGACAAAAGAAGACCGATACGAGTCCAAGAAGGCGAGGAAGCATGTTGTCGAGGATGTCAAACCGGCGAAGAAGAAGACCATCAAAGTGAAAAGGGGCGATGCTGCGAAAGCGTCCAAGAAGGCCGGGGAAGATCTGATAAATGGATGCAGACCGAAAAATGTGTCGCAGGATCGGTTGACTGTATGCAGCCTTCAATTTGACTCTTGTAGAAAGTGGCTAATTTCTGGCAGATACGTCCTGGTACGGGCATATTCAAGAATGGTCGAGCGTCATCTCCTTCCCGCAATCGTGGCTGTAAGTATGACGGAGAAATTTGTTATTTCTCTGCTAACTGGTGTCAGTGCCTGATTTGGCGTTTTCGGAGATGCAATTCTTGAAGCAGTCAAGCCGGAAGCCCCTTGAAAGCGAAAAGGAGCTAATTATATCCAAGTCAGGTCAGAAAACCAAGCGCGAGAGGGAGAGGGCAAGAAATGAGATCTCCAACTATTTTATCCCTGGCCGACAACCTCTCCAGGAGGCCAATATTAACCATGGAAGGGAAGCCTCGATCCTGCCTTCAGATGCGGGCAGAACTGAAGCCACTTCTATTGTCAGAGGACATCACTCTCACCCGCCCGTGTCTCCGGAAGAGGATCATAGGAACGAGATGGTGCTCTATGAAGACTTCAGTACGAGGAGGTCGAGCCCTCAGAAGTTTACTCTACCCAAGCCAAAACTTGACCAGATATTTGTCCCACGGCATACTACGGCTTCAAGCAAATCGACGAGTTACTGTACGTGGTCAGAATCAGTTAGGTCTCCAATCGTGCGTGCCAAAGCTATGGTGGCAGATGCATCTCGAAATAAAAGACGCGTGTCGCCAACTTCTCATCAAAGGACGCGCCGTGATGATGAGGATGCCCAAGTAGTCATGAGCAAGCAGTTGAGGCTAGCTAATACTTCATCCGTTCGAAACGACCAGGATCACACAGAATGCCAGGACGAGGACATCATCCATCAGTTTCAGGCCGACAGGGCAGTACTTTATGACTGCGAGCCTCATAGGGGTTCTAAACGGCCACATAAAGACAACCCGGGGAGGCATGTGGAGTCATTGCACACGAGGATTCCTGTTGATACAAACCATGACGCAGACCATGCTAAACAAATCATGGTAGAGCAACGCACTCAGACCAACAAGGACGCAGTTGATCGGACTGATGGGTCTGTTTCTCCAGCTCAGCCATATCCCAACCTCGACGTGCAGTATATCATGTCCCGAGCTGTGCGTGCTCAGCAAGCATATATAAATCGGCGGCCGACTCCGAAAGTTGCTGCTGAGGAAGCTGGAGGTGCTTCCGATGTTCGAGCTCCAGCTGCAGATGTACAAAATACTAGGGATTCTGGTGCTTTGAAGGAAAATGCCGAGTCTCCTAAGATTGGACTGACAGAGCAGCACGGAGATAGCGACGCAAGGCTTCTATTATCGGGACTCGATGGCAGGCGAGATGAGATCACCAGCCAGCCAGGGCAAGGTCGGTTGTGTGGCCCTATGCCGGAGTCTAATCTGCCAGTCCATGGGCAAACCCAGAGCGAATATATCGACGCTGCTGGGCATCAGCCAAATGAACCTGACGATAGCTGGGGCTACATAACTGGCGAGCACGATTTACGCCAGATCGAGAATATTGCTACACCTGGAGATATTGAACCACCACAGTTGATGATCCCCACCCGCGGATTCTCTACAGGCACCGTCGATGTACCACCAGTTCAATCGCGAACCATATCCCCACTTGAGACCATGGAGCCGATTTACGGCCGGCAACTTCAGAGTCAGGCATTCAATGCGCAGGAAGACCAGCGTGGGTTATATAATCCGCAGGAACAAGGGCAGAGTGCTACTTACCTTTACGATGGAGGCCAGTGGGAGAGAGAACCTCTCAACGCTGAGGCTCAAGAATACAATTCCATTGAGATGGAGGACGGCCAAGTTAACTACGGTGATATGTACGAGGGGCAACAGGATGGGCTAGATCTTATCGACGAGAGCATGTACTACGGGGAGGAGTTGCCCTTTGATTCGGAAGCGCAGATTCACAGTGCAGCCGACGACATGCTTTTCTACACCCCGACAAGCGGGCCTGGCGCAGAATATCAATGGATGCCGAGGCAGCGAACATATTTCAACGCAGCTGCGAATCAAGCACCGGGCATCAGATCATGGGAGAGGGTGCAAACAGCTGCGGTTGCTCAAGAGCTGACGATGCAGTTCTGGCAGCCGAGGAGGGGGTATTGATTGACCTGTTTTAATCCTGTTTACTTTTACCGCGCGTAGTATGAGTGTATAGGCAGTTCTAATCCAGGAAACATGAATTGAATTCCTTCTCTGAACAAAAATGTAAATTTAATTCCAGTCTGTCGCATAACATGATGTCGAAATGCCCATACCCCTCCCCTGTACCTGACCCCTGTCACCTTATGATTCTGCCGCCACCTGCCTCACCGCCCTCACGCGCGTCTCTTGGGCTACTTGGTGACTGACGCAGACGGAAGCTCCACGTATTTGTTCCTTCCGCCGTCATCAACCTGCGCAACGATTTTACATTTCACCACGACGACAACGGATAACGATTGCGATTGCGATTAAAGCCTTTAAAGGAAAGGGAGATTGAAAAGTGGGAGGAAGGGGGATAAATAGGAAGGAAAGGAACGAAGGGACGATAGAAAGGAAGGGAGAGCAGAAGCTATGGAGACGTCTACACAACCTGGGCAGCTTAGCTGGCGCCTGAGCGCGCATCCGATTACGTTGTTGTGGTTTTTGGGGTTTAGGATATGTACGTCCCCCACCTGCGCTGATTGTTGCCCCCCCCCTGGCCAGTGCTGCGGGTGGCTGGATCGGCGATGTTGGAATAGGGCGGTGTGGATGAGGTTGCTAACACCCCCCCCCCAGCCAGCCTCCTAGTCTACCTCTTCGGTCTCCTCTTCACCTCGAACTTCGTCCTAATCTTTATCATCACCATCCTCCTCCTGGCCGCGGACTTCTACTTCCTCAAGAACATCGCCGGGCGACGCCTCGTCGGCCTAAGATGGTGGAACGAAGTCGATGTGTCGACGGGGGACTCGCAGTGGGTTTTTGAGAGCGCGGATCCGGCGACCAAGGTGGTGAATGCGACGGATAGTAGGTTCTTTTGGTTGGCGATGTATGCGCAGCCGTGTTTGTGGGTGGCACTTGCGGTGTTGGCGGTGGTGAGGTTTGAGTTTATTTGGTTGACGCTTGTTGGTGAGTTGTTACTCCGTTCTGGTTCCCTCTTCTTTCGTGGGTGTTTGGGCAGGGGATGGAATGAGTAATGGGGGATGACTGGCATACTGACATACGACAGTCATCGCGCTCGTCCTTACAATCACGAATACCCTCGCCTTCTCACGCTGCGACAAGTTCAGCCACGCCTCGAATCTGGCGGGGAGCGCGCTCTACTCGGGTGGATTGGCGAGGAATCTTGCTGGTGGGATGGTGAGCAGGTTTTTGGGGGGGAGGTCGTGAGCGAGTGGTGGTTTGAAGGTTGGGATTCGGGGGTGAGGGGGGTAGGGATAAGGGGTGGGATAAGGGGTGGGATAACGGAGAGGAAGGAAGGGGGAGGTGGTGCTGTATCATAGATTACTGGCTGGGGTAGAGTTGGCTGGGTGCGCTTTGGTGGCGTTTTAGCTAGTGTGCTCGAGGCACGGTATACTGCTGTATGATTCTTTTGAAAGATGTGTGTTTTGTGTGTATTGATGGTTTGAGGCTGTTGGTGGTGTTTGTGTGTTTGTGAGTGAGTGAGTTGGGGTTTGGCCGTTGGGGTGTTGTTGAGCTGAGATGGGAATTTCTGTGACTCGCGGACTGTAGTTACACCGGGAAAGGGTCTCTTCTCCGACTCTTAACTGTAAATGACAGCATATTTTCGTATTTTGCATATCTCATTACACCTTCCATCACCAAGGAAATACCCCATCGTTCCCACGCCGACCCCCTATCCCTAATTAAACCCCAAAGCGCTCCGCCTACGCCCACTCCCACTCCCACCCCTATCACCCCCACTATCCTTCCCCTTCCCCCTCCCCTTCTCAGTCGTCCAATCCCGCATACTAAAGACCCTCTTGAGCCTCGAAAACTGCGTATCGTCCATTGGCTCGTCATCCTCCGCATCCATCGTCCCAGCCACAGAGGCGATAACGCGCTCCTCGTCGTCGTAGTCCGGATCCGGGTCCGGGTCCGAGGGCGTGACAGGTGATAGTCGGGATGGCACATCAGAAGAGCTGAGTCCAGGAGCGCCCCAGTGCACTGTGCTGTGCTCACGATGGTCGGTCTAGCTCTCCAGTCTCTTAGCGGCGGCGCGTCGTGCGGCTGCCAGTCTGTCTGCTAGCCTTGGTTCGGGACGGGGAAGCGTCGGACGGGTGGTGGGATTCGTGGTTTGGGGAGGGGTATCGATGTTGCCGTCGGAGATGGGCTTCTTCTCGTCGGAATGCGGCGTGGTCTGCTGGGTCGCGGGGGGCGTTTTGTCGCGAGAGCTGCGGGAGCTGAGGCGCTCAGACATGCGTCTGACTAACCCCTTTGTTTCGCTGGAGTCTCCCGACCGAGGTTCGCTGGTATCCGATATCCGGCCGTTGTGGTTTACGCGGTCGGTGGGCTTCTCTACTTCGTCGCGGTGCTTGGTCTCTTGAGGTGAGGAGTCCGGTGCATCGAGAAAACGAAGGGTCCGCGGGTCTATCCACCGACCTGCAGAACCGTCGTCCTCGCCGCCTCGGTCCGATGCCGTGGAAGACAGGCCAGACCCCGGGGTAGGCAGATCTAGAAATTCAAGGTCAAGGTCCAAGTCTGAGGGCATGACAAGTGGTAGTCCGGATGGTGCAGGAGGTGAGCTGGGTACGGGAGCGACGCGGTGCATTGTAGTGTCATCATGATGGCAGGTCTGGCTCTCCAGTTGCTTATTAGCGCGTATGGCTTCCAGCTTTGCTATGGCACGGGTAATTGCCCGACGGGTGGTGGGATTCGTGGTTTGAGGAAGCGTGTTAATGCCGCCGTCGTCGATGGGCTTCCCTCCTTCGTCGCGGTTCCTAGTCTCTTGAAGTGAGGAGTCCGGTGCATCGAGAAAACGAAGGGTCCGCGGGTCTAGACCTGCAGAACCGTCGGCGTCGTAGTCCAGGCTTGAGCGTGTGATCGTTGAAAGCTGGGGAGATTCTGGACGCCGTGGCCCCAGCGCGGATAGTCCTATCTCGATGTCTGAGGGGCCGTCATCTGATACGTAATCTAAGGTCATGGACTTCACTGATGACGGGCGGCGGGATTCTGCTTGGTGCTCAAGCGCGAATCTAACCGACGGCTCGCCACGGTTTGTCGTCTGGTGAGTGGTGGGATCCGTGGTTGGATGATGCACCCCGAATCCGTTGTCGTCGACGGTCTTCCTCTCGCCGTCGTGAGAGGTGTGACCCATCCTTTCGGGAAAGGTAAATGGCTCTAGGACGACGTCGTCGTGAAAGGTATGACCCATGTCTTCGGGAAGGGTAGACGGGTCCAGGACGACATTGTTCCAGTCCGAGGGTGTGATCAACGAGGCCCAGGGACCTGACGCATCGTCATAGGTGGGCTTTTCCTCATCGATTGAGTTATCTCGCGGCTTAAAGGCCATCCCCTCTTGCCATAATAGCCGGCCCCCCACCTTCCTAACAGCCCCCTCCCTAATCGCCCACTCCAACAGTCCGCCTCCCTCCTCGGTCCAGCCTCCCTCCTCGGTCCAGCCTCCCTCCTCCTCTCCCTTAGCTACCGCATCCCAATGCTTCGCCACATGTTCCATCCTCTCATCCCACGCCACGTTACCCATCCAATCCACTCCTCGATACACCCCGGCGCCGGACAGCGTATCTCCTTAATAAGGCTCCTCCCCGGCTGTTCCCCCCTCTTTACCAGCGCCGCTACCTGGTCATCTGGGGCCTCGTGCACCCACTTCAGATGTCCCTCGAGGAGGTCGTCTGTGTCAAATAGGGGCCTAGGGCACGGTTTGAGAGGGCATTTCCAGTAGACGAAGCTCATGTGATTGTTAGCGACATGGCGCTTCCAATAGTCTTTTAAAGTGAACACTGAGGAGCAACCGGCAAAGGCGAAGGTGCATGGGAATGTGATTGTAGCGATAGTTGCGGAGGAGGAAGTGTAGCGCGGGGCATAGATGGAAGGAGGGGCGCGGTGAAGTACAGGGGGTTGTCGATGAGTGACGGGGGGGGGGAGGGGGGTAAGGCCGTTTTTTTGTCGATTTTCGCGGATTGGTGGGAAGGGTTGGCGTTGGTTGCTCTTTGGTTACAAGTCCAACCTGCATATTAGTTGCTATAAATCGAACATCCCTTATAACCCCCTGTATGAACTCTTCTGCCAGTAGTCTACTTTTAAATGGTGGTCCTACTATCTTTCTGGGTCGGGTAAGCTTCCCGTCTTCATCTCTGGTAGGTTCCTCCTCTTTGAAGATTTTGTCGACCTTCCGGGCGATTTCTAAGCATGATATAAGTAGTTGCCTCAAGTCTTTTATGGTAGCGTCGTCTAGTTCATATTCCTTGGGTTTAGTTGCCTTAAGGAAGCCTAGAACTGATTCCAAACGTTTACCTTCCTCGAGGAATGCTTCAGGCGGGTCAATGAGAGGGTGGAGAGTGTCCCATTTTTGTTGTATTCTTTTGGTTACACTTTTCATACGTGCGATGACAGCGATCGTCTTCTCCAAATCTGTTTCATGTCCAGGCGGTATAGGCGGCTGCTCCAGCATCGGCGTGCCTCTGTCCTCGCGCCCCTCACGCACGTCGCCGCCCTCTTCCATTCTATCTGCTCGTGAAACTAAGAGGGCAGTCGCGCTTCCAGCTTCAACCTCGTCTTCGTACAAGAAGCTCCTGACGGACGACCAGGACTTATTGGACTTATCGTCCTGGTCGTCCCTCAGGAGCTTCTTCTCTGCCGTTGCTAGCCGACTCATCAGGTCTGGCCGATCCTTACCATACCCATGATCCTTCATGGTACTACTCAGCAGCCTCAGAAACAGCGCCACATGTCGATATATCAGATTCTTCCACGAGTCATCCCCTGGCGGCGTCCCCCTCTGTAGTGACTTGAGCGCATTCGCGTAAAATACCAACACCAAGTCCTCCACGTACCTCTCCTGCACCATGCGGCTCCTAAACGTCACCTCCGTGAACGCCGTATACGCCTCCGTAAAGCTCCTCCGCACCGCCGGATCATCATACCCCGGCAACCGCTCCTTCATCATAAGCACGCCCGTCATCCGCTTCTCTAGCGGCCCCATCAAGAGCTGGGCACTTTTCGCCGACCCGACCCTAGGCGAGAAGTCATCCCTTTCCTCAAAAGACTCTCCTGCCTGGGTTAGCCTCTCAGGGCTAACAATCTTGCGATCTATCTTCGTCCAGCGTGAGTCGCGGGGAATTTCCTCCTTTTGAAGGTCATGGCTCTCCTGTTGAGTCGGTCGCAGACTCGCTAACTTGCGTTTGTGGGAGCGCTCCGAGTTGTTTCCCTCATCATCTCCATCGGACGCATCCTCCTCGGGTGCTGGCGATGGTGGCGGTATGCGTTTGATTTTCCGCTCGTCGCGCGCCTCGTCTTCAACTCCTCGTGCAGCTTAGTAGTGTCAGTGAATTTCTATAAAGGTTGCTAAACAAGGGACAAGGAACTCACCGCGAATCTTCACTGTTGCATCAGCATATGTCAGTATCTCCTCTTTACTTAATACTCTCAGCACAACCACGAAGTCATCCCTAGCCTCGTATCTCTCCCCACCATCGTCTAGCGCCTGTGGGTTCACAAGGAGGCGGTTTATCTTTGTCCAGCGTGCATCTGGCGGGGGGGGCTCCTTCGGCACGCGATGGACGAAGATATATCCCATCATTAAGCGCGTCTCCAAGCGGCGCGACGCCCTCACGGGTGGGGCTTGGGTCCTCAGGGAACTTGTTGCGGCCAGGCTTGAGAATACCCTTGATGGGGCCATTAATCGGTGTGTAGCGTGTAGGATCGGCGAGGTCACATTGGCTAGCAATTAATTTAGACAGCTCCGATGTTTCATGTCCCACTTTGGACCATCTTCTAGGCCTAGGACCTGCATATTGTCGGTATTCTGAGAGTTCTTAGGCGATTCTGGTCTCTGTTCATGCTCGTCCCCTCTAGATAATCCGCCGCTGGCTTCCGCGTTGTCGGCAGTGAGCGTGCGAGGTTCTGTAGATAGAGGGGAGATCAGTTCGTCTTGGTCGTGCCTGTGTTTGCGTAAGCGGCCTCTCGCATGGAGCTCAAGTGTATAATTTATTTCCTCTTCAACGCTCTGGGCGGAAGTTACTAGCCGCAATTTATCTTCTCGGTACTGTTTTTTGCTACCCCAGCCTAATGTTTTTTGACTAATCAAGCCTAGTCGAATACTTTTCTTATATTTGTCTAAGAAAGTCAAAGAATCTTCGAATAGCCGCTGGCATTTCGTATCGATTTCCTCTATAAATAGAACTATAGAGGAATCCGGGATGCCCTCTCGTAACATAGTGATGAGGCTCGTAATAGCTACACATATGCCTGGGAATATCCGCTTTAGTATAACTAGTGCGTTTGACGTGACCTTGCCTTCGGTAGCTATATCCTGCAATCGTTGCTGGATCGGCTGGGCTCTAGTTAACAGCGAAGTTAGAGTAGCGATTAGAAATGGAGGACTATTCCTCGGCATATTTTTGCTGGCCGGTTCCTCCGTTGGCTCATCACCCTCTCCGTTGTTAGAAGCCTTGGATTTTGCCTCTGTTCTGGCAGCTTGGCCCTTAAGTCTGTCCTGTTGTTGCTGTTGTATCGCCTGGGCCTGCTGGTGGAAGTTCTGTTCCTGCTGTCCATGTATAGCTTGCATGCGTGCTCGCTCCTGGCGCTCGCGGTACAAGTGGAAAACGTCGATGCCTGGGAGCGGCGCGCGCTTAAGATAGATAGTTATAAACATAATCTCCTTCTGGCCCGTCTTTGGGTTCATTGACTCCTCACAATCTAGCTGGGCCAGGACCCATTCGAAGAACTGACCCTCGCGCTCATTCCTAATCATGTTGTTTAGAATATTAGTGATATGCGCGCTCTGGCTTGGGATGAGATGGGCCTTCCTCTCAGCCATGGATATGGGCCCGGCGTCGAGGTTCCGGATCATATTAATGATATGCTCAGTTGGGTAGGATTCCTGGTTAATCTGGGCTTTGACCCAGCGCTCTTCCTTTTTAGACTCAATCTTATCCTGATTTGCGACAATGGCGAATGCTGCATATGTGGTGAGCTGCTTCCTATAGAACGACTCGGACTCCGTCTTCCCGAGCGGCATGCCGTCGACCCGGGTAGAGGCGTTGACAATGACGTTATCTAAGACTGTTCTATTAACGGTACCAACGCGTAGTTTTTTATTTAGCCTCGAATAGCGCATCTGCAGCGCGGGTATTCTATAGTTCTTTCCCGTATGCTCGTTGAACTCAGCCATGGTGGTCTTCCAGTCAGGTTTGGGTTCCCGCTCGTCACGCAGATGAATAAGGAACTCTTCTTCCTCTTCAGTCATCACGCTCTGTGCTCCGCTTAGGTCCATCGTCGAGAGCCCAAGGCTTGTTCTGTTAACGGCACTATCTAGGCTGCTATCTCGTGTCGGCGAAAGGTCATCCGCGGCCGGGTTAGATGTTTGGAATTTGTTGAGATCCATCGTCGAAAGAAGAGAATTTGTTCTGTTAACTATACTGTCTGGGCTGCTATCTCGTATCGGAGAAGCGGCATCTTCAGCTGAATCGGATGTTCGGGATCTGTCAAGGTTCATCGTCGAGAGCCTAGGGCCTGTCCCGTTGACCACACTGTCTGGACTGCTATCTCGTGAGGGAGAGAGTTCTCCATCTGCTTGGTTTCGTTCGCGTCCATCCTCTAGGCTTTGGTTGGAAAAAACAGTGTCTATACCGAGCCTAGGATGGGAAGAATCCAATGCGAAGTCAACTGCATATTCCTGAAGAATACTGTCTAATCTTTCCATTTGGAATATAAGCTCCGATGTACACTCTCGGAAGTCGTCTGAGTCGACTAAAGCCACAACTTCTTTTAATTCTATCAAAAGCCTTGGAATAGTTTTGAAGACTGCTTTAAACTGGAGATCGATATTGAGCTTATCTAATATCTCAGTCGGTAAGTTCACAATGCTTATTATCTGATAGTGTAATTTGTTGACAGCGGGAAAATATTCGCCACCGAAATTTGTCGAGGAAATTCCCCGTGTCATCCTCGCAAGTGTTTCAATTTCAGCTTTCTTGTCCTCACCAGCGAATGCGTAAGATATGTCCGAAACTTCTGACTGGTCAGACCTAGCAAATGCGTGGTCAGACATATTGGAGTTCTCGGGAGATTCCTCATCTGCATCGCCTTCGACGTCTCTAGGCAATGCAAATGCCGCAAACCGCTCTAGATGATTCGCCAAGTGGTTTTCCAGGCCATATGACGAGCCAGCATCCACGAAACAGATTGGGCATACTGTCCTCGAGTCAGGTCGAGCGGTCTCGCAGATGGCGAGCAAATCTTCTAGGCCCATTCGCTGTAGAGACTCGTGGTTTTCGGCCAATAGATGCCGCTTTAAATCATCTTGCCTTAAGAAGTGCGTCGAGGCATGCTCCGGACATTGCCAGGCTTTTTGGTGAGTGTGTTCATGGTTCAGCCACTCTTGTTTGGTTGCAAAGAGCTCATCCGGCTGTTGGCAATGTTTGTGAGTACACATATAGGGCCTTAGATCTCGTAGCAAGTGTGCCCTAAATTCTGTCAGTGCATCTCTAGAAACTATATTGGCCATGCATACCTCCAAGCACGTGGCATCTGATAATGCGGAGGACATATCATTAAGCAATAGGGGCATTCGAAATCTTTGCCTTTCTTGATGTCCTTTGGCAACTTAGGAAATTCGATCCTGCTGCCATCCAGACCACGGGCAGTTGTAGCATATGAGGTAACCGACTGGTTACCATCAGGCACATTGGTCGGAGCAATGAAGAGAGTTGCAGTCGTTTCGGTGAGTGTGGTTTTAGGCCTATAAGATTCCGTTTGAGCTTTGCCAATAACTGGCAACGACGCACGCGGGCCAGCAACAGATTCCCTCATTTCGTCTCCCTTCAAATGTACAGTAGGTGCGGGCTTAGGGATTTTCAAAATCTCCTTCTCGGCATAGAAACCAAGCTTTTTCCTATGATGCTTCCAGTAAAGAAATTGTTGCCTTCTACAGGTTATACCTTGGGCAAGCCTCTTAATCATAGCCAGATCACCATCGTCGAGCGTTGGACAGTTCGCATACTGATCCTGCGCATTTCGACGTAGTTGTGAAAAGAGATCTTTCGTAAAGGCCAAGTCCACCGGAGCAAATTGTTGCACAACGTCAACCCCACTCTCTTTGTCGATCAACTTATAAGACAGTGCTTTCAATAACCTAGAGTGAGATGCCGGCGCTCGTATTGAACGAGACAGGCGATAAAAGTTGTCATTAATATTAGATAACGCAGACACTCGTCGGCGCAGCTCGCTAGGAGCTAATTTCTCGTCGTCACTGTCTGAGGAGCTGTCGGAGCTCGACTCGCTATCGCTAGACAATGAGGACGTGTCCGAGTCGTCCACATGGCCCGCCGCACGTAAGGATATTTGCGCTTCATATGGAAGTCTTGCGCAAGATAAGACGAGGCACACTATTTTCAAATTAGGAAAAGTAGCATAAGTTAGGAAGAGAGCACCCACTTTGATGAAGCTCTTGCTGTAATTCATTTAGGAGCTTAAGAGCCCCTTCCAGGACCACAGGCGCATCACGAAGCCTGTAATCAAGCGAGCTGTGCCCTCTCGAAAGGGCACCAATATTAGCGGCCCATAATCGAAATCTACCAAACTCGTCTTCGACATCAGCATCAGGAACTTGAGCTGCAAGCTCTGGTTTCGCTGACTGGAGGTGACTCCGAAGAGCTCCAAATGCCTCCAAGCATGACGAGGTTGCGACATGCGCTCCCGAAGCCGACATGATTTCTCTTCGTCGTTCAAGGCCGACCTCCACTACGAGAGAGCTCCATAAACAGAGAACAGCTATGGCAACAGTAGTCGGTTTTCAGCCGCGAGCGACGGTGAAATATTTTGGCAGTTGGAGGATCAACAACCCTGCTGGTGCATGGACGCTTAGTTCAGCCGCAGCCTCATTTTGGATTGTGACCACGCCTGAAAAACCCCACACTTCAACACTCAGTAGTTAACGACAGCATGTGTTTTGCTGACTTTTGTGTGCCGTCGCTGTTCTTGTAAGCCATTAGAGGTTCGCGGCGGCGCCCAGCAGCCGTAGCAGCATGATGACTGGTATCGAGGTCGCCGGCATAGTTCTTGCTGTTCTACCCCTCTTCATCTCCGCTCTCGAGAACTACGAGAATGGACTGGACCCAATACGGGCATTTTTGGAGTTCGACTCCGAACTGCCGAATCAGATCCGGAAGCTCCGGGATCAGCATATCAATTACAACCTCACGATGAAGGGCCTGCTCTTGTCCATCGCTGACAGTGAGGATGTCGAGGAGATGATATCTGACCCAGGCGGTGTCCGCTGGAAAGACAGCGTTATGCAGAAGAGGCTCGAGGAAAGACTAGATGAATCGTACCAGGCATACCTTGATACGATCAAACATATAGAGGAAATCATGAAAACTATTGCGAAAGACCTCAAAATCGACCAAAGCGACAGGGTGAGTGGAGCCTTTCTCCTGTACGATGTGGCTAACACAGATTCAAGACGACGCGTGCGGACCTTCAATCGCTGCTGATAAAGGCACCGCGAAAAGACAATCATTTTGAATTTGGGCGGCGTGTAAAGTTTGGCATGAAGCTCAAGAAATTTACGAGGTTGCTTGACGAATTGGATAGCGAGAATCGGAAGCTAGAGCGATTCGCCGACAAGACGGAACGGCTCGAGACGTATCGGTTCGCTAAGCCAACGTCTATATACGGAGATGTAAAACGAGAAAGATTTGTCTTGGGCTCTGTCTTGACCATGGCGGGACACTCCGCAGGGCACTCTCAATCCCACTACCGGGCAAACAAAGTGAAGAAAAGCCAGCCGAGGATGTTCCTGACAATGAAGCAACCAGCCTGAACAAGCTTCTGATGCCTGACCCAGACCACTATGGACATACTTTGTCTCGAAAAGACCGCATGTCTCTAGCACTGATACTGGCTTCGTCATTTGTACAGCTAGAGGCCACACAGTGGATCCAAGAGTCATGGGGGAAAGAAGATATCGTCTTTGACCGAGCCCCCGATGCACCTGAAGACAGTTCCGTCGACCTCAGCAAGCCCTACATCTTGCACTCCATCGAAAAACGCACAGCGGACAACAAAACCCGACCTATTCGGAACTCGCGGAATTACAGTCTCTTGAGCCTTGGAATCCTCTTGCTTGAATTATCCACCGGACAGTCTTTTGAGCAGCACCTATCACGTATAAAGGGCAAAAGCACCGCCAGCCTAGACCCCCCTGAAGAATCCGTTGAGAGGCTCATGAAACTCTCAGAGGTCAGGAAATGGCTCGTAGCCGTTCAGGACGATTTATCCAGCGGATTCCACGGGGCAATCTGGCACTGTATTAAAAGCTACTTCGACGAAGAATCTGGCAAGAGTGAGGATGTCTACCGTCAAGCTGTGCTAGATCAAGTTGTCTTGCCGTTGCAGGAGGATCTGCAGAGCTTCTTGGGCACCAGAACTTAGTAACAGCCAACCAAACTCTTGAACATAAATTGAGGTAACTTATAGCTGGGTATAATATTTGACAAAGTGCCTGGGACGATTGCTCGGCAGAAGATATGGATGAAACGAAAATATCCAAACATGAACACGCCAAATGCGCCAACAGATAAACCAACAAACAATATTTATCACCAAATCACCAACATCCTCACCTCCCAGAGTGACTCTCAAACTCTTCCTCGCTGTCATTGGCCAGATGGAGGGCCTCTTCAGCGTCGTCATCCTCCGTGCCTCCTATGCCATCAGCCGCTTTAATCAACACGCCTATCTTTTGCCCGTCTTTCCTTCCTCTATCCACGTCAATCCACACGAATATAAACCCTGGAGCGACGATTAAACAGAGCAGAAACCAAAACGACGGTCTAATACCGCCCGTTCGATCGACGATCATTCCAACAATTGCGGGTCCAAACACGCTGCTTCCCTTGTCCGTGATCGCATACAGAGCGTAAAACGCAGCTTCGTATCCAGGAGGGATCAGTTCGCCATAGAGACTTCGGCAGTATGACGACAGTCCGCCGAGGACAAAGCCATAGAGGAGCCCGAGAGGGTACATTTCCCATGGCCTTGTGAGTGTGGAGAAGATTGGGATATAGTCGAGAAGACCGTACAGCGGGATGAGAGAAAATAGGAATATGCAGGCGAGAATCGTATGCAATGGAGTCAGTTTAAGGTAGCGGGAGATGTGCGGCCATGTGAATGCTCCTATAAGACCCGAAATGGTGACGAGCACGGAGATCCCTGCCAACGCGAGAGGGGGCATGCCGAGCGAGGTTTTGGCGAAGAGAATTGAGACTCCAGACACGGTGGCGATGGCGTCTGATAGGAGGAACCATGATGCGAGGAAGAGAAGGATATCTGGTAGAGCGGGAGTAAGGCGGATAGTCCTATATAGTAACGCCCATGAGTGTTTGATATATGTTACTCCGGAGGTTGCCATATTCGTAGGTAGAGGTGGTCCTGGGCGAGGCCGGAGCCAGAGGGCGGCTGGTATTGTGAATACGGACCACCAAAGACCAATCAGGAAGAGGACGAGTCGGAGAGAGAATGTGGATGACCCCAGTCCGAAAAGGATCAAGACTGATAATATTTGGACAAAAAGGGCAGCAGAATAGCTGATCCCAATACCTAGACTGGATATCTGAGTTGAGAGCTTGAGAGCAGTTGATGTAGCTGGCACGGCCAGAGGGGTTGGGTTTAGGAGGGCGCTTGTCGAATTTGTAAGACCGAGCGGAGGTTCGTCTTCAGCAATTGATTCTTCATCCTCTGTATATTGCTCGTCGGAGTCTAAATCCTCATCTTGTACTTCAGGGTGGTGTCTGACCAGTAATGGTAGAAAGGAGTTCAGCAGGACAAAGGATGCGCCCAAACATGTGTTTGCGATGATGCCGAGTAGAGCACCTATCAGGTATACCGAAGGGACAACCGGTAGGAAGAGCATCGTAGCAATAGACCCCGTCCATGCAAATATCAAGAGCAGCCTCTTCCGATAATTGCCGTGGTCCGCTGCGCATGATATGGAGATAACGACGAGGAACTGAAACAGGACCGACAGAGAAAACGAATACATCGCGAAGCTAGCAGTGTTGATTTCCATTCCAAGAAAGTATACGACGCATTGGTCTGGTTCGGGAACATGGTTCCCACGGGAAAGTAACGAGGCCGCATTCCCAGTCGAGTTGGGGTGGGTGGAAGTGGCGACGCAAGGAGTCGTTCTATCGGACAGCAGGACGCCATTTTCTCTTGCCAGTTGCTCGAGTGTGATGGGAATGAAAGACCCTAAAGATCGACGTTAGCAATCGGGTTCTTGTGAGCGAAGCGGTGAGGAAAGGAATTCGACGAAGAGAGAAGAGGCGGGGAGACACTGTATGCCCCGCATGTATGCCCAGCGCATTGCACGATGCAGTATAACCCCCTTGATTAAATACATTTACTCACCCATGCCGCAAATAACAAAGACCTCAGCTGCAAACCCGTAGGCGTACCATCCTGCCAACTCGCGTTTGCTGGTCAGCCTCGTATCTTCCCCAGCATACTGTGACCCCGCGCGTCGATGACCTCCGAGATCTGAACCCATGGTTCTTTCAACGTCGGAGCTCGATCGCTCGTCATCTGCTTCAAAAGAAGAAGAGTGCGAACGCAATGAATACTTTATGCTTGTTGTCGACTGTAGTCGTTCGGGAAGTGGTCGGCGCGTACGACGTTCGTTGGGCATATCGAGAGGTAGGCGGCCACAGGCAGCTAGCCATAAGCTTCAGCTGTCAGCCACAGGTAGATAACGGAGGGAAAGCAATTCGTATATGGTAGAACTCTTCTATTCCAAAGCTCTCATATCAATAGTTTTCGCTCATAAGATATGGTTACATATATTGACATGAACATGAAGCTTCAAACCCATGGTCATTGTTGCCAGTCGTTGTGGAGTTAGACTCGGAAACTCAGTTAGTGATCCACATACAAAAGTACCCTGAGAGATAATGGTCGGCAATGATCAGCGGCGCTACCACATGGTCCTACCACCAACCACGTGACGTCAATCGCGTTCGGAGGAGGCTCGCGGTCCGTCCGTCTTCTCCTGACGTCCGTGCCTCAAAGAACTGAGCCTGAGTAATATCATGTAACAACACAAACCACGACGCTCAATAGCACACATATCCACCTCTGCGAACCCTGTCACTTACTCTACATCATCTCCTTTGAAAAGCGACTCCAATCTCAAGGCGGCACTCACCGCAAGGACTGAGCCAATCCAGGGTCGAAATCGCTGGTCCAAGGGCGCTGGGAACAGAGTTCCAGCGTCGCATCATCACCAACACATCGCACGCTTAGTTTCGACTTACCTGATTCTCTGAATCATAGTCGCACGGTGGTTAGAGACCACTTTACAGGTCACGTCGGACGCAGATGCGAACTGAAGAACGGTGACAACACGCTCTCACGACAGCTTCAGCGGACGCTCTCGTCACGACCGATGCAGACGCCTTTGAAGCAGCCAAGATAGAGTCGCAAGTACAGCCCAGATCGGGAGAGGAGAGAGGTGGGGAGCTGCGCGACGGCGCTGGAGGGGCAGAGGGGCAAGTGGAAGGGATCATGCCCGGTGTCATAATGGAGAACGGTTATGGAACTGGGGCGCACACAAACCACGATAGAGATGGGGCCCCGAACGGTACGAATGGCGCATTGCAAGCATCGAGTCGACCCGCGGAAAAGACTGGCATGCCTGGCCACCAGCAACCACCGAATCAATCAGTACAACTGAACGGAGCGAACGGTGCGCCAATGACACAATCGGCAGGTCACTCAGCAGGATCAGTGTTAAAGGATGCCAATATCCAGACCAAAAGCACTCCTCCGAAGATAAATCACATTACTGAAGGGTTCGAGTCGCTGCCAAACCTTCTCACGAGATTGGCGCAAGTGACACACAACCAGCTGTCCGGAAAGTTGCTCGAGCTGGCTGGAATGAACATCCAGCAGTCGCCCGATAATTCGAATGCTGTGAGCTTTGTGAGTGGCCCGGACGACAACTCTGCCGAAAACATAAAGAAGAAGGTCAATCTGCTCAAGTTTGCGGAAGGGGTACATTCGAATTGGACAAAGGCGCTGGTCATCACGCAGTGGAGTAGGATCAGCGAAGAAGTCAGTCGGGTTATTGACCTCAAAGCTCATTTAGACGAGCAGAAGCTCTACTATGATATCGCGGTACATGAGTTGAGCGAGGTCAAGAGAAGCTTGGTACATGCGAGGTTACCCAACCCTGATCTGAGGACGGCTGTGGAGGTGCTGTCCACCGGAAAGGCGTCATGGATGCCAGACGTAAGTTGTGGCCTTCAGAGTCTTTATTATTGCTAACATAGTACAGCTTGGCTACATTGAACCTCCGCCGTTAACAGCAAAGGAGATCCTTCAATCATTACAGAACCTAAACACATTACTATCGATACGACTGAATTTACACGACTACGACAAGATACCCTACCACTTCAGAAATTACACAATCAAATCAGGCCGCGTAACTTTCAGAGTAGAGGGGGAGTTTGAAGTCGACCTTACAATCGCCGATGAAGATCCCGAAAAGCAATTCTGGTTCATTGACTTCCGGTTTTTGTTTTCTCCTTCTCCGTCGGTCCTGACCGATCAGATGCGTTACTCCTTAGAGGCGAAGGTCAACACGGTGCTAGAAAAGGATGGACTGGCAGGATGCTACAAAGTTCTACACGATTTGACTCTAACTCATAAGATATCTGAACTCAGGCGGCAAGCATATGAGATTGGCCGATCGAGATGGATTGACGCTTTGATGGTTGAGCCGTTGCGGAGGTCCCTTTCAATCCAGTACTGGGTCGACAGATGCGGCAAAGACGGACCAAAGAGTTGGATCATCATTGGCATTATCAGTGGAAAGAAGAAGGGGGCCTATCCCGACGAAAAAGAGACAAGCCAGATTGGCATTCGCTGGTTTCGAGACTCGAAAGAGGTAAAGGATGTCGAAATACCTCTTGAGCTCACCACCTTATCGGTGGAGGGGTTATTACGGTCTATCATTACCATGCACGTTTCGCACATACTGGAAAGCATGTACAAAAGCCTCCGAACAAAACCCCTATACGAGAACAGGGATCTCGTTTTGTCATTCAAGAAGCCAACGACGGCCGAACAAGAGCCAGAGCTCCACGTGCAGCTTACTTCTCAGTATAAAATCAACGTCATCGTTGAGTATATTACTGGGAAGTTTGCCATCAGTCCGTCATCGAGACTCACAAGCCAAGCCGAATATAGGCTCAACAACCAGACCGTTGATCCAGCTTCGAATGGACACGAGTATATTGAGAACCTCCACTGCGTGTTGGTATCTGAAGACACCGTCAACCGGGCTTATACCGTAGGCTGGTTGCCTGTCAGGAACCCTCGCCTGCCACAAGACGAGCTAAAACCCTTCTTACCGCGAGACACGCTGCAGCTGTCATGGTTCAAGAAGCCTGGGTGGGATCCAAACTGGTACTTGGCCCTAAGCTCAGGCATGAGTGGGGAGCGTTGGTGGTTAATAGAGGTTACCAATGTTCCCGAAGGGCCCAGGCCAGCTGCAGATTCAATTGTACTCGATGGGCCAACAGTCAGGAGTCACATCCAGCTGCCACTTAAATCCGTGTCGCCTGCTCCGACCTACGCATTCTTATCAAGCCTGCATTTGCTCTCAACCTCCATGATATCTTACTACACTAATATGCGAGCTTTGCATAGCCGCCGATCGAAATTTATGCTTCGGAATGCCTCCAAAAGCACGTTATCTTATCGGCAAGGCCAGCCAGCTCTATATGTCATGCTGTCGACTTTATTACCTTCAAAAAACAGATCGCCCCGGACAGGCAAGCCGTGGGCGAAAGATGTACTCAAAGTCTCGTTTCAGGGAATAGAAACGTTGGAGCAAAAAGAAGCAGCTACAAGTCCTGCGGGTGGCTCTAGCCAATCACCGTCGAATCCACCAACCGCCCCAAGCGGACCAGTTGGCCCTCGACAATCAGATACCGAAGAAGGTGCAATTATGATTGCAGAAGGCCATATGGAAACGGCCATCCCAGCAGGGCTTCTCGTCAAGCAGCATGTCGACAAGGATATTGCATTCCATCCATCAACAAGTGCCTTCGCCTTCCGCCTTCAGGCCAGGGTTGGAGAGCCCAGCATTGCCCCTCTTATAGAGCGCCTTCAACGTGTCGAGCGGCTTGTGGACTTCGTACAAGTCATCAACGCGCACCCATACTCGTTACACTGTGAAAGTGTCTCCTTAAGCCGACTCATATTCAGCTACGGCTGTGTACAAAGCCCAAGTCCCAACCAGCCTCACACAGAATCCCCACGATACCAAGCCATCATCGATTTCTCCAGTCAAACCTCCAAACTTGAACTCCAACTTGAAGCCGGGAATCCACACATCCGCATCCTGGACCACCTCACCAAGATCCTCAACTCCCCACTCGGTCTCCATGGACTCGCCACCATCCTTCCCCTCACCCTCCCAGTCCTTCGTGCGCTTGATGCTGCCGAAGACTCATGGGAGGATCTCCCAAGTAGCGAGTTGCAGATACTATGCCGCGCTGCTGATTGGTACGCCGTTCGGTACATTCTAACGCCTCCCAGCGATGGTGACAACAAATCACCGGCCCCTCCAAAACGCATCATTTTCGAAATCCGACTACACCGCCGCGGAAACGTGCCATGGTGGTGTATGCGCCGCGACCAGAAGCATAACGCTACAACCGTGGACCCACTGGATTTAGCATTGAAGGAGAAGGTGTGGACTCGAAGTGAGAAGGGGGTCTGGATGGGCATGCAGTGCGCTGCGATTGCTCAGACTGGCGGCGCAGAGGCTATGGTTTTACGAGTCGATTCAGCTATGCGTGATTTGGCAAAAGATGGCACTGTATTCGCCAGTGCTGCGCCCGGCGTGACGGGCGTGAAGGGCGAGGGAGCTGTTCCGGAGACGACTGATGGGCCAGGAGGTCAAACTGGACAGGCGCAAGTTCAAGCTGTGAATGCGCCGAACAAGGCCCAAGCTCAGCGGCCGCAGACTAAATCCCCAGTCCTACAGAAGCAGGTGCAGAAGAAGGCCCAGGGGCCGCCGACCCAGCAACAGAGGACGCAGGCGGCCTTGAATGAAGCGCCGCATCGAGCACAGTACCAAGCCCAGCAGCTCGCGAGGCAGAAGGAGATGCACCGGCAAGCTCAATTTCAAGCGCGGCAGGGCCAGGGCCAGGGCCAGCAGAGACCGAACGCTAACGCTAACGCTAACGGTGGGGGCGGGAATTCGGGGAAGCAGGATGCGATTGTAATAGACTAGGATTAATGAGGTGTTATTTTGGGGGTGTAATTGCCCGGGGGGGGGGCAAGTTGCTTGTGTTTTTTTGGTAAATACCCGATGGCCGGTATTGGCGGGATGCGATGCATGGAAAATATGTGTGGGGGTTTTAGTTCCAGAGTATTTTTTGCTCTGAAGGGGATAAATGAAAGTGAATATTGAATGAGACTTTTATGGGGGGTTGTGAGGTGATGCCTTGTCGTGTTGTGGGGACGTGGTTTTCTCATACCTCTGATATGAGAAACGAGATGTGTGTATTATCCGCGCTCTACCGCGGGCTTATGTTCTGCTCTCTCCCCAAACACTTTTGGCACTGGTCTGGATTAGAGGCGAGAGAATAACTCCGCGGAGCAATTCATCTTTATCAATATTCAAGGGGCTGTGGTGGTTAGCTCCGCAATGTGGTACGATGTTGACGCCGATAGACCACTTATGAACATTTTTATTTACAGCCTCAAAGAAAGCATCATTACCAAGATCAAACCCCAATTCCGTATTACTTGCACACTCCATGTTGACTTTAATTATCGTCATAGTCTCGCCATTGCGCTCATGAAGGCTACTACGCAGCCCGACATTGACCTTGATGACGAGTCGGAAGGGGAAGACGTGCCCAAGGCATACATAGGGGGGAGCAGCGGGATCGTCGCAGACGTCAACCCATCCGACCCCGAGAGCATCGATATACCGGGGGTAAACGTCCCAAGTACGGAGGACATCCCAGTCGAGCCTGATGGTATCGATATACCAGAGGCAAACGTCCCAAATACGGATAATATCCCAGTGGAGCCTGGTGGTAGCGATATATCAGAGGAAAATGTCCCCAACACGGATAATATCCCAGTGGAGCCCGAAACATCCATCCTACAGCCTCTCTCGAGTACAGCTATCGATGTCCTCGCGGGGTCCCGAGTGCCAACCATCGACATCATATTAAACAGCGCGGGCATAATGAGCATCCAGGAATATACCCACAGCCGCGGGAGGATCGAGATGTACTTCTCGACAAATCATACAGGATACTTTCTATTCGCCTGCCTAATAGCGCCGCAGCTTATCGAGCCAGTATGCGACACCACAAACTGGATGATGCTTGTACAGAAAGATAGGCGGCCGTTTCGCGAAAGGTCGACTATAGTGTGGGCAGATATGCGTTATGGGATTTTAAGTACGGATCATGGCTGGTCGCCTATACGGAGATTTGGGGTATTCGAGTTGATGTCGCGTCGTGAACTGGATGAGGAAGATATCCCTCTAGATTATCCCGCGGAAGTTCAGCGGGAGTGGACAGCGAATTTTATGTTTGTGCTTGCCAGAGCTGTCATTTACATGCTTGATTTACTCGTGTTCGTTTCTATTTCTGTTCTTGTCGTTGCGGGTGGCACCCGTTTTATATCACTTGTTCAGGGGTTTTATAGGGATATTAACAGGGAGACCGTGTTTGGGATGCGTGAATCAGTGCGAGGTGTGTATTGTTTTCTAAAATCGATATCCGAACATTGGCCACATGCGATTTGGTTCGTGAATATAGAGCACGCTGCGGTCGGTTATCATCTGGAGAAGTGTCATTGATTGTCTGTTGGAGTTTACAGGGGTCAAATTACAGCGTCAAGCGATGAAGCTAGGGAGTTATAGAAGGTATCAACGGGCTTGGTCGGTGAGAAGTGCAGTTGGATTGGTGGAGTGTTGGCCTTTGAGTCTTGGGGTCAGAAGCGACATTTTTATACCAGATATTTTCAAATACAAAGTTGTTTAGGCTCATAAATCATAGAACGGCGAGGATAGTTTCCTTGTGGATATATTCGTATGAAATAATTTCTATGCCAATAGAATATATTTATTATGAAACCAGGCATAATAATTACTTCCTAGCATAGAAATCCTGTCGTCGTCGTCGTGAGAATGCTGGAGAAGCCACTAGCCGCACAAACTCCTGACGCCACACGCCACACGCCACACGCCAGCCGCACAAACGCCACTGCCACAATCACTTAATTACCCCACCCACCCGCAACGACACGCGGCTACGCCAGCCTTGCGCCAACTTAAGCTTCCAGAACCATCAAGAACCCCCCCGAACGACACCGAGGCAGACAGAGAGTTGTCGTCAGCCCGCTACCTGTCACTTTACTATGGTGTAAGTGTGTTTCTTTGCTATGTGTAGGTAGGAATGGACAGTCTAGGTAGGAATGGCGTGCGTATGGTGGAACTAGGGGTGAAGTCGATGGACCAGCCTCTACAGCACCCTCCTCATTTGACCTTTTCTGTCGTTTCAACCCTTTATCCTCTTTTTCAGCGATCAGTTTTTGAGCATCTTCTATAGTAAGTGACCCTCCATCTTGGACATGTGTACGCTTGGCTTTCCGACATTTTGAAAGTGCTTGTGAGGTCCCAGAGTTTAGCTATGATATTCTCGAGGCTTTTATAATTTCACCGATCCTTGGCGATTGCCAAAACTGTGGGCGTAATCAAGTTGCAGACAAGATGTTGACGTTGCGGCTGTGGTGGGGCTTCTAACATATATTAACAAACCATAAGTTATCTAAGTTATATTATTCCCGTATATTTCGGTCAGGTTACCATCACTGAATGTAAGTTTGATCGGGCAAGTGTGATTGCAGTTGTGGGGTGGGTTAAATGATGTCGGTGCAGATATTGGGTTGTGGACGAGAGTGGAATAAGCGGGAATCAGGGAGGAGTGTCATACTGACATTCGTTGCACTCAGTTTGCTATCAAACTCAAGAGCAAACTTAGAAATCTCCTCCTCAAACCTACAAGTCACTATACATATTTTGGCTTATCACACCAACAACAGAAGCAATACTACTCAACGATTGCTGCAAACTCTTCTACTACATCTGTTTATGCTACATACATCACGGCATATCATTTGGACACTCATTGAACAAGTTATTAAGAAAATCTCCTCCTTAAGGGGGTGGGCCAATACTACCACATGGCATATCTCTACCAACTAGAGGCCTAGGAACATGAACGATAGCTCTAGAAGCTTCTACAACCCTCTATGATTCATTACACATCATCGCTCCTTAGTTACCCACAAGATTGGTTAAGTTATGACATAATTTATCTATAGGTACTCTGACCTTGGACCTCCTTTTTACTTCCTATAGGCTAGGAACCCAAGAGATGGTTCTATGGGATTCTCTTACGTTCACTACATGATTAGCAAGCTAGTTGTGGGTCGCACTTGATTTCTAATACATTTACCAAGCCTGGTTAGTCATGGAAAGTCATGGAAAATGAGAGGACTACACTCCTTTGGCATAATAGGATTGCCCTTTCCTTAAGAAAGGGCAAGCAGGCAATACAGTAAATCGACTATCACATACTTCCACATCTTTTACAAGCTTCCAAGCATTCATCTTGTTACTCCTTGTTTCTGAAAAGTCAGTGAGTGTAACGCTGACTCCTAAACGATAGAAGACACAGAGGTTCTCTTGCGTAAAGGTTTACTTATCAGAGGAGGCAGGGGATCAGACACAAAGGCTTCAAGTAACACGTTACTAGTATATAACAAATACTGTATTGAGTTGAGCACGAAGCTCCTATCTAAGAACTAACTATCTACTTATATAGTGGCGTCGTGCCTAGTGGACTCCTGGGAACTCACTCGAGTCCTCGGAGTCCTGGACTCTTAGGATTCTTCTTATCGTCCTGCGAGTCCGTCACGTGCCTAGTGGACTCCTGGGAACTCACTCGAGTCCTCGGAGTCCTGGACTCTTAGGACTCTTCTCATCATCCTGCGAGTCCGTCACGTGATACTTTCGGAACTACTATTCCCCGCTGCCCCTCCAGGTACCAGGGCCGGTCTCATGCGACCTCCCTCCTTCCTGTCCTGTAGTTGGCCAGCCTTCTTGTTCCGTCGTAACAGTGAGGTGTTAACCTCTGACTTACCCCTGAGTTCCCAGACTCAACATTTGTTGCAACTTGTCTGAACCACTTCACTACATCACACACCTGATTGCTGCGTTGTGGAATAGTCTAAGCTACGACCCTTTGGCTCTGTTTTCTAAGACAGTGTGTTGTCTTAGTAAATTCATCCCTTCCTTGGGTGGCTAGATTCTCACATCTGGTGCACCCACCATTACAGCTTGGAGAGCAAGGAAATCTTTATTTCAAGTTATGTTTTGGGGAGCAATGAGTTCAGAAACCTCTATCTTATGGATTCCTGAAAGTATAGAAGAGAAGCAGATACATGTGCAGAAACTACGAGAGATAAATGCATATTGGAAATCAAAAGCAGAGAATGAACTTGTTAGAGCAACAACAGTTGGAACTCTTGAGTACGGATATATGGAAACTCTAAATGCAGATATTCGGAATGGCAAAAGCAAATGGAAAAAGGCACAAGTTGCTTCACAAGAGTTTGGAGATATAGAGACATGGAGTAGAGGATGGCAATCAGAAGGGCAAGAAGTTTCAAAGGGCAGGATTGATTGGTTTCTATATCGAGAGATGGTTCTTATTCCTCTTCTCTTCCCCTACTTTCGAAAAGTAAAGGCTTTACATCCTACAAAACGAGTATGGTTTGTGGATGATAATGTAAGTCTTCATTTGAAGGCTCACCGATCATTGGAAGATTATATGAAGAAGGAGGGAATCTATAGAGTGAAATTTTGGCCTCCAAACTCTCCCGATTTGCACCCTATTGAAAATGCCTTTGATTATCTCAAGGATCAGGTTGACGGCTATACACCATTAAACGGAGAGAAGTTTGAGAGAGCTCATGCACGGGTATTTCTTGAGGAAGAATGGGGGAAAAAAATGGATGGGAAATCTACACAATTATGTGCTTCGTTTAAGGACAAGTTGGAGCGGTGTATTGCAGTCAATGGGGGGAACAACTTTCGTGGGTAGATCAGTACGAGTAGAGTATGTACATGCATTTTCTCCAAGTACTTACACGCCCCACTTATTACGCACAGACCCTGTGGAAACTTTTGGGCCGCACGAGTATATTATAGATACGTCGGTTTTTTTTGTCTTCCATACGAAATGCGGTCGGTTGCCATCGTCTCCCCAAACCCTTCGTCTTCCCCGGACACGACAATTATGGATAGGATAGGATAGGATAAGATTCTTTGCTGTTTCAAACTATATTATGGAAAATTTGAATTTAATCGATATATTTGGGGCTACAGTAACTTACATTAGATGCCTATTTCTTATTTTTTGTGCAAGTTCTGTCATCATAGAGTAGCACCGGGTTCCGGAAAATATTTTAGCCGAAATACGGGTAAGCTAATAAGCGAGATGGATGAGGCACTGGTCACTACTCTCGCTCTTCCTTTCGACAACCCGATGGCCAATACCAGCCCCACCGATTACAAGAAACTCTTTTTGCAGGCCGAAGAGCGTCAGAGACAGGCCGAAGAGCGAGAGAAGCAGGAAACAGAGAGACGGAAGCAAGCTGAAGAGCGAGAGAAGCAAGCTGAAGAGCGAGAGAAGCAAGCTGAAGAGCGAGAGAAGCAAGCTGAAGAGCGAGAGAAGCAAGCTGAAGAGCGAGAAAAAAATGCCGAGGATAAAGAGAGACAGGAAAGGGAGCGCAATCAACGAACGACTTTTGCAGAACTCATGCGCTTCTGCCACAGTTTACTCTCCCGATCGTTGAGAGTCGAATCACCATCTCGCTCGACTACAGGTAACATACCCCTTCCCACCGGTAAATATTGCCCCACACGACTAGCACTGTGGACCGATTGTTCAGCTCGACAGCAAAAAATCTACAGCTCTGTGTGCAACTACCTCCAGCCAACCGAGGAAGCCGGAGCACGTTTGTTTACCCCCTTGATTGCGCTTGAGGAGGATGCAAGACGATTCGGTCTCCGTCCAATTAGCAGTGAACAAGGTCTCGAGAACTACGAGCGAACTGCTGTGGAAGATCACGTCCGTGATATAATTGCAGAGCTATGCAAAATCGACGCTGCCCGAGACGAATTCGGACTTGGAGATGGAATCTGGTTCGACAATCACACCAACTCTTTCAATCCAGGCGGTGGTAGCGAGGCAAATGCAGACCAACCATCAGGCATACATCGCCCCCGACCCGATCAGTTCTGCATCCACCGAGTCGATGGCAACACTAATACCCTCCTCACTACGGTCGAATACAAGCCGCCCCACAAGCTTTCTATGGAAGCACTTCGCGTGGGGCTTAGGGAAATGGACTTATGGAAATGCATGGTCAGATCAAACAAAATCACGACGAATCGCGCGGAAAAACTGAAATACAATGCAGAGCGGCTCGTGTGCTCCGCCATTGTTCAGGAATACCATGTGATGATCCAGGAGGGACTCGAGTACTCTTATATCACCAACGGGATCGCTCGTGTCCTTCTCCGCGTTCCATACGATGATCCTAGCACATTGTACTACTTTCTCTGTGATCCTAACAGCGATAAAAGTCTCCAAGAGCCGAATACCTCCATCGCCAGGGTTCTGTGTCTGTGTCTGATGGCATTCCATTCCCCTGTTCGTGACCAGGAATGGAGAAACACTACACAGTCACGTCTTTCTTTGTGGACAACTAGCTTCGACCACGCTCGTTCTCAGATCCCTAAGGAAGTCTTACCGCAAATCGCTCCGCACTCCGATAGTACCAACTCAGAGTATGTAAGTCCAGAACCGAGTTCAGACTACCAACCATCATCGCCTCCACTAGAATCTCCAACAGCAGGTCGCCGAGTGCCCACGAGGTCTCAAGCCAGCTGTGCCCCATCAGATGTCCGACACCGGCAGTCGCCAGAATCATCAGGCTCCGACTCGAATCCAGCGACCGCACGCAAACGAGGCTTCAGCCAGGTCACATCTTCCCCTTCCGCGCAACGAGCGGCTCATCAACGCGAGGCTAGGAAAGATCAAGGCAGCCATTCGAAACGCCATGATGCACAGTTTTGCACCCAGAGATGTTTATTAGGGCTGCAAACGGGAGGTATCATAGACGAGTGTTGTCCAAACGTGAAGCTTCATCGTCGGGGTCAAGACTTCATCAAACACCCCATCACCTCGGAGGATTTGATGGGTTTACTAAAAGCACAACTAGACGAAAACATTGACCGATGCATGCCCCTTGGAAATTGCGGGGCATACGGTGCGCCGTTTAAACTCATTTGTGCTAAATATGGCTATGTTGTCGTTGGGAAAGGGACCACATCGGGCCTCTGGAAAGAAGTCTCCCGCGAAGCGCAGGTATATAAAATCCTGCAGAAGGCTCAAGCATCCGCTGTTCCTGTCTTCCTCGGTACAATCGACCTGGCAAAAATTTATTTTCTTCATGGGGCTGGAGAGATCCGTCACATGCTCGTCATGGGCTGGGGGGGTGATAGCACCGCAACGATGGAACTGACCCCAGGGCTTCTTAGAGATATTCACAAATCGAACAAGGACATCGAAGCCTTGGGAATCGTCCACGAAGACCTTCGGCCTGAAAATGTCCTTTGGAATGAAGAGCTTGGGCGGGCATTAATTATCGACTTTCACCGATCTACATTAAGATTTCGGCCAGTTCCAAAGCGACCACGAGCGAAGCGACTATTGTTGCGAACAGAGTCAGGAGATGCAAAGCGTTTACGTTCGATGAGAGGCAGTCTTTAGCTTTTTGTATTTCAATAGCGATCGCATACTAGATAATGAAGCGTTTCGTTTATTGGTATTAATGACTGATCCAGTTTCTTTTGCTGCATCTCAACTTATATGAATACTCCGAATACTGCCAAGCCCTTGGCAATGAGGGGTAACTGGGCGTAGAATAGAATAGATAATTGAAGCTTTCTTCCACTCCGTATGAGAGTTATTGTTTTTAGGGGTTTGTATGGCGAGGTCGTCGAGTGCGGACGGTAGAATGGGTTTTCTATAACTGACATCATCTAATATAACACTATCGGAGCAGGAGCGGGAGCCAGAGGCTACTCCCCGTCGCACCTCTTCATCCCCCAAAACCAAGGTGCTTCTTTATATGGCCATCTTCAGCGCCCGTCCTCCCAGGCGACCACGGCGACTGAGATTACAAAATAAATTACGGACAAAATTAATTAATACTCTACACTTTTTAAATCTACACCTTTTATATCCTTTACACGTTGTACTCCAACCCTCGTGACATTCAACCACACGCCCGAACAACAACACACCACCAGCGGCCATATTCCGCCCCCCGACACAAATGCATTCCCCTCCAAGCATCTCGAGGTGTTACATCTCTCTCCTTACCACTCGCAACTCCAGCTCCTTGCCTCTTTCAGGCACATTGCATCCGAGCTGTGACCGTCGATCTTTCTCGCCATCTATCAACTTCAACTTCTTACGCCATAGAAATGGCCATGAGTCAATGTGCTCTATCATGAGAGCAGTGCCCCGCGTTCTAATCCTGGACGCCATCGACGCCCTCTACTCCGCTGTCTCAGAGGAACACAAATCAGCCATCGTGTTAACTACGGAGCCCAAGATTGCAGTGCAGTGTTGCGGCACAGTTACGATGCTTGCCACAGTGCTAAACTGTATGACAACAAGTGCCCCGCGCCTGATCCTGGACGCCATCGACGTGCCAGCTGGCCGATGGATGTTGGATCAAGGCGCGCCTGCCTGATTTGGAGGTTCCATTGGGTCACGATAACATCCTCGAGCTGCCCGAAGTGGTGTCGAGTACGGAGCCCAATGCAGGAAAAGGGATGGCCTGGGTCACGATAACAACCCCAAGGTGGCCGTGGTGGTGTCGAGTACGGAGCCCAAATGCAAGAAAAAGGGATGCCCTGGTCTGGGGTACGGAGCCCAGCTCAGGAAAGAGGTTGCCCTGGTCTGGAGTACGGGGCCCAACTCAGGAAAAAGGGATGCCGAGATCGGGAAGGGCATGGGGGAACTGGGGGGATTTGATGTGATGATGGGAGACTAACGTGCGCAGGAATACACGATACGGTTTTTACGACAGATACGGAAAGAACGGCGATGTGTCGATAACATCAAGTCCGCCAACCCACTGCCAGTCTAGAGCAATGCCAATCTTCCGCTGGTCCATCGCGGGCGCCCAGCTTATTATCTTGGGGGATTAATCGCGGAATGGAAGGCTCGACGGCTTCCAATTCTTGTTATAGGACCATGCAATCTATGCTGTACCTTTGGTCCGACGACACACGACGTACTATATAGTCTACAGCAGTATCTCTGTATGGGAGATACGAGATACGAGACTCAAACGGTGGGATAATTAATTGACTTCAATTAACTACAGTAACAGCAATTGATATGTCGCTGGTATACAAAACTGAGTACCGCGGTGTTTGTTCCCTTGTTCCTGCCCCGCATTGTGCCATTGTGCCATACTGGAAATGTGGAATTCCCGCGTTAACTAACTACGGAGCCCAGAATTGGAGTTGATATTTTAAACTCGTTATTTGTACTCCAATTCTGGGCTCCGTATTAAAATGTACGAGCTTGCCCCTTCGTGCCGTCAAAGGGCTCCACATTCGTCCCTTTCGCCAACGAGGCCGCGAGAACTACCACCATCACGCAATTGACGATCGGAATTGCTCCATGCCTACTAAGCTCGTTAGTACACGGATTGTCACCAAACACATGGGATTTTTGTAGGTGAACAGTCAGAATGTGAGGAGGGGTCAGCGAGGGGTTGAGAGGTCAGTGGTAATTATAGGTGGTATTCATTATCTCATTCATACCGTTATTTCTCACCAGGGACATATATATAGCCTGTCGTGTGCCCCCCCCTACATTTCTTGATCTCTTGATTACTCTTTAACTACACGCTCTACTTCACTTTATATACCCAAAGCGTCCTTTTTTGGTCCTTTCAACATGGCACCAGCCCTCTTCGAGTCGCTTCCCACGGCGCCGTACCAGAGCAAGAAGGCCGTTGATACTACCATCTTCCACGATGGCATCAAGACCTCCGGGCAGCACCCTCCCCTCTATGACCAACTGAGGCCATACTCCGAGTTTCCCAAAGTTTGCTCTGGTCCGTCACTGTGGAAGCCGGAGGACTACAAAGACAACCCAGAGAAATGGGTGCATAGGTTCACTGCCGAGGAGATCGAAGAGCTCGGCTCCGTGGCAGACAAGTTCATCGCAGATGGCATTCCCCTAACTGGCATTTCAAAGGTATGTCGTTATCAGTCTTCAAAAGCGGCGTTTCTGACAAATCGTAGAGCAACTTCGTTCTCCCAAAGCTCGGGATGCTCCTATCAGGTGTTAAGCACGACCTTATTGAGGGCAAGGGATTCATACTCTTCAAAGGTATCCCAGTCCAAGTATGGGATAACCACAAATGCGCCGCTGCATACATGGGACTCGGCACATACCTGGGCTACTTCATCAGCCAAAACTCCCGCGGTCACGTCCTTGGTCACGTCAAAGATGTTGGCGACGACGCAACACAAACCGACAAAGTCCGCATCTACAGAACAAACGCTCGGTAAGTTTCTCTCGCATTCCCCATCCTAACTTTAAACTAACTCCCGCACCAGCCAATTCTTCCACGTCGACGACTGCGACATCGTGGGCCTCCTCTGCATAGCCCGCGCCCTCGAAGGCGGCGAGTCCGACCTGGCCTCCACCCAACACGTCTGGAACACCCTGCAACGTGAGCGTCCCGAAGTCGCCGAGACCCTCACAAAGCCCATCTGGTACTACGACCGCAAAGGCGAGACGACCTCCGGCGAAGACGAGTACGTGCGCCAACCCCTCTTCTACCTCGAGACCGGCTCCGACAACCCGCGCGTCTTCGCAAAGGCCGACCCCTACTTCCTCAAGTCCCTCAAGCGCTTCTCGGATATCGGGGAGATCCCGCCGTTGTCGGCGGAGCAGCTGGAGGCGCTAAAGGTGCTGGAGGATACGTGCATGAGGCTTAGTCTGCATATGGTGCTTGAGCTTGGGGATATCCAGTTCTTGCATTCGGGACCCCACGTGTTCCACTCGCGCACAGCGTATAAGGATAACCTTCCCCCGCTTCCAAGGCGCCACTTGATGCGTCTCTGGCTCGCGGTCCCGGAGAGTGAGGGGGGGTGGAAACTTCCCTTCCATGACTCGAATGAGAAGAAGCGCGGCGGGATTCAGGTTAATGATACACCACCCGTCTGTCCTCTCGATGCGGAGTAAGAGGCTCCTCCTTTCAAATGAAAACCAGAAGCATTCGCCTGGCGCGGTGCTGAAATTGGACGCGGAGTACTATTGTACACGACTCTTTTTCGATTCTTACACACCCCCTCGCCGCCGCGGTCCCGCCTCACATCACGGCACACATCAGATCCACACCCCTCCCGTACGGATTCCGGCCGATATGAACACCATGCCGCACCCTCGTCACCACGCGCGTGGTATTCAGACAATACCCCCCCTCTCTGGCACCGTCCCAAGGACACAACCGCGCACAGCAGGTCCGGGTCACCCTCGGGCCGTGGGCGGAGCACTCGAAGACGAGGTGTGAGCAGTTTGAGAAGCCCAGATCGGGGGCGCAGGGGGAGGTGATTTCCATCCAGGTATGGTGGCAGGTTGGGGAATGGAGGGTTCGGACGAGGCACATTGTTGAGGTGTATATATAATGGCTTGTGATGAATGATGATATTAATGATACTTTTGGTATTGAAGTTTGTTCTTGTGTTGAGAGACGTGGAGTGAGTGAGAATGGGCAGTCATTTTGTATAGCGCGGTTGCTTTGAATCATGCGCGCTGTGTGAATTTCTTGGTTTATATTTGAATCATTAGAATACAGTGAATCTCCTTTCTAAACGCGACAATACAATACAGCTTCAATCCCATTCCCAATGCCACTACCATATAATACACCCACCCCGCCCACGTCCAAGGTATCAATACACCCCCCATCTTCAATCCACATCACTTCCCCTCCTTCCCTCCCTCTCCCCCCAACTCCCCTCCCTCATCCTCCCCTTCTAAATCCCTAGTAGCCTTCATCAACTCGTACAACTGCCCTATTTGCTGATCTGCATAGACAACACCCATTAGCACCCACATAACGGAAAAGTGAAGGATGGAAGAAGACGTACCGCTCATCTTATCGATCTTGGCTTTGTCCAGCACCTCGCCCTGCCAGGAGGAGCCTTCGAGTTTTTGGGCGTAGAGTTGCCATTCTGTTAGGAAACCGATCTGGGGAGGGTGTTAGCTGCTGTTTCCCCTATGGTTGACCCCGACCCTCCGCTTCCATCCCCTCCTCATCCCAATTGTTCACTCATCCTCCCGCTGCTCCCTTCCCCATCTCCCCCCAACCTCACCAGCCCAAAAGAAAACACCCAAGAACTCACAATATGCATCGGATTCTCCACCTCCCTATGCGTTCTAAACTCCCCCTTAACATACTCATCCCCCAACACCCTCATCTCCCTCGGCAAACACTTCCTATGCGCCCTCAACAACCGTCTATACAGCGGTATCGGCGGGAGCAGCGCCGAGGGCGGTGCGCGACCGGCTGGTGTTAGGGTGGCGGCGCGCGCGAGGAGGGGGCGGAGGGTGCGCATTGTGTTTTGTTTATTTTGGGGGCGTGGTGGGAGGTGAGAGGGAGGAAAGTAAAGGGTGGTGATGGGGTAGATCCGAGGTTCGTGGGTTTGGGGTTGAAGCTGTCAGCCTTGTGGCGAGGCTGTGCGGGGGAGAGGGAAAAGTTGCGGGGATGACGGTGGGGGTTGCGATAAACACGGTATTAGAGGGATTAAATGAGGTGTTGATGGGATTATATTATGACTGGATTGGTTGATTGATACTGAGTTTCACACTCGAAAGAACTATCGCTAAATCAACGACACCACCAACCTCACCACACCACGGCGCCGCCGCTCACGGCACAGCAATCATGCTCGACACCCCCGACACTGCCCACGTCCCGTTTACACACATCTACGAACCAGCAGAGGACTCATATCTTCTCCTCGACACATTTTCCTCCCCGCCCCTCACTTCACTTTTCCGATCTCTCTTCCCCATCTCTCCCCCCTCGCCGTCCCCACTCATCCTCGAAATCGGCACCGGCTCAGGCGTCGTCCTCGCCTTCCTCACCGCACACGCCTCAACCATCTTCGGGCGCCCGGATGTCCTAGCATGGGGCGTGGATATAAATGAACATGCCTGTCGGGCGACGAGGGAGACTGTTGCTGTTGCTGTCCGCGAGGCAGGAACTGGGGGAGGAGGGACGTACATCGGCAATTGCGTAGGGGACCTGACCAGCGCAGTGGAGGAGGGGAGTGTGGACGTCCTAGTCTTCAACCCCCCCTACGTTCCCACCCCCGACGTCCCCGCCCTACAAGAAGGAGACGGCGATAAAGAGGCCCCGAGCGACAGGGAAGTAGCTTATGAGCGGGAAAGCCGCCTGCTGGCGCTTAGTTACGCGGGGGGGAGGGATGGGATGGAAGTCACCGACCGGTTATTGGCGGAGATACCGAGGGTGTTGAGTCAGAGGGGGAGCGCGTTCGTGTTGTTGTGTGCGCAGAATAAGCCGGAGGATGTGATGAAGGGGGTGAGGGTGTGGGAGGGCGGGTGGGAGGCGGAGGTGGTGGGGAGGAGTGGGATGAAGGGGGGGTGGGAGAAGTTGGTTGTGGTTAGGATTTGGAGGGTTAGCGGCGGTGAATAAAATCGTGTCAAGTCGACTTTGGGTACGCTGTGATTAGAAACCCTGCATGAGGTGACCTGGAGAGTGGTAGGAAGGACGATTGCATTTTATATCTGCCAGTCCTCTCGCGCGTCAGCTCATCCTTTCTTTTCCCCCTAATAACGCCAGAACAACATTGCCATGCAGCCACTCCCAAAGGCCATACAGAACCCATCCCTCCCCCCCTATAATCCCCCTCCATCCCCATCCTAACCCTTAGAACCCCCTCCCCCTTCCTCCCCCCCTTCCTCCCCCCCTTCCACCACCGCCCCTAAACCCTCCACCCCGTCCCCCACCCCTCCCTCCCCTCGGTCCTCCACGTCCACCCCTCGCACCCGCCTTATCAGCCACCTCCTTGCGCGCCTTGTTCTTCGGCTTCGGCGCGTCGTCGATGAGTAGCGTGTCCAGCGGCAAAGAGTCGGGGAGGATGTAATATCGGATCGTGCTGCCACGGAGGTTGATGGTGTCGAGGGCGACGGGGTCGCGGCCGCGCGCGGTCATCTTCACGGTGCGGAGCGCGGTGTTCATTTGGGGGGAGACGGATGTGATGGTTCCGTGGATGATGGTGCCTGGTGGTGGTGTTAGTCGTGTGTGTCCGGGGAGGGAGGGGGAGGTGGGTGCATGGTTGCGTGGTTGCGTGATGTGGCGTTTCCGGAGTATTAGCGTGTTGGGGGGTATTACCATTCTTAAGCTCAATCGTCACCGTCTCGTTCGCGCACTTCATGAGGAATCTAGACATCGTCAGTACCTCTCTTCACAGGTCCCATCCAAGCTCAAGGCTACACCGAGCTTTCGCAGGAGGAGCTCCGCGATTGGAGGGGGCGCGGCGTACCTAACGAGCTTCATCTTGACAGTGGTCTGTCGGTCGTGACAGAGCTATCGAGATGGTGAGTCGTGGTTGTGTGGGTTTGAGAGAAAGAGGCGCATGCAATTTGTATGTCGTGCCGCCGCCTGGATTGTGCGAGGTTGAGGCTCTGATCGCGATCTCGAACTTTTGGAGCTAGGCTCCGTCGACGCCTTGGATGCGAGGTGTCGACTTTAAGACGCAAGGCTACACGTGACGGTTTCCCCAAAACCCAGCCAGGTTGTAGGAATTATGGGCAAGATGCATGGATTTGATCACAGAGGATGAGGGATATAGATTTATTGCCTGTTGAAGACGAGACTATGTACTGTGTAACTGCGAAACTGACCAAGCTTCCATCACTATCGCGCCCAGGATATCTAATTCCAAACTCCCCAACGCACATCAGAACCTCGGTAACCAACGAAACCAGCATCACACCTCTCCCCAGCTATTCCAGACAACGCCCTATTTATCCTTCTCATTCTCCGACACCCTCTCCCACTCATCCTCCGTACTAACATCACTCTTACTCCTCAGCGGACTCTCCGCCAAATCCCTCTTCACCAACCCCTCCACCTCCTCCCTAACCTCCACCCCACTCCCCCGCTTCACTCCCACCACAGTCTGCGCATCCGTATCACTCTCGCTGCTCTCCCCCCTCGCCTCCGCCTCCTCCCTAGCCTTCTCCTTCTCCGCCGCCTCATGCGCCCGCAGCTCAGCTACAAACCAGTTGATACCCCACCACAGCGATCCGCACAGCACAGAGAGCACCACGAAGTGGATCGAGAAGGTCGCGATTAGGAGCCCGAAGAAGGTAACTTGTAGTGCCGCGAAGGAGACATTCGTGGCGATGAGGAGGGAGGATGTGGGGCCGGGAGTGAAGATGGAGGTCATGAGGTCGGTGAAGAAGGTCGCCATGGCGGCGGGCGCGGTGGATTGGTTGCGGGCGGCGGTTTCGCGGGTTGGGGTTGTATATTAGAGTTTCGCGACTGTGCGTGAGAGGTCTGTTGTACTGTATCTCGTCTGCGCGGTGGTTGTCAGTAACATACTCTATGCGCGCTTCACTTCCATCTCGGGCACGCAGGCAACTCACCTAACTTGCGCTGTCTCTGTCTCAAGAACGCTCAGAAAAACAGGATAGAGGGTATCGCGGGTATCTAAAGCGTAGCAAAGCGACTTTATTATAAGGCGACACGCGTCAGTGGGTTAAGGACAGAGTGTGCAAGTGTCGTCGTCGTTGGAGAGGGAGGAAGAGATATGTTGCGTTGCTTGATTTCCCTTGTTCCCGAATGCGATGATACCGCCTGACTGATACCCCACCCCACCGTAGCAACGCCTGCCTGTCCGCCCGCTCGTGTCGTGCCTACACTCACTCACACCTCGGGGAATAATTGAGTGGCCATCCATGCACCCCCGCCAGATCATTGGGTCGCGATTCACGCTCGGGGTTGGGTTTGGGACATGACGCGCTGGTGGCCAGTACTTTTTGTTGACTTTAGGCACTACAATAAGGACGGGAGTTGAACAGGGATATCTGCTTTTGGGAACTGTACGTGTAAACAAAGAAACACTCATTCATTCATTCAATCCTAGCCTGCCAAAAGAACTTCCTTGCGACGAAAGTGTTTCCCAATCAACAGCTATCGAACCTACAATAACTATCACTAGCAACAAAAAAGTATTGCAATATGATCGATCATCCCCCCCCTTTCGACTCCCAGCAACGAACCAGCGCTCGCCCAATAATTTTCCCCCTTTAATGCAGCAATCTATCTCGCCGCCGCTGTTGCAAACACCTAGATCCGCCCATCCCAATAAAACCATATGTATATATGTGTCTCCAATGCTATTAATCGTCTCTGTCCTCAAAAAAACGCCCCCCTTCCCAAAAGCCCGCTTCTTTGCAAACGTTTCCCTAAAATAGATAAAAACACAAACGCCAGAAGAGGACGATACACCGCCCAATGCCCGCCTTAAAGCCGCATATGCCTCGCCTTGAAAATGGCCACCTTGTCGTCATAGAAGAGGATCTCCCGCAGCCGCAGCGACGTCCTGTTGCCCTCCGTATCCGAATCCACCTCTGATCCGCCGTCAAACTCGTCACTGTCCTCAGAAAGCTCGTATCCAGCGCCTTCCGTCTCGACAGCCTCGGTAGCCGTCCCATCGTCATCATCTGCCTCGCTCTCGGCATCATCATCGTCCGCATCACTTTCAGCATCCTCGTCTTCCTCATCTTCCGTCATCTGCTCCCCAAGCTCGCCGTGCGCCGTCACCGCCTCATCGCCTGAGTGTCTCTCGCCGCTGGGACGGTTCTCCAGGATCTCAAAACACTTGTTCGAGATGCCCAGGTAGCAGAGTTCAATCTCCGGCCGCAAGAATATCATGTCCACGACTTGCATCGCGAGCTCCTTCGGGTCATACGCAGGCGTGACGTGGTCGCCGATGAAAGGGATGTTCAAGGATCGTAACCCTGGGATGTTAGGAAGCCGGCGGAGAAAGAAGTGCTATGGATTCGTTAGCAAGAGTTTCAAGTTATTCAGGTTATAGGCTTACCCAGTCTCTGTAGTCAATGGCGACGCTGAGTTCCTTGAGACTAGTCATATTGCCACCTGTAATATACGACAGAGCTTCATTGGACAGCATCCACGTTCTCCAGCGAGCGTTCTCGCTCGATACGGACGGACCTCTCGGAATCCTATCTGAAGAGTCGATGAGGAGTTTCTTCAAACTCTTTCGATGCCTTCTGAGAGGTCCCTTGTATATAGCATCAATAGTCACCGAGCTACTAGTCTTTTGACGGCGATCTTGGAGAAACAGAACCTCGAGAGTATTCGGGGCGAGAGTATCCTTCAGGAATGAGATCAGTGACGGCGTTGCAATGTCTGTATGTATGTGCTTCAGATTTAACTGGTACTCCATGTGAGGGGTGGCTTTAGATGAGTTTGTGCCGAGCTGGGGCCGGAACTGGCGCCGCAGCATTCTCCAGAGACTCTCATGGTATGCACAATCCAGGATAGTAAGCGACTTGAGCGTCGTCCAGTCGAATGCTTTCTGCAAGACATATATTGAGAGCGGTACGCGTTCCAGCTCAAGAACCTGCAACCGGAGCTTCCCTATGAGCAATTTTCGCTTTGGCGGCCCGGACCCATCAGCAGATTTCTCAGAAGCTGCGTCTTTCTTCGGGGGCCGCCTATTCGCCGAAGCGGGAATACCGAAGGGCTGCGATATGTTAAGCTGAGAGATCTCAACGGCGGGTGATATGATGTTTGATGAAACGCCCAGATCTGCATCCCCGGCATCATTTATCAAAGGTTCCGTGTCGGTTTTTGATGGATCGCTTTCGTCCTCGACATGGTCATGGCCGCCATGATCCGCAGGAAGAAGCTGAGCGCCATCAATAAGTGCGTTTGTTGATGATATATCTTGGTCGACCATATCCATCAATTGGGAGTGATGCTCGATAGCAGCATCTGAGGCAGCCGTGCCCCCCAAATTAAGGGCCTCTATGCCAGTAAGCATATCTGTTTGTCCGCCATCAGGTACTATCGTGGTTTCCGATTTAAGCGCCACTGGAGCCTTCGCGCTTCTGTGGATATCAAACACGCGCCCCATAATAACGCCTAGCACACCACCAAGCCTCAGATCCCCGATTTTGCTTTGGGCGCCAGGCCATGTTTGATCGTGGTCAACTTGGTGGAGGCCAACCGAATCCCATGGCATAACAAATGGGCGTTCACAGGCCTTTCGTGATATTCCAACACGAAGCGCCTGCAAGCGGTCCTTCGACCTCTCAATGAGAACGCTCATCTCATCGAGATAAGAGACCTCGTCGATGTCTAGTACACTCAGAGACTTCAAGGGCGGCAAGACGGAGAGCGTGGGATGCTCAACGGAATTGTGAAACGAAGCCGGCCTAGAGCCCACAAAGTGAGGGTTTAACGGATGCTGAAGGTTGTCTTGAGGAAGTGGAATGCCTATCGACGTCACGATAGAGTTGGGGGGTATAACTGATCCACCAGGGGCAGTAAGGCTCGAGCCACCAGGCGGAGTGGGCTGGTCCAGGGAGTTATCATGCCATCGTACAAGGAACTTCTCCAGTCGACATTCTCCAGGCTTATTATTTCGCTCCAGGGAGGAGAGGGACAAGAAGACATCCCTCAGAACGCCAGTCGGCATGTCCCAGACAAATGTCTCCAGATTAACCATCCGGGCCACTGCCAATGCCACCAGCGTCCCAAGCATCTTTCCGCTCTCTTTCGTTATCATATAGTCCTGCACCCAATCGGATGGCCCATTGCCCAGCGAAAACTTCCTCGTATACATAGAGTAGTTGTTCCCTATCCGTAACCTAGAGCCAGGAGGGGGCGGTGAAGCCGACGCATCAGCATCTGACGGCTTTGGCTCTTGAGCTAAAGATAAAGGCTCGTATAGTCGGTGCGACATCACCAGAGTTGACAGACCATAAGTCAATGCATCAACTCCGGTTCTTGTATCGGATGTCGACGTAGCATCGGGCCATACGATATCGAATCGGGAGTAGATGTGTGGTATCGCAAGGCTATGGAGAGCCGAGTGGGTGAGAGCCAGAGCCGTGAGGTCATTCGTATGAGTGATCTATAAGACGGTACACCGTTAGGACACACAGAATATATCTTTGGATAAGGCGCTACATACCTCACTGACGATCTCCTTGAGCACATCTACAGGGAGATCCAGGAGCTTGAGCGGTCCTTGCCGCCGCGGAACAGAAGGCCACTCGGGGCCTCTCTTCTTCGGGGGTTTCGATACCATCTTCCTAAATCCACTGTCGCCTTTTGGACTCTCTTCAACATGCCCGATGTCTACCATGGCGAGAGGCGGCGCCAATCCCTGTGTGGGAGTAGCGGACGGATCATTGGACGACACTCCAGAGGTTGCAGATTTTGAGTGGGGGGTATGTCCTGTATCAGACTCTGGGGCCACAGAGTCAGGATTGGAGGATGTATGTGCTTGCTCGTCGTTCATAATACAAATATTGACCGATGAGTCGATATCGCGTGTCGGCCTGGTTGGCCTTCCTTGCTCGGCCGGTAGCTGAGATTCCGATGAGGCGGGAGCGATGGAACAAGGTCACGAGGGATATATCGAGATTCAAAATACCGTGTAGTCGGCAGGAGAGGTCAATATTGAGGCTGTAGAGGCTTAGGTCCCCAGTGGCCGTGAGCCGCAAGGCGGTTGTCAATTTTGTCGCCTAGCCAATCACATCACGCACAAACATTTGGAGCCTTTGGAGCCTCAGGCGCTATTATCTAGGCCAACAAATATGATGTGAATACAAACACGGCCATATATGACTGTACTGTTAACGGGTCAGTTGTTCAGCAAAGGTATAGCAATGGTCCATAGGGTTGGCATCCTCTCCCAGAGGCAAACAAGTTGTGGTTTCCACAGTGGAAGTTTTTCAACTTGGAA
Organism: Pseudogymnoascus destructans; assembly: GCF_001641265.1. Classification (NCBI taxonomy): domain Eukaryota; kingdom Fungi; phylum Ascomycota; class Leotiomycetes; order Thelebolales; family Thelebolaceae; genus Pseudogymnoascus; species Pseudogymnoascus destructans. Next base: position 32,967 of record NW_020167540.1, on the reverse strand, counting down.
TATTTATGGGTCCTTCTCCAGATATTTAGCAAAACAACTTCCCTAGCTCAACTCCGAGGTCGATCCTTATAAAAATAAACACACCCTTGAGCGTCACTTTATGTCGTCCAAATGCATCCCTACCATGGATCTCCATCCGACCACATGTGGCAGATAGGTGAATCGCATCTCGTGCCCTATCAGTCCGACCGACCCGTCCGACCGACCCGTCCGACCGACCCGGACTCCGAAGCGAGCTTGGCTAAGAATCTCACCTAAAGACGGCTGCACGGCTTCAACCTGGTCCTCTGTTTCTGTCCTGTAGAGGTAGGTGCTGACGGGCTGAAGAGGGGGGGGGAGCTTTATCAAGAAACATCTATGTTGCATCGGGGAGGGACCGCCTGTGCTCGACTGGATCATCTGCCGTCGCCATGAGCAGGATTCGAGACGAAGAGATTGGCCATCACATTGATTTTATTATCGTCACAATTTTGGCTTGTTTCGTTTCTAAATGATCGCTGACGGGGGTAGATATGAGGGGTAGACGATGCCATCCATGTCTGATGGGTAGGGCAAATGTATTTTTGGAAGCAGCTCCACGACAAGCTGTCTGCACGGGCTCTGTGTGGAGAAGAACGAAACGCAACCTGGTGGGACCTGGGGCGGGTTTTAGACGCGCTTCCCGCAATGTCAAGCGGCAAAGATCGAGCTTTGGCGACAAAGCCACTGCCGCTCGAGCCACTGCCGCTCGAAGTGGGGCAATATGTGAGAATTCTATTGTTGGTATGTGTACCGTTGCACGTTACAACGCGCTTGAGACACTTGGGGCCATAAGCTAACTGCTTTACTGGTAGTGAATGTCTCAGGGGATGACAAATTTGGCAGCACAATCTTAACCGCTGGTGCCGCACTACTGCAGAGTGACTGTCTGTCCAATCATCGTTGACTAGTGTTGCTAATTTTGGAATTTTAGGGTTGTTGCTCTTTCCTTCTCGTGCATTCTTGGGATTAACCTCGGAGCTGAAGGCCACCTACTGGGCTGCTATGGATGTTGTTGTTATTATTACATCTGTCAAAACAATGTGGCATTCCATTCCTGGAGATCTCACTAGGTGTTTCAGGAATCCTTGCGGGGAGAGCGGAATGGAACGACTTGGATTGTTGTGGTTTGTTGTGATCACTCGTCGATGTCTCGGCGGGACTCTCTGGTATTCCAGTGCAGAACAATGATCCCACGCCTCACCACGTGCATTGGAGTGTTCTTTATGCCTGCCGTCTGAGGGCTCCCGTGCGTGCGGAGTTGCACAATACAAGAGCCGGCTCGTACTGGTTCTCCATCGCAACGCTGATCATTTGGAGAATTCCAAATTGGTGGGAGACCAGTCGGACTCCGACCTACATAACGCTAACCCCCTCTGGGATAGCCCTGTTGTTCCGGCATGTGAGTGGCAGGAAGTCTCTCCGCCGGAATCGGGATTCGGGTGAATCGAAACATATACCCTTTCTAGCAACAACTGCTGTTGGGGATCTACGGCGTCTGCGTCTTTTTGTCTCCATCTCTCCCTGCCCCATTTCGTGGTGTCGTCTCTCTATCTTTGGCGCGCATGAGTGTCGTTATTGTTAGTCTAAGATAAGTTTACCACGCGCTGAACAGAGTCTAAGCCTCAGTGTAAGCGCCCGCGGCCTCTCTGACAATGGCCGTGGGGATGATTGGGGCATTCTTGGCACAGCCACGAAGAGAGCGGTATTCTGGAATGGTGTTGTACTCGGCGTGTCCAGGTGTGGCGCCCAAGATGTCGGTACGGAACGCGGCGGAGAGGCGGCGGGGGACCAAGTGCATTATGCAGCACTGTACAATGCAACCGAGAGAGTTATGCTCGAGGGTAAACTAGGAGATGCAGAGCAAGGGGTGGGGAGACAGGGGGTGAACAAAGGCCTTGACGTTCCGGGATTTGGTGAATTGCTGCGGTTCTCCTGTTCAAGCCAATCGTAACCGAGAAGCGAGGTGCAAGGGGTGTGGCCCAAGACTCAGGGATTACGATCCTTCGACGACAAGGCAAGTTTGTTTTTGGTTGTGAGGTTTAGGGGTGACCAGAACAGAGGTATTGGAGGAACCAGCCTGGAACATGAGTGGGCATTCGCCCGTTGCCAAGCCTTCCTGGCCAGTGGCACTCTAAATGGATTTCCGGCCCTGGTGAGAGAGATGCCTCGCCTGCCTCTCTGGGTCTCGTGCAAGGAAGGCTCCAAGGCTCTTCAGCATGACGGAAATGCCAGACGAGGCTCGGGTGGAGTATATCCACAATTCAGCATCTGTTAGAATAGAGTGCGGACTTATCCACCGTGATGTGTCATATCATCACCGGCGGCGCTGCTCGGACACACACACGTCGCCAAAACAGCCGCGCAACGTCTACCGGATAAGGAGATTAGACCGCATGTTCCTTGAATCTAACACAAAAGCGCCAACCAGGGGCTTCTTCTCGGTAGCATCTTACAGGGAACGAGGAAGTGGCGATGAAGTGTTGGTGGTGGATAGGGAGAGTCGGCGAGGCGAGGTGACACCAACCCGGCCATACCGACTTTCCTCCTAGTGCGCGCTTCAATAATAAAACCTGGTGGGTCTCGAACGGGAATATGGAAACGGCGACCCTTAATGTAGAGTAGAGTAGAGTAGGTACTTTACTGTACCCACTGTACCTTGTGGGATGCAGAAGAATCACCACCACCCACACTTTTTAGCTCTGTCCTACACTGCTGGCATGCGTCGTGCTGGCTACCCCGGCCCAACCCTTCCAAATCCTTTGTCCACTTCAATCGGCCTAGTACCTGTCACGTACTTCTTGCACCGTTTTTATGCCTCTCTAGACATGCAGATCCCTTCAAGGGCTACTTCGTGGCGACTTCGCTTCTACTTTTTGTGACGTTGTGCTTGTTGATAAAAAATATATGGAGACGGGAAAGGGGGGGGGGGTGAGGAGGGAGGGGGCCAGAGGGTCTTGCTTCGTCTTATCTGACCCTGTCGACCTCCACTCAGAGCTACAATGAACTTGAACTGGCTGGCATTAGACTGGCCTTGCACGACTCCACTACAACTTTCCCATGCCACTTCTCCCGCTGACATCTTTCCCCTCCCATCCACATTTATTCTACTTAAGCCTTGCTAGCTCTGGACCTTCATCGAGGCGGAGGCGTTGTTGATATCCAAGAGCCTTGTAACTCCAGAGTTAAATCGAACCAGGGCACCAAAATAGCATTTCTTATTCTGAGACTCGATCTATCTTGAATCTCTTGGAACCTCTCCTCCCTCTCATCTTTCAACATATACATGGTATCCCGCCGGGTCCACTCTCGACTCTCATTAATACAATCTGCCCCTATCTGGACCGATCTCGCTCTCACCTCGACTTATACTAGAACAATTGGCATCACTGACCACTTGGTCTTCACGTACGTGCAACCATAGTCATTCGTCATCTCTCGTCATCTTCTATACGTTTTCAAACTCTCCTCCATCTTCTCATGGAGGATCCTCAGTTTCCAAGTCAGGAAGACTCACAAACGTCTAGATCTAGACCTCAAAGACGACTATCACTCGCCGAGCCGTCTGCCATAACAATCCTTAACCAAGCACCTTTGTCATCATCCTCAGAATACGATCTCTACGCCGCACCAGTCCCCAGCATTCTCAGCCACTTCCTCGCCACCACTCTTCGCGCCGCTCCCCCTCGCATCACAGAACACCAGCTTGCAAGGCTGGTCATTCATAGACCATACTCAGTCCTCACAAACACCACTTCTACGCCTCGATCCAGCTCAAACCAAGTTATTCCTCCGCCGTCAAGATCCAGCTACACGAGCGAAGAAGATCATTTCTCCCAGAGCAGTATGACGTGAGTTGCCCAAACCCCCAATTACCGAGGCCAATGCGAATGTTTCTAGTACTATGGGTGTTCAATACTATCCGCCATTCGACGCATCACTGAACCGTTCAGCTTACTCCTGGCCAGGTGAGTTTCTCTAGGAATGACTGACACCACTACACAGACTAACCTAGCCCAGTGTTTGACCAAAGCACCGGTTACCAGGACGGATCTGAGCTGCTGGATCCCTTCGCCGAACAGGCCATCGTCTCCAGTGATTCCCGGTCTATTTCGTCGAGCCCCCCTCGAGCCATGTTCACCACCGAACAGCGCGAGCTGAAGCGCCAAAGAGATCAGGCCCGGAGAGATTCGAAGGCACATATTAGGCGGGACGGGTCATCAAGCAACTCATACCACCCGTCTCTCTCAACTACGCCTGATATCCTTCCCAGGACCCTCGCAGGCTATTCCCAAACCGCGACTTCAGCATCCATCTCTTCCGTCAACCTGCCAATACAACAGCCATATATGAGCCCACCCCAAATCCCGAGCACTCTATCACCAGAACTATACCAGGCCCCGTACCCAATGTAGGTAACACCTGTCTATATACGAATTAGACCAGCAATTAACTAACAACAGAATAAGCGACGACTTCCCAGGTGGATACCTCATGCCATACACCACCGCAGCAGGCGAACCATCCATCCCTTCTCTCAGCTCCCGCCCAGTCACCATGGCCGCAATGACTTCAGGCCCAGAAATGCAATTCTACTATGGCAACCAGCAGCAGACGAACGCCCCACAAGAATCCACCGACACTGTGCGCGTGGTGCACTCACGCCCGAAACCACAGTGTTGGGACCACGACTGTAATGGCCGCAAGTTCTCGACCTTCAGCAACCTGCTACGCCACCAACGTGAGAAGTCCGGCATGGGCACGAAACCCACTTGCCACAAGTGCGGCGCGGAATTCACGCGCACGACGGCGCGCAACGGGCACATGGCGCACGAGAAGTGCAAACAACGAACGCAACTCATAGCCGGATAGCCAGCCAGCTGGTTAATACACGCGCCGTGGGGGCGGCGAGACTATACCATCATCTCCGTGTACGTATTTTACGAAAGCTACGAGGCTTAATTGGACAGGTCCTGGAGTGGGAGGGTGGGCTGGCATGCATGTTGGAAACCGAGCGCGGCTTGCCTTGCAGCCTGCGCTACGTGTATATGGATAGAGAGAGTGGAGGCAGTTGTTGGAAACTCAGATTGGCATTTTTGGAATGGGCACACCTCATCTCCCACACTCGCTTTACCATTTAGAATTTAGCTAGCCAACAGTGCTGCAGACCCCGAAATCAAACAAACTGATACCCGGTAAAATCTCGCATCAAACAAAAAATCGTGCACACGGGGGACCAAACAACAGTGAGTTAGTTACAGTGGCGTTGTGCGCACACCACCGCCTTACTTCCAACAACTAGCACCTCAGAGCCCAAACACCAAAGCCCATCCCGTTCGAACCCACCTATACTACTGACTAGCCAAAAGTGCCTGCCTAGTTGTGCATAGTTGGGGCATAGTTGGGGCATAGTTGGGGCATAGTTGGGGCATAGTTGGTGCATGGTTGGTGCATGGTTGGTGCATGGTTGGTGCATGGTTGGTGCATGGTTGGTGCATGGTTGGTGCATGGTGGATGCGACCTCGCTGCAACCTTACGCACTTATAGCCTGCGCTATCTCCAGTCACGTAAGCAAGCATCAGTAAAGCAAACCAAATAAGCAAGTAAAAGGAGAAGTCTGCCAGCCAAAAAAAACCCCCCACTTGAAATACTAAACTGGTGAATAGAATGTCCCAATTAAAGGGTTCCCTTCCCACTGGCGGGATTGAGATTACTGGTATTGGCCTGCCACGCGTTTGCGTGCAACTCACCCCCGCAGACAGGCCGCCTTCAATACCCCAGACTCAAGCATCGCATCCCCGGGGCTCAGGGACGAGTTGTGTCTGGTGATTCCCGTGCCTGTCTAACCAACACCACGCACGCCGGGTAAGGCAAGTTCGCCGCTGACCAGGTAGCACAACCTCTGTGTCTCTGAATAGAAGCCCCCATCGGGATCATCTCCTTGGAATGAGACGGTGAAGACATTCTGTACGCTCCATCACATCATCACGGCGAGTAAACCCGTGCACCGCGACCGGAACCCCCGAACCCTCCCCTACCCCACTATTCACCAGCACACCGAAGACGACAGACAAGGCTCCAGACACTCCAGCTCCAGGACACAAATGCCAAGCACCAGCAATCCCGCGCGCACGCACCAGCTGCAGCCCCAGAGATAAAGGCCCGAAAACAAAACAGCTCCCTTTCCCAGTTTTCCCGTTTAGCCGCGGAATTCTCGCGACAGACGGCGCCGGCCCTCGTGTTAGCGATAATAGATTGCGGATGCGAGGGAGGGGACGGCCAGGACCCCGTATGGCCGCGGGTCCGAACCGCAGTAGACGCGGCTGGGCGGCGCCCCCCCCTCGCTTGGGGGTTATGTACTTACTGTACGTACGGTACCTGTCCTCGCCTGCAACTTCCCGCCCCCCCCTCCTCCCGCCGCTGCCGCCACTCCGCCACGCATCTGGTCAGCATCAGAACTCAAAATACACACGCGCGGCGGCAACAGTCGCTGCGCCTCGTTTTGGGTTTGAAAGGTGTGTCGTGAAACTATATGCAGCGTTCAAGGGCCAGTGTGGATGTGAGGCTCAGCCGCGAGCACGGTTGGGTTGGGGTGATACCGGATTGTATTCTTGTTGTATGTATGTGGGTGCGACGGTGGCGGCCGGGGGCTACGGGAATGAGAGTGTCGCGCACGATCGACGCACGCGCAGCGTCGATCGCTGAGGGTGGGAGGAGGGAGGTCTCGGTGGCACATCTGGCGGCCGGGCGGAGCACGGCGGTATTTGCAGTCAGATTGGAGTCCATGGGGCGCGGTGAGGATCGGTTTTTGCGATTGTGTTCGCTGAGATCCTGTGCTCTACAACACAGCTTGTGTGAAAGTGAACAGGAGACCAGACTGTTGACCATCTTAGGTAAAGAGAGAGTCAGCATTACGACTACTACAACAGCTATTCATCACTGCTACGTTTGACAGAGATGCGTCCGCCTTTGCGCTGTGGCACCTGTACTCCAACATCCTCGAGGTCCGGTCCGCGCCACTCCGCAACCCAGTTGGCTGGTCCCCCCGCAACCTGTCGGCCGACAGCTCTCGTACAACATGACACGGCGAGCAAGCCACGGGCGGGGATGAAGAGCGGCGGACATTAAATTCCTGGCGGGCGTAACCACCCATCATCAGCGCCCGAGATATCGTCACACCTCCAAGAGAAGAGTACTGTACTGTACAGACCACTCGGAAGTACACCGACAGCAGCCCAGAACCATCCCAACTGTTGGGAAACCGGATCGGAATTGGGAGAGGCCGAGCTTTTGGCGCTGAAAGTGAAAGCTGAGAGCCGGTGAAGGCTCTGTCTGCACTGAGAACAGTGGGTAGGTGGGCGGGGGTTATGTGGAACTCTATGAAGCTTATAAACCAGGGAGGACAATTGAATCGATTACTGTATTATATATTCCGAACCGCCACGGGATTATTCACTGGTGACCGTACCCGCCACACAAGTTTGGCTGTGGATCACCGTACCTCCTGAATCCACCAGCAAGTTCTCTGGCATACAATCTCAGCCGCGACCACCATCCCATGCGACCCTGGGCACAAAATGTCACAAAATGTCTCGCAAAGATATTTAGCATCCAAGATCGTCGCCAGGGGAGTGTAGGGGAGTTGGGGGCGCGCCATTTTTCTCCGCCGTGTCTTTCAGAGATGCCGAATCCCGCAATTACTGCCAGCGACGAGCTGAAGCAGCGGGCATCATCAGCAGCACTTTCCATTGGCAGCACGATACCAAAGGCCAAAGGCACATTAGCATTTGACATATGGAGATGTGCAGTCTCTAAACTCCAGTTCCCACACGGGTCTAGTAGATGCTAGTGCTGCCGTCCTTCCCTTTCACCTGCTGAATGGTCGAGAGGGCCGGCAGTTGTGGAAGCGTATTTTATTGTGCTCTGGCAGTTCTGTACTTACTTCCTCCTCTAATTCACCTCCAAGACAGGATCTTCAGGGCAGGAAAGCTTGTCCTGTTTCTCACTTTCTCACTTCTGCTCCTCCCGTCCCCTCCCGCCTTCCCGCCCCCAACCCACATCCACCCCCTATCCCCGACTCATCCGATCACCCGCAATCCATCGCAACCCTCATCCCATCCGATGAACTGCACCCCGCATCCTTCCGTCTAGTCCAGCAGCCACAAAAACGCCCTCGATATCTATCCCTCAGCCCCTATAACCATTCATGAATACGACCGCATGTTTCACAATCAACCCTAATGAACCCTAATCAGCCTGGATCACCTCTCCTCCTTCCTCCTCCTGCAGCCTCCCACCCAGTGCATCCATCATCATACGTCACACCCACCCTCTCAGCCCTATCGGCCAACTCTCCCAATCCAGCCTATCCTCCGGCGCTGTACAACATCATAAGCGCGGCCCCCACGTCTCTGCCCTACGAGTATCTCAAACTGTGCTCCCAGCTATCCGTTCATTTTCAACCAAGGATTCCCCCCCGACATCCACGCGGATGCCAGCGACGTAACCCGCTCCTTCCCTTCAAACCCCGACCCTGCGTCAGCTCCCCATGCACCCGCAGATTTGGCAGAAAGCCTGATCTACGGAGCCCATCTATAGGATGAGAACGTAGCATGGATACCAGGACGAGCTTCCTCCACGGCGGGGGGGGGGGGTTGTTACCTTGGGTGCTACGCAGCTACGCATATGCATATGGTGCCCAACGAAGGCAGTGACCCGAGCCGACCACTTCCAAGGCAGGGAGATAATCCGGGCTTTGAATCCAGCTGCCCATGGGTCCAGCTGTCTATGCAGATACAGATTTACACAACATACTCGATCGGTCGGGGCCGCACGACGGCGACACGTTGCATACATAGGATATGATATGAGGAGGGGAGCTTGCTTCGCCTGTATTATGCCCTGCTGTCAAACCCGCCTTATTCCCTATTCGGGCCTGTATATATAGTACAGTATCATCCGCAGCTCTCCTGATCCCCTGCGTGGCGTCCCTCAACGTTGAGCCGGGCCGATAAGCATTGCATATACCAACGGTACTGTATTGTACAGTAGGGTACCTCTTTCTCGATCCTTCGCATCGCCAGTTTTGGCCCGGCATCGCGTATGCCCGGGTATGAGACACCCCGCCCCCCAACCCCCCCCCTACTCAGCCTCCTTGTTCCTCTGGAGCACCCCAACCTCCCCCTCAGCCCTATTGTCTGCATCCCCATCCCGGATACGCAGAATGTCCTCGATCCTGCGCCTGCGCTCCTCGTCCTCGGCGCTCGCGGAGTCGCCAAAAACGCCGTCCATCTCCTCGAGCGTCTTGCCGTTCGTCTCGCGCACAAAGAAGAATGCCCATATTCCTGACAGCACGCAGAAGATAGCGAAGAAGAGGTATGCACCCCACTCTGTGTTCTGCACCAGCGGTGGCGTGATGAGTCCGATTATGAAGTTGTTACTGCGTGCATGATTAGTGATCTGGCTGGTTTTGAGGGATATTATCCGATGAGGAGAACTTACAACCAGTTGGAGCAGACGGATAATGCAACTCCCTTCGCCCGCAGCGAACTGGGGAAGATCTCTGAGGGCATGGCCCAAGGTACAGGTCCCCAAGTAGCCCCAAACGCGAGCATGTAGAACAATAGGAAAGCAACTGATGTCCAGCCTGCGTTGCGGTGATGCGTCCAGTCTTTGCCAAAGACGCCGACTAGCGCAGCAATGATGATGTGGGAGACTGACATTAGTACGCTTCCCCATACCAGTAGCGGCTTGCGGCCGACGCGGTCCATAGTGTAGAGACTGGACGCGACACCGACGAGCTGGCAGATGTTGAGGACGCCGGACATGATGAGCTGCATATCGTATTCGAGGCCCATAGTTTTGAACAGAGTCGGGCTGTAATAAACCATTGCGTTGACGCCGACGAATTGCTGAAAGAACATGAGGCCCGTACCAACGTGAGTACGCTTGATACACCCCGGTCTGAGGCAGTCGAGCCAGGACACGAGCTCCAACTTGATGCGATTGAGGCGCGTCGGCTCAGCGTGGAGCTTTGGGTGGCGCTCCGCGCTGATTTCTTGGTGGCACATCACCTCGGCCCTGATCTCTGTCCATTCTCTCAGGACGAGGGCATTGTCGGGCGGTAGCTGGCGGAGTTTGGACAGCGCGGCCAATGCCTCCCCATGACGCCCCTTAGATATGAGCCAGCGCGGGGAGAATGGTAGTGCTAGCACTCCACAGCCCAAGACGACGCCGGGAATAATCTGGAGGAGGAACGGGAGGCGCCACGACCATTCGCCGGGTATGAATCTTGTGCCGTAGGTAATCCAAAATGCGACTACAATTCCACCCACGATTGCTAACTCCTCGAGCACGAGTAGGGTTCCTCGAATCTCCGGAGGGCTGATCTCCGAGATGTAGAGCGGCACGACCATGGAAAGCATGCCAATCCCGACTCCACCGATCAATCTCGCGACGACGAGCATCGCATACCCATTCGAAGCAGTCTGCAGTATGCTTCCGATAAGGAAGATCACAACCGCCACCATGATGGAGTATTTCCTCGATATCTTGTCCGCGATCCATCCCTGGTTCATGGCTCCGATAAGAGCGCCAAGTTCGATCATGGCGGTCAACAGGCCCTTCCAGAACCCGGCTCCTCCTCCGGTATCTGAGACGCGTGGGAACTCCGAGAGGAATTGCTCCATGACGAGGATGACGGACACAACGCCCTGGTCGTAGCCGAAGAGGAGGCCGCCCATGGCGGAGAATGAGGCGCATGCGAGGACATATGGGGATCCGAGGATGCCAGCGAAGCCCGATTTACTGTAAGTTACGGCTCCTGTCAGGGGTTGATCGGGGGAAGAGTCTACGGGAGACTTACACATATTGTTCGCGAGGTACGATCTGGGTTTCAACCTGGGATTCGTCCTTGGTGTGTTTTTTTTGAGTAGGGTATCCGTTGGTCGATGGGATATCAACCTCTTCGACGGGCATAAAGCTTTGCGCCATCGTTAACTAGGCCTTGGGCTCTCGTGATACAACAAACGACGTCTGTCATGGGTTCTCTCTCTCCCTTATCTCTTTTGCTTGTCTTATTCCGTATAACTAAAACACTCTGGCTTGGCTTGGGAACGAGAAAGTCTGATGAGGAAGGAACAGAATAGGTGTATACACGAGGAAAGAGCTGTTACTTAGATTGTTATTACCTACCACAAGTTTAGGTGTTGGATTGGTTTGCTTCCCCACACTCTGATTTTCCCACTCTTTACACGTCTTTTGCTCCCCATAGGAGGGCGATCGTAATATGTGGGACTGTCTAGGTTTTTTTGGGAGGAGACACACCAAAACGTCACGCGACTGACGTAAGAAAAAGGGGCAAAATAGACCCATCATAGATTATACTTCTTACTCAGTAGACTTGGCCATTGGCTCCATAGACATTGAAGAAGTGACGCTCAAGGTAATAAGTAAACAAAGAGAGCGACGTGCTTAAGTGCACATAAGCACAGAATGCTGTACTGTACTACAGCAAGTCCCACCTTCCCTTTGGCGAAGAATGTTCAATTCGCGGCAGATAGAAAATTTATATCCGAAAGTCATGTGACTTCGTAATAGTTTCGCGATTTCCTAACTGGGGACTACAAGCACTAGCGTGTTTAGACAACGTGACGCAACATAACCCCGCGAGACAGCGACTGTGCGAAATATGATACCCAGAGAGTTATAATTATCATGAAATTCCTCCCGTGAGGAGGCACCGACCTCAAGTATGGCGCAGATGGGCGTCAAGGCGCGTCAAAGACAGGTGTTCAACTCTGTCTTCGAGAAATACAGCGTCTCTGTCTCTGAGCCCACACCCAAGCCAACGCCCAACACTGGATTCACGGCGCCTGGGCAGCCATTTGGAGGCTTTAGAGGTACGGGGAATCAGCACCTTGGAACCCGTGGTGCAGATTATCAACCTCCATCCGATGCCTGGTCGGACTCGTCACGACATGTCCAGGACCAGGTCACTTGGGACAGATCATGGCACGTAGTGACCAGCTGGCTATCTTTCCAGGATGAACCATTCAGCCCTTATGGGCAAGAGATAAACAGCGCGGAAAAGGCGTCGCCTCCATTGAAATACGGAACAGCTTTACTGGATGTCTTGACGCCGGAAACCCGCTTGCCATATGCGGCGCATCATGAAGACCTCGTGAAATGGTTGTCCCAAAATATGCGGTCTCATTTTTTCCGGACTGTGCAGCCATGGCTTGAGAACGCCGTTGCTGGATATGGCCACGAGGAGCTGTTACAGCGGACGCTGCAGGTCTTGGTGCAAGCTCAAAGTCTGTACCTGGATAAGGTGACTGAAATAGAGAAGACATTGAGCCACCGGAGCTCATCCTTACCGGAATCATTTAAGGGGGGATTCCATAGAGACTTCCAGGCTCTGGTGAGGAAATCAGTGCCGGAGTCAGTCTGGGAGACAGTTGAGTGGTATGTGAACCGGGAGATCCCTATCGCCCTCGCTGTCCCTCGCGTTGTGGACGGCAACCGGATATCTCCGGACAAGATGGAACAAGAGGATGCCAGGACGAAGCTGCTGGCGCTTGCGCAGGCTTTGCATAATGTTGGTTTAGGGGGCGAGAAGTTCCAGATCATGTTCGCCGAGGCCATGAATACCAGCATGTCTACATATGTGTATGGCACTTACCAGCGTGTATGGAAGGATGAGCCATCTCCGCCAAGTCCTGCGGAGGTTGCGAAACGGAGAAAGTCCCAGCACTTCAGGAGCTCACTCGTTGGCCCCTCATCACTTTCCACTGAGGACGAGCCCCTGGTACCAAGAGTGGTGAACCACTCAAAGCCATCTAGATGTGTCACGGATCTTTGTGCATGGACAGAGAATGAGTATGCTCGACTAGCTGTCGAGATATTGAGTCAATTAGATTCTACAGAAGTTGCATATAGCGACTTGGAAAAGTGGAAAGAAATGGCTATTGGACGCCTCGCAAGCCTCCGAACTTCAGAGTTATTCGACATTGTTGTTCATTGGCCCAATGGCGGCGGAGCAATTGACGACCTCAGGACGGCCATTACTACGCCACAGCGGCGCCTGCAGTTAACTGAGGCCTTTACTGTGGAGCTTAAGGAGCGCCTGCTACATCCTGGGAAGTCAACTCTGGAGATTTTAAGGACGTATATTGCTATGATATGCTCGTTCCATGCGCTGGACCATTCAAAGGTTCTCCTTGATCGTGTCGCCTACCCGTTACAAGTTTATTTGTGCTCGCGGGAAGACACCGTGAGGATTATCATTACTGGATTGTTAGCTGATAAGGATGTTGAGAAGGGCAAACCCAGCAGCTCTTATGGAGACAAGCTTGTCGAGCTGGCATATTTGCTCAATAGCGGTGTTGATAGTGCACAGGGCCCCGATGATGATATGGATTGGAATGATATGGAATGGGTTCCAGATCCAGTAGATGCTGGCCCTGGGTATAAACGCCGAAAGAATGTTGACATTATTGGAACATTGATTGGTGTACTCGGCTCCCAAGATGTCTTTATCAAGGAGTTCCAGAGTATCATCGGAGACAATCTCCTCAAGAATGACGGAGATTTTGACCGAGAGGTAGGTCCACACAAATCCGTGCATCTTCTCATCTAACATCCCCCAGATCAAAGTCCTCGAACTCTTCAAAACCCGTTTCGGCGAATCCAGCCTCCAAAGCTGCGAAGTAATGATCAGAGACATCCAAGACTCCCGGCGCCTCAACAGCGCCATCCGCCGCACCCAAAAACTCGACCCCAGCGCCGAAGAAATCACCACCGCAAGCCTGCACACCCTCCGCACCGCCCAAGACGACATGAGCCCCGAGGGCCTCCTCAAGCCCTCCCTCCACGCCAAAATTCTCTCCCGCCTCTTCTGGCCCCAGCTCCAGGACGAGACCTACAAAGTCCCCGACCCTATCGCACACCTCCAGCAGCGTTACGAGGCGGGCTTTGAGTCCCTCAAGAACGCGAGGAAGCTGGCGTGGCTGCATGCCCTGGGACACGCGACGGTCGATATCGAACTCGAAGACCGCACTATCACGGAGGTGGTCCATACCTACCAGGCTGCTGTCATATGGGCCTTCCAAGGTGTGCCGCAGGGCGCGGAACCGGTCTCGAGGAGCTTCGAATACCTCGCCGAACACCTCCAGATGGATGACGCGCTCCTGCGCTCCGCGCTCGCCTTCTGGGTCGGAAAAATGGTCCTCCACTCCCCGCGCCCCGACGAGTTCGCCGTTCTCGAAACCCTAAACCCAGCTGAACGGCAACGCTCCGACGCCGCTGCCGCTGCAGCCGCGGCGGGAGGAAGCGCGGATGATGGACCAGCGCGGGGGGCGCAGGCAGAGGATAAAATGGCTATGTACTGGAAGTTCATACAGGGGATGCTGAAGAATAGCGCAGCGAAGATGCCGTTGGCGCAGATTGGGATGATGTTGAAGATGCTGATTGTGGAGGGGTTTCCGTATAGTAATGAGGAGCTTGCGGAGTACTTGGCTACAAAGGTGGCGGCGGGGGAGCTGGAATTGGCGGGGGGGAAGTATAGGTTGGTTAAGAAGTAGGGGGCGCGTGCGTGGGTATACCCGGATATATTGGTAGGGGGGATAGATGATGGAATGTGTGTTTTTTTTGGGCGTCACGCTGGCAGCTACGAAGGGGATCATTCATAACACGCCTTGCTCACGCGTACATATACACAATATTGCTTGCTTTAATATTTTGCAATCAAACCATTATGAGCTTAGCTTAAACACCCCCCTAATGATGAACCGGCATCGACACATCCGCCTTCGTCGCCAACGCATCCTCCTCCTTCCACAAACTCGTCACCGTCTTCTGCTGCGTATAGAAGTTCAATCCAATCTTTCCATAAAACGTATTCGCCCCTCCCCCCGCAATACTCTTCTTGTTCCCCGTGAACGAGAAGTTCGACACCCCGATCGGCACGGGGATCGGGACGTTGATGCCGACCTGGCCGCACTCGATGTGCTTCTGGAACGCCTGCGCGGTCGCGCCGGACTTGGTGAAGATGGCGACGCCGTTGCCGTATTCGTTGGCGTTGATGAGGTCGATGGCGTTGGTGAGGGTGGGGACTTCGAGGGCGATGAGGACGGGGCCGAAGATCTCCTCGGTGTAGCACTTCATGTGCGGCTTGACGCCGGTGATGATGGTTGGGCCGACCCAGTTGCCTGTTTTTCGTTAGATATGTATGGTGAACTGAGGGAAAGGGGTTGGGGTTACGAACCGTTAGCGAACTTGGGGTCAGCGGGCTTGTAGCCCCTACCATCGAGGAGGATAGTAGCGCCCTCCTCCTCAGCGCTGGCAATCAGACCCTCAATGCGCTCCTTGCTGTGCTTGCTGATAACCGGGCCAAGATCAGAGTCCTTCTCGAACCCACCGTTAAGGACCAGCGACTTAGTGAGGTCAGCAAGCTCAGGAAGCCAGTCCTTGCTCTCAGCAACCATAACCAGGGTGCTGAGCGCCATGCATCTCTGTCCCGCAGCACCGAATGCGGCGCCAACGATGGAGTTGAGAGCGTGGTTCTTGTTGCAGTCCGGCAAGACAGCAGCGTGGTTCTTTGCGCCGAGGTTGGCCTGGACACGCTTCCCGTTCTCGGAGCCTCGGCTGTAGATGTACTCTCCGGCCTTGTTGCTGCCGACAAAGCTGATGGCCTTGATCTCTGGCGCATCGAGGATGAAGTCCACGGCCCTGTGCGAGCCGTGCACGATGTTCAGCACACCATCTGGAAGACCGGCTTCCTTTGCAAGCTCGGCGAGAATCATGGCCGCGCCGGGGTCACGCTCGGATGGCTTGAGGATCAGGCAGTTACCGGTGACAGTGGCGATTGGGATGGACCACAATGGGATCATGGCGGGGAAGTTGAATGGGCAGATGGCCGCGACAACTCCCAACGGCTCGCGGTAATTCCTCGTCTCCATATCCTTGGCCACCTCCAACACCTCACCAGTAAGCTGCGACGTGATACCACACGCGCTCTCAGCGACCTGAAGACCACGGTGCACATCACCCTTAGCATCAGAAACAACCTTCCCCTGCTCAAGCGTGATAGAAGCAGCCAAACGATCCCAGTTCTCGCGAATCAGCTGCACGAACTTAAACATGATCTGCTGTCTCGTCACGATGCTCGTCGCGCGCCATCCCGGGAACGCCGCCTGCGCGCTCGCCACAGCAGCGCGGAGCTCCTCATCAGTGTTTTGCGGGACGCGGGTGACGAGATTGTTGGTGGCGGGGTCGTGGAGGTCGATGAACTCGCTCGTGGTGGAGGCGACGAACTTGTTGTCGATGAAGAAAGGGGTGTCGACGGGGTTCTGGATCTTCTCGTGCGAGGTTGGGTAGGAGGTTGTGGTGGAGGTGAGCTTAACGCCGGCGGAGGAGGCTTGCTGGGTGCGTGAGGTGATGTGCAGGCTGCGGATTGTGGTGGACTTGGAGGCTTGGATTGGGGTTGAGGTTGAGAGGCCGGCGAGGCGGGGGGTGAGGGATGGGCGGGCGCGGGAGGCGAGCGCGGGGACGCCGCGGGCAATGGAGCGACGCATTGTGAATTATCGGGATAGGTGAGAGGTGAAAAATGAGGCTGGAGATGAGGAGAGGGAGAAAGACGTGAGGAGGAGAAAGAGGAGAAGAGAAAGAGACTACACGAGTAGCAGCGGGATAGAGCTTTATTTGCCCACAAACAATGTTCACGATACTAAAGACAAGTGGCCGCCCACAGTTTAATGCAAGCCATTTCTTCGCCGGTACCGCAAAGAACTTCCTAAACGGGGGTAACGATATCAGTTAGACGGGGTGATGGCTGGTTGCTGTGGGGTGATTGTTGGGGAAATGGAGAAATGGAGCCTAATGGACGGGCTCTTTACCGACGGATAACCACGGTAATGGGGGAATTATGGGGTGAATTGGGGATTTGGTGGGATTGCGATGGTGTGATTGGATGAGGCTCGTTGCGATGATAGGCGTCTGTGTAGTGTCAATGCCGGGTTGCAGTACGGCGCCAGAAGTTTACATGCGTTTGTGCTTCTGGTATATGTAAATTCGAAAGGCGGCGTCCCCCAAAATTCGAAGACAATAACAGCGTCGCGCCTAGCTGCCATAGAATCTAACAATTTAAGTAGTAAGGCCTCTCCCATATTCTCCCATGCTATCATTGCTGCCCAAAATGAGTTGATTAAGCGTCTCTGCATTATCAAGCTTTAGTAACGCCCATAGGTTTTCAATAGGGTTCAAATCCGGGCTATATGGCGGCCAATCCATTACTTCAATTCCATGCTCACGAAGCCATGCTTCTATAATTCCTGCTGTATGAATAGGTGCATTGTCATGCATGAAAATAGCTGCTCCTTGCCGTGTTAGTGAGGCCTGTCCTCCATTTACTCGCTCTCGCTCTCCTGCTTTAGATATTGTAGACTGTACTGTCCATGAAGCTCAAGTATTCGAACACGTGTTTCAACACATAATTCAGGGCCTCGAGACATTATAGATTGTATTATTGAAGCTATTCTATAGGAACGCGCACCTACGCGTTCTATAAAGCAGCAGTTGTTTTCGCGTGTTGAGTACGGGCCCGTATGTAAACTTCTGGCGCCGTACTGTATAGCCTAGGCGAAATCCCCGAAACTGAAACTGAGCGAGATCGTCTCCAAATCAAGTGATGGATATTGGAGTGGGAGTGGACTAGGTGAGGGGTAGAACTTACACTGGATTTATAGGACTGAGACCAGGAATGATGCTAGGATGGGGTTGCATGTTTGTTAATTCTTATTACATATTTTTTATTGAGTGGCCCCAACGATCCCAAACGCCATCCCATCCTTCTGTATATACATACAAATGCAAGTAAACTCCCCACATGCCTGTGAACGCCTGTGCCAGTCTCGTGAAGGCACTTTGTGTGTATGTAGCGTGGTTTTCCCCCAAGTGGGCCTTTTCCCTCTTTTGCACTGTGGCTGCTTTTATACGGGTTGCGCGGCCATTGTACTCTCCGTGGCTGGCTGCGGGATATCAACTGGTGCCGTCGGGCTTTGAGCGGCCGACTTCGAAGCCTCCACAGCTGGCTTAGAGTTCTCGACGCCGCGAGTAGACAGCGGTTTCCGCTTGTCCTTCTTCCCAGTGCCCGACTGCCCACTCGCAGCATCTGCTGTGCTATTCTGCTTCTTCTTGCCCTGCTTCACCGGCTTTACCGGTACCACATCCAATCCCAGCGCATGATCCACCTCCTTAGCCCGCTCAACCAGCTCCGGGAACCCAAGCAGCTCACAGATCCCCGTATAACTCTTACTCCCCGTAACACCACGATACACCGGATCTTTCCCCGGCACCAAGTGCCCAAGGAGGTACTTCGTATTCCCCCATCGATTCTCCACCTCTATACTCGTCCTCAGATAAAGCTCCACCACCTCCCTCCACGGCGCCAACCCCCCATCCTCCTTCCTCCTAAAACAACTCGGATTCGTCTCTGCCGACGTCGCTATCATCGCCCCCTCAACCCCAAACGCATTCACCAGCTCCTGCGCATCCTCCGGACACGTTACATCCCCATTCGCCAGACACGCGACCCCCATCTCCCGACATATATCCGCTATCATCGTCAATTGATCCCTAATCGCCTTCTCCCGCGGCCGCATCGGCGTCGTCCGACAATGGATCGTCAGCCCCGTAATCCCCGTCGCGCAGAGCCTGCGCACCAGCGCCTCCGTCTCCTCCCCGGTCCCCAGCAGGCGAATCTTGACGCTAATCCCAATCTCGAACTCCGAGGCGACGTTAGTCACCAGCGCCTCTAGGATCGCGCATAATTTATCCGGCGTGCGAAGCAGCGCCGCGCCCATGCCGCCGCTCGTGCTAAACGGCTTCGGACACCCGGCGTTGACATCGATGCCCGCGACGTCGGCGGCGACGAGTTTCGCAGCCTCCACCGCGCGCTCGGGGTCCGAGGTGCCCATTTGGAAGATGAGTTTCTTGCCCTCGCGCGCGGGGTGGAGGCGGAAGATGACGCTCTCCTTCTGGTTCTTGCGGGGCCCGTGGGAGCCGTTGTTGGAGCGGCGCGTGAAGTCGACGGTGGAGAGGGCACTGTTGAAGGTGCGTGTGGTGCCGATCATGGAGCGGTCGACGGTTTCGGGGCCCCAGACGAGGTCGGCGCCGTAGTGGAGGGCGAGGAGGCGTGAGGGCAGCTCGCCGGAGCGGACCATGGGGGCGAGGACGAGCTTGCAGCGGTAGTCGACCCCGTTTCGGGGGATAGGGACCCTTTTGGGAGCGTTCGTCATGATGGAGGTTGCGAGGCGTAACATAACATAGCAAGGGAGGAGGGTGGAGGAGGGTGGAGGTGGGAAGGAGGGTGGAGGTGGGAAGGAGGGTGGAGGTGGGAAGGAGAGTGGAGGCACCACCAAAAATTAATCGTTATCGCTAGGAGCGGGGGCGGAGGGCGGAGGGAGGAGGACGGAGAGGGGCGGAGACGTAAGTAGGTATTCCCGCTCCGCCCGTTCATGCCATGAACTTCCGCCAGCAACTCCGGAGGTATCACGTGATTTATTGTACCATTCCGCCACCCCTCTTTTCTGTACGGAGTACTCCGTAGCTAGGGCTCAACTCTGGTCGTAAAGTGCCAAGGATTCCGCCACCGCGCGTGCATTCTTAGCACCTCCAACGTTGTTTTGGTCCTCTGGCGGAAATTCTTGGCACCGAAGTTCGGCATAGGAGGCATATTTTGCAGTGCCTCGGGTGCCGCTTGGACACGGACCCAGAGCTAATATTTCCCCTTCCCCCTTCGGCTTCGACCCAGATCCCCTAATTCTTGCTCCTATATATCCGATATTTTCTAAAGTTATTGTTTGTAACGCTTGTAACGCTTGTTACGCTTGTTACGCTTGTTACGCTTGTTTCGCTTGTTTAGACATATGTCATCACTACGAGCCATTCGCCCTACGCTCCCCAAAAGCAGCCCAAGACTATATTCGCTACCCTGGTCGCGGACACCCTTCCACTCCATTCTCCCTGTGATTGCCGTACAGCTGCAGTCTCCCGCTGTAGCTGGAGTAAGACTGGCGAGCCTAAGCCCCATCACCACTGCCCGCCCCTCCTCGACTTTCTCCCGCACCACAACACAATCGTCTCACAACACCACAGTTAAACCGTCACAGTCACGGACAGCACAGATCGCCCGTCACTTCTCGGGTTCGTATTCTTTAAATTCTCCATCTCCCTCCAGCCTGCCTGCTGGACACGATTCTACAAAAATGGCTCCTCAATATACCGTTCGCAAGATTGGTGCTGCCAACACCCTCGAGCACCGCGTTTACATCGAGAAGGATGGCGTGCCCGTCTCACCCTTCCACGATATCCCCCTCTACGCCAACGAGCAGCAGACCATCCTGAACATGGTCGTTGAGATCCCAAGATGGACCAATGGCAAGCTTGAGGTATGTGTAATATCCCTTACGCTTTCTGCGATTTATACACCTGATTTCGACTACCCCGCACCACACCGCCTTCGCATCCAAAACCATGCTGATAACAACCCTCTAGATCTCCAAGGAGGAGCTCCTCAACCCCATCAAGCAGGATATCAAGAAGGGCAAGCTCCGCTTCGTCCGCAACTGCTTCCCCCACAAGGGCTACCTCTGGAACTACGGCGCCTTCCCCCAGGTATGATCCCTCTCCCTCGTACGACGAGAGACACACACACTCACACCCCCACCAGACCTGGGAAGACCCCAACGTCATCCACCCCGAGACCAAGGCCAAGGGCGACAACGACCCTCTCGACGTGTGCGAGATCGGCGAGCTCGTCGGCTACCCCGGCCAGGTCAAGCAGGTCAAGGTCCTCGGCGTCATGGCGCTCCTCGACGAGGAGGAGACTGACTGGAAGGTCATCGTCATCGATGTCAATGACCCGCTGGCACCCAAGCTCAACGACGTCGAGGATGTGGAGCGCCACCTCCCTGGCCTACTGAGGGCTACGAATGAGTGGTTCCGCATCTACAAGATCCCAGATGGAAAGCCTGAGAACCAGTTCGCTTTCACCGGCGAGTGCAAGAACAAGAAGTGCGCACCCCCTCAAATTCCTTGATGTGAGAAGATCGCTCGCTAACAATACAGGTATGCCATGGATGTCGTCCGTGAGTGCGCCGAGGCGTGGGAGAAGCTCATCACCGGCAAGACCCAGCCCGGCGAGGTCTCTCTGTAAGTACCACCCCATTCCCCTCCCACAATGCTAGACGCAGTAGCTAACAAACACCCCGCAGCACCAACGTCGCCGTCAAGAACTCCCCCAGCCGCATCTCTCCCGAGCAGCTGCCGCCCATCCCGCAGAACCAGGAGCTCGCCCCGGCACCAATTGACCCAAGCATCGACAAGTGGTTCTTCATCTCTGGTGCTGCTAACTAGGCGCGCCCTGGTTGGGGATGGTATGGTGGTAGACCGAAGCAATAGATTTCTTTGTGGTCACACCTGCAGCTGGTGTCGTAGATTTAGCTGAATCTAAAACGATGATGTTGAGTCTTGTGATTGTTTCTTAGATTCGTCAAGAGTGCGTGATTTTCAATTCAGTAACAGCACACGGTACACCCAGCATGCAATAAGGGCAAAGCCATCGATCGATTCCACGTCGTGACTGCCACACCAAACTCCCAAAACAAACCTATGCACCCTATCATACACCTTTCTACGCCATAGTCCCCAACCGTCTCGTAACCCCCCCCCTCGCCCTTGCCCACTCATATCCCGCCGTCTGCCCCGCCATCACCAGCGCCCTCCCACCCCCCTCCCCCCCTCCCACAGCGCCCTCACAGTCCCCACCACATCAAACGTCCCCACCACCACATTCCCCGTATAAAACGCATCCACAACCCCCGCATCCCCTCCCTCCTCCGCCCTCCTCATCCTCTCCGCAAGTAACACATCGCGTTCCTCCGCGCCTGCTCCCTCGGGGGCTGATAAATCCTGCATCTCCATCTCCACCCCCATCTCCCCGCCCTGCGTGCCTGTACCCATCTCCAAATCCCCAGCACCCCGCTCCGCACCATCGACCCCGGTGCCGCCTGCAGCTATATAAGCAGTCATCCCATCGCGATTCGCCAGCGCAGCTTTCAGCACCGCTTCTTCAACATGCACAGACAGCATCACAAGCTGCAGTAGCAGTATCAGGATATCCAACCCCACCAACACAGCTTTTGTAGACGGCGCGCGCTGCCCGATGAAATCGACTATTATCCCCCCATGTAGATACCCCCGCGTGAGCTCCGACCCGGACGGGCGCGCGGTGACGAGGTGCAGGAAGGCGCAGAGGGTGTTTGTGGAGAGGAGGGCGGGGATGTAGGGGCGTGGGCCGGGGATGGGGGGGGGCTTGGCGGCGGGGGAGAGGAAGACGAGTTGGGTTATTGAGCGGAGGAGGAAGCGGAAGAGGGAGCAGCTGGGGAGTGGGTTAGCGTGTGCTTGATTGATTGAGGGAGGGAGGAAGTGGGGGTGGACGTACTCGTTGTAATACATGAAGCAGAGCTCGGCGTAGATTAACACGTCTAGATTGACGAGGATGTCGTGGATGAACTCGGCTTTCTTCTTCGTCTGGATGAAGATTCGGCGCCGTCGCCGGGCGGCGGGGCTGTTATCATCGATTCCTGCTACAGCTGGAGGTGGTGTAGCTGCTGGAGTTGTTGCTGGAGTTGCTGCGGCGGCGTCGTTGCTGGGAGGTAGTTGAGGGTCTGCCGGACCCGCGTCGGGAGCGGATGCGGATTCATCGTTCATTGCTCGCGCAAGTCATTGGGTGATATCTTTGTTGTAGTATTTTCGGCAGAGGTCATAGATATCACATGGCTGTTCGTGGTGAGTTGTTACCAGTAATCCTGCCTCGTGGCAGCTGTTGGAAGGTTGAGGTCCAGGTGGTTACCGTTAGGTTAGACTACCACAGATTATTGCCCAGAGCTGCTGCCTCGCGCACAAGGGTGTGGCGGTCAAGGGTGCGTTAAGTGCTCGGGCGCGCTAATTCTCCACGTCGCGTCTCCCCAACTTGACGACTGCGAATTTGATGTAGACGCGCAAGTATACCTGGTAACTCACGATTCAACATTGGAAAACTTCGACGGAATATTGAAGGAATAGGGCTGAAATGGCAGGGTTTTTCGATCTCAAGGCGCGCAAGAAGGAGGCGGAGGCAGAGGCCTTGGGTGACAAGAAGGGCGCTCCCAATGGGAAGGACAATACACGGCTGCAGCCATGGGTTGAGAAATAGTAAGATTTTGCTATTAATATGATGCTTTATTCAAGTTCAAAGCTGACATTACTTCCCTTCAGCCGCCCAAAGAGTCTCGCCGATGTGACAGCTCAAGACCACACCATCACCGTCCTCCAACGCACCCTCCAATCCTCCAACGTCAGTCCCTCCCACCTCCACATTGTCCCCCTCTCTCAATACACCTACTAACCCCCACCAGCTCCCCCACATGCTCTACTACGGACCCCCCGGCACCGGCAAAACCTCCACCATCCTCGCCCTCTCCCGCTCCCTCTACGGCCCCGCCCTCTTCCATTCCCGCGTCCTCGAGCTCAACGCCTCCGACGAGCGCGGCATCAGCATCGTGCGCAAGAAAGTCAAAGACTTCGCACGCATGCAGCTCTCCCGACCCCCCGGCGGCAACTACCAAGAGCAGTATCTCTGCCCCCCCTACAAAATCATCATCCTCGACGAGGCCGACAGCATGACGCAAGACGCGCAGAGCGCGCTGCGCCGGACGATGGAGACGTACAGCAAGATCACGCGTTTCTGCCTGGTGTGTAACTATGTTACGCGGATTATTGATCCCCTGGCGAGTCGGTGCAGTAAGTTCCGCTTTAAGCGGATGGGAGAGGGGCAGGCGGGGACGAGGCTGAGGGAGATTGCGGAGAAGGAGAAGGTGCCGATGGAGGAGGGGGTGGTAGAGGCGCTGATTAAGCACTCGGAGGGGGATTTGAGGAAGGCGATTACGTTTTTGCAGAGTGCGGCGAGGTTGGTGGGGGCGGCGGGGGCGGATGGGGGGGAGGAGGTGGAGGAGGATGCGATGGATGTTGATGGGGTGCAGAAGGTTGTTACGGTTAAATCGATTGAGGATATTGCGGGTGTGATTCCGGATCGGACTATTGACAGTCTGGTGAAGGCTATGCAGCCGTCGTCGAGTGGGCTGACCTACGAGAATATCTCGAAGGTGGTTACGGAGATGGTGGCCGATGGCTGGAGTGCCTCGCAAGTTGTTACACAGGTATGCATCCCCCCTGGCTGTGCATTTAGGAGAGAATATACTGACGGCAGATAAAGCTCTACCAGACGATCATCTACAACGAATCTATCGCCGACATCCACAAGAACAAAATAGTTATGATCTTCTCCGAGATCGACAAGCGCCTCGCGGACGGCGCAGACGAGCATTTATCCATCCTCGACATGGCATTGCGTATAGCCGGGGTGCTGACAAGTAAGGCATAATTTGTTACGCTCGCTTTCGGTTGGGCAAAGCTGGTAATTTATGATCAAGGCCTGAACAAGGGGGGAATTGCATAGCTCTGGAGTTGCGGGGTAAAAACAGAACAGGCGTACGGAAATGATCAACACTTATGAACAAGATCTATGAGCTTTGAG
This sequence comes from Pseudogymnoascus destructans, assembly GCF_001641265.1. Lineage (NCBI taxonomy): Eukaryota > Fungi > Ascomycota > Leotiomycetes > Thelebolales > Thelebolaceae > Pseudogymnoascus > Pseudogymnoascus destructans. The sequence goes on along the minus strand of NW_020167540.1, from coordinate 8,315 downwards.
AACATATGAAATTCAGTCTGTAGGTGTAAATAACATCCCTTATTATCAAAATATAACCAAAAACTTCCATATCCTAGGGTTGTAGTTGTACAGATTGCGGGAAATAAATGAAAAATGTTGCCAAACCAAACAGCCTCCAACACACCACCAACCACACCTTTCCTAACCAATTTTCAGCTTCCTTTACACCCTCACCAGCTCACCCAACCTCTTCTCAATCTTCTCCCTCCCCTCAAGCGTCTCCCACACCTCATGCGGCGCCTTATTCACAATATCCCACCCCACCAACTCCCTCGTCAAATGAGTCAAATCCCTCTGCTTCTCCTCCCACACGCTATCCCTCTTCGACTCAATCCCCGAACTCACAATCGCCACCGGCGTATCTTCCTCCTGAACCACCCTCGAAATCGTAACCTCATTCCTCGTCAAGCTATCCGCCACCAGCGACTCCTGCAGCTTCGCCTTGATGGACTTCCCGCCCTGGTACGCGGACCACCCGTACACCCTGTCCTCGCGGCTACGGCCACGGAAGATCGCGCCGGAGAGACGGTCAATACCAAGGGGGGAGAGGATGCCGCGCAGCCAGAGGAAGAAGCCGCGGTGGGGCGAGGCGAGGCGGTGGAGGAGGTCTTCGTGCAGGGGGTCGATGAGTAGGAGGCCCATGACGTCTTTGCCGTGGCGGGCGGAGAAGATGCGCGAGTACACGCTTCCCACGCCTGCGCTGGCTAGAACCCATGGTCCCTCCTCGCCTGCGCGTGCAAGAGCTTCGGATAGAACGTCAGCGGCCATACCGGCGGAGAATGGTGAGGGCGCGTTATCGGACCAGCCGAAACCGGGGCGGTCGGCGTAGCAGTAGCGGGATATCGTGCCGTTGGCAATGGCGTTGTCAGCGAAAGTTTGCAAGGATAGTCCGAATGGGCGTTCTCCGGCTTCGAAGAGCACGGTTGGGACCTTGTTGTCTGACTTGTCGGTCTCGTTGCCTTTGCAGTAGAGATGGATTTGGTATTTGTCACCGTCGACGTAGTAGCGCTCTCCCTGTGGTGCCAGAGAAGAGTCGCGGCTGCGGAGGATGAGAGTTGCGGAAAGGAGAAGAACAGCAAGGCCGACGGCTATGAGAACGATTTCGGATGCCAGGATCTCTACCCACTCGCGGATGGTGCGGCGGGTCTCAGCGCGCCCTGTGAGACGTTCTTCTTCTTCTTCCTTGCCGTATGCCACGACACGGTCTGTTATGACGACCCAGATGCCGATAAGGAGGGCCCATACAACACTAGCAATGCCAACCCAGCCTTCCTCAACACGGAGGCGAGGCACGGCAAGGATCATGATCATGTCGAAGAGAAGGAGAACGGATGTGACAAGAACGGTAATCTGAGCCGCCTTCGACGGAGTCGAGAAGAATAGGAGGACGATGATCAGGTTTGCCAGCGATAGACTTGTAAATGAGAAGTCGAAGAAGCCGGAACCGCGAGAGTGCATGCCCGGCGGACTGACGAAGATGCTGACGAGGAGCAGAACCCACCAGAAGAAGGTGATGAACTGCAATATATGTTAGTATATGTGATAATATCTGGGTCGAGGGCCGTACCAAGAGCAGGATGGAGAAGTAGCGCATGAACCGCACGCTCCAGAGATTGTATGGCGAGACCTGGGGGATAGTGTTAGTAATGTTATACTGAAGCATTGAGCATCTCAGAACTTACAGCAGGGTCATCTGGACTCAAATATCCACCCCGAGTCGAAGGCTGCGGTAATAGACGTGTATGCTCATCAGGCTCGCGCTCGACAATGCGAGGTGCGCCTTCATTGTCTTCATCGTTTCCGCCGCGAGGCGGCTCGGTGCGCTCACCACCAGACCTTGTATTCCAAATAGAACTCATCTTAAATCCAATTGAAGGCTATGGCTTCTTGGAATTGAGTCGCTTCGGATAGATAGGCCTCCAAAGGGAGTTAATATAATACTACAACGAAACTTGTTGATGTGATATTAGTTTCGCTTTATGTCATGAGGTATTACAAACAGCAGCGAATATAAAAGTTGAAGAATGACGGTTTCAAAGATTCAATAGAGAAGCATTATATTCGAAACAAATCAAGATTTTGATTTAAAGCCTAGCCTTTGGCCTTTTGGGAAGCTATTGCGAATCTGTATAACTTCTGACGTCACCATCTCTCAGCGTTCATCAAGTCAGTTTGGGGACTATTGGGGTCTCCCAAATAGGCAGAAAGGGACAGTTTTTAATAAAATAGCTGTGCAATTAAAGCAAAATTATAGTATCTCAGTATATGGCCACGGCACGGCACCTTACCATGCATGATAAGGTTTTGGTGGCTTTTATTAAATCCCATGTAGCAATTCTGAATTCCGATCCATTTCTTGAATTACGTCATATTGAATTTCCATGTGCAAGACGAACGCGTTATCGATATAGTAGTGTTATCGATAAGCCCGATAAACCATTGCTTAGCTCACGTGCCCCGCCAAAAGCAACTCCCAATGTGTGCTTTGGGTGGAATCACTCTACGATGCATCTTATATTGTTATAAAATTATATTTCCGAATGCTCAAAGTAACAAAAGTAGATTATATTGAGCGGCGCAAATGTCTAATTAGATAGGACTCACCTCCATGATCCCGCCATCAGTATGAGCGAACTACAACGGGCCTTCGCAAAGGCGAAATTAGTAGGGCTCCCACCCGTTCTCCCAGAGCCACTCGTCGATCTAGACGAGCAGGAGGAAGAACGAGATGCGTTCCCCGAGCTTTCAACAGAGCGGTCAGATGATGACTCTTCATCTGCGTCCTCTGCTTCTTCGGCGTCCTCCACTGGCACTATAAGACCGACGAGTAGCAGTAGGCTGTTTGCACGTTCAATGGGGTGACATTTGATTCTTTATCCTGCAATAAACAGCAGCTGACCGTAGACAGATCACCAACTAGGTCGCCAGCTCACTTTGCCCCTCTACCCTGGACCTCATACTTTGAGCGAGACCTGAAGCTATCACATATAGACTTCAACCTCAAAGTAACGCACCAGGTTTACCTTACCTCACCACTATCCTCTCCCACCAAACCTGGGCCTCTATTTGTGACCCACCATGGCGCAGGCTCGAGTGGACTTACGTTTGCGACGCTCGCAAAGTCTATCCGGGCTCTCCTCCCAAATGCTGGAATTCTGAGCCTGGATGCTAGAGGCCATGGCTCAACTACTGTTGAGACGCTTTCTGAGACGGATCCGATGGATGGAATACTTGACGTTAGCCTAGAGACATTGACGGACGATCTTATCACTGTCATACAAAAAACAAAAGAGGTCATGAATTGGCCAACCATGCCGCCCATAATTCTCATCGGTCATTCCCTAGGTGGCAGCGTTGTCACATCAGTGGCTGCAAGAGGCACCCTTGGGTCTTCCCTGCTCTGCTATGCCGTTTTGGATATCGTCGAGCGCACGGCAATTGAATCACTAGCCAGCATGGCCGGCTACCTCAAAAGCCGCCCTGCGACATTTCCAAGCCTGGAGGCAGGCATCGCGTGGCACGTCAGAACCGGCAGTTTAAAAAACGTCGAAAGCGCCAGGGTTTCCGTACCTCCGCTACTCACGCTTCTGTACAACAAACCAAAAGATGACGCGAACTCTACAGCCGCTAGACAAATATTCAACTGGCGTGCTGATCTTGCCAGCACGGAACCGTTCTGGAACGACTGGTTCGTAGGCCTCTCTGACCGCTTCCTCTCGTCAAGGGGCGGCAAACTACTTATTCTAGCGGGAACAGAAAGGCTAGACAAGGAGATGATGATTGGGCAAATGCAGGGCAAATACGCCCTGCAGATATTCCCAGATGCGGGCCACTTTCTACACGAGGACCAGCCAGAGAAGACGGCACAGAGTATCGTGGATTTCTACAAGCGGAATGACCGGAGCGCGATGGTGTTGCCGCCGAAGGTGTCAGACATGTTGCAGCAGGGTAAAAAGGTATAGATGTACATAGGACGACTTATGACATTACGAAACCGGGAACGACACAAAATCATGGATTGGGCTTGTACATGGTTCTAGGTGCATATAGGCTTTGTTGATTCTAGACTACCAAGAGACTACAATTCATCCTTCCTCTTCTGCTCCGCTTCTGCTTCCTTCCTCGCCTCCACCTCCGAATCCCACATCCGTTTCTTCGGGTTTGGTTGCACCTGCTCCTCTTGTTGCTGGCCTTCATTACTCTCTGGTTGCGCCGGCTCCTGCGGCTGCTCCTGTCCCTGTGCTCTCGTGTCCTCCGCCATCTCCCCCACAATATCTACAAGCGGCCTGCCTTCGTCATCCTCTTGTGGAGGCTTTGGAGGTTTCGCGTTCCCCCTACCCCCTCTGACAACCTGCGGCGCATCCGTCCCGCTCATCGTAACCTGCGCCACCGTCCCACTCGCCGGCATAATCATCGTGCCCACACTCTGACTCGACACCGACACCGTCGAGCTCGCGCCCCTCAACCCAAGCACAGTAAACACCCCCATCCACGCATTCCAAAACATCTTCAGCGGCAAATACACCAGCCACCACGCCGGTCCGTAAATAAACCGCCGGAAGACCAACCACGAAATAGTCGCCAACAGCACATAAAACGCTGTCTCGAGGTACCACGTATCGCTCTTCTGGCTCTTAAGCAGCATGCCCAGCAGCCCCTTCGTGCTCGCCAACACGCTATCCAAACTCGTATAACTCTCGCCCAGCTGCTCCAGCGCTGCGCCGCTCTCCTTCAGCGTATCGTGCGCGAACTGGCTGCGGGAGAGCTCATTCGTCATCGAGGCGTGGACCTGGCGCAGCGCGGCTGTGACGTCCCCTGCGGACCCGACGAGCTTCTCATCTTGTGTCTGCTCGGCAGCAGGTGTGCGGCGGCGGGAAATAGGTTGGTTGCAGGAGGGCGAAGGGAGGGCGGCTAGGGATTGCAGGAGGAGTTCGCGCTCGGCGCGACGGGAGAGATCGAGGTTGCGTTTTGCAGCTAGTTGGGCCTTGCGGAAGGCGGATTGGGCGCTGGGGATTGTTAGAATGGTTCTTTGGGTTGGGGATATAAGGTGGACTGACTGCTTCAGCTCTTGTTGGGTTCTTGTGGCTCGTTCAAGTAGGCGTAGTTTGTTGGTCTCGGCATCGCTTCCTTTCCTGCCGCCGGGCGAGTCTTTAATCTCTTGCTCTAGAAGCTTGAAATCATTGTTTTGCTCTTTGAGGGTGTCGTGGATCTCGTTGCTCAGCTCGGTCGCGACAGTGTCTAGAGACCCTTGGTTAAGAGGTATTGCGCCTGGTGGGAACTTGAAGGAGGCAAGCCGGGCTATCAGCGTTTGGATGTGGGAGGTTGTTTCTTGGAGGGTGGTAAGGCGTTTTTGTAAAGATTCGAGAGACATTTTGCAGCCTGTAGGTAAGAAAATAGGTTGCTTGTAAAGAGTTGTAGGGAATTGAAGCGGGGATAATGAATCTATTTATGATAAAGCTGGCAAGAGGTGCCGACTGACGACACTGACACATCGCGAAGCGGAATATCCCGTGACCATGGGGTAAATTTCGAAGACCTCCAAAGAGCCACCTGTCTACCACGACAGAAACTCCCAAGCTAAACAACTCCGGATACTTCGCTTTTCTAGGTATGTCAATTGGCTGGCTGCTGGTCCTTGTGCTATTACTGACGGATTACCCAAGTCGCGCGCGCGACTCAGCGAAGATGATCACCAGATACCTCACGGAGATTTCGACGGCGTTCAACCCGTTCTCTCCACGGGCGAAGACTGCAAGACTATTCCTCTCATTCTTGCCCGGAAATGCGCGCGCAACCATGAAGATCAATACGAAGATTCTGCCGAGGACGTCCAGGGAGAAGAGCTTTGTCCAGGTCAAATTCAGTATGTCCACACCTTAGGCGTCAACCACTCCTATGCGCACAGGATAGGAAAACAAAGGCGCATATGCAATAAAACGAGTACTAATATTATGGCAGAGGATGGAAAGGAGATGAAACTCGATTCCGAGCAGCTTGGCATCAAGGGCGTGATGGAGGAGTTGGATAGGCATTCCAGGATATTGGCCAGACAGGAGGAATTGACGGGGCAACTAAGATGGGAGAGGGTCTGATTGCGTGGCTTGCAAGAACTAGATGGCGTTTTGGAAATGCATAGGGCGGGCTGTATGATCTATGTGTATAAACAGAGGATACTGGAATATCGATGTATAACTCCATCCCATGAAACGCATTCGACTTGATTGAACACCACATCTATACAGAGAAGTTATTGACATTATTGTTAATTGTTCATTCAGTTATAGTATCAAGCTATTTTCCTGCCCACGTTACCAATCCCAACGCCCTTGACACTGACCAGAATATCACCACTCTCATCCTCATCCACATCTCTTAAGCCCCAAGCACTTGCTCCGAACTTCCTGAGATCCCTCCCCAAACCAAGTATATCCTCCGTCCCTATAACATCCCGCCCAATCCGTAAGCGCCCAACATCCTCTGATCCCATTGACATTAACGTCAGTATCGTTGCCGCGCCTGCCTTGGCAACACATCCACCTTGTGCAATAGTTTCCAACAGCTGCAATGCAGCCTGCTTCCCAATATCCTCAGGCGTGACACCTCCCTGTGGCGGCGCTGCCACATCCGCACTATACAAAACACCTCCCGAACTCGACTCCGCAACCAGACTCAGACCAAAACCGATGCCCGTTCGCTTCTTTCCCTTTGGATCCGCCTTATCATTGCTGCTCACTAGCGGCGCCTGATCGTACTGTGCCGCAATATGCACATCGCTGACCAGTGGATTTAACACTCCCCTCGCCGCGTGTATCATCCTCGCATTATTGCTCGCCGAAACACCCGTACAATACGACACACCACGAATGCGCTTTATCCTCCCAGGATTCCTGTTCAGATGTAACGTCTTCGGCAGACGCACCTGCGACCCAAAGCGCAGCTCCACGATACCACCGCCTCCAAGGCCTCCTGGCCCCGCGCAGAACGCTGCAACACACGCAGTTCAAGTTTCGCCGACATAATGCCGAACTGTTCGTATAGCGGGAGAATCGCCAGTGCGCACGCTGTCGACGCTGATATCGCCTGCCTCCGTCGAGCTAGTGATCACACCCGGGCCGGTAAATCGTACATTGATTGGCGCCTTGCTGAATGGCGCGAGCATGCATAGCGGCAAGAGGAAGTAGCTCACTCCGCGCGTGTTGGTTGCTGGGAGCGAATACTCGATGACATCTCCATGTGCGCCGAGACCTGCGACTGAGCCAGTGATTGAGGCCAGGGTTGTAGGTAAGTGTCGTACCTGTATACGAGATCTGGAGCGAAGAGCCATTGGTGATAGCTTCGAGGAGACGGATGAAGGAGATTTCGTGGGAGGCAAGACCGGGAGAGACGGCGGATGAGGAGCGGATTTGAGAGATGTGAACTGGGCGACCAGTGAGGGTAGAGAGGACGAGGCGGTGGGTGAGTGCTTTTTGTGACGTGAAGCGTAAATATTCAGTCGGTTGGACTGACATTGTGCTGGCGGCGGCTATGGTGCCATGCAACACGATTGATGAAGAAGTGGCGTTAAAGTTATAGTGAGCTTTTTGGTTTTTGGCGTAGACTCGAGGTTAAACTTTTTCTGTTGGCCAGCGGCAGAATAATGAACTTCGCTTCACCGCCTCGCAATCAGGATCATTATCCAATTACAACAGAGGTCTTGGAATTTACGACAGTACTCCGCATCTCGCTCCGAAAACATATTTGCAACGAGCATTTTGAGGAATGTAGTGGTAGAATCTCCATAATAGAATGAATGCTATTGAGGACTAAAGTCGAGAAGAACAGTTATTCTTTTGACTATGAAAGCCGAAGCTGTTAATTCTGCCATGAGAAACCCCAATTCTTATTTATGCAGTGTAAGAGATTGCACCAGCACAAAGATGCTTAAAATCAGATTATATGAATATCTTATACATACGACCATAGTATAGACTTGAGAGAATTAAGCATCCCGTCCGCTCTTATACATACGATCATAGTATAGACTTGAGAGAACTAAGCATCCCGTCCACTCTTCCACACACAAGCTGCTGATTTATTGCTTATTATAGTACTCTCAATCGTGCTAATAGGCATAGCGTGGATTCGTAGCGCCTTGCCGTCACAAAGCTAGCTTACTAAGCCCATTAAACATGAGCTTCGTGACTTCTATTTTATCACAACTAAGCCAATTGCATAGCAGAATGCAAGAGCTCAAGATGAGACTACTATTTAGAATTGGAATCGATCTTTTGATTAAAATGCGTATAGAGTTGTAG